>NC_089808.1:6052212-6755546 GCF_029633855.1 Hoplias malabaricus
AAAATAAAAAAGTAGGAAAGATGAATTACATGTTTTTTGTCCGCTTTGCTGATGTGATGTAGACTTTAGCAGCAAGGGAAAGGGTGCAATTGAACGCCATGCTGATACAGACAAGCACAAGAAAAACATCCGGAGTGCAGGTACATCATCTGTGTCGTCTTTTTTAGTACTACACGGTCACCACTGAACAACAAAATAACTGCTGCTGAACCTTGCAAAGTATATCATGCTGTGAAGTACCATCACTCCTACAGAAGTGTGGACTGTCGAATTTAAGTAGATAGAGAGATTTACGATGACTCCCCTGTTTCTAAAGACATGACATATGGGAAAACGAAAGCAAAATCTCTTAGCGAAAACCTACTATATCCATACTCTGTCCAGACACATGTGGACTACATTAAAGACAACAGCCTGCCATTTTCAGTGGAAACAGATGCTTCTAACAAAGGTGCAACAAAGTGTTTTCCAATTGTCCTGAGATACTTCCATTTTGAGAAGGGTGTGCAACATCTGCTGCTTGATTCTGTGAATGTTTTGAAGTTGATGAATGCAATATTTTGAGCCATGTTGTATCGAGGTGGTTGTCACTACTTCCATAAATTGACAGGATACTTCAGAACTGGAAGCCCCTGACTAGTCACATCCAGAGTTTAGGAGAGGAGCGGTGTCCCAAAGTTCTGCAGACATGTTTTGGAGAGAATTCATGTGATGTGTCTGAGACTTAATTTGCTCTGACTTTATTCACTGACATCATTGAGGCACTGGAATCAAAATCATTCTGCATTACCTCAGTGTATACGTTAATGACAAATCTGTATGAGCCTTGAGAGAAGGCTCAGGGATCATTTTTTTGACTATGCTGTAAACACCAGGCTTACTGCAGACCTAGCAAGACAGCTGATTTCATCCCTTTCTTTGAAAGGGCAAAGAAATACTGAAGTGACAGTTATGACTTCTCTGATGAAAGCTTTCATAGTATCTAAATCCATGTATCTAAATTGAGTTTTGAAAGGCTTGTACCTTTTGAAGAATTTTGTCAAGCAGTTGAAAGCTCATCTAAAGGACATTGATATGGATGGACTGCATGAAGAATATTCCATTGTGGAGGCATATCTCAGTTCTCCAGAGGTAGAGAACTGCAACAGTGAGCAGAAGTACCTGAAGTTACGCACCATGTCTGAGGTGCCTGTCAAAAAACTCAAGATTGTGAGTGCCTATGTATTCTCCATTCCATGCAGCAATGCTCACCCAGAGCGTGTTTTTTCAGTGATGAGCACTGCATGGAAAAATGAGATTGAGATCTGTGTGAACCTCACTGAAGGGTGTACAGAGATGTATCACAAATTCCTAGCCAACAACAAACTCCCCGAGGAAGGAAGGAAAGGTCTTAATTATTGCAAGTGTGTAGTTTTGGTTATAAAAATTCAAATTTATTTTACAGATGTGTAGTTCAAGTTGGTCAGCTCTTGTATATAGGTTTTGATGTTACTTCTTGTTGAAATTATTGTGTACACTCATGAAAGAATTTCAGCTAGACACCATAGCATTCTTAGTTTCCTGAAATTGATAAATGCAATCTTTAGATTAAGGTTTTTTCCCCCTGACATTCTGGTGTCATGTCCTCCTTTTGGTAGTGTGATGTCCTCCTTTTTAGGTTTATACAAGTCACCACCCTAGGTCTCATGCATGCACCTTTCAACAAAGTTCCATGTTTGATCATTCAATCAGTAAATGCCTCTCCCAGGCTGGCCCCAAACATTAAGAATGTTTAGATGATACTGTACTACTGAGAAAAAGTATTGTTTTTCTGCATATTCAACTCCACAGAGTTAAATAGTTTTGCAGAATAAGATTTTTCAACTATTTTTGTACATTTTATAAATTATGTATTGATATCAACATTGGCATCAGCAGAGACATGAAAATCATTAAACACTGCCATCATTTAACAATATTATCAGTGTATCATAACATACATTTGCATATGAGACACTTTTCAGTGTCAGTATACCAAAGTGCTTTTCTAAAAAAACAAAAACTGTTCAAATTTGTGAAGACTACACATTTGTCAGATTACTTAGGTGTTTTTAATATGTCTGTGGATATCTGAAGCTTGTGATCTGTAATTTCTACCAAAGTTTTGTGAAACGTAAGTAAATAAATACATACATATGCACGGCGTATTTTAGATGAAGGAATTACCCGTGTTATAATCCATGCTAATGTTGAGCCATAACAAAATGAGATAAGGGCAAATGGAGATGAATATAAACTGTTACAAATAATAATATGTGGAAGTAAATAATTTTCACTGATGTTTCTGTTTGAGTATTGTTATCACACACAGAGTTGCTCATGACACATACCTCTTAGCTGGTGGACACTTTCTTCATGTGAAGTGTTCATGGCAAGGGCATCTGAGGAACAGAAACAGAAGATATAATCAAAAGATTTGAAATAAGAAAAAGATTATTTTAAAAGAAAAAGTCTGATAGAAACACTGTTCACAAAGAAAGGTGAAATGTGCTGTGAGAATCCATTCATTAAGATTGTTTGTAAAATATTGACATATATTTCAGGTTGGACTCACAGAGCACTCCCAAGGTGAGGGCCAAAACAAAGAAGAGACAACACAGAGAAATCAGCAGCAGTCTCTGTGTAGTGTGCCCAGACGTTAAAACCTTTGATGCTGGCTGAGTCAAGGGGTCAGCAGGATGATACTGAGCTTCACCTAGCTGAGGTAGATCTTCAAGAATTGCCATATAAAAAAAAACAATTATTATACATACAAATCAAGAGTGCACTTGTAGAGTTATAAAAGCAGACGCTCGTGTATGGAAGCAAATCTGTCTCATCAGATTTGAAATATTACCACCTTTGAATTTGTAGCACTGAAATTATACATCTGAAATTTGTTGCTTTTGAATTTAAGTCTCCAGATTTCCACCTCTGAATATTTTGCTTTGCAATTATCCATCTGAATAGAATTACTCTTGAATTGAACTTGTGAATTTTCAACAAGACGTTTTCACTGTTATTATTCAAGGTCAATAAAATCAGATAAAAAAAATTCAAGCTTGAAAAAATTAAAAAAACATAATTTCAAAATTGCTCAGATAGAACAAATTCAGGATAAGCAATCGATTCATTAGGATTTCCTGTTTCACATTAAATGGTCCAGTAGCTGTATTAGCTTCCTACCGCGTATATTATCTCTTTATTTTCAAAGGGTCTAAAAAATTTGAAGGGGTCACTAAAGACACAATATAACAGACTATTGATATTCTGAATATGAAGAAATTTTACAGTGGAATGTTTTTGTAATGGCCCTGTGACACACATCCAGGCCACAATGTCCATAAAGAGGCCTTTTGAATCATCAATCCACCTACCAACGTGTGTTTTTGGACTGTGGGAAGAAACCAGAGCACTCAGAGGAAACCCACGCAGACACAGGGAGAACACACCAACTCCTCACAGACAGTCACCCGGAGCGGGACTTGAACGCACAACCTCCAGGTTCCTAGAGCTGTGTGACACCTGCTGCCCCACCGTGATGCTCTCCACTACACTATTCATTCATTCATTATCTGTAACCCTTATCCAGTTCAGGGTCGCGGTAAACAGTCACCCGGAGTACACTGACTACATCATTTAATTTTAATGATGTTGGATGAAATGCACGTGATGCATGTATTTCAAACATAAATTTAAATCTTCATGAATTCATGTTTGTATAGGTCTGTGTGCTGCTGCTGCTGTGCACGAAACAATGTGTCTATGCATGTTTAAAAAGATGATTAGCCTTTCATATTAAAGTCAGAACTGCACATGAATTTCAAGTTAAGAAGAACTTTGTGAGTTACTAGTTGGAGCAGACTGCTCTTATATTGACAAACAAGTTCAAGTACTATGTTATTTATGAATGCTTTCAGGAAACATTCATAATTTTAAGAATGTTCTTAAGTATGAGGTTATGAAGTACTTAGCATTAAGAACATTTTGGGAAATGCACCACAGGTCTTTTTTATTGTATATGGTATTCTTCCTCTGAATATGACTAAACATCAAGATTTGTGTGATTTTGACAATAAACAAGTGGAAATTACAGTAATGTTTCTTTTGTGTTTTTTACTCTTTTTATAAAAGAGTAAAACTATATTCTGGGCACATGCTGAAGTATGGCTAGAGGGAAACAGTTTGGGTAAATTTTCTGATGTTTTCATGGGTAAGATCCAGCTATTTTGATGGAATTCCTTTGCCCCAAGTTGCCTGAAATTGTACATTTTATGCATATGTCAGTCTTGCAAATAACACATTCTGTAGTGTAGTATGGACCAGATCAAGAAATGAAAAATTAAAACCTTGACTCTCCACTCTGATGATAAGTTGGACAGGACCCACATTCCACAGAGTGTGTGTGTGTTGAAAGATTCTGCACCCCCCCCCCCAAACTCAACACACAAACTCACGCACATACCTATGTCTGACAACAAAGACTAAGCAGAACACTTTTCAGTGACCCCCGTCTTCTTCAGGAATGTAAAGAAAAAGAAAATCAAGTTTATGACCCCATTAAGCCTAAAAGATCAACCAGAGCCTTGGAGACCAGGATTAAAGAACCCCAGTTTTATTGCCATCAGCGTCGAGATGGCGACTCATTATCTTATCCAGATAAACAGATGGCCCAGGAATGCCAATGGTGACCTCCAACGTGAGTTCAAACCAGACAAACAGCTTGGACCAACAGTGCCCCCAAGTGAACATTTGCGAAATCACTTTTCGCCCCCTTTCCCTCTGAACCTCATAATCGGACGCATACGTATCATAAATTATAAATATGTTTTATGCAATGTGTATTAATGTTACCCTCTGTTATTCTCGGGTGAATGTCTACTAACTATGATCGGCTGTGATCATAACCAAGAAAATAAACAAAAAGTAAGCTAAATTCCTCATTTTCAGAGCTGAGATCGAATTAAATCTGATTACATAATGATGTGGCCAGTGTGTGTATATGTGTTAGAGGGGTATTTGGATCAGCGTCACAATACATATTATTGTGCATGGAAAAATGCCATTTTGATTTATTGAGTGAAATTAAAATATTTATATGAATTAACTCAATAAATATAATTATTTTTTCTAGTATATGTTCACCAGTTATTTTATTAATTGGTACAAGTAGTACATTTTTAGTAAATATTCATATTTTAAATAAATTTAAATTCAATTAAAAAGAATTATGAAATCATGGTTCTTTATAGAATCATAAAGTGTATTATATAGAACCCATTAAAGCACCAAAAAGAGTTCCACTATTATAACAAGCCAAAGAACCCTTTTTTCTAAGTGTATATATCAATAAATCCTCACTTGATCCTTCAACTTTATAAATCTTAAAGCTAGTTTTGCTTTGAAATGACACAAATCTGTGACACAAATGAAATAAACTGCATTGAAAGCTATTTAGGGATACATATATATAGTCAGATACGTACAGAGCAAAAAAATATATGGGCCTAATTGGCTGCATGTTTCAAGATATGATTGACGGGAAGCTACAGAACAAACAGAACTCTGCATGTAATCATCTTGACACCAGTATTAAACACAAACAAACAAACAAAAAACTTACTTTTGAAGGGCTCACCGTCTCCTGTCTCTTTTTCCTGATAATTTTGATAAATTACAATGGAGTAGAGGTCTGCCATTGAAGCCGTACCCGTGGGAAGTGCCTTTATTTGTCGTGCAGTCTTATGATAAAGTTTTAATAAACAACTAAATTGCTTGTCACTCTTAAACGTTCTTAAATTCACAGCACACTGTCTTTCACGAACTTAGATCCGACACTTCACTGCTGACAGAATAACAGGCTTATTACAAATACAAAACGAGTGTAAAAACAAAGTGTGAAAATGTGATACATTTAAGCGCTGCTGCCTGCACCCTTTTTTCACATCACTTTTAGTTCCTCTTTATAGTCACCTCCCTTTTTCGCTGAAGTCAAACACATGACTGTTTCAGGTCAAATCTTACACTGTGGTACTCTTTCTGTTGGGTTTTGTGAGTGTTCGTTATCCAATTTGGATGAATATGGTTTATCTAATGCATTGTCCTAGTCAAACACAAAAGATCTTGGCCCTGCTTGCCTCGATTTTACTAGTATGTGAATTACTACACTTGATCATTTACATTTGCCCCCCCCCCCCCCCCCCCCCCCTTGGGGGACAGGGCCTTTGCCATAACAGCTCCCACCTTTTGAAATTCTCTCCCACCACACATCCATGCTCCAGACTCACTACAATCATTCAAAACAACAATTAAAAATGTATGTCTTTAAGCAAGCTTTCAGACTCCACTAACATCCCTCCTTTTCTGTTATTGTTTGTTTGTTGAATGCGCTTTGTTTTCTGTAAAGCGCTTTTGAGTTGTGTGAAAAGCACTACATAAAACTGAATTATTATTATGATTATTACGATTATTATTATTACTATTATTATTATTTACAGCATTTTACAGATGCTCTGATGTGATATTAAAACAGTGGTTTGTCTTATTACACAAACAATATATCCTCACCATTTCAAATAGGATTAATGTCAATGCTGATATCTAATTAATTAGAATTACAGAATTAACATAATGTAAATGCAATACCATAAATAAATAAGTGCTGACACCAGGGAATGAGAAACACAGTAGCCCAGTTTAAATTCAGTACAGGAATAGTGACTGAATGGGGTTTTGGTTGTTTTGGGAGGGGCTTTCGTTGACAGAAACACTTTACATTAATGTTCGCTAATTAATCATTAATAATAGAATGAATAATGATTAATTTCCCATTATTTACTCTGTAGTTAACCCTTCATTAGCTAAGGAGGAATCGCTAATGTCCTCTGCGTCGCTCACTTCTCGTTCCACAGCGGCTTCATATTTCTCCAGGATGGCAAACTGTTCATGGTTGGGAGGAATCTGGCTCTCGACCTTACTCAGATCTTCCTGCAGAGTCTCCAGCAATTTCAGACGCTCTCCAAGCTCTACCGGCATCTGAGGAGGCTGAGAGAGCCTGGAAAACCACACACACACACAAAAATATTTGTTATGTAAAACTGCAAACTCAGATCCCTAGGGTGCCACAAGCAATGACGGTGATAATAAAGTTGATTAGACATTGAGCTGTTTTATTTAGAATCAAAATCATGTGTCAATTCTTTATAATGTTTATATGATACACGCAGTCGTTCCAGAATATTCCAATCCAATGTTCCACTGGTTTTTGTAGGGGTTTAGGATCAATACAGCTTTTCATTGCACCAAAACAGAAGAAATATTTGCTGCACTTCATTATTGTGATGCAGTGACAGGAACAAAATGTAACAAAACAGCAGAAGGCATAATGATTCAATTAATCAATACAGTTGGCACAAACAGCTTTGGTAAGATTCAAATACTTGTAGAAGTCAGAGAATCTGAAAAGTTGTTCTCAAAATAATTGATGATTTGTTGATCTGAGGCTTCTGTTTAAGTTGATGGTGAACTAATCATGCGTCCTATGTCCATTAAATGTCCACAGAGTTTCTCACTTATATTGAGATGATTCAGTCCTCTAACTCACTTCCACTTTTTATAATGAACATAAAACAAAAATATACTTAAATATGTGATGCTTCAGACACAGAGCAGCTTAATTAATTACATATATATAATTATAATTATATACATAATGATATATATATATATATATATATATATATATATATATATATATATATATATATATATATATATATATATATAATTAATATAATTAAATTTCCTTTTTACCCCATAAATTTAAATATTGGTACACACATGATCTTCTGAGAACAGTTTGTTTTGCACTAAATCAAAGTGACTTGGAAACCTAGCAAGAGGTTTTGATACATTCTAAATAATCCAACTATTATTATTACACATTCACTCATTCATTGTCTGTAAGCACTTATCCAATTCAGGGTTGCGGTGGGTCTGGAGTCTTCCCTGGAATCACTGGGCACACGGCAGGAACACACCCTAGAAGGGGTGCCAGTCCTTCACGGGGCGACACACACACACACACCTATGGACACTTTTGAGTCGCCAATCCACCTACCAATGTGTGTTTTTGGAGCGTGGGAGGACAGTCACAGAGAAAGCACACCACACTCCTCACAGACAGTCACCCGGAGGAAACCTACGCAGACACAGGAAGAACACACCACACTCCTCACAGACAGTCACCCGGAGGAAACCCACGCAGACACAGAGAGAACACACCACACTCCTCACAGACAGTCACCCGGAGGAAACCCACGCAAACACAGAGAGAACACACCACACTCCTCACAGACAGTCACCCGGAGGAAACCCACGCAGACACAGGGGGAACACACCACACTCCTCACAGACAGTCACCCGGAGGAAACCCACACAGACACAGGGAGAACACACCACACTCCTCACAGACAGTCACCCGGACCCAGTGTCTGTGTGGTGTTTCGTAAACTTCAGGCGTGCAGCAATGATTTTTTTTTTAGTAAGCAGCAGCTTCCTTCCTGGTGTCCTGCCATAGACACAACTGCTTTTTTAAGGTTTTACTGACGATAGACTCTTGGACACAGATGAAAGCCTGTACCAGATGACGCCATCAAATCGTTGACTGTCACACTGCGTTGTTCCTTTACCTCACTGAAGAGTCTCCTTTGTGCTCTTGGGATCATTTTGACTGGGTGCCCATTTATTGGCAGAGTAGCCACAGTCTCCATTTGTGGTTTGTTTGCCGAACTGTAGATGGGTAAATTTCAAAAACCTGTGAAATCACTTTGTAACACTATCCAGCTTTATGTAAATCAACAATTTTTGATCCTAGATCCTCTGAAAGCCCTTTTGGCGAGGCATGGCACACGCACATGTGTCCTCCTTGTGCAGTGCAAACTCAAAAGTTAGTTTTTTTTTGTTTTGTTTTTTTTAATCAGACAAAGTAGCTATAGTCCACACCTCCAAACTACTTTTCTTAGGAGATATGCTAATACCTGACTTCAGTAAGCTTTTTTGAGGCCATTAACCCATATACTTTATCCATTAGCACTATGAGGTTTTTGATTGTTCTCAATGAAGACCTGAATGATCAATTTTTTTTCATTATTTAGGCACATTATATTTGTCAGTACCCTTGAGTTGGATGGAGACTAGATCAGAAATTATGACAGATTTTTGCAGAAAAACATGAAATCCCAAAAGGTTTACATTAGCACTGGGCAATTAATCGAAAATTAATCAAAATCAACATCCAGAACTACTAATCGACATAATCTTGTCTAAAACAATTATATCGATTCTTTTTATTCTGTTATGTCCCCTCTGTGTGTTCATATTCTGTCTCTTTAAAACCATGTTACCAAGCTGTAGTCACGTGATTCTGCCCTTATCTGCTACATGACAGCAACCTAAATGCAGAGGCGACTCCAGCAGCTCGTACTAAAGAAAAAAACAGAGTCTGTGGTTTGGACGTGCAGAGTTTTGACTATAATTAAGACAGCACTGAACAAAAATAAGTCAAATGTCAATTGTGAGAAAAATTAGTTTCAGCGACGAAAGCACAATCACACACCAAATATAATGTGAATAAAATGTGAAATAGTTCACATTTTTTTCTTGCCACTGTAAATGATTAAATGTGTAATTTAAGTGTAATGTCTAAACAACAGCCTAAAACGTGATATTTTTAATATTTATTTAATCATGCATTGTATAGAAGTTTTTTTGTGACAATAGTATATTAATAAAATAAAGTTATTTTTAAAAATTTAATTAGAAATAAAAGCTTAAATTATTGCATATGATATATTTAAGACCTATTTAATCACGTAGTGTTTATACTTGATTAATTATGTTATTGAAATTATTTAAATAACTAATGTATGCATGTTATAATGTGAAATAATTAAATATGTTAGCATCATCAGTCAAAGTATCAGAGATAGGTCAAAAATCAGAGACAGGCCTGATCACTGACTTTGACCTAGAATTCTGACTTATTTAACCTTTTGATCCTGATTCATGTTTGTTTAATTGTAAATATAAGTAAATATATGTCTATTATCCTCTTCACTTGAGGGGACACAAAACACATAAATAACAGTTAAGATATTAGTAATTAGTTATTGCCTAAATGTTAGTTTATATATAATTAATGAAAAATAACAAAAACATACACACTCACTCACACCTACGGACACTTTTGAGTCTCCAATCCATCTACCAACGTGTGTTTTTGGAGGAAACCCACACAGACATGGGGAGAACACACCAAACTCCACACAGACAGTCACCCGGAGCGGGACTCGAACCCACAACCTCCAGGACCCTGGAGCTGTGTGACTGCAACACTACCCATATGCAAATATGTATATATAAATCATACCATTATTTACCATCATTGCATTTTCTGGGCATCTACAAAACTAATAGGGTTTGGACATGTACATCTTATGTTTCCCAGTTCTCCACATGTCCAACAGTAAGTATGGAATCTGTGATATGGTTAGTTTCCTTGGGTGGTTGCCTTGGCAGGCCTCCCCTTCACAATTCTCTTCTTCTGTTAAAACCGCCCCCACTCACAGAAACATTAACTGGAGGTTGATGTTGTAGCTTGAATAGCCTGCATTTTAGGCTGAGCCTTTAAAGCAGCTTGTATGATGGTGTTATTTTGAGGTGTTTGTGGTAAACATTTCTTTTCCTTCTTGTTTATGAGTACATTTAGTTGGGCTATTTGTATTTGCATTGTCAGCTGTTCTTTCATTTCCTGTGTCACTCTACAGTGTACCACACATTAGGGTTAGAAAAGAAGTGTAAGAATAAGTCTAATAATAAGAATTCCAAGTTAAACTAAATTTACAAGCTCACTAAATAAACCAGTTATCATGACTAGGCTAACAGTTGAAAATGATCATAGCTACAGTGCCCAAATATCTATACTCTCTAACAATGCTAACAACCCTTTATGGAGAAAAAAACAAGAGTAACATTACAGACAATGCTTCTAGAAGTGTTTACAAGAGAGAATGGATCTGGATGTTCATTGAGGACTGCAGCTAGACAAATAAATAAATAAATAAATAAAAAACCTTCCCCTCAAGTCAAAGGGCAGTTTCCATGACACCCAAACAACCACTACACATTTAAAAGGAACCACTGCACTAAATTAAAGTAGGCTATGTGCCAGAATACTTTTAGATGCTTTCATTTTTTTGAATTTGAGGTCTAATACATCAAACATTATTACATATAAAAGTTATTCTTATTATTTAAACTGCTTATGTTTATGTGCTTTAATCACGACATGGCACGGACGAGTTCTTTGAGTGTTGCAACTCCAGTCTGTATTTCAGAAGGTAAGCTCATCTACGCTCCCTGCTGTACTAAGTAACTAACCAGTACAGACTTTAATAAATAACATGACTCAAGTTTGGTGAATTTATGGAGGTATATTTGATGCAGAACCCCTGAGCACCTGTGACAGTGAAATTTATAGTTGTAGAAAATAGTCAAGAAAATCTCTTTAGGAGTTGCAAACCTGTAGATTTTTTTTCCTCTACCACAAATACAACTTAAAAGTTACACCTTTACAGATTCTTCATTGCAGGTGCACAAATCCAATTCCACACACACAGGTACAAATATACACTCACAGTTCTGCTACAGATGCAGTGGTGAATATGGTGCAAAACACATTCACACACTCGTATAAAACATGCACAAAGTTGCACATTCGCAAACCAATATGTGAATCTGTGCAATGTGAGTTACACACCTGTATATTTTATTTATTTATTTATTTTTAAGGGGATATTAGTCTTATACAAACACCAGTTAATGAGTACACCTGATAGAATCTGTGGCTACGAGTCTCAAATGCTGTCTTTTTCTCTCACACATGAGAACATCCACACGCTCTCACTTTTGCATCAGATATCTCAGTCAGTGTAGTGCAAAACTAATTTGTTCATCTGTAGAGCCGAGGGCGGGCACTGTTCAGAGATCCTTCTGACCAATCAGATGATGTAGGTCCTCCATGAATCAGACTTGTTTTCCCAACACACCCTACAGATGCACAATTGACAATAAACTGGACTGGGCTAAGAACACAGACGCCCTCTACAGGAAGGGCCAAAGTCATCTTTATTTTCGGAGGCACCTGAGGTCCTTCAACATCTGCTGGACTATGCTCATGATCTTCTATGGGTCTGTGGTGGCGAGTGCTATCCTATATGCTGCTGCATGCTGGGGCAGCAGGCTGAGGGTAAGCAGATGCCAACAGACTTAACAAACTGATCTGGAGTGGAGCTGGACTCGCTGGTGGCAGTGTCGGAGAGGAGGATATCAGTATTTTACATAAAAATATATATTTTATATTTCTATATATAAAAATATAGACATGGTGGTGACATGTTAATTTTGCACGAGTAAGAGTAGATCAGACAGTAATATTGCTGACGTTTTTAAAAACCTCACCCAGACACATTTGGTCCTAATTTGCAGTGCATCAGTGCATCTTTCTGGTAAATGGAGCGTAAAATGCACAGTCAATTATTTTTTTATTTTTTCTACCAGTGTTAACTGAGTTTACCTGCTGACATGTGACCTTCGGTTCAGGATCTCTAAGAGACTGACAGTGCTTGTGGATCTGCTGTGTAACACCCTGGTAGTAGACCATGGAAGAGTCATAATTCCCAAGCAATGCATATTCCCATCCCTTCCTAGCATTTTCAAAAATCTCGGTTAAATTCATCATGAAAGAGAACGTTCACAAAGTCCAAACTGAGGGCTCACGATAACATTATAGTTGCCAAACCAAAGGTGCTTTCGTTGATGTTGTTGACTGAAGTTAGACGATGTAATTCAAATATTACTGGAGACTGAGGCATATACCCTTTGAACCCGAATCCCGCATTTTGCGGGGTAGAAACACACCTTATATAATCAGCTTTGTAAGTTTTGAATGTCTGAATGCTTCTGTGAGCTCCGTATACCGTTAGAAAGCGCAGATCCTACCGTTTCTAAAAATAGCGCTCTCATCGCGGTGCTGTGAAGCCTCTGGGAGTAATCCAGTTTGAAAAACCACCTAAAAATCAAGGCGCTCCTTCAAAATTTTGGTCTTATGTCCTTGTCATGAAAGACTAATGATAGGCGCTAAAATCAGAAAAAAAAACGCTGAAAAAGGGACAAGAAAGACGCTGTTTACTTTCAGTTTCGTTTTGACTCACATAACGTCAACCCACGCTGTCTCTGGGCAGAAAAATATGAGTCATCAGCAAAAACATATTCCTATTATTGATTTATAGTTTTTCAAGGTTTTTTTTAGGTTTCACATCAAATAACACTGCATTAGATCAACAAATATAAACTAAAAAGCTTAAATAATTATTTATTGTGTGTTTTCTAAATAAACAAGTATTATGTTTATCATCATTTTTTAAAAAGATTATAATAATAACTGTAAACATTATCAGCATCTGAGAAAACTGCCAAAGTACCAAAATGTTTTTATTTGTTGGGATATTGTCCATATTTGCCCTGAACTAAATTCCTGAAAGTCTGGGCCTGCTGTGACTGTCAGAACTTTATCAGTCATACATCCCAGAGCTTAGAATATCAAGAAAAATGTGTCCGTCTGATGCTAAAAAATTATTTTGTCACAGTAATATGACATGTAATAAATTAGCATCAAAAATGCTTATGTTTTCAACTAAAATACACCTCACACTAACAATCTGTGTCAAGATATCCACTGTGGGAATATTATTTCAAGGCTGTACATTGAGAAATATGAAAAAAAAGCAGGAGCTAGGTAAAATTTTTGGTCAAAACATGACAAATTTATAGAAAAATTGATTTATCGGTCAGCATGAAAACCTCAAGTGATTACATATTTGAGTAGCTAAGGTTCTTTAGAAAATAAAACAACATAGCCATATTCAATATGTCACATAATTACTGTTTAAATGCAACTGAAAGAGGCACTGACAAATAAACGGAATAGCAAAATAGCTATATATATAGGGTCCATCGAGTTAAGTTATATATTTTGATGTAATCATATGAATAACAATCAATATTTATTTATTACAAACAGGCGTACAAATACAGCTCGAAATCAAGCATCAAAGCAGTCAACTGGTCAAACAATACAAGAAAAACTCCAAGTGATTTTATATATAATATACATCTGTATTTTACATTTAGCTCTATCTCAATGGCTGCACCCAGGCTTTTTGACACACTTCATCATCTCCTGGGTGACACAAGGCTATAGTGAGTAACTCTCGCCCACTACTTGTACACATTCATGAAGAAAATGTAAACAAATCAAAGTAAATGTCTCCATGTAAGGACTAAGGGTGCTTTGAGGAACACTTTGATGAGGCGTAAATATTTCAAAGACGTTTATTGTATATTTTATTTCTGCAATGCATTATTTAAGCATCGATTTAAAAAGTCATTGCATTTCATATTACTGCTTTCATAATGATGTAACATCTCTTCTGCAGTTCTTCATTACACATTAATTACCTTAATAATAGCCTTAGTCTCCAAAACAAAAAACAAAACAAAACGTCTCCAAACAAAGTTGGGACAATGTGCAAAAAGTAAATGATTAGTTTATAAAATAAATGTTTATATTGTGCAATGATGTTCAAAGTAAATATGATCTTCTTGAATTTAATACCTGTAACACACTTCAAAAAATGTTGGGGCAGCATTGAAGACCAACCAAAATACAGTCTACTGCATTAACAAGCTCAGGTCCAGAGTCGAATGCATAATATTTGCTACTGGACACATCTGTCTGCTTCTCACAGAAGATTTACTTGTCGTAGGACATGTTCAGTAGGAAGAAATTAGTAGGAGTACTTGAAGAACGAATCACATTAAAAAAATGAAGTCTGTAAACTGCTGTTGTTGATACTGACATTAATATTAGAAATGTACTGGGAATTTTTACTGTCAGAAAATGGAACATTACAGTTCTCTACATTATTCATTATTTATTTTAATGTTATATTAAAATTATATTTATCAAGAGCTACACAACAAATAAGAAGAATATGACATTAAAAAACTCACAGCACCTAAATCCATAGACAGAAGCAACAAGGTTTTGAATAATAAAGGTCTACATTAAAAAAACATAATTTAACAAGATGTAATTTTAACATTTCATTTTCACTGGAGGAGAGATCCAGAGAAAACTGTGTCAGTGCCTCATCATTTCTGAAAATGTTAGTAAACAGATAATAACACTTCATATTCATACAGATATTTAAGGGCTGTATACTGTGAAAAAACTCTAATCAATAAATTATTACTAAATCACTTTAGCTCATGACAACACTAGGTTCTTAATATCAAGGGATGAAATAAATGTTAAAACTTTATATATCAGTCATCCTCTGATATTAAGATCCCAATGTTGTCATGAACTAAACTGATTTAGTAATAATTTATTGGTTTGATTTTTTCACACCCCACCACCATCCCAACCCCTCCTTTTCAATCAATGACCCTGGCTTCAGCTTTCGTCTCAGCAGCAGCTGCCCACAACTCCAGCCCAAGTCTTTCTGAGCTCACCTTCCTTGCCTTTCCTACTTCAGGCTCAATTAACAAAAATAATATAAATTAATTAATAGTAAAAGATACCCACAAATTCCCCACATTTCCCCACGAAGGGAACACTAAAAATGAACAGAAAAAGTATAAGGAGCATATATTTTTAGACCCCTCTCAATTCTGTCATAATTGTAATTTGTTTATTTTATTCGTGTTATTGCCTCACAGACGCGATAAAAACTGTCTTTCGGTGCATCACAGAATTTGTCGAATAAATGATATGACGTATTACTTAGGCGTATTGCAGCACAGTTCTCTCCTTCAGAACGTTTATTACCCTCTCCCTTCCAGTTATCAGGCTGACCTGAAGACCACATCCTGGAAAACAAGAAAAATAAGTAATTATTTGTCACAATGTGCCATTTTTAAAAAATATATTATAAAGCTATTTTTACTAAATCAGAGCTAGAGCTGTAATCTACAGTAGATATAGCTCAGAAATCACGTGTGTGGTATTTTACAGCTGAGTCTGAAATGGACTTACGGTGATTTAGCACTGAGTGGTGTTCCATCTAACCATCGCCAGTCTCCCTCCTTCACAGCATCAGTCAGACCAACCCAGTAAAAATGTTCACCAGTAAAAGGAGCTGATTTCATCAGAAAATCCTACAAACACAAACACCCTGCTAAGTGAACTGTACAGTAAACATTAGACAGCTCCAGCAGAAAGAGCTTCAGTGTCTGATTAACTACACCATCAACAAAAAATGTAAACTTTATTTTTAACAGCAAATTTCAGCTGAATTCATATAACTTTCCTCTGTGTGAAGACAACACTGAGAACACCATTATACTACATTAGTGTTTCTCAATCAGTGCTAAACCTGGAGGAACACTGTTATTGTACATTCTTGTATTTCTCTGCTCTAACACACTCAGTCAAACCTGATCTGCTCATTAACAAACACTGAGTTGAACCGAGTGTTTTACAACACAAACAATGGCTAACACTGTTGGATCAATTCCTTGATGATGTCACCCATTAACATGATTCATCTTTATAACTATTACACTGACTTTACTGCTTTATTTGATGATTTTATTTTGTTATAAATCCCATTACAAAGACCATTAAAGAAAAACCTACATTACTGTAATATATTACTTTGTACAGCTTTACCCTATGACACTGATTACAAAGTATCACACAGAGTCTACTGCTGGCACTGTCTGATTTGGTTTTCTACATCCGTGATTGTATTTCTTTAATATAATATAATAATAAAAGCTACTGTAAGCAGTGGGCCTTATTTAAAACTTGTAAACATTTGAAGCAATAGGAACTTAATGCGGCTTAATCTCCACCCAATCTATCAGTGAGTGTTATGGAATAAGTCACATTTATATTTGAGTATCATACCTGCTCTTCTGTACTGTTGACAATCACCAAGTGTCCTCCGGCAGCCACACAAGCATCTCTACTGGCAGTCCATGTCTTTTTATCAGTAGAAAAGTAGTAGCACTTCCCACTGAAGTATTTCCAACCCTTAGCACAGCAATCATCACCCTCTTTCAGAGCAGAGAACATTTGTTAACATTTGGAGAGAAAATGTTGGTGAGATTGTGATGGGAAAATGCAAATGAACACAGTAATGATGATGATAACCCAATAAACTTTTTAATGTTTATTACTAGTAAGGCTGATTGAAGTGTAGAACATATTGTGCTTAGACTTGTGACCTTAAAGTGCTTATTACATGATGTACTCAGGACATGAACCAGAAGAGACTGTTGGATGAGGGAAAGTGCTGAACATTGCACTTTTGTAGTTAGATTAGAGACGTAAGGTCCCTAGAGAGATTAGAGCAGTCTAATGAATATGGTGAAGAACACCCTGAGTGGAAAACTTGACCTATCCCCGTCTGCAAACATTTGAGCTTTTCTGAACAAACATTAATTCAAATTTAAAATTATTGTTCAGTCATTCCTCTTCTGATGCACACCATTGTTCCTCATATTGACGTAATACTGTATATCATGATGGTTAAATTAACCACACTACAGAATGAGGACAGACTGACACAGTTAAAGGAGCAATCTGTAACACAGCCTTTATACTGTACTCAATCATAACATGACCAGGGTGTATCATCTCTCAGCTCTGTTCTTATTGGACAGGCTTTACTTTGGGCTTAAGTTATCTGGCCAAACTGAGAAATCCTGCTTGGCGGAACACGCCCTGGTGTCTCTGATAGCAGTGCTGGAGCCAGTATATTCTCTTTGAGAAGCGTCCATTCTGGAGTGGAGCTCTATCTTGAGTTTAAGTCTGAGATTCCACCCTCTGTCCAATCACATTACAGTCCAAACACACCGGGTTGCCAGTACACACAATGGTGGACACAAACAGTGTCCTTCAGCCATGACATAACAAAGTGAACAGAGATTGTAAAAAAGGGAGGAGCGAATGGGCGGAGAAATAAAAGAAGGAAAAAAGAGCGTATTTAATGAGACAGAGACTTGTGGGATTGTAGCTTGGGGAGCCTCTAGCCCGAGGTACAGACAGCAGTAGCAGCTCTAAAGTAGCTCCAAGTCCAAGTTTACAGTTGTGTAACCTTGTATGTGTAAATTTGAAGTAAGTTGCTTTCCTTTACAATAGACTGTCTGTAGTTTAGTCTAATCATCACACTAATGACCATTTATTAGCAACTAGCATTGTTTAGTGCTGTTGTTGTTCAGCTGTGTCGGCGCGGATTGTTCTGTGTGCACAGTGAAGATGGTGTTGAGTTCTTATTGCACAGATTACAGTTATATTTGCTTCTGTTAATTATTAATGAGCGACTTGCATGAAATCATATCCTTTGTACATGTATTAGAAATGGCGCCGTCTTCTTGACGTTCTGAGCAGGTTGAATGTCTAGATACTAGAGGGCGCAGATAGACCGCTTAAATATCTCTATATAGATGTAACTGCAGATAAGTTCATTTAATTATTTATCAAACATGCTTCAGCTGGTATTATATATTATTTCTGTTTTCTCAATGTACATGTCAAGAGAATAGGCCCTGAATCATTTGTAATTTATGTTTAATGCATGTTTATTTCCAGAACCACACTCATTTATATACAACTGGTGAACAAATTCATCGCATAATACCTGCTGTAACATGTGCATGACTGTGTTGTATCTGAATCCTGTAAAACTCAGTAAAACTCAATAACGTTACCTTTGGGGTCCTGTCATATGTACTCTGACCGTACACTGGGGCGAACGCCATGACCTCCACCCATTCTGTCTGCAACAAGCTTTGAGTTCTCCTTTACAGAGATAATGTTAGATTTTAACCCAAAGATCTAACAAAATTCAGCTTCCTTCAACAAATCTCCATGACCAGAGACAAACGAGAGGAAACACTGGCCATGTGTTTGAAAGATGGAGGCAGTTTAGAAGCTAATCTCTTTACAAAGCCCCAGTGTCTGTAAATACTTTTTTGTTTTTGGTTCAGTATGCTTGGCTTTCTCTCTCTGCACACAGCAGAACACCACCATCTGGAGGTTTTTAGACAAGTATTTTAGACCCCCAAATGTTAAAAAACATGAACCAAAATGTGGATATTGCTCTATTTCTTCTCCATAGGTGGGTAATACTGACTGATTTTTGCTGTAGATGGAGCTGAGTGCTAACTGCATGAAAGTAACTGAAAGTGCTGCAAATCTAAACAACTCAAGTTACAAATGAGGTTCTGTGGTAATTCAAAGTTAATGAAACACTTAAAAAATTACACATACAAACAGTTGTATATTTTAGCCTCAAACAAACCACTGCACCTTAAAGGGAAGCAGATTCTGTGATGGAGAACACCCCCTGGCTCCCTCAGAACAGTCACCTACTAAGGCTATATCTACATGTAACTACATCAACTATTGGTTAAACTGCCTCCTACCAGAGCCAACTGACTACAGCTTTAAATGACTTAAATGCAAATGTAAATAAACACATATCAGTTTTTTTTTTTACCTGACTTGATTTTATTGATGTATTCATTCATTTTTTTATATATTAACATGAAAAAGGAAAAACATGTAAAATGAAGTAAAAGTAATGTTTTTTCAATTTTACTTTAAGAACAAAGTTAAAAAAAAGAAGATGATGATATGGTAATAGAGACTTGAAGGCTATTTATTAATCTTAGTAAATAAATAAATGTGTAAAAGTTCATTTATATAGTTTCATGATATTTTACCCCCCACACACATTCACACACACATTCACATACTGTAGTGGAGTATGGGCCAAATATGAATACCGGACAATGAATAAATAATGAAATGAAAGGCTTTGAATTAAACCTTTCTCACTCTGACCAGGACCCTGCAAAGCCCCACACACACGCACACACATAAGCTAAAACATCAAAGAACCCTTTAAAGTAACACATGGCCCAAACACCCCCCCTTCTCTCTTTTAACTAACAGGAACTGTCGAGATAACCAATTTTTATAATGCTTTTAAGAGAGGGACCTCAAACAAAAGGAAGGGTTATAATCCCGCTTGGGACAAAGTGGCACCTCAATGTCTTGTTATCTTCCACGGGAATCAACAGATGTTCAGAAGGGGTGACCTCGAATTGAACCCCATTGACTCATCTAAGCGACAACCTACACATGGATCAACAGCGACCCCAAATGGACACTGGCGAAACTACGCCTCGCTCGGAGTCGCCGAAACCATAGCGGACGCCTCCCGTTAGGGCGTGACCGCGCCAGCCTTGAAAACACAGAGCAGCAACGCAGAACACAGAGTATTCAGACAAGGAAGAAGACGTTCAAGAGAAGTTCAGAAGAGTTCAGCAGCCAAAAAGAAACAGCTCACGGAGAAGAAAAGACAACAATAACGGCGAGAACATCCGAGAAACTTTGAAACTACGAAGAAACGCTTTCTTCTCCACGCCGACAACGAAACAAAGGAAAACCTCAGAGACTTCATTGAAAGCTTACGAGAGACGTCTCGAAATTAGCTAAAAGTATGAAGTTTTACTAATACGTCGAGTAATTTGAATATCTTCTTTTCTTTTAATCTTGTTTATGTTTTATTACCCATCGAAGTGTGATCTCACGAGTGATCAAAGCGGGTGAAACTTATTCGTGGCCAGAATAAGATATCAACCTTTTGATTAGTCGATAGCAGATATATTAACGTTATAAGCTGATTCCTGAAGACATTACTCCTGGAAAACTGAACAACGAGAAGAGCTAATACTCGGAGAAAGCTGCTCCATTCCGGTGGAAAACCAGCCACGACTGCGAAACTCCAAAGAGGGGAAATCTCGATCGACGCAGCTCAGCCTGAAGCCGAAAGTTTTCAACTCAACCGGAAAGAGATCTTCCCATAAGCGGGCCTGCCTCTCACCACGTGGGAACGAGGAGAACAACCCCAGAGCACGGAGATTAAACAGCAGGGCGCGACGGCTCGGTGAAACGGCAAACGAGTAAGCTAGCGTATCTCACACCTTTTCCAGGAGCTAATGTCTAAAGTAAGCCCTTCTTTATAATTTACCCTTTATTAACCTTAGTTAGCAACAATTTAATCACAAGACAGTAGTGCCTAGCCCACCTTAAGGTCAAAATCGGTTTTCCCTGTTGTGATACCGTGAGATTATAAGGCTACACTATGTTAATTAAATATCTTCTCTTTATTAATAAAACTCTCATTATTTGAAATCACAGTGTTTGCAATTTGTTCATTATTCTCCTGAAAATCCTGACGTACTCACTTAGCGTGATTATTATTCACTCTCAAACTAATTAGTAATGTTTTAATTGCCTAAGCCAATTATAAACTTTAATATCATTAAGTCAAATATCAGAGATTAGAGGAGTTTGAATAAGGTCAACGCTATAAAACTATAAATATAAATATAGAAATATATTTATATTTTTCAGTGTACCTTACTACACTACACATACACACCACCACAGCCTTAAATCTTAAGACTACTTAAAGCTCCCAAACCAGAACCTCAAACACACAAAAAAGAAGCCCATGTGTCTCCAGTGTCCTGTTTTTAAAACCAAAATACGATCACAGTGACTCACAACTTATGATCGTAATCAGCCTGAATAAAATGACACAACAGAGGTACTTCACAACCTCATACAGATGCTAATGTTGATCAGACCATGCACTGTCCTTGGTGCAGTCTAAAACCGTTTTCAGCCCTATTCTACATGACACAGACAGGTTTTTTATCTTTGACATTGAGAGCTCAGCAAATCACCCGCGAGACTGAACACAATTTCTGAAATTCATATTTACCTGAGTTTTCTTGTGGTTAAATGTAATTAAATTAATATTAACATGTAAAAAAAAAATATTAAAATATAAAGCAAATCCCTCTTTATACATTCAATTTGTCTGTTTATTATTAAAATCTTACAGAAAAGGTGAAGATCTGACCTTGAAGAGTTCTGTTAAGGTCTTCCTGTTGTTTCTGGAGCTGTGTAATAGTCGCGTGATTCTCTGGAAAGTCAAGAATTCACATCAACATGTTTGTGAAGTACAGAGTGATGCATATATCGTTGCTGTCCAACATTTCTCCATTTTAGTCCATTTTTAGTTTCTAACACAGCATCTCTCCTTCACATTGTCTAAAAATGTCATAATGAATGGACAAGTAAAAATGACTTTGAATTAAATCTTTTTACATTTATTTTCATTGAGAGTTGAGAAAGTATTGTACTTTTCCATCTGAAGCTGCACAATGTGGTTTTCTTTGTCTGAAAATTCAGGATCAACATGTTAATGATGTTAATGAAAGTGAGGATCAGATTAAAGAAAATGATCATTTTAATATATACACACACACACTAATGAGAAACTGGGAAATAGCTATAATCATAAAGACATCATAGGGAACAATATAAAACTGAGAACCAACAACAAATGCATTAAAACAGTATGCTCTAAACTACTAGTATACTAAACAACAAAATGCTGTAGTAACAAGAAAAGAATGGACACTATAAAACGGTGATCAGAGGAGAACAGGACTAGATAACTTAAGGAACAATCCTCAACCATAAACGACAGACTATAACCAATGAAACCATTAACATAGAAAACTGAGCACAACCTGCTCAGGACGAAGAAACCAAGACCAATGACACCAATGAAGACAAAAGGCGTGGGCTGGGTCATAGGTAACCTAGTGGTTCTCAGTCCTGGTCCCGATGGGCCACTGCCCTGCATGTTGTAGTTTTCTCCTCACCCCATCACACACAGTTCAACTTCAGAAAGGGTTGGTAATGAGCTCATTAGATGCATGGTGTGATGGGAGCAGAGGATTCTCTGAAACACTATTGTTAGTTCAGTATTGAAATAAAGTGTAGGTTAAAGCCTTGTAACACCTTGTTGACTGCTTTGGAGAACAGCAGAAAGACTTCAGTCTGGCGTAGTACAGAAATATCATAATTTGTTTAGCAGGCATTGGTGCCCCAGTAAAATGCTGCTGTGTTTCATTAAAATCACAGTCATAAAAGTACATTTTGTCCTGAATGAATGAGTAGAACTACAGGATATTTATCCATTATTTGTAACTGCTTATCCAGTTCAGGGTTGCAGTGGGTCTGGAGCCTACCTGGAATCACTAGGCGCAAGGTGGGAACAAACACTGGTGTTCTACACACCTATGAACAATATTTGGTCTCCAATCCACCAATAAACATGTGTTTTATTTAGAACTGTGGAAGGAAATTGGGGCATCTGGAGGACACACATCAAACTCCTTACAGTCACCTGGAGGGGGATTTGAACCCACAACTGCCTGGTCCCTGGAGCTGTGTGACTGTTACACTACCTGCTGCTCTAAAGTGCCACCCAACTACAACCAACATCCTGCACAAATACAGACACATCATTTCTCATAATGCTCCAGTGTCTTTCCAAAAGCTAGAGCAGCTTGTTTTTTTTCCACATTCATAAATATGTAAAAGTAAGTCAGCTGTTCAACAGACAAGGTATTTGTTGTTAATAGTTAAAGATCTTTCATTCTAGCTGAAGTTTATACATTTAAAGTACTTCCTCAATGTTTCTTGAACATGTCTGTGCTGGGAACATAAACAAAGCACAATACTAAAAGGAGACTGTTGGGAAAAATGTAATACTTATTATCACACACAGTTGCTCATGACACAAACCTCTTAGCGAAGTGTTTCCAAGGGCATCTGAGGAACAGAAACAGAAGATCCACAGTCTTCATAATCAATATAAATTAAATAAGAAAAAGAACACATTCTGACAGCATCACTATTCAGAAAGAAAGAGGAAATTTGCTGTGAGAATCCATTCATTAAGATTGTTTGTAAAATACTGACATATATTTCAGATTGGACTCACAGAGCACTCCCAAGGTGAGGGCCAAAACAAAGAAGAGACAACACAGAGAAATCAGCAGCAGTCTCTCTGTAGTGTGCCCAGACGTTACAACCTTTGATGCTGGCTGAGTCAAGGGGTCATCATGATGATGCTGAGCCTCGTCTCGCTGAGGTGGATCTTGAAGAATGGCCATATATATATATATATATATATATATATAAATAAAAAATTATTATGTCAGTCAAATGCTTGAGCTTAAAGATGGGAAAAGTCTGAGTATAAAGTTTTCATATTTGTATGAAGAGGTTAAGTAGACAGTCCTAATGTACAAACAGCAGAAAATGAAATAACTAGAAAATACTCAGTTCAAAAAGACAAGAACTGTTTAAACGCCTGCAAAGTGTAGCTTTATACTAGTTTATACTAGTGGTTTATTTATATCACTGGTAAATGTACACTGGGTTTAAACAGTTCCACACAGCTGTGACTGATACACTCATAACTGCACAGCACACACTGCCATATCAATGCCCCTGGACTGCTGCAAATGCGACAAACTTATTAATACTCTAGCTGGGTTCACACTGTGTTTGTGTTCATGAACTGATTTCAATTAGATTGGCAGTGAAAGTGGAATTCCGCATACACAACTTAGCCTTTGAAGATTTGTTTGAATTCAACTTTGGTGAACTCTGACACACAAATCTGCATCTTCAAATAACAGTGCTGCTGCTCAGGGTGTGTGACCTCTCTGCTGTGTCTGAAGCAAAATGGAGGAAATATGAAATTTTGTGGTTTCAACACAGGAGACTTTATACCAGTCTTGTTTTATGTGGATAAAATAACACAAGTGAGAGTAAAAGTAAATGAAGAGTTTACAAAACACTTCTCTGAGAACTCCTCATTTTTTTTCTGCTGCTGCTGCTATGATACCAATGCTCTTCAGATGTGACACTGTGGAAGTGTGACTGGGGCTTAAAGGGGGCTTAAAATTTTTATGATTTTAATCCAAAAAGACTTTTTATAAAATTCTGAGGCTGTTTTCTTACCATTTGCTGCTCTTCAGTCTGTTTGCGTGCTTGAAACTGGTATAATGTGTTAATGAAACCCCATTGTCAGTAAATGGCTAAAAAAACTAAGGGTCTTATTCAGATTTCCTAGGCTTCCTTTCTCTATTTACTGAAGTGAAACGGCATCTGAGGATTTTAGAGAATGAATAGGCACCCAAACATTGAAAAGCATGAACTGGGATGTGGATATTGCTCTAATTCCTGTTCCATAGGTAGGTAATAGTGACTTATTTCAGCTGTAAATGGAACTGACTAACTGCATGAAAGTAAACACAGACTAAACTACTACAAAAATTAAACATTTTCTCCTGTATGAATGAGTAGGATATTCAGGATATTCATTCATTATCTGTAACCCTTATCCAATTCAGAGTCATGGTGGGTCCAGAGCCTACCTGGAATCATTGGGTGCAAGGCGGGAATACACCCTGGAGGGGGTGCCAGTCCTGCACAGGGCAACACAGACACACACACCTAGGGGACACTTTTGAGTCACCAATCCACCTACCAACACGTGTTTGTGGACCGTGTGAGGAAACTGGAGCACCCGGAGAAAACCCACACGGACATGGGGAGAACACATCAACTCCCCACAGACAGTCACCTGGAACGGGAACCGAGCCCACAACCTCCAGGCCCCTGGAGCTGTGTGACTGCGAACACTACCTGCTGCACAACCGTGCCGCCCAGACATGGACCATGTATCTTTCAATTCATGTCCAATCAGCTGAATTTGCCACAGGTGGACTCCAATCAAGGTGTAGAAACATCATCAAGATTATCAAGGAAAATGGGAGGCCCCGAAGCTAATGGTCAGAATACGTGAAGATTTTATGTTTGATAAGATTTTAAGTCTGAAGATTTTCCAAATGCCTTGTATACTTAAAAATGTATAGACAGTGGTTTTAGTACCCTTCATGTGTCGAGGAATGTTGTGTTGCTTTTTGCTTTCATTATGATGTGATTTCATTCATTAATTAATTCATCCAGTTCAGGGTAGGTCCGGAGCCTACCCAATCACTGGACTCAAGGCATGATGTGATTTCTTTATTTATATTTTTACTGTTTTCTTTTCTACAGCTTGTTTATTTTAATATTTGCAATGTGTTTTCAAATATAAAACATGCTTCATATTTAAAGCATGTTTGATTATATGTAGTGTGCTTTCATATTTTAAGCATGTTTTTATATGTAGCATTGTTTCACACTCAGTTCATGTTCCCTTATTTGTGGTGTGTTGCGTTTTCTTTTAACTACATAAAAATTAAAATTTATATATAAAGAGTCTTTAAGGGCAAAAGTGACATTTATATTGTAATCTGAACGAGTGAATGCAGTTATACTGACATGATATTTAGCTTATTTGATCACATCCTGTGACTGTAACTATAGAGTGGGCGATAACTAGTTTGGCTTTGTTAGTTTACTGTATCCCAGGTTAAGTTTATTCAGATAGGTTCATGCTTTGTGTGATTTTAAACATTTTGAGATCTGTTAAATTCTGATATGTTGTCACTAAATAATCACAAATATATTAATTTAGTAAATACTATATGATTATATGAAAAGTTCCTTGTGAGTAGTCTATTTATCTACAGCTTTGGTACTTGGGAAAAAAAAACAATTATATTGTTATATATTTATGTTTCATACTTGTGACTAAGCATTTAGTATTTAGATTATTAGAATAAACAAAATTTGGGATGCTTGAATTACATGCATGACTCCACAGCTTTGTGTGTGCTACTCAAGGAAACGTAACAACTCTTCTTCAAGCTTTAAAACACAATTATATATAAGAAACACAAAATGAGAGTTCTTGCAGGTCCCAAAGTACAACCAGGAAAAAGTTCATTGGAGATGAGAAAAGCTAAACATTATTTCTTTCACTTACCATCAGTTGTTTGGACACGGCGGACTTGAGAGTACACAATGTCATCATTCAAATTTGAACTCCCTGGTGATTTAAATGGAGAACGTATTATATGGCAGAGAGAAAGAGAAAAATGGAGCTTCCAGTATTGTGCAAGTCAGAAAAACAAGAAAACTGTTACAAACCTGTCATTGATTGTAATTGTGTTTTGTCACTCCACTACAAGCAAACGTTCAAAATTCAGGATATATTTCCCAAATTGCTTAACAAATGACATTCTTTTAAGTAAAGACAGGGTTGATTGATTTGGTGAAAACGCAGTAGATTAAGTAAGAATTATCTGATTTACTGTTTAATTATAAAAATGTATGTAAAGTTTAATAATATGAAAATAACATGAATATTTCAGAGAGATGCAGATGGTACCACAGGATTGTACTTTGAAGTCTATAATGCAGTGTACTCTCCCTAGTGCTGAAAAAAATTATCAAACCTCAAAAATTATATTGTGAAATGATTTCAAATTTACATGTGTCAGAAACAGACATTTCTACCATATAAATTTAAAATAATGTTTTTAGGTGAAAGTATAGGGATTTTGAAGAAAACGTTTTGCTGAAAAAGCGAATTGAGCCGATTTTCACTGAGAGCTTGAATCAATTTTGGGGCTCTGCATTTGAATATAATGAAGAAAAAACAGTGGATAAACATATGGAGAACACAAAGGGTTTGCAGTTGCTTGCTCTGTCCCAAATATAAACAGCTTTCTGAGGTGCAACATTTCTGAATGTTCTGATGTTTTTTTTTATTTTTATTTATATATATATATTTTTTTTTTGTTTGAATCATGTTTACTACTTAAATTAAATATTAAGTTAAATACTTTTTAATGAACATAGCGACTAAATAGTATGCAAACAAACTTGCCTTGCCTAAACTGTCACAGATATTGAAATTAAAACTGCAGCCTCTGTGGTTTGAAGATGTATTGAAATTTCAGCCCCATTTCTCATTGCAGTAAATACAAATACACAATAATTCTTTACCTGGATGAAGGAGGCTCTTACAAAAAAAGGATACTTATAATATATTTGGTAAATTTGACTTAATGAACATTTATTAAGTACAACTAATATCAATGTACTAGTAGTATACTAGTATAAGAGCACTATTACAATACGTTTAAGGGCGCTGATAATAATTTTATAAATATAATTTTTATAAAAAAATATTTTTTTTTTAAATCTGAACTTTTGTTTTTTAATGTGAGTTATTCAAATCTGAATATCTTACCACCTCAACATTACCAGTTTATCAAATGCCATACAAAAATTATTCAAATATAAAATATTCAAAATTCATATTCAAATATTTATGTCATCGATTTAGCTCCATATTCTATGCTCGATCTTCTGTAACCATCCCGTGTGGGTCTGGACACTACCCAGAATCACTCTGCACAAACTGGGGATCCACCCCAAAGGGTCACCAGTAACTCGACATCAATGTTAACAAATATGACCCTTATAACTTTTGACATCTTCTAGAATAAACATTAATAAATGTCTGTGTATGCTGGGTCATCTGTTATAAAGAACTTATGCAAGTGTCATGTAACTTTCAAAAACAGTGCCCTACAGTAAAATGTTAACTCAGTTCTGTAAGTGTTAGAATAACTTATTTAAAACTACATTTAAACTGTTGTGAAACAAATAACACATTCGTAATCCATGAGCAAGGAAGGGCCTTATCCCTGTACCAGACGGACTAAAAAAACTTTGCATTCTTGTGGGTCTTTACATTCTGATTGATGCTCTGGTGTCGGTAGCATTCTTCGCAAGCAAAGTATGCCTTAGAGAATGGTTCAAAAGCAATTCAAGCACCTAGAAGAGTTTGAGAGGGGTCACATCACAGGGCTCAGAGAAGCTGGATGGTCTCATCAAACGTATTGCTTTTTTTAATACTGGTCAGATACTGTATTTCCATAGCACACTTTTGGTGGCAGTGAATCGAAGACAAGCACCAGCAACATGACGGATCTAGGAGATCTACACGAACCACAGGAAGGAAGAACAAATGGATTGACTGACATGTGTGGAATGACAGAATAGAAATTATGTTGGACAAACAGCAAGCAGTGATGCTCTCCATGAATCATGCATTTAGTGGCAGGACTTTTGGCAGATGGCTGCACAACAAAAGGAACACATGCCTTGAGACTGATACGACACCACATCAACGTCGCCAGAGACTACGATGGACTGTCATGGAGTCATGGACATGGATGCAACATGGTCAGTGCCAAGATGAAGGGTTTGTTGACACATGTCATATTTCCAGAGGATCTTTGGTCATGGTGTAGGTTGAAATTTTGTACAATGCCAAATCACCTTTAGTTTTCATTACAGGGTCTTTATCAGCTCATTGTTACATTAATGAGGTCCTGCAACAAATAGCTCTACCTTTTTTTGCACATAGCCATGTGTGCTATTATGCCACGAGAGTATTTCACTACTTTGAGGGCCACAAACATCATGAACATCTCCTCAGTAAGCAAACACTCTTCATAAAAGTATGGTGCAGCACATTGGTAAACATGTCCAAACTTTTTTGGAACAAGTTGCTGGCATGGAATTCCCAAAGTGCAAAAACTATAAAAGAAAACGATATACTTTCCCAGTTTGATCATTTAAATGTGGTCAATTCAATTAGGTTTGAATTATTTGCACAAAATTGAAATTAGTTTTCATTTATATTGAGACCCACATCATATTTTTTATTCCTTTTCTTTTTCCTTCATAAGCAAATCCTCACTTGAACATTTTGAAAACTATTTAGGTATATATATATATATATATATATATATATATATATAAGTCAAATACATACAGAGCAAAAAATATATGACCTTAGGTTGATACGTTTCAAGATATAACTGATGGGAATCTATAAACAGAACTGCACTGTAATCATTTTGAAACCAGTAAAAGAAAAGAAAAAAGACACTCACTTTTGGAGGGCTCGCCATCTCCTGTCTCTCTTTCCTGATATTTTCGATAATTCACATTGGAGTAGATAACTGCCATTGAAGCCGTACCCGTGGGAAGTGCCTTTAATTGTCTGTACAGTCTTATGATAAACTTTGAATAAACCAAATTTGAATAAATCAAATTTCCGGTGATCTGTGATTACTCCTCACTCTGTATCTGTGACGTTCTTAACACATCAGAAATTCAGCAGCTTAGACACCACACTTTACTGCTGACAGATTAACAATTTCTTATCACATATAAAAGTGTAAAAATAAAGTGTGAAAATGTGGTATATTTAAGTGCTGGATCCCACGCCCCTTAAATATGCAAAGTCCCTTTTTCCCATCACTTTTACTTCCTTTTTATAGTCCCCTTCCTTTTTTCTCAGAAGTCCAAAAATATGACTTCTGAGATCACATCTTACACTGTGGTACACTTTGTTGGGTTTTGTGTTTGCTGTCCAGTATGGATAAATATAGTTCATTTAATGTATTGCCCTCTTGATGTTTGGTATTCTCCACAAAGCCTCCCCTTCTCTAGAGTCAAACATAAAAGTTCTGAACACTCTTGGCCCTGCTTGCTTAAATATTTACTATTATGTGAATTACTATTGATCATTTACAACATTACAACAGTGATAAGAAGCTGATTCTGAACAAAAGTTGAGCGCGTTCTAGTGCATATTTATTCAATGACATGTACACACAACAGTATGTATTTGATTATTATTTTTTTTTTTTTGACATTTTAGGGGAAGCTGAGCTTCCCTTGCAGTCTTACAGCAATCGCCTCTGACTGGGATCTAGAGTTGCCACCTTTCATAAATTTAAATAAGGGACGACCACCACGGCTCCTCTGGGCCATGGGTGGCTATCCAGCCAAGGATGTGCCTCTTCCCACTCACGTCTGTACTCGTTTTTGCTTTTGAGGACGTGGTGGAGTATCGGGTGTAGTGGACATTTTTAAAAGGCGCGGGTTTTGTGGGCAGTGCAGTGTGTGGTGTCTGTCTCTAGGCAACCGTGACAGTTCACAGGTGTAATGGGAAAATGCAGCCCTTAAGGCTGATTTGAGGATTTCTTCTTCCCCAGGGGCAGTGCACTTCTTCAGTATGTAGATGATTTGTTGGTGTGTGTGTCTGATGCTGAAGCATGTCATGAAGATACTGTTGAATTGTTGTGTTCTCTTGAGGTTGTAAGTGCACAGGTGCATATTTCTCCAGCAAAACTGGCCATCCTAGCTTCCAGAGATATCATTGTGTTAAAAAAATTTGATGTTGGTGGTTCAACATGAGGTGTTAATGATGTTTGTTTCCCAGAATAGGAAAAATGTCATTTGTCAGCTGCACATTGGTTATGACATCATGCTGTGATGCTTGAACTGCTGAATGTTACTATCCAGTGTTGCACGTTTCTAAAGCCTGCACAGAATGATGGAGAGCCTCATGATTTTTTGACAGCCATCATTCAGGTCTACTCCTTGAGACCTGATTGAAGTAAATGACCCATTTTCTGCTGTGTGATTAGGAATGAATGTGCAGCAGACATGTGAGAGACACCTCCTTCTTCAGCCAAGATCATATATAAGGCGAGTCGGTTCTGATAAGTCATTTGTGAAGTATAACTGTTCCCCCAGAACTCTCAATGCGTGATGAGTCATATTGGCCATACATTGTTGATTATACTGTATAAAATTTATCCAAATCCACATTTTTGTTGACCGTAACCCATATGAAAATAGACTCAAACCCTGCTGCTGTAGGGTTTTGCATTTATCAGGGACTCCCCTTGGAATTCTGATAGCATCCAGATAAATTAAATGGTCCACCCATGAAATCTCTTTTGTATCTAATAATTACCTTTTTAGATGCAAGATCAGATAATTTGAATTTAGGGAAAATAAGTGTCAGCTCTGCCAACATGACTAGTGCATACGTACATGTCCAATTTGAAGGAAAGGTTGATCTAAGGTGACCATAGCCAAAATATATCAGCCGTTGGTCTCCGTTGAGTCACCAGATGCATATACACATTTTAAAGCATGGCTTTGTAATCCAAGCCCTGCTGGAACACCTTTAGATTCTGATCAACAACCCATATGATCAAACAACTCCCTGAGAAATGTTCCACTTCTGTTTCACATGGACAAGGACGATTACCTATTATGTAGATTGTCTTTTGACAAATTTCGCGTGAAACTCATACGGTGTCCAAATTATCACTGTAGTCATCTGGGTTTTCAATCATCCCTGTAGGAGATAACATTAGAAAATATTTTAACCAAGTAGGAGATTCACATTGGATTACAGAGTAATTGAACACTTTAGAGCCAGCTGCAAGAGCGCCATCTCGAGGACACATATAACCTCCCTTCATTGACTGATCTAGGATGTCTTGATCCTCACATGATTTACTTTTATTGTCATGTAATAGACACTATCTTTAATGGTTCTGGATGCATGTATCTCACATATTTGGCAGAAGTGGTAGCATTGTAAGGAAATGACATGACAATGGGAACTTCCCAAGCGCTCATACAAACATAACATGACGAAATAATAGCTGTTGTAACAGCATGTTGTAACAGCAGAATTTAATACCAGATCGAATGGACCCTGTCGTTACCACGACGTGTTAATCTTATATCTAATCTAACTATAATACTTGAAAGAATAAGTTCTAATAAAAGTTTCTAGTTCTTAAAAAAAAATACTTGAAAGACGAAGATGACTTCTTGGAAGATCAGCAGGTTCTTTATTTGGAGAGCAATCACAGAAAGCCTCCTGCAGACTCACTCACAATGACATACTGAAAACCACAGTTTACATACACTTTTTGAGATCATCTCGCCCCTCCTATTTTTGTAATTAAGTTGCATTCCATAGAACCCCAATTAAAATGGTCCCCTTATCTACTAGGAATGCACTGTATCATAGGAGCCCAATTAAAAAGGTATCCTTATCTCCTAAGGATGTCTTATCATGCTGTACCAAATAATCTCATGCTACCATTCTCCTTTTTTCCCCCACAGAGTTCAGGCCCTTTGACCATTTTAATATTTTTTGCCATAAAAATCATTTGTTTAAAATAATTCTCATGTCTTTATATTATTTGTTTATTACAGTTACATGTTTTCTATATTATTTGTTTATTGCAGTCACATGTCTGTATATTTTTGCCTCTGGGGAAATGTCCCATGCCTGATCTATGAATAAGTGAATTCTCCATCAACTCCTTGCCAATAACATCAGACAAGTGATTAACACTCAGAAAACATTCATATTTTGCTTTACAGAATTATTGTTGCTTTGTAACTTTGGAGTTTGCTTGCAGTGTGTCACGTGGATCCAAGGCACACTTCCCTCAAATTTCACCGCAGTTTCCATAGTCAGCGGGACTTGGAATGGACGCAACCACTGCTATTGCTTCCAATGGTTACGCCTGTGGTCTCTTATCGCCACCCAGTCTCCTGTTTCAAGGAGTGTAACTTCCCCTCAGATGGTGTGAGGAGAGCTGCTGCTGCCTGAGTGAACAGAACGTAAAGTTGCTAGTAATTTCTTACAATACATCAACATATGGTCTTCCAACTATCTGCTGTCATTCAAATATCCTGGTGGATCCAACCCCCATCTTGGTGGTATGCCAAACAGAATTTCAAAATGTGGTAAACCAGCTCTGACTCTGGTTTGCATGTGCATATACATTAAGACCAGTGGCACTGCCTGCACCCAATTGAGCATTTCTGTAGTTTGCTTTTGATCGTTGCATCTCCTCTTTCCACTGAACCTACACTTTGAGGATAATATGCACAAAGCAATTTCTCCATGAGCTGAGTGAGTGCTGTACCAATTAAAACTAGTCCATTGTCACACCCAATGTGTCAGGGAATACCCCAATGTGTAATAATGTGCACCAACACATTTGCTACAGCCTGCGTATCTTGCTTTCTGGTACATTCCTCTCATTTGGAGAACATCACCAAACTATCCACTATCACCAAACAATACTTCTTCCCCACGCACAAAAGTCCATCTGTAAATGTTCAAATAGCTCATTGGGTGGAACATGTGCCCCTCATGCTGCATTATACTCGACGCAAATAAGGCACTTCTCACAATATTTCTGAATGAAAATTGAAAATTGAAAATCACACAGAGAGGACATGGTGCATCTAAGGCCTGTCATACTCCGTTTTTGAAAACACAGCCTTGTTTACGTCAAGCATCTGAGGACTGAGAAGTGAGTTCAGTGAGAGAGACAGGCTGGAACACACACTTCCTGTAATAGAGGAAACAATGGGTCATTTTGAGCGACATGCTTGGCTGCTGTGTTTGTGAGGGTATTGCCCCTAACAACCTCTGAATTGTCTTAAGTGTGAGCCTGACACTTAATCACAGCAACAGCTTTGGGCAAGAGAATTGCTTTCAATAAAGCCACCAGTAAAATATGATCAATGTGTTTACCTGTAAATGTAAGAAACTTCCTGTATTACCACATCATTTGGAAAATCATAAACACCAAATATTTGCAATCTTCCCCTCAGCCAGTTTACAGGCGTCTGTTAGAGCCACTGATTCAGCTGCTTGAGCTGAGGGTGAACTTGGCAACCTGGCAAAACACAAACACTCATGCAGAGACACAACAGCAAAAACCAACTTGGTTCTTTCCACAAGTGCCATGGGATGCTAACCCATCAACAAACAAATTAAGATCAGTGTTAGGAATTGGAATATCCCTAAAGTTATGAAAGATCTGACAGCTTTCACTGCTGAGTTGCATGAATTTTCTAGTATAAATTGGATGGCATGGTTTGATTCATATTTTGGCAAATGGGGAACATTGGTGTTGAAATTAACTATCATGGTAATCATTTCATTATTAATACTGGCAGTATTCAGTCCCTGCATTATTCAATGTGTTAGAAGTGCAGAAGTGTACATGTAATCCTCTGGACGAGTTGCCCCTTAAAATGCCTCAGCCAATTTATGCCTCGTCAAACCATGATTCTACTGAGGAGGATGAGTAAATCATTTAATCATTTTATACATTTCATCAATATTTCTTTAATACTCACTCATTTAATCACTCACTCGGTTTACCATTTTTATTTTCCTTTTGCTCATATTATACTCATTTCTCAATGCATGCTACCTAGCTAGTCTGAGGATGATGTTATCTTTTCTCACATGATGCTTGGTGTACGTGTAGAAGGGGCACATAACAGTGGGGTGTACGTGACTGGGGTCCTATATATACTGCAACAAATGTTTGAATAAACTAGAGATTGGAGAGAATACTTGACTCTGTCTTTATTCTTCTGGTTTCTCCTTGGGCCCAAGAGCTTCGAACTTCCTTCCTGGTTGCACGTAGACAATTGCTATAACAATTGCCTCTCCCTTCCACATCTGTAGTGCTCGCCAGATGCCATAACATGTTTTTTTAAAGCAGAGGTATTCAAACTTTTTCTCCCGAGCCCCACTTGGCAGTTTTTTGAGACCTTGGGGTCCCCCAACCCCCTCAACTAAAACATGTGTCAATATGCAGACTACTACAGTGTATATAAATAACAACAAGTCATACCATTTGTTCAGAACTTTTATATAATCACAATAAAATGAAAAAAAAATGCAGCACATATATTCTCCTCTATTTAACACAGAAGAAGAACTATTTCACTCCCAATCCAGTCCATAAGTATTTTAAATTCCATTTCAGTCCTTTAGGTTTTTATCTCGCTTGTTGCTCTCTTTTACAAGTTCAGTATATGGCCTTTGAAGATTTTCAACTGTGGGGTGAAGGCCAAACTAAAAAGAAAAAGCAAGAAATCACAATAAACACCATGTATACAGATACAGACCAAGCCTCCAGCAGCCAAAACATATTTAGACAGATATGCAACTCTGTCTGTCTCTCTCTCACAGTCTGACACTGACTGACACACACACACTTGTTCTCTCTCACATACAAACACATTTTATGTAACTCACTCTTTTCATGGGAAGAATGTCCCTGCTTTTGTGAACAGAGACGGTCGATGTCTGGTTTGATCTTGCAAACAGCTGGCCTGAAGTCTCTCTCTATCCCAGTTTTGATTTATATATGTACACATTGGCTTCAGGGCGGCAAGTGCAGAGAATCCAGTTTCACATAAATATGACACGCCAAATGGCAGAATACTTCTCATTGCTTGTTTTGTGAAGTCTGGATAGTCTTGCTGAATTTTCAACCAGAACTCGGCCTCGGGTTGTGTGCTGAACTGCATTTCTGCAGGACATTCCCTCGTGACACAAATGGCAGCAAAAAGCAGTGATTTTGTTGGTTGAGTTTTATAAAGTGCACAGATTTACAGCAGCTCTGAGGTCTTGATCAGTTGCATGAGCATCGAAAGCTTCATGGTGGGTCATGCAATGGTTCCACAGAACATGAGGTTTTATTTCCAGTATCTTTGCTTTCAGCCCTGACCTTCCTCCAGTCATGAAAGGACCTCTGACAGTGCAGATAGCCAAGCATGACTCCCATTTTAGATTGTTGATCACAAAGATTTCACTGATGATGTGAAACAAATCCGCTCTAGTAGCACAACCTTTAATTTATTTGCAGAATAATAATAAAAAAAAATCCTTGTTGATGCAAGTACAATCAATGTACCTAATGGAGGCATCATTGGCCACGTCTGTAGCCTCATCCAGCTGAATGGTGGACTCGCTTGTACATGGGCCATAAGTGGAAGAGTCTAAAACGCTTAATGTGAAAAAGGCTTAACGTGGCTTAATGTATTAAAACAATGACTTAGGAGCACCAATTTTTTCTCAGTTCCTACTGATCATAAGCGATCTCTACTGCGGAAAAATTTTATCTGTAACTCAAATGGAAAGTAAAACAAACTTTAAGCTTTTTTCCTACTCTCTACTGCTGAACGTTATTTATTTTCCTTCAATTTAAACCCACTATAAGGAAACAGCTTAATGTGGCTTAAAGAAGCAATGTGTAATACTGACACCAAGCTTTTAAAAAACTATAACGCAGTTTCAAAACAGTGGAGAGAGCTGTCTGCCTCCTCCCCCTCCTCCCCAGATGTGAAGCTAGAGCAGGTTGCTAGCTAAGAAAAATGTGCCATAATCAACACATTTACACAGAAGTGTTCATCATTTCACTAAAACATCTAGCTACCTACGCAAAAAAAAAAAAAAAATGTACATGTGGCTGCCATTTCCCTGCATTTATAAGCCTTTACTGTCTAAATTCACATTAAATATTTAGACTAGACAAGGCTGGTGTTACTTATTGATTTTCCCTTCCAACATAAATGTCATTTAGGAGGCAGATCTTATCCACAATTTTCGTAGTCAAACATTTCGCTCCACTTTACATGTGCTCATTTACGAGTCCTTGGTTCTTGAATTCTCTGTTCAAACTTAAGAGCTGAAGCTAGTGCTATAGCATCTGAAACTTTTTGGAGCAAAAGTTATTCCACTTTATCTATTTAAAACACACAAACCAATTGTATCATTCAATCAATTATTCACAGTTTTTGTATTCAAGCATTTAGTTCCACGTTAAAAGGGTCAGTTAAAGAATCTTATTTGCGTTTTTGTCCAGCTTCTTATTAAATACTCATTTCCACTTAAACAGCTATGTGAAACTAAAGCTAGCGCTAGTTTTTTATAAACATAACTCGTTTTGAAACACTTATTTCCCATTTTATCCATTTAACAAACGACCAAGTGCACATCGTGTCACTGAAACATCTACCTACCAGTGAAACGGTTATATTTGCTGTGTGCTACCAAACGTGATTTCTCCAATCCACCTAAAAAAGATGAATATGTGAGGCTTTTCATCTTATTTTACTCTGTCTCTGGTCATGGAGGTTTTTAGAAGGGCAGTGGGGTTTTTGGTTCCGGTAAAATATATCATTAACTCTGATTGGACACACTGGACATTTTACAACTAAGTACAGTAAATATTCTAGGGTTAGATAAGTGTAAGAATGAGTCTAATAATAAGAAGTCCATGTTAAACTAAATTTACAAGCTCACTAAATAAACCAGTTATCATGACTAGGCTAACAGTTGAAAACGATCTTAGCCCAAATATGTATATCCTTTAACAATCCTAACAACCCTTTAAGGGGGAAAAAAAACTAAACAAAAAAGTAGTAGTCCCATAAAATTTACCAAGAGGAAAGATTCAAGATGCTTTGCACTCGGTGGGAATTGAACCGGGGTCATTTGGGTGCAAAAGCAGTGTGTACCAGTGTACTATGTAGGAGGTCATTGTGATTGTGACAATATGTTTTAAACCAAGAGAGGAAACAAACTCCAAAAGAATGTATACAATTCTTTTTGGGAACGAAAATGAAAGGAAACAAACTGACAAAAAGATGACAAAAGACGAAGACAAAGAAAAACCCACAAGTAACAATTGTGAAAGAAGCAGCTAACAAACCCAAACGACAAAGGAGAAAGCAAGGCAGTGAGACCAAAGCCCCAACAGGAAAACTCTCTCCAGACTGCTGGAGAAACGAGAGAAAAAGAGGCCCGTGAGTTGATTCAACCCAAAGGGTAGCAAGATCAAAAAGAACCTGAAAGACTCCTTTTGGAGGAAAAACACCAAATTAACAGCATGTTCTGGTTTAGTACAAACTCAAGACACTGCACTGAGAGAGCAGTGTGGAGGCCTTATGAAGTGTCAGCACCAGCTGTTATCACTTGGGCTGATTACTAGGCATCCTGGAGCGTGGTCTCCCTCTGGAGGTGGGATGACCATGGTGCAGGCGGTCCCTTACACAATGCTTCTACAAGTGCTTTACAAGAGAGAATGGATCTGGATGTTCATCGAGGACTGCAGCTAGACAAAACAAAAAAAAAAAGCTTTCCCATAAGCCAAAGGGCAGTTTCCATGACACCCAAACAACCATTACACATTTAAAAGGAACCACTGCACTAAATTAAAGTAGGCTATGTGCCAGAATACCTTTATATACTTTCATTGTTTTGAGTTTGAGGTCTAATCAAACATTATTACATATAAAAGTTATTCTTATTATTTAAACTGCTTATGTTTATGTGCTTTAATCACGACATGGCACGGACGAGTTCTTTGAGCGTTGCAACTCCAGTCTGTATTTCAGAAGGTGAGCTCATCTACGTCCCCTGCTGTACTAAGTAACTAACCAGTACAGACTTTAATAAATAACATGACTCAAGTTTGGTGAATTTATGGAGGTATATTTGATGCAGAACCCCTGAGCACCTGTGACAGTGAAATTTATAGTTGTAGAAAATAGTCAAGAAAATCTCTTTAGGAGTTGCAAACCTGTAGATGTTTTTCCTCTACCACAAATACAACTTAACAGTTACACCTTTACAGATTCTTGATTGCAGGTGCACAAATCCAATTCCACACACACAGGTACAAATATACACTCACAGTTCTGCTACAGTTGCAGTGGTGAATATGGTGCAAATTTTGCATCAGATATCTCAGTCAGTGTAGTGCAAAACTAATTTGTTCATCTGTAGAGCTGGGGGCGGGCACTGTTCAGAGATCCTTCTGACCAATCAGAGGATGTAGGTCCTCCGTGAATCAGACTTGTTTTCTCTACAGATGCACAATTGACAATAAACTGGACTGGGCTAAGAACACTGATGCACTCTACAGGAAGGGCCAATGTCATTTTTATTTTTTGAGGTCCTTCAACATGCTATGCTCATGATCTTCTATGAGTCTGTGGTGGCGAGTGCTATCCTATATGCTGCTGCATGCTGGGGCTGGGGGTAAGCAGACGCGAACAGACTTAACAAACTGATTCGTAATGCTGGTGATGTTGTGGGTGTGGTGCTGGACTCGCTGGTGGCAGTGTTGCAGAGCAGGATGCTATCTAAGCTGCAGGCCATTATGGAAAATGGCTCCCACCCACTCTACGACACAGTGATGAAACACAGGAGCACATTCAATGCAAGACTCATTCCACCGAAATGCATTTCAGCGAGACACAGGAGGTCATTCTTACCTGTGGCCATCAAACTCTATAACTCTATAACTCCTCCCTCAATGTGTGACACCATGGTTCATCTGTGCAATACTCAATACCACATTATACTGTTCATATGTACATTAACAATAATAATGTGATTAATAATGTGTGCAATAATTCAGAGATGCAATGATCTATACAGTATAATTTATATTTATTATTGCAAATTTCTCTTTGTTTGTATTATTAGAATGTTTATTCTTTAAATAAATGGTTGCAACTGTAATAACTGCAATTTCCCTCTGGGATCAGTAAAGAATTTCTGAATCTGGAACAGAGAACAGTGCTGAAATGAATTATCCCTCGAGATTCAGCACTTTGGACAGAGTCTGATTGATACAAATATTGATAATAAACAGGAAGAGAGAATATGAATTTAAAATAAATTAAAATAAACCTTTCCACGCCCTTATGTCTGAAAGACTCTGCCTCTGTCTCACTTTTTTAAAGCCAGTCATGTCACAGACCCTTTGCCAAGTTATCTCATATATTTCAAGAATAAACAAGAAAATATATTAACTTAAAATGATTGAAAGTAAAATCAATCAGATTTGACATCTGTACAAACAACATCATACAATAAAGAGAGTTCTTAGAACTGTCCTCGTCACATACAGACCCCCTACAGTGGTGGTCCTGGAAGGTGGGAATGTCAGTGCTGTGTTCTGCTCAGATATGAATCACAGTGTTAGGGGAAGAGTGGGTTAAAATGGACAGGATCTGAAGTGAGACTGGAGGCAGTGTTACCTGACAGGACTGGAACTGTTATTACAGCGACTGGAGTTTTAACTAATGAATTGATGCATGAGACTGATATTTCATCCATGACGTGTACAGAAGTGGAGCATGATTAAAGATAAAAGTGAGCAGTCTCTAAAACTCATTTGAATAGATTTTAAACACACAGAGGGAGTTCTTTCTACACTGAGTTCTTCCTCTTGAGATTCTCACTCTTCTGTGACTGTGGACTGATCGGTTTGAGCTGGAGGACAAACAAAAAAACATTATAAATGACTGAAAAAGACCTAAACATTAAAAATGATCTGATATCAGTATTTTACATAAAAATATATATTATTTTTCTGTATATAAAATATAGACATGGTGGTGACATGTTCATTTTGCACGAGTAAGAGTAGATCAGACAGTAATATAAGTTTTTTAAAACCTCACCCAGACACATTTGGTGCTAATTTGCAGTGCATCAGTGCATCTTTATGGTAAATGGAGCGTAAAATGCACAGTCAATTATTTTTTAATTTTTTTCTATCAGTGTTAACTGAGTTTTACCTGCTGACATGTGACCTTCGGTTCAAGATCTCTAAGAGACTGACAGTGCTTGTGGATCTGCTGTGTAACACCCTGGTAGTAGACCATGGAAGGGTCATAATTCCCAAGCAATGCATATTCCCATCCCTTCCTGGCATTTTCAAAAATCTCGGTTAAATTCATCATGAAAGAGAACGTTCACAAAGTCCACACTGAGGGCTCATGGTAACATTATAGTTGTCAAACCAAAGGTGCTTTCGTTGATGTTGTTGACTGAAGTTAGACGATGTAATTCAAATATTACTGGACACTGAGGCATATATTAGGTTATATATTTTAATGTAATCAACTGAATTACAATCAATATTTATTTATTACAAACAGGCGTACAAATACAGCTCGAAATCAAGCATCAAAGCAGGCAACTGATCAAACAATACAAGAAAAACTCCAAGTGATTTTATATATAATATGCATCTCTATTTTACATTTAGCTCTATCTCAGTGGCTGCACCCAGGCTTTTTGACAGACTTCATCATCTCCTGGGTGACACAAGGCTATAGTGAGTAACTCTCGCCCACTACTTGTACACATTCATGAAGAAAATGTAAGAGAATCTAAGTAAATTTCTCCATGTAAGGACTAAGGGTGCTTTGAGGAACACTTTGATGAGGCATAAATATTTCCAAGACATTTATTGTATATTTTATTTCTGCATTGCTTTATTTAAGCATCAATTTAAAAGTCATTGCATTTCATATTGCTGCTTTCGTAATGATGTAACATCTCTTCTGCAGTTCTTGATTACACATTAATTACCTTAATAATAGCCTTAGTCTCCAAACCAAAAAAAACAAAACAAAACTTCTCCAAACAAAGTTGGGACAATGTGCAAAAAACAAATTATTATTTTATAAAATAAATGTTTATATTGTGCAATGATGTTCAAAGTAAATATGATCTTCTTGAATTTAATTCCTGTAACACACTTCAAAAAATGTTGGGGCAGCATTGAAGGCCAACCAAAATACAGTCTACTGCATTAACAAGCTCAGGTCCAGAGTCGAATGCATAATATTTGCTACTGGACACATCTGTCTGCTTCTCACAGAAGATTTACTTGTCGTAGGACATGTTCAGTAGGAAGAAATTAGTAGGAGTTCTTGAAGAATGGATCACACTAAAAAAATGAAGTCTGTAAACTGCTGTTGTTGATACGGACATTAATATTAGAAATGTACTGGGAATTTTTACTGTCAGAAAATGGAACATTACAGTTCTCTACATTATTCATTATTTATTTTAATGTTATATTAAAATTATATTTATCAAGAGCTACACAACAAATAAGAAGATTATGACATTAAAAAACTCACAGCACTTAAATCCATAGACAGAAGCAACAAGGTTTTGAATAATAAAGGTCTACATTAAAAAACATAATTTAACAAGATGTAATTTTAACATTTCATTTTCACTGGAGGAGAGATCCAGAGAAAACTGCCAGTGCCTCGTCATTTCTGAAAATATTAGTAACAGATAATAACACTTCATATTCATACAGATATTTAAGGGCTGTATACTGTGAAAAAACTCTAATCAATAAAATATTACTAAATCACTTTAGCTCATGACAACACTAGGTTCTTAATATCAAGGGATGAAATAAATGTTAAAACTTTATATATCAGTCATCCTCTGATATTAAGATCCCAATGTTGTCATGAACTAAACTGATTTAGTAATAATTTACTGATTTGATTTTTTCACACCCCACCACCATCCCAACCCCTCCTTTTCAATCAATGACCCTGGCTTCAGCTTTCGGCCCAGCAGCAGCTGCCGAGAACTCCAGCCCAAGTCTTTCTGAGCTCACCTTCCTTGCCTTTCCTACTTCAGGCTCAATTAACAAAAATAATATGAATTAATTAATAGTAAAAGATACCCACAAAATCCCCACATTCCCCCATGAAGAGAACACTAAAAATGAACAGAAAAAGTATAAGGAGCATGTATTTTAGACCCCTCTCATTTCTGTCATAATTGTAATTTGTTTATTTTATTCGTGTTTTTGCCTCACAGACGCGATAAAAACTGTCTTCCTTTACATCACAGAATTTGTCGATTAAACTATATAACGTACTACTTAGGACCATTGCAGCACAGTTCTCTCCTTCAGGATGTTCACCGCTCTCTCCCTTCCAGTTATCAGGCTGTTTTGAATACCAGATCCTGGAAAACAAGAAAAATAAATCATTATTTGTCACAATGTGCCATTTTTAAAAATATATTAAAATATATATTTTTACTGAATCAGAGCTAGAGCTGTAATCTACAGTAGATATAGCTCAGAAATCACGGGTGTGGTATTTTACAGCAGAATCTGAAATGGACTTACGGTGGTGTAGCACTGAGTGGTGTTCCATCTAACCATCGCCAGTCTCCCTCCTTCACAGCATCAGTCAGACCAACCCAGTAAAAATGTTCACCAGTAATAGCTGATTTCTTCAGAAAATCCTACAAACACAAACACCCTGCTAAGTGAACTGTACAGTAAACATTAGACAGCTCCAGCAGAAAGAGCTTCAGTGTCTGATTAACTACACCGTCAACAAAAAATGTAAACTTTATTTTAAAAAGCAAATTTCAGCTGAATTCATAGATCTTTCCTCTGTGTGAAGACAACACTGAGAACACCATTATACTACATTAGTGTTTCTCAATCAGCGCTAAACCTGGAGGAACTCTGTCATTGTACATTCTTGTATTTCTCTGCTCTAACACACTCAGTCAAACCTGATCAGCTCATTAACGAACACTGAGTTGAACCGAGTGTTTTACAACACAAACAATGGCTAACACTGTTGGATCAATTCCTTGATGATGTCATCCATTAACATGACTCATCTTTATAACTATTACACTGACTTTATTGCTTTATTTGATGATTTTATTCTGTTATAAATCCCATTTCAAAGACCATTAAAAAAAGCTACATTACTGTAATATATTACTGTGTACAGCTTTACCCTATGACACTGATTACAAAGTATCACACAGAGTCTACTGCTGGCACTGTCTGATTTGGTTTTCTACATCCGTGATTGTATTTCTTTAATATAATATAATAATAAAAGCTACTGTAAGCAGTGGGCCTTATTTACAACTTTTTGAAGCAATAGGAACTTAATACGGCTTAATCTCCACCCAATCTATCAGTGAGTGTTATGGAATAAGTCACGTTTATATTTGAGTATCATACCTGCTCTTCTGTACTGCTGACAATCACCAAGTCTCCTCCCTCAGCCACACAAGCATCTCTACTGGCAGTCCATGTCTTTTTATCAGTAGAAAAGTAGTAGCACATCCCACTGAAGTATTTCCAGCCCTCAGCACAGCAATCATCACCCTCTTTCAGAGCAGAGAACATTTGTTAACATTTGGAGAGAAAATGTTGATGAGATTGTGATGTGAAAATGCAAATGAACACAGTAATGATGATGATAACCCAATATACTTTTTAATGATTATTACTAGTAAGGCTGATTGAAGTGTAGAACATATTGTGCTTAGACTTGTGACCTTAAAGTGCTTATTACATGATGTACTCAGGACATGACCCAGGAGGAGACCGTTGGAGGAGGGTAAGTGCTGAACATTGCACTTTTGTAGTTAGATTAGAGAAGTAAGGTCCCTAGAGAGATTAGAGCAGTCTAATGAATATGGTGAAGAACACCCTGAGTGGAAAACTTGACCTATCCCTGTCTGCAAACATTTGAGCTGTTTTGAAAAAACATTAATTCAAATTTAAAATTGTTGTTCAGTCATTCCTCTGCTGATGCACACCATTGTTCCTCATATTGACGTAATTGACCTTACTGTGCATGAAAAGGCATTCTAGATGCAGGAGCATTTCTTTGAATGTTTGAATCATACTAATGTATTCATCTGCTGTGTTGGGTGTACTTCCCGTACTCGTTCCTGCTTGTGTTGCTAAGCAACTGAAAACTAGCGGCTGTAGTGAAAACACAGTCTGTTTTAAAGTGATGCAATAGCCGTTTTTTTTTATCAGTAAATCTGACTTTTCTAAATTTCAATAGTGATAAAAATATATCTCACTTGATTCACTCAGCTTTTTCTTTTTCTTTTTCTCACTTGGTAGTTCACTCAGCTTTTTATTTTCTGCCTCAAGCTCCTTAATTTTCTTCTCTTTATCTGAAAAAGACAGAATATCATGATGGTTACATTAACCACACTACAGAATGAGGTCAGACTGACACTGTTAAAGGAGCAATCTGTAACACAGCCTATATACTGTACTCAATCATAACATGACCAGGGTGTATCATCTGAGATTAAGCTAACTTAAGCCCAAATTTAAGTACTGTCCAATAGGACTCTCCCTCAGCTCTGTCCATTTTAGACAGGCTTGACTGTGGGTTTAAGTTATCTGGCTAAACTTAGAAATCCTGCTTTGCGGAACACGCCCTGGTGTCTCTGACTGTGCTGGAGCCAGTATATTCTCTCTGAGAAGCGCCCATTCTGGAGTGGAACTCTATCTTGAGTTTAAGTCTGAGATCCCAACCTCTGTCCAATCACATTACAGTCCAAACACACCGGGTTGCCAGTACACACAATAGTGGACACAAACAGTGTCCTTCAGCCATGACATAACAAAGTGAACAGAGATTGTAAAAAAGGGAGGAGCGAATGGGCGGAGAAATAAAAGAAGGAAAAAAGAGTGTATTAAATGAGACAGAGTCTTGTGAGATTGTAGCTTGGGGAGCCTCTAGCCCGAGGTACAGACAGCAGTAGCAGCTCTAAAGTAGCTCCAAGTCCAAGTTTACAGTTGTGTAACCTTGTATGTGTAAATTTGAAGTAAATTGCTTTCCTTTACAATAGACTGTCTGTAGTTTAGCCTAATCATCACACTAATGACCATTTATTAGCAACTAGCATTGTTTAGTGCTGTTGTTGTTCAGCTGTGTCGGCGCGGATTGTTCTGTGTGCACAGTGAAGATGGTGTTGAGTTCTTATTGCACAGATTACAGTTATATTTGCTTCTGTTAATTATTAATGAGCGACTTGCACGAAATTATATCCTTTGTACATGTATTAGAAATGGCGCTGTCTTCTTGACGTTCTGAGCAGGTTCAATGTCTAGCCACTAGAGGGCGCAGAGAGACCACTTAAATATCTCTATATAGATGTAACTGCAGATAAGTTCATTCAATTATTTATCAAACATGCTTCAGCTGGTATTATATATTATTTCTGTTTTCTCAATGTACATGTCAAGAGAATAGGCCCTGAATCATTTGTAATTTATGTTCAGTGTATGTTTATTTCCAGAACCACACTCCTTTATATACAACTGGTGAACAAATTCATCACATAATACCTGCTGTAACATGTGCATGACTGTGTTGTATCTGAATCCTGTAAAACTCAGTAAAACTCAATAACGTTACCTTTGGGGTCCTGTCATATGTACTCTGACCGTACACTGGGGCGAACGCCATGACCTCCACCCATTCTGTCTGCAACAAGCTTTGAGTTCTCCTTTACAGAGATAACGTTAGATTTTAACACAAAAATCTAACAAAATTCAGCTTCCTTCAACAAATCTCCATGACCAGAGACAAACGAGAGGAAACACTGGCCATGTGTTTGAAAGATGGAGGCAGTTTAGAAGTTAATCTCTTTACAAAGCCCCAGTGTCTGTAAATAGTTTTTTTTTTTTTTTTTTTTTTTTGGTTCAGTATGCTAGGCTTTCTCTCTCTGCTCACAGCAGAACACCACCATCTGGAGGTTTTTAGACAAGTATTGTAGACCTCCAAATGTTAAAAGGCATGAACCAAAATGAGGATATTGCTCTATTTCTTCTCCATAGGTGGGTAATACTGACTGATTTTTGCTGTAGATGGACCTGAGTGCTAACTGCATGAAAGTAACTGAAAGTGCTGGAAATCTAAACAACTCAAGTTACAAATGAGGTTCTGTGGTAATTCAAAGTTAATAAAACACTTAAAAAATTACACATACAAACAGTTGTATATTTTAGCCTCAAACAAACCACTGCACCTTAAAAGGAAGCAGATTCTGTGATGGAGAACAACCCCGGGCTCCCTCAGAACAGTCACCTACTAAGGCTATGTCTCTGAGCAAAGCCCAGGGGAAGAAGAGGAATGGCCACTACTGAGGCCACTGTTGCCATGAGGCCCATATCTATGAGAAGCTACTAAAAGCTCTGTGCATCTGGGAAGTCCGCTGCTCTACATCCCAAAGCTACTCCAGGAAAGTAAGGTCACTGGTTCATTCATGCCTCAGAGGTTGGTGTTGAGGCTATTTCTGGGATAAACTATAGCTCCCTTATTAGAACTTAGGGTAGTTATCATAGAGACATTCCCTCATGGATTAATCTCCCTGCTCCCTCATGTATTGCTGTAGTCCATTTCATTATATGAATGTATAATCAATATTCAATATTTGATATTACATTTAATAAACCAGTTGTGTTGCTAAAACCTACCCTTTGTTATATATTTGTGTGTGTGCACCTTTCTTGTACGGAATTATTACTTTCTGGTCAGATTCAATTTCAGAGACAAGAACCCTTCAGTAGATCAATAAGCATAATTAATAATAATTAATTATAAATAATCCAGCTATAGGGCGGCACGGTGGCATTAGATTGTTCATGTCATTGCTGCTCTCCTTTTGCCGCCATTGTGAGCCACAAAAAGAACACACCAAACTCCTCACAGACAGTCACCAGGAGTGGGGCTTGAACCCGGCACTACCTGCTGCGCCACCATGCCACCCTTGATCTCATATGAATTATTTAATTTTACATTTAATATTCACTCTTAAGAAGGGACAATGTAAATAACTGTGATTCATTTAAGAAAAAATGGTGATTAATTGATGTTGTTCAAAACCATTTTCTGCACTCTCTTCTATATGGCACATCAGTAAATCAGATTGTGAAACTGCTCACACTAAGTGAACACAATTTTTTTAATCAGTGTGTGGTTTGTGGTTGAAAATCAAAAATGAATGAGTAAAAAACATAAATCCCTCATTAAACTCTGAATATTCCCGTTTATTACTAAAATCTTACTGAAAGGTAAAGATGAAGATCTGACCTTGAAGGGTTTTCTGCAGCTGTGTAATAGTCGCCTGATTCCCTGAAAAGTGAGGATTTCACATCAATAAATTCAAGAAGGACAAACAGATGCAGAAAAATATAGAATAAAAACAAATGGGTTTCTCACTCAGATTATCTTCAATAAACTTTATGGAAGTCCACGACTACAATTCTCATTTTTATTAACTATTTAACTGTAGCAGACGTTCTCACCTGTGACATTACCCTCCAGTGTTTCCTTTTCTGTCTGAAGCTGCACAATGTGGTTTTCTTTGTCTGGAAAGTCAGGATCAACATGTTAACGCAAGTGAGGGTCAGATTAATGACAACAAATATTTAATTAACATTTAGATGATTTCTAGCTGCTGTTAAATTTAAAATATAAATTTCATATTATTTATGCTGAAATATGTATAAAATACAAGTTTCCTGTCTATCTCTGTTTAAGGCATGAGCTGCTATGTAGTGATAATATTTGTTTCGTATTAAAGCTGGTCTGTCCAATGCTAAAGTTCTCCCTGAAACCTTTACTCAATAAATTATTTCTAAAATAATAATAAAAAATACACTAAGATTAAAATAAAGATGATCTTTGTCATTATACAGAATGTACAATGAGATTGGGGAGTTATTCCTTTTTTAGTGCAAGGCAAATGTATAACTATAAAAGTAAAAGGCTCTAAGACATAGCTCAACGAAAATATACAAGTGTACATGTAATATAAAAATAGAAATAGAAAATATATTGCACAGAGGTGAGTATTACAGTGATGTTTGGGTAGTACAGTGGTGTTCAAGTGATGAATATGAATATTGCACACTGAAGAAAAAAAACACACAGTAGCAGCAGCAGTGGTGGTATTAAATATATTTCTCATTATTGTTATATTATTAGTGAAAAAGGAAGTCAGTGTGGGTGCGTATGAGAGTTCAGAAAGGTTAAAGCACTGGGAAAGAAACTGTTCCTTAATCTGTTTATTCTGGTTGTGATACACCTTTAGCGTCTGCCAGAGGGCAACCGTTCAAACAGTTGAGAACCGGGGTGTGAGCTGTCCTTGGTGATGTTCTGAGATCTGCAGAGGCAGCGGGAGGTATAGATGCCCATCATGGAGAGGAGAGGGCAGCCAACAATCTTCTCTGCTGCCTTGATCACCTTGTGAAGACTCCCCTTGTCTACCTCAGTGCAACTCCCGTACCATACTGAGATACAGTAAGTTCGGAGACTCTCAATGGACGAGCGATTCAAGGTTAGCAGCAGTCTTTTGTCCAGGGTGTTCTTTCTGAAACTCAGTTTTATGCTTCCTGAACTCCACAATAATATTTTTTTGTTTTTGTGATGTTCAATGCCAGGTTGTTCTCTGAGCACCAAGTTGTTAACTTCTGGACCTCCTCTCTGTAAGCTGCCTCATCCCCCTTTGAGATTAGTCCAATCACTGTATTATCGTCTGGAAATTTGATGGTGGTGTGGTTTTTGTGGGCTGGACTTCAGTTGTAGATGTAGAAGTAGTGCAGAAGGGGGCTTAGCACACAGCATGTGGTGAACCAGTGCTGAGTGTGCGGGTGGAGGAAAAGTAGGTGCTAAGCCTCACAGTTTGGGCCCGGGTTTTATCCAGGCACATGTGGGGGGAGGGAGGCCCAGGTTGTCCAGCTTGATGATCAGAATGTTTGGGATGATTGTGTTGAAAGCTACGCAGTAGTCCACAAAAAGCATCCTAGTATAGCTCTGCTGTCATTCCAGATGACTCAGCACAGTGTGGAGAGCTATGGTGATGGCATCCTCTAAGGATCTGTCCACCCAGTATGTGTACTGATGGGAATCAATGGTGGGGGGACAGGGTTTAATGTGATGAAGAACCAGTCTCTCAAAGCACTTCATGATTACAGGTGTAAGGGCAATAGTGTGATAGTCGTTTAAGCTGGTTGTAGATGACTTCTTTGGTACTGGGATGATTGTGGCAGATTTTAGGCATTGTGTGCAGAGGGGGTCACTACTTGGGCCAGGGAGAGGTTATAAATCCTGGTGAGGACTGGAATGAGGAATGAGCACCTTATGCGGGGTACTTCATTTGGGTCTGCAGCTTTTGCGGGGTTCACTGCTAGGAATGCACCCGCTTTACATTATGCTCCTCTACAGTAAGTGGGAACGTGCTGGAGTCTGGTGTGTGTGTGTGAGGTGGGGGTCTGGGGGTCTGGTGGGAGCAGGGTTGAAGTGGAGTGTTGCTGTGGTGTCTCAAAATGAGCAAAGAAGCAGTTGAGTTCTTCTGCCAGTGACATGTTCACATCTCCTGTTGCTACATCACAACCTCTGTAGTTTGTGATGTTTTGTAGGCCCTACCACACCTACCATGCTAACTTTTTTAATTTCTCCATTCAGGTCAGCTCAAGCAGCACTGTATAGGGCTATGTTACTAGTCCTGAAAGCAGCATCATGGTCCTTAAGGAGTATACAGACCTGGCTAGTCATCTAGGGTTTCTGGTTTGGGAAAACCTGGATGATTTTGTCCTCAGTCACATTTCCAATACAGAACTTGATGTAGTCCAGTACTGATACTGTGAATGTTTCCAGAGCCTGGTGGTTAAATAAGTCCCAGTCTGTGTTCTGTGATTACATTTCTTTATAATAGACACTAAAATATATGTATATCTCACACACATTTTTTGCCTGTGTGTGGTTTGTGGTTGAAAAACAAAAATGAATGAGTAAAAAACATAAATCCCTAATTAAACTCTCAATATTCCCATTTATTATTAAAATCTTACTGAAAGGTAAAGATGAAGATCTGACCTTGAAGGGCTGTGTTAAGTTCTTCCTGTTTTTTCTGGAGCTGTGTAATATTCGCCTGATTCCCTGAAAAGTGAGGATTTCACATCAATAAGTTCAAGAAGTACAAACAGATGCAGGAAAGTGAGCAGCAATGTGATTTACTTTGTCTAGAAATTCTGGATCAACATGTTAATGAAGTTAATGACAGTGAGGATCAGATTAAAGAAAATTATCATTTTAATATATACACACACTAATGAAAAACTAGGAAATGGCTATAATCATAAAGACATAATAGAGAATAATATAAAACTGAGAACCCCCAATGCATTAAACAGTATACTCAGTGTATACTAAACAACAAAACACTGTAGTAACAAGACAAGAATAGACTCTATAAAATGGTGATCAGAGGAGAACAGGACTAGATAACTTAAGAAACAATCCACAACCATAAATGACAGACTATAACCAACGAAACCATTAACATAGAAAACTGAGCACAACCTGATGACTGCTTTTGAAAACAGCAGAAAGAGTTCAGTCTGGCGTAGTTCAGAAATATCATCATTTGTTTAGCAGGCATTGGTGCCCCAGTAAAATGTTGCTGTGTTTCACTAAAATCACAGTCATAAAAGTACATTTTCTCTTGGATGTATGGGTAGAACTACAGGATATTCATTCATTATTTGTAACTGCTTATCCGGTTAAGGGTCACGGTGGGTCCGGAGCCTACCCAGAATCACTGGCGTAAGGTGGGAACACACCCTGGAGGGGGTGCCAGTCCTTCACAGGGCAACACATACACACACACACTCAGAGTCGCCCGTCCACGTACCAAAGTGTGTTTTTGGACTGTGGGAGGAAACCAGAGCACCCGGAGGAATCCCACGAGAAGAACAAAACAAACTCCTCACAGACAGTCACCAGGAGCGGGGCTTGTATCCGACCCTACCTGCTGCGCCACCATGCAACCCTTGAACTTATATGAATTATTTAATTGTACATTTAAATATTCACTCTTAAGAAGAGACAATGTAAATAACTGTGATTAATTTAAGAAAAAATGGTGATTAATTGATGTTCAAAACCATTTTCTGCACTCTCTTCTATATGGCACATCAGTAAATCAGATTGTGAAACTACTCACACTGTAAGTGAACACAATTCTTCTTTATCTGTGTCTGGTTTGTGGTTGAAAAACAAAAATGAATGAGTAAAAACCCTAGATCCCTCAAACCCTCAATATTCTCGTTTATTATTAAAATCTTACTGAAAGATAAAGATGAAGATCTGACCTTGAAGGGTTCTGTTAAGTTCTTCCTGTTTATTCTGGAGCTGTGTAATAGTCGCCTGATTCCCTGAAAAGGGAGGATTTCACATCAATAATTTCAAGAAGTACAAACAGATGCAGAAAAATATAGAATAAAAACAAATGGGTTTCTCACTCAGATTATCTTGAATAAACTTTATGGAAGTCCAAGACTACAATTCCCATTTTTATTAATTATTTAACTGTAGCAGACGTTCTCACCTGTGACATTACTCTCCAGTGTTTCCTTTTCTGTCTGAAGCTGTAGAATGTGGTTTTCTTTTTCTGGAAAGTCAGGATCAATATGTTGAAGTAAGTGAGGGTCAGATTAATGACAACAAATATTTAATTAACATTTAGATGATTTCTAGCTACTTTTACATTTAAAATATAAATTACATATTATTTATGCTGAAATATGTATAAAATATAAATTTCCTTTCTCTCTCTCTGTTTAAGGCATGAGCTGCTATGTAGTGCTAATATTTTTTTCTTATTAAAGCTGGTCTGTCCAATGCTAAAGTTCTCCCTGAAACCTTTACTCAACAAATGTATTCTAAAATATTAATAAAAAATACACTAAGATAAAACAAAGATGATCTTTGTCATTATACAGAATGTACAATTAGATTGGGGAGTTATTCCTATTTTAGTGCAAGGCAAATAAATAACTATAAGAATAAAAGACTCTAAGACAGAAAGCTCTAAGACATATAGCTAAATGAAAATATATAAGTGTACATTCATTCATTCATTCATTATCTGTAACCGCTTATCCAATTCAGGGTCGCGGTGGGTCCAGAGCCTACCTGGAATCATTGGGCGCAAGGCAGGGCGCCAGTCCTTCACAGGGCAACACAGACACACACACACACACATTCACTCACACCAACGGACACTTTTGAGTCACCAATCCACCTAGCAACATGTGTTTTTGGACTGTGGGAGGAAACCGGAGCACCGGGAGGAAACCCACGCGGACACGGGGAGAACACGCCAACTCCTCACAGACAGTCACCCGGAGTGAGAATCGAACCCACAACCTCCAGGCTCCTGGAGCTGTGTGACTGCGACACTATCTGCTGCACCACTGTGCCGCCCACAAGTGTACATGTAATATAAATATTTAAATATAAAAGAAAATATATAAGTGAACATTACACATTTGTGTTCAAGTGATGAATATGAATATTGCACTCTGAAGAAAAAAAATAACAAACAGTAGCAGCAGCAGTGGTGGTTTTAAATATATTGCACATTATTGTTATATTATTAGTGAAAAAGGAAGTCAGAGTGGGTAAGTATGAGAGTTCAGAAAAGTTAAAACACTGGGAAAGAAACTGTTTCCTAATCTGTTTATTCCAGTTGTGATACACCTGTAGCGTCTGCCAGAGGGCAACAGTTCAAACAGTTAAGAACTGGGGTGTGAGCTGTCCTTGGTGATGTTCTGAGATCTGCAGAGGCAGCGGGAGGTGTAGATGTCCATCAGGGAGAGGAGAGGGCAGCCAACAATCCTCTCTGCTGCCTTGATCACCTTCTGAAGACTGCCCTTGTAGAGGCAGTACAGGGTGGGGCTTAGCACACAGCATGTGGTGAACCAGTGCTCAGAGTGCAGGTGGAGGAAAGGTAGGTGCCAAGCCTCACAGTTTGGGCCCGGGTTTTATCCAGGCACATGTTGGGGGAGGGAGGCCCAGGTTGTCCAGCTTGGTGATCAGAATGTTTGGGATGATTTTGTTGAAAGCTGTGCAGTAGTCCACAAAGAGCATCCTAGTATAGCTCTGCTGTCATTCCAGATGACTCAGCACAGTGTGGAGAGCTATGATGATGTCATTCTCTGTGGGTATGTCTACCCGGTATGTGTACTGATGGGAATCAAAGGTGGGGGGACAGTCTTTAATGTGCTGAAGAACCAGTCACTCAACACTCAAAGCACTTCATGATTACAGGTGTGAGGGCAATAGTGTGATAGTCGTTTAAGCTGGTTGTAGATGACCTCTTTGGTACTGGGATGATTGGGGCAGATTTTAGGCATTGTTGGAGGCTGACTACTTGGGCCAGGGAGAGGTTAAATTTCCTGGTGAGGACTGGAGTGAGGTGGTAGGTACGCACTCTGAGCACCTTATACGGGGTACTTCATCTGGGTCTGAAGCTTTCCTGGAGTTCGCTGCTAGGAGTGCACCCACTTTACATTGTGCTCCTCTACAGTAAGTGGGAACGTGCCCTGGGGGTGGGGTGGGGGGTCTCTGGTGGGATATATAAATATATAACTATAAAAGAAGTAAAAGGCTCTAAGACATATAGCTCAACGAAAATATACAAGTGTATATGTAATATAAAAATAGAAATATTAAAGAAAATATATTGCACAGAGGTGAGTATTACAGTGATGTTCGAGTAGCACAGTGGTGTTCAAGTGATGAATATGAGTACTGCAAACTGAAGAAGAAAAAAAAAAAGAAACAGTAGCAGCAGCAGTGGTGGTATTAAATATATTGCACATTATTGTTATATTATTAGTGAAAAAGGAAGTCAGAGTGGGTAAGTATGAGAGTTCAGAAAAGTTAAAGCCCTGGGAAAGAAACTGTTTCTTAATCTGTTTATTCCAGTTGTGATACACCTGTAGCGTCTGCCAGAGGGCAACAGTTCAAACAGTTAAGAACTGGGGTGTGAGCTGTCCTTGGTGATGTTCTGAGATCTGCAGAGGCAGCGGGAGGTGTAGATGTCCATCAGGGAGAGGAGAGGGCAGTCAACAATCCTCTCTGCTGCCTTGATTACCTTGTGAAGACTCCCCTTGTCTACCTCAGTGCAACTCCCGTACCATACTGAGATACAGTGTGTTAGGAGACTCTCAATGGACGAGAGATACAAGGTTAGCAGCAGTCTTTTGTCCAGGTTTTTCTTCCTGAGGACCCTCAGGAATTGTAATCTCTGCTGAACTTTCTTGATGACAGTTGTGGTGTTTTCAGTCCAGGAGAGGTCAGCAGACATCAAGACACCCAGGAACCTGAAAATGTGGACCCTCTCCACACACTCACCGTTGATATGGAGGGGGGACAGTCCAGTTTCATGCTTCCTGAAATCCACAATAATCTCCATTGTTTTTGTGATGTTCAATGCCAGGTTGTTCTCTGAGCACCAAGTAGTTAACTTCTGGACCTCCTCTCTGTAAGCTGCCTCATCCCTCATTTGAGATTAGTCCAATCACTGTAGTATCCTCCGCAAATTTGATGGTGGTGTTGTTTTTGTGGGCTGGACTGCAGTCGTAGGTGTAGAGGTAGTACAGAAGGGGGCTTAGCACACAGTATGTGGTGAGCCAGTGGTCAGTGTGAGGGTACGGGTGGTACTCACATGGTTAGAACACCTTATATGGGGTACTTCATTTGGGTCTGCAGCTTTCGTGGGGTTCACTGCTAGGTATGCACCCACTTTACATTGTGCTCCTCTACAGTAAGTGGGAACGTGCTGGGGCCTGGTGTGTGAAATGGAGGAGTGTTGCTGTGGTGTCTCAAAATGAGCAAAGAAGCAGTTGAGTTCTTCTGCCAGTGACATGCTCACGTTTCCTGTTGCTACATCACAACCTCTGTAGTTTGTGATATTTTGTAGGCCTTACCACACCTACCGTGGTTTATTGCAAGCTTTTTTTATTTCTCCATTCAGGTCAGCTCAAGCAGCAACTTATAGGGCTTTGTCACCAGTCCTGAAATCAGCATCATGGTCCTTAAGGAGTATACAGACCTGGCTGGTCACATAGGATTTCTGGTTTGGAAAAACCTGGATGATTTTGTCCTCAGTCACATTTCCAATACAGAACTTGATGTAGTCCAGTACTGATACTGTGAATGTTTCCAGATCCTGGTGGTCAAATAAGTCCCAGTCTGTGTTCTGTGATTAAATTTTTTTATAATATACACTAATATATATATATATATATATATATATATATATATATATATATATTTATTTTTTTATTTTTATTTTTTTTGCCTGTGTGTGGTTTGTGGTCGAAAAACAAAAATGAATGAGTAAGAAACATAAATCCCTAATTAAACTCTCAATATTCCCATTTATTATTAAAATCTTACTGAAAGGTAAAGATGAAGATCTGACCTTGAAGAGTTCTGTTAAGTTCTTCCTGTTCTTTCTGGAGCTGTGTAATATTCGCCTGATTCCCTGAAAAGTGAGGATTTCACATCAATAAGTTCAAGAAGTACAAACAGATGCAGGAAAATGAGCAGCAATGTGATTTACTTTGTCTAGAAATTCTGGATCAACATGTTAATGAAGTTAATGACAGTGAGGATCAGATTAAAGAAAATGATCATTTTAATATATACCCAAAGTAATGAAAAACTGGGAAATAGCTATATTCATAAAGACACAATAGAGAATGATATAAAACTGAGAATCCCCAGTGCATTAAACAGTATACTCAGTGTATACTAAATAAAAAAACACTGTAGTAACAAGACAAGAATAGACACTATAAAATGGTGGTCAGAGTAGAACAGGACTAGATAACTTAAGAATAATCCACAACCATAAATGACAGGCTATAACCAATGAAACCATTAACATAGAAAACTGAGCACAACCTGATGACTGCTTTGGAGAACAGCAGAAAGAGTTCAGTCTGGCGTAGTACAGAAATATCATCATTTGTTTAGCAGGCATTGGTGCCCCTGTAAAATGTTGCTGTGTTTCACTAAAATCACAGTCATAAAAGTACATTTTCTCTTGGTCGTATGGGTAGAACTACAGGACATTCATTCATTATTGGTAACTGCTTATCCAGTTCAGGGTCGCGGTGGGTCCGCAGCCTACCCGGAATCACTGGGCGTAAGGCGGGAACACACCCTGGAGGGGGTGCCAGTCCTTCACAGGGCGACACACACACACACACACACACACACACAGAGTCGCCCCTTGCATGTTCCAAAGTGTGTTTTTGGACTGTGGGAGGAAACCGGAGCACCCAGAGGAGTCCCAAGAGGAGAACACACCAAACTCCTCACAGACAATCACCAGGAGCTGGGCTTGAACCTCACACTACCTGCTGTGCCAACATGCCACCCTTGATCTTATATGAATTATTTAATTTTACATTTAAATATTCACTCTTAAAAAGAGACAATGTAAATAACTGTGATTAAGAAAAAATGATGATTAATTGGTGTTGTTCAAAACCATTGTCTGCACTCTCTTCTATTTGGCACATCAGTAAATCAGATTGTGAAACTGCTCACACTGTAAGTGAACACAAATTCTTCTTTATCTGTGTGTGGTTTGTGGTTGAAAAACAAAAATGAATGAGTAAAAACCCTAGATCCCTCAAACCCTCAATATTCTCGTTTATTATTAAAATCTTACTGAAAGATAAAGATGAAGATCTGACCTTGAAGGGTTCTGTTAAGTTCTTCCTGTGTTTTCTGGAGCTGTGTAATAGTCGCCTGATTCACTGAAAAGTGAGGATTTCACATCAATAATTTCAAGAAGTACAAACAGATGCAGAAAAATATAGAATATAAACAAATGGGTTTCTCACTCAGATTATCTTGAATAAACTTTATGAAATTCCAAGACTACAATTCCCATTTTTCCTAATTATTTAACGGTAGAATATTTTCTCACCTGTGACATTGTTCTCCAGTGTTTTCTTTTCAGTCTGAAGCTGCACAATGTGGTCTGGAAAGTCAGGATCAACATGTTAACGCAAGTGAGGGTCAGATTAATGACAACAAATATTTAATTAACAATTAAATGATTTCCAGCTACTGTTAAATGTAAAATATAAATTGCATATTTTTTATGCTGAAATATGTATAAAATATAAATTCCCATTCTCTCTCTCTGTTTAAGGCATGAGCTGCTATGTAGTGCTAATATTATTTTCTTATTAAAGCTGGTCTGTCCAGTGCCAAGGTTCTCCCTGAAACCTTTACTCAACACATTTATTCTAAAATAATAATAAAAAATACACTAAGATAAAATACAGATGATCTTTGTCATTATACAGAATGTGCAATTAGATTGGGGAGTTATTCCTTTTTTAGTGCAAGGCAAATAAATAACTATAAGATTAAAAGGCTCCAAGACAGAAAGCTCTAAGACATATAGCTTAATGAAAATATATAAGTGTACATTCATTCATTCATTCATTATCTGTAACCGCTTATCCAATTCAGGGTTGCAGTGGGTCCAGAGCCAACCTGGAATCATTGGGTGCAAGGCGGGAATACACCCTGGAGGGGGCGCCAGTCCTTCACAGGGCAACACAGACACACACACACATTCACTCACACACTCACACCTACAGACACTTTTGTGTTGCCAATCCACCTACCAACGTGTGTTTTTGGACTGTGGGAGGAAACCGGAGCACTTGGAGGAAACCCACGCGGACGCGGGGAGAGGAAACCCACGCGGACGCGGGGAGAGCACACCAACTCCTCACAGACAGTCACCCGGAGCGGGAATCGAACCCACAACCTCCAGGCCCCTGGAGCTGTGTGACTGCGACACTACCTGCTGCACCACCGTGCCGCCCACAAGTGTACATGTAATATAAATATTTAAATATAAAAGAAAATATATTGCACAAAAGTGAATATTACACAGCTGTGTTCAAGTGATGAATATGAATATTGCACTCTGAAGAAAAAAAAATAACAAACAGTAGCAACAGCAGCAGTGGTGGTTTTAAATATATTGCACATTATTTTTATATTATTAGTGAAAAAGGAAGTCAGAGTGGGTACTTATGAGAGTTCAGAAAAGTTAAAGCCCTGGGAAAGAAACTGTTTCCTAATCTGTTTATTCTGGTAGTGGTACACCTGTAGCGTCTGCCAGAGGGCAACAGTTCAAACAGTTGAGAACCAGGGTTTGAGCTGTCCTTGGTGATGTTCTGAGATCTGCAGAGGCAGCGGGAGGTATAGATGTCCATCAGGGAGAGGAGAAGGCAGCCAACAATCCTCTCTGCTGTGAAGACTGCCCTTGTAGAGGCAGTACAGGGTGGGGCTTAGCACACAGCATGTGGTGACCCAGTGCTCAGAGTGCAAGCGGATGAAAGGTAGGCGCCAAGCCTCACAGTTTCTGCCCAGGTTTTATCCAGGCACATGTGGGGGGAGGGAGGCCCAGGTTGTCCAGCTTGGTGATCAAAATGTTTCGGATGATTGTGTTGAAAGCTGCGCAGTAGTCCACAAAGAGCATCCTAGTATAGCACTGCTGTCATTCCAGATGACTCAGCACAGTGTGGAGAGCTATGATGATGGCATTTTCTGTGGATATGTTTACCCGGTATGTGTACTGATGGGAATCAAAGGTGGGGGGGCAGTCTTTAATGTGCTGAAGAACCAGTCACTCAAAGCACTTCATGATTACAAGTGTGAGGGCAATAGAGTGATAGTCGTTTAAGCTGGTTGTAGATGAGCTCTTTGGTACTGGGATGATTGTGGCAGATTTTAGGCATTGTTGGAGGGTGACTACTTGGGCCAGGGAGAGGTTAAATTTCCTGGTAAGGACTGGAGTGAGGTGGTAGGTACACACTCTGAGCACCTCATACGGGGTACTTCATTTGGGTCTGAAGCTTACCTGGAGTTCACTGATAGGAGTGCACCCACTTTACATTGTGCTCCTCTACAGTAAGTGAGAATGTGCCCTGGGGGTGGGGGCAGAGCTGAAGCAGAGAGGTGTTGCTGTGGTGTCTCAAAATGAGCGAAGAAGCAGTTGAGTTCCTCTGCCAGTGACATGCTCACGTTTCCTGTTGCTACATCACAACCTCTGTAGTTTGTGATATTTTGTAGGCCCTACCACACCTACCATGCTAGCTTTTTTAATTTCTCCATTCAGGTCAGCTCAAGCAGCACTGTATAGGGCTATGTTACTAGTCCTGAAAGCAGCGTCATGGGCCTTAAGGAGTATACAGGCCTGGCTAGTCATCTAGGGTTCCTGGTTTGGGAAAACCTGGATGATTTTGTCCTCAGTCACATTTCCAATACAGAACTTGTTGTAGTCCAGTACTGTTACTGTGAATGTCTCCAGATCCTGGTGGTCAAATAAGTTCCAGTCTGTGTTTTGTGATTATATATATTTTTAATAGACACTAATATATATATATATATATATATATATATATATTTATATATATTTATATATATATTTATATACACATGGATTGGACAATGAAACTGAAACACCTGTTTTTAGACCACAATAATTTATTAGTATGGTGTAGGGCCTCCTTTTGCGGCCGATACAGCGTCAGTTAGTCTTGGGAATGACATATACAAGTCCTGCACAGTGGTCAGAGGGATTTTAAGCCATTCTTCTTGCAGGATAGTGGCCAGGTCTCTACGTGATGCTGGTGGAGGACAACGTTTCCTGACTCACTCCTCCAAAACACCCCAAAGGGGATCAATAACATTTAGATCTGGTGACTGTGCAGGTGATGGGAGATGTTCAACTTCACTTTCACATTCATTAAACCAGTCTTCCACAAGTCTTGCTGTGTGTATTGGTGCATTTTCATCCTGATACACGGCACCGCCTTCAGGATACAATGTTTGAACCACTAGATGCACATGGTCCCCCAGAATGGTTTGGTAGTCCTTGGCAGTGACGCGCCCATCTAGCACAAGTATTGGGTCAAGGGAATGCCATGATATGGCAGCCCAAACCATCACTGATCCACCCCCATGCTTCACTCTGGGCATGCAACAGTCTGGGTGGTACGCTTCTTTGGGGCTTCTCCACACCGTAACTCTTCCGGATGTGGGGAAAACAGTAAAGGTGGACTCATCAGAGAACAATACATGTTTCACATTGTCCACAGCCCAAGATTTGCGCTCCGACAATTGGCATTGGCATGAGTGAAAAAAGGTTTGGCTATAGCAGCCGGCCATGTATATTGACCCTGTGGAGCTCCCGACGGACAGTTCTGGTGGAAACAGGAGAGTTGAGGTGCACATTTAATTCTGCCGTGATTTGGGCAGCCGTGGTTTTATGTTTTTTGGATACAATCCGGGTCAGCACCCGAACATCCCTTTCAGACAGCTTCCTCTTGCGTCCACAGTTAATCCTGTTGGATGTGTTTCCTCCTTCTTGGTGGTATGCTGACATTACCCTGGATACCGTGGCTCTTGATACATCACAAAGATTTGCTGTCTTGGTCACAGATGCGCCAGCAAGACGTGCACCAGCAAATTGTCCTCTTTTGAACTCTGCTATGTCACCCATAATGTTGTGTGCATTGCAATATTTTAAGCAAAACTGTGCTCTTACCCTCTGCTAATTGAACCTTCACGTTCTGCTCTTACTGGTGCAATGTGCAATTAATGAAGATTGGCCACCAGGCTGCTCCAATTTAGCCATGAAACCTCCCAAAATGACAGGTGTTTCAGTTTCATTGTCCAACCCCTGTATATATATAATCACACAGACATTTTTTTTGCCTGTGTGTGGTTTGTGGTTGAAAAAACAAAAATGAATGAGTAAAAATCATGAATCCCTTATTTAACTCTCAATATTCCTGTTTATTATTGAAATCTTACTGAAAGATAAAGATGAAGATCTGACCTTGAAGGGTTCTGTTAAGTTCTTCCTGTTTTGTCTGGAACTGAGTAATAGTCGCCTGATTCTCTGAAAAGTGAGGATTTAACATCAATTAGTTCACAAAGTACAAACAGATGCAGAAAAATATAGAATATACAAATGGGTTTCTCACTCAGATTATGTTTACCACTTTATTCAAGTCCAAGACTACATTTCCCATTTTTATTAATTATTTAACTGTGCAGAGTAATATCACAGGTGAGAATGTCTGCTAGTGTTTTCTTTTCTGACTGAAGCTGCACAATGTGATTTTCTTTTTCTGAAAAGTCAGGATCAACATGTTAATGAAGTTGAGGATCAGAGGATCAGATTAAAGAAAATTATTATTTTAATATATACACACTAATGAAACACTGGGAAATAGCCATAACCATAACGACATAATAGAGAACGATACACAAAAGGCACATCATTCCTCATAATGCTCTGGTGTCTTTCCAAATGCTAGAGCAGCTTGTCCTTTTTTTGCACATTCATAAATATTTAAAAGTAATTCAGCTGTACAACAGACAAAGTATTTATTGTTCGTAGTTAAAAATCTTTCATTCTGGCTTTCATTAAAGCACTTCCTCAAAGTAACTTGCTGCATGTTTCTTGAACATGTCTGTGCTGGGAACATAAACAAAGGACAATAATAAAAGGAGACCAATTGGAAAAGTGTAGTACTGGTTATCGCACACAGTTGCTCATGATACAAACCTCTTAGTGAAGTGTTTCCAAGGGCATCTGAGGAACAGAAACAGAAGATCCACAGTCTTCATAATCAATATAAATTAAATAAGAAAAAGAACTGGCAAAAATTTTACATTCTGAAAGCAACATTATTCAGAAAGAAGGAGGAAATTTACTGTGAGAATCCATTCATTAAGATTGTTTGTAAAATATTGACATATATTTCAGTTTGGACTCACAGAGCACTCCCAAGGTGAGGGCCAATACAAAGAAGAGACAACACAGAGAAATCAGCAGCAGTCTCTCTGTAGTGTGCCCAGATGTTAAAACCTTTGATGCTGGCTGAGTCAAGGGGTCACCATGATGATGCTGAGCCTCGCCTCGCTGAGGTGGATCTTGAAGAATGGCCATATAAAAAACAAACAAACAAAAAAAGCTATTATTACACAAACCGAATTCCAAAAAAGTTGGGACACTAAACAAATTGTGAATAAAAACTGAATGCAATGATGTGGAGATGGCAAATGACAATATTTTATTCGTAATAGAACATAGATGACAGATCAAAAGTTTAATCTGAGGAAATGTAACATTTTAAAGGAAAAATATGTTGTTCATAGTGTCAACAAATCCCAATTGACAACATGATTGGGTATAAAAAGAGCTTCTCAGAGTGTCAGAGTCTCTCTGAAGCCAAGATGGTATCACCAATTCCACCATTGTTGCGCAGAAAGATAGTGCAGCGATACCAGAATGGTTTTACCCAGCGTAAAATAGCAAAGTATTTTAAGTTATCATCATCACCCGTGCATAATATCATCAAAAAATTCAGAGAATCTGGAACAATTGCTGTGCGTAAAGGTCAAGACCATAAAGCTCTACTGGATGCTTGTGATCTCCAGGCCCTTAAATGTCACTGCACCTCAAACAGGAATGCCACTGTCAAGGAAATACCAGAATGGGCTAAGGAATGCTTCTAGGAAGCATTGTCAGTGAACACAATCCACCGTGCCATCCGCCGTTGCCAGCTGAAATTCTACAGTGCAAAGAGGAAGCCATTTCTAAGCAAGCTCCACAAGCTCAGACGTTTGCACTGGGCCAGGGGTCTTTAAAAATGGAGCGTGGCAAAATGGAAGACTGTTCTGTGGTCAGATGAGTCATGATTTGAAGTTCTTTATGGAAAACTGGGACGCCATGTCATCCGGACCAGAGAGGACAAGGATAACCCAAGTTGTTATCAATGCTCCGTTCAGAAGCCTGCATCACTGATGAAATGGGGTTGCATGAGTGCTTGTGGCATGGGCAGCTTGCATGTCTGGATTCATGCTTTGTTGTCCGTAGCATTCTTTGCAAGCAAAGAATGCCTCAGAGAATAGTTCAAAAGCAATTCAAGCACCTATGAGAACTATGTTCAGGTTCTAGAACAACATATGCTCCCATCTAGACGTCATCTCTTTCAGGGAAGACCCTGCATTTTTCATCAAGGTAATGCCAGACCACATTCTGCAGCAATCACAACATCATGGCTACGTAGGAGAAGGATCCGGGGACTGAAATGGCCAGCCTGCAGTCCAGATCTTTCACCTATAGAGAACATTTGGCGCATCATAAAGAGGAAGGTGTGACAAAGAAAGCCCAATATGATTGAACAGCTAGAGGCCTGTGTTAGACATGAATGGGAGAGCATTCCTATTTCTAAACTTGAGAAACTGGTCTCCTCTGTCCCCAGATGTCTGTTGAGTGTTGTAAGAAGAAGGGGGGATGCCACACAGTGGTAAAAAATGGCCTTGTCCCAACTTTTTTGGGATTTGTTGACACCATGAAATTTTGAAACAACATATTTTTCCCTTAAAATTATACATTCTCTCAGTTTAAACATTTGATCTGTGATTTGTGTTCTATTCTGAATAAAATATTATGTTGGCACCTCCACATCATTGCATTCAGTTTTTATTCACAATTTGTTTAGTGTCCCAAATTGTTTGGAATATGGTTTGTACATACAATCAAGAGTGCACTTGTAGAGTTATAAAAGCAGGTGCTTGTGCTGCTTGGGGTTTGTCAGTCAAGTGCCTGATCTTAAAGATGGGAAACAATGTCTGAGCAGAAAGTTTTCATATTTGTATGAAGAGGTTAAGTAGACAGTCCAAATGTACAAACAGCAGAAAATGAAATAACTAGAAATTACTCAGTTCAAAAAGACAAGAACTGTCTAAACACCTGGAAAGTGTAGCTTTACCATAAACTAGTGGTTTATTTATATCACTGGTAAATGTAAACTGAGTTTAAACAGCTCCACACTGCTGTGACTGATACACTCATAACAGCACAACACACACTGCCCCTGTACTGCTGCAAATGTGACAAACTTAAGTAATACACTAGCTGGGTTCACACTGTGTTTGTGTCAATGAACTGATTTCAATGAGATTGGCAGTGAAAGCGGAATTCCACATACACAACTTCGCCTATGAAGTTTTGCTTGAATTCAACTTTGGTGAACTCTGACACGCAAATCTGCATCTCCAAACAACAGTGCTGCTGCTCAGGGTGTGTGACCTCTCTGCTGTGTCTGAAGCAAAATGGAAGAAACATTAACTTTTCTGGTTTCAACACAGGAGATGATGTAACACTCTTTTTTCTGCGGATAAAATATAACACAAGTGAGAGTAAAAGTATCTGAAGAGTTTACAAAACACTTCTCTGAGAACTCTTCATTTCTTCTGCTGCTGCTGCTATGATACCAATAATCTTCAGATGTGACACTTTTAATCAAAAAAACTTTTTATAAAGTTCTGAGGCTGTTTTCTTACCATTTACTGCTCTCCAGTCTGTTTGCGTGCTTGAAACTGGTATAATGTGTTAATGAAACCCCATTGTCAATAAAGGGCTAAAAAACACAAAGGGTCTCATTACGATTTGCTAGGCTTCCTTTCTCTATTTACTGAAGTGAAACGGCATCTGAGGTTTTTAGAAAATGAAGACACCCAAACATTGAAAACCATGAACTGAGATGTGGATATTGCTCTAATTCCTGTTCCATAGGTGGGTAATAGTGCCTTATTTTTGCCCTAAATGGAACTGTCTAACTGCATGAAAGTAGACACATACTAAAAGTGCTACAAAACTAAACAACTTGATTTACAAACATGTTATTGTGGTAATTCAACCAGTAGATAAAAATGTATGGGATGAGCGTGGCTGAAAAAAAAGTATTTATTTGGATCTGAGGTGCTGGTGCACTAGTACGTCTCCTGATGGCAAAATGTTGGATAGTGCACCTTTAAATCTAATAATAAAAGTTAAAGCAAAGTCAGTATGAGCTGAAACTGAACAAGAATGTGTATGAATGGTCACAATTACTCACCCAGAGTAGGGAAACGCACTGTGGAGTAGGTGGCATCAGCTGAAAAAACATTAAAGGGTAATAAATCAACTATTACTTGTTATGCTGTGTTATACTGGTGTAATACATGTTTTATTTTATACATTAACAATTAGAGAAAAAATATAAATATAAAACATATAAAATATAAAACATATAAAACATAAATCCCTCATTAAACTCTCAATATTCCTGTTTATTATTAAAATCTTACTGAAAGGTAAAGATGAAGATCTGACCTTGAAGGGTTCTGTTAAGTTCTTCCTGTTTATTCTGGAGGTCTGTAATATTCGCCTGATTCCCTGAAAAGTGAGGATTTCACATCAATGAGTTCAAGAAGTACAAACAGATGCAGCAAAATGAGCAGCAATGTGATTTTCTTTGTCTGGAAATTCTGGATCAACATGTTAATGAAGTTAATGAAAGTGAGGATTAGATTAAAGAAAATGATCATTTTAATATATACACACACACTAATGAAAAACTGGGAAATAACTATAATCATAAAGACATAATAGAAAAAGATATAAAACTGAGAAACACCAATGCATTAAACAATATACTAAACAACAAAACACTGTAGTAACAAGACAGGAATAGACACTATACAATTGTGATCAGAGGAGAACAGGACTAGATAACTTAAGAAAAAATCCACAACCATAAACGACAGACTATAACCAATGGAACCATTAACATAGAAAACTGAGCACAACCTGCTTAGGATGAAGAAACCAAGACGAATGCCAACAATGAAGACAAAATAGTCACAATGACTCACCCAGGGTAGGGAAGCTCACTGTGGAGTAGGTGGCATCAGCTGAAAAAACATTTAAGAGTAATAAATCAACTGTTATGCTGTGTTATACTCATGTTATATGTTAAAAAAAACTGCAGCAATTGATAACTAAACCAACTTGAGAAGAGAATATTAAATTGCCATTAGCTCACTCAAACCAGCTGCATATATTCCGTTTAGCTACTTTGAGACAACACTACACTACATACCTATACTCTATGTATTATACAAAAAAGCCCATTGTAAATGTACAAGGGATATAAGATAAACCAAAAGGGTAAATCGAAAGTCTAGATTCTCTTTCATGTGAAAAAGAGATATATGAATAACAGACAAATGCTCTGGGTTTTCACCTCTTAAATTTAGCACTAGTTAATATATGTTAATGTGTTGTCTTGGGTGGTCCTCAGTGCTCTGAATAAAGTTTTCATTAAGAATATCTCTGTCCTTTCCCTCAACTCTGAATAGTCTCCCCCATCCCAGCTGCTGAAAAAGACCCCTAGATTATGATGCTGGGCAGGAGATGAACAGTGCCTTGTTTCCTCTGGACATGACACTTAGATTTGAAGATTAGATCCAGAAAGGTCAATCAAGCAGGTTATCCATCCATCCATTATCTGTAACATTTATCCAATTCAGGCTCACGGTGGGTCCAAAGACTACCTGGAATCATTGGCCGCAATGTGGGGGATACACCCTGGAGGGGACACCAGTCCTTCACAGGGCAACACACACTCACACCTACGGTCACTTTTGAGTTGCCAATCCACCTACCAATGTGTGTTTTTGGACTGTGGGAGGAAACCAGAGCACCCAGAAGAAACCCATGTGGACACAGGGAGAACACACCAACTCCTCACAGACAGTCACCCAGAGGAAACCCACTCGGACACGGGGAGAATATACCAACTCCTCACAGACAGTCACCTGGAGCGGGAATCGGACTCACAACCTCCAGGTTCCTGGAGCTGTGTGACTGCGACACTACCTGCTGCGCCACTGTGCCGCCCAACAGATTATTGTTTCTGTATTAATTACTGAGTTTTTTGGTGCTTTTTTGTTGGTGGTGCAAACCCCAGACATTTTCTGTGTATTTTTACTGCTTAGAGTTTTCCCTCTGGTCAGTAAATTCCAGACTGGTGGAGTGCTGTTGTGATGGTTGGTTTTCTGGAAGTTTCTCCCATCCACACACAGGATCTCTGGAGCTCACATGTATACCATATATCTTTCAAACCATGTTCAATCAACTGAATTTGCCACAGGTGGACTACAATCAAGGGGTAGAAACATCATAAAGATTATCAAAGAAAATGGGAGGCCCCAAAGCTAAGTTTAGCAAAGGGTCTGAATACGTCCATGCTAAATTTTATATTTTCATCTTTACATTATCTGTTGTTGTATAAATAGCTGTAATTTTGTTTTCACATACTCATTATGAGGTACTGATTGCATATTGATGGGGCAAATTTAGCACAAGACCTACATAAATATGTGGGGAAAAAATGGAAAGGGTTTGAAGATTTTCCAATGCCTTGTATACTTAAAAATGAGTAGACAGTGGTTTTAGTACCCTTCATGTGTCGAGGTATGTTGTGTTGTTGTTTGCTTTCATTATGATGTGATTTCATTCATTAATTAATTCAGGGTTGCGGTGGGTCCGGAGCCTACCCAGAATCACTGGACACAAGTCAGGAATACACCCTGAAGGGGGCACCAGTACTTCACAGGACGATACACATTCAGTCACACCTATGAACAATTTTTAGTTTCCAATTCACCTACCAAAATGTGTTTTTGGACTGTGGGAGGAAACCGGTGCACCCAGAGGGAACCCACGTGGACACAGGGAGAACATACAGACAGTCACCCGGAGCAGGATTGGAACCAACAACCATGTTGCCCCTATGATGTAATTTATTTATTTATATTTTCACTGTGTTTTCTTTTCTACAGCTTGTTTATTTTAATATTTGCAGTGTGTTTTCAAATATAAAACATGCTTCATATTTAAAGCATGTTTGATTATATGTAGTGTGCTTTCATATTTTAAGCATGTTTTTTATATGCATTATTGTTTCACACTCAATTCATGTTCCCATATTTGTGGTGTGTTGTGTTTTCTTTGCAACTGTGTTTTAACTACATAAGAAATAAAGTTTATATATAAAGAGGCTTTAAGGACAAAAGTGACATTTATATTGTAATCTGCATGAGTGAATGCAGTTATACTGACATGATATTTAGCTTATTTGGTCACATCCTGTGACTGTAACTATAGAGTGGGCGATAACTAGTTTGACTTTGTTAGTTTACTGTATCCCAGGTTACATTTATTCAGATAAGTTCATGCTTTGTGTGATTTTAAACATTTTGAGATGTTAAATTCTAATATGTTGTCACTAAATAATCATAAACATTTTCATTTAGTAAATACTAGATATGTTTATTTTAAAAGCTCCTTCTTAGTAATTTATTTATCTACAGCTTTGGTACTTGAAAAAAAAACATTTATATTGTTATTGCAAATGTGCAGATTATGTTTCATACTTGTGACTAAGCATTTAGTACAAACCGGATTCCAAAAAAGTTGGGACACTAAACAAATTGTGAATAAAAACTGAATGCAATGATGTGGAGATGGCAAATGTCAATATTTTATTCGTAATAGAACATAGATGACAGATCAAAAGTTTAATCTGAGTAAATGTAACATTTTAAAGGAAAAATATGTTGATTCAACATTTCACAGTGTAAACAAATCCCAAAAAAGTTAGGACAAGTAGCAATAAGTGGCTGGAAAAAGGAAATTGAGCATATAACGAACAGCTGGAAGACCAATTAACACTAATTAGGTCAATTGACAACATGATTGGGTATAAAAAGAGCTTCTCAGAGTGTCAGTGTCTCTCTGAAGTCAAGATGGTAAGAGAATCACCAATTCCACCATTGTTGTGCAGAAAGATAGTGCAGCAATGCCAGAATGGTGTTACCCAGCGTAAAATAGCAAAGAATTTTAAGTTATCATCATCAACCGTGCATGACATCATCAAAAGATTCAGAGAATCTGGAACAATTGCTGTGCGTAAGGGTCAAGGCCGTAAAACTCTACTGGATGCTCGTGATCTCCGGGCCCTTAAACGTCACTGCACCTCAACCAGGAATGCTACTGTCAAGGGCTCAGGAATACTTCCAGAAAGCATTGTCAGTGAACACAATCCACCATGCCATCCGCCGTTGCCAGCTGAAACTCTACAGTGCAAAGAGGAAGCCATTTCTACGCAAGCTCCACAAGCTCAGACGTTTGCACTGGGCCAGGGGTCTTTTAAAATGGAGTGTGGCAAAATGGAAAACTGTTCTGTGGTCAGATGAGTCACGATTTGAAGTTCTTTATGGAACATTGGGACGCCATGTCATCCGGACCAGAGAGGACAAGGATATCCCAAGTTGTTATCAATGCTCCGTTCAGAAGCCTGCATCACTGATGGTATGGGGTTGCATGAGTGCTTGTGGCATGGGCAGCTTGCATGTCTGGAAAGGCACCATTAATGCAGAGAACTATGTTCAGGTTCTAGAACAACATATGCTCCCATCTAGATGTCATCTCTTTCAGGGAAGACCCTGCATTTTTCAACAAGATAATCCCAGACCACATTCTGCAGCAATCACAACATCATGGCTACGTAGGAGAAGGATCCGGGTACAGAAATGGCAGCCTGCAGTCCAGATCTTTCACCTATAGAGAACATTTGGCGCATCATAAAGAGGAAGGTGTGACAAAGAAAGCCCAAGAAGATTGAACAGCTAGAGGCCTGTGTTAGACATGAATGGGAGAGCATTCCTATTTCTAAACTTGAGAAACTGGTCTCCTCTGTCCCCAGACGTCTGTTGAGTGTTGTAAGAAGAAGTGGGGATGCCACACAGTGGTAGAAAATGGCCTTGTCCCAACTTTTTGGGGATTTGTTGACACCATGAAATTTTGAAACAACATATTTTTCCCTTAAAGTGATACATTCTCTCAGTTTAAACTTGATTTGTGTTCTATTCTGAATAAAATATCAGATGTTGGCACCTCCACATCATTGCATTCAGTTTTAATTCACAATTTGTTTAGTGTCCCAACTTTTTGGGAATCCGGTTTGTATTTAGATTATTAGAATAAACAAAATTTGGGATGCTTGAATTGCATGCATGAGTCCACAGCTTTGTGTGTGCTACTCAAGGAAAAGTAACAACTCTTCTTCAAGCTTTAAAACACAATTATATATAAGAAACACAAAATGAGAGTTCGTGCAGGTCCCAAAGTACAACTAGGAAAAAGTTCATTGGAGATGAGAAAAGCTAAACATTATTTCTTTCACTTACCATCAGTTGTTTTTATTTCATTTGAATGAAATGGTTGGACACAGCGGACTTGAGAGTACAGAATATCATCATTCAAATTTGAACTCCCTGGTGATTTAAATGGAGAAAGTATTAAATGACAGAGAGAAAGAGAAAACTGGAGCTTCCTGTATTGTGCAAGTCAGAAAAACAAGAAAACTGTTACAAACCTGTCATTGATTGTAATTGTGTTTTGTCCCTCCACTACAAACAAACGTTCAAAATTCAGGATACATTTCCCAAATTGCGTAACAAATGACATTTTTTTTAAGACATGGTTGATTGATTTGGTGAAAACGCAGTAGATTAAGCAAGAATTCTCTGATTTACTGTTTAATTATAAACATTTATGTAAAGTTTAATAATATGAAAATAACATGAATATTTCAGAAATATGCAGCTCGTACCACAGGATTGTACTTTGAAGTCTATAATGCAGTGTACTCTTCCTAGTGCTCAAAAAAATGATCAAACCTCGAAAATTATATTGTGAAATGATTTTAAACTTACATGTGTCAGAAACAGACATTTCTACCATTTAAAGTTAAAATAATGTTTTTAGGTGAAAGTACAGGGATTTTAAGGAAAAAGATTTGCTGAAAAAGAGCATTGAGAAAATTTTGAATGTAATGAAGAAAAAACAGTGGATAAACATATGGAGAACACAAAGGGTTTGCTGTTGCTTGCTCTGTCCCAAATATAAACAGCTTTCTGAGGTGCTACATTTCTGAATGTTCTGAATCATGTTTACTACTTATATAAATTCTCTTGCATCTATTATCTTTGCAGTCTCTCATTTTAAATAATTTTGAATGAACAAAGTGTCTAAACAGTATGCAAACAAACTTGCCTTGCCTAAACTGTTACAGATATTGGAATTAAACCTGCAGCCTCTGTGGTTTGAAATCTGCACTCTTTCAAATGCTGATTTTGGTATAAGATGTATTGAAATTTCAGACCCAGTTCTCATTGCAGCAAATACAGATACACAATAATTCTTTACCTGGATGAAGGAAGCTCTTACAAGAAAGCATACTTATATTTGGTAAATTTAACTTAATGAACATATATTAAGTACAACTAATATCAATGTACTAGTAGTATACTTTTAAGAGCACCGTTACAATATGTCTAAGGACAAAATTGGCCCAAAAGGTTAGAAAAGCAGTGTTTTGTGTTTGTGTAAATCTTGCAGAAGAACAGGTGTTACAGTCAATTCAATTCCACCTGTTCCCCACTTAGTGCGTGTGTGCAAAATTTCAAAGGAGTACTTAGGTTTCAGGAAAGGATTTGGGACGGTGTAGCTCTGTGATTTTGGGACAGTCAGATATGTGATTGTATCCTTGAGAAGAGGGCGCTGTAACTGTTTAATGTCGTGATCGGGTTCTCTGTCGAAGTTTAGTTTTTCCTGGGAAGCCTGCTGGTTGACTTCTGGCCTAGATTTGTATTTTTTTTGCAATCTGAACATTTTTTGACTTGAATTTGTGTCCGTATTTTTAAAATCTGATTTTTTTTTCTTTACTCTGAATTTTTGTTATCTGTGTATTTTTAATGTGAGTTATTCAAATCTGAATATTTCACCACCTCAACATTTCCAGTTTATCAAATGCCATACAAAAATAATTCAAATATAAAATATTCAAAATTCATTTCATCAATTTAGCTCCATATTCTACACCCCATGTAATTTTCAAAACAGTGCCCTAGAGTAAAAAGTTACAACAAAAACTCAGTTCTGTAAGTGTTAGAATAACTTATTTCTGCTTTACATTCTGATTCATGCTCTGTTGTCCGTAGCATTCTTTGCAAGCAAAGAATGCCTCAGAGAATAGTTCAAAAGCAATTCAAGCACCTATGAGAACTATGTTCAGGTTCTAGAACAACATATGCTCCCATCTAGACGTCATCTCTTTCAGGGAAGACCCTGCATTTTTCAACAAGATAATGCCAGCCACATTCTGCAGCAATCACACCATGGCTACGTAGGGGAAGGATCTGGGTACTGAAATGGCCAGCTTGCAGTCCAGATCTTTCACTTATAGAGAACATTTGGCGCATCATAAAGAGGAAGATGCGACAAAGAAGGCCCAAAACGATTGAACAGTTAAAGGTCTGTATTAGACATGAATGGGAGAGCATTCCTATTTCTAAACTTGAGAAACTGGTCTCCTCTGTCCCCAGACGTCTGTTGAGTGTTGTAAGAAGGGGGAATGCTACAGTGGTAAAAAATGGCCTTGTCCCAACTTTTTTGGGATTTGTTGATTCAAAATTTTGATACACACACGCATGATACAATTTTGGTTTAAACATTTGATCTGTGATTTGTGTTCCATTCTGAATAAAATATTAGATGTTGGCACCTCCACATCATTGCATTCAGTTTTTATTCAAAATTTGTTTTGTGTCCCAACTTTTTTGGAATGCGGTTTGTATAAGCATACAGTTCAAAAGCCAGAATCTGTGATGATGACAGTGTAAATTAGTATGCATAGCATGTGTTACTCACACACCTGTGAAGGCATAGTTAGTGCTGAACAATATATACAGGTTTTGGAAGAAAATATTGCCATCCAGAAAAATTTTATTCTGGGAGGGCCTTGCTTATTTCTGTAAGGCAAGGCCAATTCACCAATTACAGCATGGTTCCTTACTAAAAGGGGTCCAGGTGCTATCTAGGCCACACATTTAAAGAAAAAAAAAAAAAAAAAAAAAAAGCATTGTGTATTATGTAATCACAAATGCTCTAATGAAGACCCTAAGCAGGTGAGTAGCTGAAATCCTAAAACAGGAAAAGACTGGAAAACATTTTACTTTCAAAACCACAGCATTCATTATCTGTAACTGCTTATCCAATTCAGAGTCGCAGTGGGTCCAGAGCCTACCTGGAATCATTGGGTGCAAGGCGGGAATACACCCTGGAGGGGGCGCCAGTCCTTCACAGGGCAACACACACACAATCTTGAGTCGCCAATTCACCTGCATTTTTGGACTGTGGGAGGAAACCCACGCGGACACGCGGAGAACACACCAACTCCTCACAGACAGTCACCCAGAGCAGGAATCGAAGCCACAACCTCCAGGTCCCTGGAGCTGTGTGACTGCGACACTACCTGCTGCGCCACCGCCCGAGTAAGCAAACACTCTTGATAAAAGTATGGTGCAGCACATTGGTATACACGTCCCTGTCTAAACATTTTTGGAACAAGTTGCTACCATCAAATCCTCAATGTGCAAAAACTATAAAAAGAAAACTATATACTTTCCCAGTTTCACAATTTAAATGTTGTCAGTTCAATTAGGATTTAATTATTTGCACATAATTTAAATTTGTTTTCATTTATATTGAGAACCACATCACATTTTTTATTCTTTTATTTTTTCCTTCATAACCAAGTCCTCACTTGACCCTTCAACTTCATAAAACTGAATTGAAAACTATTTAGGGACATATATAGTCAAATACATATTGAGCAAAAAAAATATATACTTAAGTAGATACGCTCAAGATATGACTGATGGGAAGCTATAAACAGAACTCTGTTGTTCCTGCACTGTAATAATTTTGAAACCAGTAAAAAGGAAAGAAAAAAAAACACTCACTTTTGGAGGGCTCGCTGTCTCCTTTCTCTCTTTCCTGATATTTTCGACGATTCACATTGGAGTAGATAGCTGCCATTGAAGCCGTACCCGTGGGAAGTGCCTTTAATTGTCTGTACAGTCGTATGATAAAGTTTGAATAAACCAAATTTCCGGTGATCTGCGACTATTTCTCACTCTGTATCTATGACGTTCTTAACACATCAGAGAAATTCAGCAGCTTAGACACCACACTTAGACACCATACTCTGCTGACAGAGTAACAATTTCTTATCACATATACAGTACAAGTAAACATGTGGTATATTTAAGTGCTGGACTTTGAACCCCTTAAATATGCAAAGTCCCTTTTTTCACATCACTTTTAGTTCCTTTTTATCGTCCCCTTCCTTTTCTCAGAAGTCCAAACACGTGACTTCTCAGATCACATCTTACACTGTGGTACACTTTCTGTTGGGTTTTGTGTTTGCTATCCAGTATGGATAAATATAGTTCATTTAATGTATTGCCCTCTTGATGTTTGGTATTCTCCACAAAGCCTCCCCTTCTCTAGAGTCAAACATAAAAGATCTGATCACTCTTGGCCCTGCTTGTTTAAATTTTTACTATTATGTGAATTACTATTGATCATTTACAACATTTTGCAGATGCTCTGATGCAGTAGTGGACAGTAACACAGTAAATATAATTTGTTACTGTACTTAGGTAAAGTACAAATACACAAAAAAAGTATTAAGGATTTTCATTTAGGGAGACTTTTTACTTTAACTCCAGTACATGTCAAATATCTTATATTTTACTTCACTACATTACATAAATCTGCCGTTACCTTTTGGTTTGTGTGAATAACACCATAACTTGTCTGACCAAAACAGATGAACAAACAGTTGCGGTGCTAAAACAACCAACGCCAATCAACCTAGCAATGTGTGTTTTTGGACTGTGGGAGGAAACTGGAGCACCCGGAGGAAATCCACTTGGACACGGGGAGAACACACCACACTCCTCACAGACAGTCACCCGGAGTGGGAATCTAACCCACAACCTCCAGGTCCCCGGAGCTGTGCGACTGCAACACTACCTTCTGCACCACTGTGCTGCCTTATCTAAAACATTATTAATTAACATTGCATTTTCTGGGCATCAGAAAGACCAATAGGGTTTGGTACTTTGGGAATGTACAGCTTATGTTTCCCAGCTTTCCACATATACAACAGTAAGTTTGGAATCTGTGATGTGATAGGGTGCACCTTTTGTGGTTGTTACATTTGTGGACATCATTTATTTGGTGGTTCATTGAGGGCATGTTCAAAGGCCTTGGCATGCCTCCCCTTCACAATTCTCTTTTGTTAAAACTGCCTCCACTCACATAGACATTAACTGGAGGTTGATGTTGTAGCTTGAATAGCCTGCATTTTAGGCTGAGCCTTTAAGGCAGCTTGTATGGTGGTGTTATTTTGAGGTGTTTGTGGTAAACATTTACTTTCTTCTTCTCGTTTATGAGTTCACTTAGCTGGGCTCTTTTTTAGTTGCATTGTCAACTGTTCTTTCATTTCCTGTATCGCTCTACAGTGTACCACAGGATCCTTAGAATGCTTGACAGTTAATGCTGCTCAGGCCTCAGCGTTTCTCTTACTTCTAATAATAGTCTATGTTTGTTGATTTGCTCACTGATACAGGTGTTTGGCTTTAGTTTCATTTTTTTTTGATTGACTGGGATCTACAGTTGCCACCTTTCAGAAATTTAAATATGGGATAGCCACCCATGGCCCAGAGCAGCCAAGGATGTGCCTCTTTCCACTCACATCTGTACTTTTGCGATCGTTTTTCCTTTTGAGGATGTGGTGGAGTATCGGGTGTAGTGGACATTTTTAAAAGGCGTGCGGTTTGTGGGCAGTGCCGGTGTGTGGTGTCTGTCTCTAGGCAACCGTGACAGTTTGCAGCCCTTAAGGCTGATTTGAGGATTCTTCTTCCCCAGGGGCAGTGCACTTCTTCAGTATGTAGATGATTTGTTGGTGTGTTTGTCTGATGCTGAAGCATGTCATGAAGATACTGTTGCATTGTTGTGTTCTCTTGAGGTTGTAAGTGCACAGGTGCATATTTCTCCAGCAAAACTGGACATCCTAGCTTCCACAGATATCATGATGTTAAAAAATGTTGATGTTGGTGATTCAACATCAGGTGTTAATGATTTTTGTTAGAATAGGAAAAATGTCATTTGTCAGCTGAATACTGGTTATGACATCATGCTTTGGTGCTTGAACTGCTGAATGTTACTATCCAGTGTTGCACAATTCTAAAGCCTGCACAGGATGATGGAGAACCTCGTGATTTTTTGACAGCCATCCCTCAGGTCTGCTCCTTGAGACCTGATTTAAGGGATATTCCAATTCCTAACGCTGATCTTAATTTGTTTGTTGATGGGTTAGCATCCCATGACACTTGTGGAAAGAACCAAGTTGGTTTTGCTGTTGCGTCTCTGCATGAGTGTTTGTGTTCTGGCAGGTTGCCAGGTTCACCCTCAGCTCCAGCAGCTGAATCGATGGCTCTAACAGAGGCCTGTAAACTGGCTGAGGGGAAGATTGCAAATATTTGGCTTATTCCTGTTTTTATGATTTTTCAAATGATGTGGTAATACAGGAAGCTTCTTACATTTACAGGTAAACACATTGATCATATTTTACTGGTGGCTTTATTGAAAGCAATTCTTTTGCCCAAAGCTGATGCTGTGATTAAGTGTCAGGCTCACACTTAAAACACTTCAGAGGTTGTTAGGGGCAATACCCTCACAAACACAGCAGCCAAGCATGTCGCTCAAAATGACACATTGTTTCCTCTATTACAGGAAGTGTGTGTTCTAGCCCGTCTCTCTCACTGAACTCACTTCTCAGTACTCAGATGCATACTGCTTGACGTAAAGATGGCTGTGTTTTCAAAAATGGAGTATGACAAGCCTTAGATGGATCATGTCTGCCCTCTGTGTGTTTTTCAATTTTCATTCAGAAATATTGTGAGAAGTGCCTTATTTGCATCCAGCATACTGCAGCATGAGGGATTAAAGTAACACCAGGGGCACATGCTCCACCCAATGAGCTATCTGAACATTTACAGATGGACTTGTGTGAGGGAAAGATGGTTCACTGGAAAGAACAAAAGTTTCCAAGAATCAGGAACGAAACTGGTTCAAGAACTGGAGTTCATTTGGTGCAAAAAGCGCCATGATTGACAGAAACAAACCAATGATTCCGACTGGTTAAACAAACCTTGCGATCTGATTGGTCCAGCAAAAGCTTTCCTATTGGTCCATCAATTGGCCATCAAAACAAAGTCTTAAATCCGCAACTGCAAAATGAGATTCACACACGCAGCAGAGAAGGCGAATGTGTGGAGTTTTTCCACCTCATTCAAAAACTCACTGTCACATTTGGAACCTTAAAAAGGTTTGCTCTTGCACATTTTAAGCTGTTTGAGAAGGTACTGATTCACACATTCATGACATTTGATTTACAAATGCAATTTTTTTTTTTTCATATTTGTGAATTTAAATTATTATTATTGTTGTTGTTTTTTTAAATTTGTGCATTCCAATACATTCGTGGATTTTAATTGTACATGTCTGTAGTTGGTCAAATGCAGTTACATGTGAGTATTGTTTTACAAACTCAAAACCTTTTTGACTTCCTACACTAGTCATGTTGGCAGAGCTGACACTTATTTTCTCTAAATCCAAATGATCTGATCTTGCATCTAAAAAGGTAATTCATAGATACAAAAGAGATTTAATGGGTGGACCATTTAATTTTTCTGGATGCTATCAGAATTCCAAGGTGAGTCCCTGATAAATTCAAAGCAAAACCTTACAGCAGCAGGGTTTATTTTCGTATGGGTTACTATTTTGCATTTGATTACTTTACGTTGATTTATGATTAATTTGTTCCATATTACATGTTTAATCAATCATAAAAAGGGAGGAATGTGATGGGAAAATGCAAAATTACATTGTAATGAGAATGATAATAATCCACCAATATACACTATAATGATTGTTATAGACACATACATCCTGACTGTATAGGACATAGTGTGCTTGTGACCTTAAAGGACTTATTACATTGTGTCCTCAGGGCACGACCCAGGAGAGAGGGGAACAGAGAGATTAAGTAAGTTCCCTAGATAAATTTGAACTTGACCTAACCATCTGCAATCATTTTGCTGACAGAAGTGAAATAGAAGATAACAGATACATGCCATTTAAGGGAATGTTTGTGTTTGTGAAATGAGACATGATGTAATAATGTCTGAACGATACACATGATGCTTGGTGTACACGCAGAAGACGCACATAACAGTGGGATGTACGTGACTGGGGACCTATATATACTGCATCAAATATTCAAATAAACTAGAGATTGGAGAGAATACTTGACTGTCTTTATTCCTCTGGTTTCTCCTTGGGCCTAAGAGCTTCGATCTTCCTTCCTGGTTGCACTTAGACAATTGCCATATGTCACGCCCTCGTCCTGTCTGGTCTGTTTTCCCCACCATATGCTCTCTTAGCACATGGCTCTGTTTGTTATTGTCCCTGTCTCCGCCTATGTCCCGCCTTCTTTCCTCCTCCTTGTCAGTGTCCTCATCAGTGTTGTTTGTAATCCTGCCCCTTCATTATTAGTCTCAGGTGTCCTTGTGTGTATTTAAGTCCCCTTGTCTCACTTCCTCTTGTTGGACATTTCACCTCTGTATTCCTTCCAAGTCTGTCTGTTTCTGTTGTTCTTCACCGTCGTTGTTTCTACTGTTGTCACACTGTTGTCCCACTCCGCATTCCTGACACCATAACAATTGCTTCTCCCTTCCACATATGTAGTGCTCGCCAGATGCCATAACATGTTCTTTTAAAGCAGAGGTATTCAAACTTTTTCCTCCCGAGCCCCCCTTGGCACTTTTTTGAGACCTTGGGGTTCCCCAACCCCCTCAACTAAAACGTGTCTCAATATGCAGACCACTATAGTGTATATAAATAACAAGTCACAACACTTTTATATATAACAATAATAAATGAAATAAAAAGCAGCACATATTCTCCTCTATTTAGCACAGAAGAACACAACTATTTCACTCCCAATACAGTCCATAAGTAGTCTAAATTCCCTTTCAGTCCTATAGGTTTTTATCTCGCTTGTTGCTCTCTTTTACAAGTTCAGTATATGGCCTTTGAAAATTTTCAACTGTGGGGTGAAGGCCAAACTAAAATGAAAAAGCAAGAAATCACAATAAACACCATGTATACAGATAGAGACCAAGCCTCCAGCAGCCAAAACATATTTAGACAGATATGCAACTCTGTCTCTCTCTCACACTCTGACACTGAATGACACACACACACTTGTTCTCTCTCACACACAAGCACATGCACATTTTATGTAACTCACTCATTTCAATGGGAAGGATGTCCCTGCTTTTGTGAACAGAGACGGTCGATTTCTGGTTTGATCTTTTTCCTCCCATTTAAACCCATTATAAAGAAACCTAGGAACACCAGATGCACAATTACTACTGATCATAAGTGCTCTCTACTGCTGAACGTTATTTATTTTCCTTCAATTTAAACCCACTATAAGGAAACAGCTTAATGTGGCTTAAATAAGCAATGTGTAATACTGACACCAAGCTTTTAAAATCAGAACTATAATGCAGTTTCAAAACAGTGGAGAGAGCTGTCTGCCTCCTCCCCCTCCTCCCCAGATGTGAAGCTAGAGCAGGTTGCTAGCTAAGAAAAAATGTGCCATAATCAACACATTTACACAGAAGTGTTCATCATTTCACTAAAACATCTAGCTACCTACGCAAAAAATATACATGTGGCTGCCATTTCCCTGCATTTATAAGCCTTTATTGTCCAAATCCACATTAAATATTTAGACTAGACAAGGCTGGTGTTACTTATTGATTTTCCCTTCCAAAATAAATGTCATTTAGGAGGCAGATCTTATCCACAATTTTCGTAGTCAAACATTTCGTTCCACTTTACATGTGCTCATTTACGAGTCCTTGGTTCTTGAATTCTCTGTTCCACCTTAAGAGCTGAAGCCAACGCTATAGCATTTAAAACTTTTTGGAGCAAAACTTATTCCACTTTATCTATTTTAAACACACAAACCAATTGTATCATTCAATCAATTATTCAGTTTTTGTATTCAAGCATTTAGTTCCACCTTAAATAGGTCAGTTAAAGAATCTTATTTGCGTTTTTGTCCAGCTTCTTATTAAATACTCATTTCCACTTAAACAGCTATGTGAAACTAAAGCTAGCGCTAGTCTTTATAAACATAACTCATTTTGAAACACTTATTTCCAATTTTATCCATTTAACAAACGACCAAGTGCACATCGTGTCACTGAAACATACCTACCAGTGAAACGCTTATATTTGCTGTGTGCTACTAAATTTGATTTCTCCAATCCACCTAAAATAGACGAATATGTGAGGCTTTTCATCTCATTTTACTCTGTCTCTGGTCATGGAGATTTTTAGAAGGGCAGTGGGGTTTTTGGGTCCGGTAAAATATATCAGCTCTGACTGGACACATTGGACATTTTATTATTAAGTACAGTAAATATCCTAGGGTTAGATAAGTGTAAGAATAAGTCTAATAATAAGAAGTCCAAGTTAAACTAAATTTACAAGCTCACTAAATAAACCAGTTTTCATGACTAGGCTAACAGTTGAAAATGATCATAGCCACAGTGCCCAAATACGTATACCCTTTAACAATCCTAATAACCATTTAAGGGGGAAAAAAAACAAAACAAAATATACATGGTTGAGTAACATTACATTCATTCATTCATCTGTAACTGAATTCAGGGTCACGGTGAGTAACATTACAGACAATGTGTAACGGGACGGCTATCTACAGGGCAGACTCTGATAGTAGTCCTGTAAAGTTTACCAAGAGAAAAGACCTAAGTGTAGAGTGCTTTGCGCACGGTGGGAATCGAACCAGGGTTGTTCGGGTGCAAAAGCAGTGAGTGTACCAGTGTACTATGTAAGAGATAGTGGTGATTGTGACAATAAGTTTTAAACCAAGAAAGGACACAAATTCCAAAAATAATATACAAAATTCTTTTTGGGAATGAAAATCAGAGGGAACAAACTGACAAACAGATGACAAAAGATGAAGACGTAAAGAAAATACTCAAACACAAAAAACCCACAAGTAACAATTGTGAGAGAAGCAGCTAATAAACCCAAACGACAAAGGAGAAAGCAAGGCAGTGAGACCAAAGTCCCAACAGGAAAACTCTCTCCAGACTGCTGGAGAAACGAGAGAAAAAGAGGCCTGTGAGTTGATTCAACCCAAAGGGTAGCAAGTTCAAAAAGAACCTGAAAGACTCCTTTTGGAGGAAAAATACCAAATTACCAGCATAGTCTGATTTAGTACAAACTCAAGACACTGCACTGAGAGAGCAGCGCACAGGCCTTATGAAGTGTCAGCACCAGCTGTTCTCACTTGGGCTGATTACTAGACATCCTGGAGCGTGGTCTCCCTCTGGAGGTGGGATGACCATGGTGCAGGCGGTCCCTTACACAATGCTTCTACAAGTGCTTTACAAGAGAGAATGGATCTGGATGTTCATCAAGGACTGCAGCTAGACAAAAAAAAAGCTTTCCCATAAGCCAAAGGGCAGTTACCATGACACCCAAACAACCAATACACATTTAAAAAGAACCATTAAACTAAATTACTAAATTAAAGTAGGCTATGTGCCAGAATACTTTTATATGCTTTCATTTTTTTTGAGTTTGAGGTCTAATACATCAAACATTATTACATATAAAAGTTATTCTTATTATTTAAACTGCTTATGTTTATGTGCTTTAATCACGACATGGTACGGACGAGTTATTTTAGTGTTGCAACTCCAGTCTGTATTTCAGAAGGTAAGCTCATCTACGTCCCCTGCTGTACTAAGTAACTAACCAGTACAGACTTTAATAAATAACATGACTCAAGTTTGGTGAATTTATGGAGGTATATTTGATGCAGAACCCCTGAGCACCTGTGACAGTGAAATTTATAGTTGTAGAAAATAGTCAAGAAAATCTCTTTAGGAGTTGCAAACCTGTAGATTTTTTTTCCTCTACCACAAATACAACTTAACAGTTACACCTTTACAAATTCTTCATTGCAGGTGCACAAATCCAATTCCACACACACAAGTACAAATATACACTCACAGTTCTGCTACAGTTGCAGTGGTGAATATAGTGCAAAACACATTCACACACTCGTATAAAACATGCACAAAGTTGCACATTCGCAAACCAATATGTGAATCTGTGCAATGTGAGTTACACACCTGTATTTATTTATTTATTTATGTATTTATTTTTAAGGGGATATTTGTTATACAAACACAAGTTAATGAGTACACCTGATAGAATCTGTGGCTACGAGTCTCAAATGCTGTCTTTTTCACTCACACATGAGAACTTTCACACGCTCTCACTTTTGCATCAGATATCTCAGTCAGTGTAGTGCAAAACTAATTTGTGCATCTGTAGAGCTGGGGGCAGGCACTGTTCAGAGATCCTTCTGACCAATCAGATGATGTAGGTCCTCCGTGAATCAGACTTGTTTTCCCTACAGACGCACAATTGACAATAAACTGGACTGGGCTAAGAACACTGATGCCCTCTACAGGAAGGGCCAATGTCGTTTTTTATTTTCTGAGGTCCTTCAACATCTGCTGGACTATGCTCATGATCTTCTGTGAGTCTGTGGTGGCGAGTGCTATCCTATATGCTGCTGCATGCTGGGGCAGCAGGCTGAGGGTAAGCAGATGCAAACAGACTTAACAAAGTGATTCGTAATACGGGTGATGTTGTGGGTGTTGAGCTGGACTTGCTGGTGGCAGTGTTGCAGAGCAGGATGCTGTCTAAGCTGCAGGCCATTATGGACAATGGCTCCCACCCACTTTACGACACAGTGATGAAACACAGGAGCACATTCAATGCAAGACTCATTCCACCGAAATGCACTACAGAAAGACACAGGAAGTCATTCTTACCTGTGGCAATCAAACTCTATAACTCCTCCCTCAATGTGTGACACCATGGTTCATCCGTGCAATACTCAATACCACATTATACTGTTCATATGTACAATAACAATAATAATGTGATTAATAATGTGTGCAATAATTCAGAGATGCAATGATCTATACAGTATAATTTATATTTATTAAAATATACTGTATAGATCATTATATTATCACAGCCAATGACACTTTACTGTATTTTTAAGAATGTAAATTTTTACATATTGCAAATTTCTCTTTGTTTTAAATTATTGTTAGAATGTTTATTCTTTACATAAACGGTTGCAACTGTAATAAGTGCAATTTCCCTCTGGGATCAGTAAAGAATTTCTGAATCTGGAACAGAGAACAGTGCTGAAATGAATTATCCCTGGTGATTCAGCACTTTGGACAGAGTCTGATTGATACAAATATTGATAATAAACAGGAAGAGAGAATATGAATTTAAAATAAATTCTCTGAAAGACTCTGCCTCTCTGTCTCACTTTTTAAGGGCAATCATGTCACAGACCCTTTGCCAAGTTACCTCATTTATTTCATGAATAAACAAGAAAAATATTAATTTAAAATGATTTAAAGTAAAATCAATCAGATTTGACATCTGTACAAACAACATCATACAATAAAGAGAGTTCTTAGAACTGTCCTCGTCACATACAGACCCCCTACAGTGGTGGTCCTGAAGGTGGGAATGTCAGTGCTGTGTTCTGCTCAGATATGAATCACAGTGTTAGGGGAAGAGTGGGTTAAAATGGACAGGATCTGAAGTGAGACTGGAGGGAGTGTTACCTGACAGGACTGGAGCTGTTATTACAGCGACTGGAGTTTTAACTAATAAATTGATGTATGAGATTGATTTTTCATCCATGGTGTGTACAGAAGTGGAGCATGATTAAAGATAAAAGTGATCAGTCTCTAAAACTCATTCCAATAGATTTTAAACACACAGAGGGAGTTCTTTCTACGCTGAGTTCTTCCTCTTGAGATTCTCACTTTTTTGTGACTGTGGACTGATCGGTTTGAGCTGAAGGACAAACAAAAAAACATTGAAAAAACAGTCAAAAAATGACTGAAAAAGACCTAAATATTAAAATGATCTGACATCAGTATTTTACATAAATATATATATTTTATAGTTCTATATATAAAAATATAGACATGGTGGTGACATGTTAATTTTGCACGAGTAAGAGTAGATCAGACAGTAATATTGCTGAAGTTTTTAAAACCTCACCCAGACACATTTGGTCCTAATTTGCAGTGCATCAGTGCATCTTTATGGTAAATGGAGCGCAAAATGTACAGTCAATTATTTAAAAAAATTTTTCTATCAGTGTTAACTGAGTTTTACCTGCTGACATGTGACCTTCGGTTCAGGATCTCTAAGAGACTGACAGTGCTTGTGGATCTGCTGTGTTACACCCTGGAAATAGACCAGTGAACCATAATTCCCATGCAATGCATATCCCCATCCCTTCCTGGCATTTTCAAAAGTCTCGGTTAAATTCATCATGCAAGAGAACGTTCACAAAGTCCAAACTGAGAGCTCACTGTAACATTATAGTTGCCAAACCAAAGGTGCTTTCGTTGATGTTGTTGACTGAAGTTAGACGATGTAATTCAAATATTCCTGGAGATTGAGACATATATTAAATTATATATTTTGATGTAATCATATGAATAAAAAAATAATATTTATTTATTACAAACAGGCGTACAAATACAGCTCGAAATCAAGCATCAAAGCAGGCAACTGGTCAAACAATACAAGAAAAACTCCAAGTGATTTTATATATAATATACATCTACATTTTACATTTAGCTCTATCTCAATGGCTGCACCCAAGCTTTTTGACACACTTCATCATCTCCTGGGTGACACAAGGCTATAGTGAGTAACTCTCACCCACTACTTGTACACATTCATAAAGAAAATGTAAGAAAATCAAAGTAAATGTCTCCATGTAAGGACTAAGGGTGCTTTGAGGAACACTTTGATGAGGCATAAATATTTCCAAGACGTTTATTCTATATTTTATTTCTGCATTGCATTATTTAAGCTTCAATTTAAAAAGTCATTGCATTTCATATTGTTGCTTTCGTAATGATGTAACATCTCTTCTGCAGTTCTTCATTACACATTAATTACCTTAATAATAGCCTTAGTCTCCAAAAAAAAAAAAAAAAAAAAAAAAAAAGTCTCCAAACAAAGTTGGGACAATGTGCAAAAAGCAAATGATTAGTTTATAAAATAAATGTTTATATTGTGCAATGATGTGCAAAGTAAATATGATCTTCTTGAATTTAATACCTGTAACACACTTCAAAAATGTTGGGGCAGCATTGAAGGCCAACCAAAATACAGTCTACTGCTTTAACAAGTTCAGGTCAAGAGTCAAATGCATAATATTTGCTACTGGATACATCTGTCTGCTTCTCACAGAAGATTTACTTGTCGTAGGACATGTTCAGTAGGAAGAAATTAGTAGGAGTACTTGAAGAACGGATCACATAAAAAAAATAAGTCTGTAAACTGCTGTTGTTGATACTGACATTAATATTAGAAATGTACTGGGAATTTTTACTGTCAGAAAATGGAACATTACAGTTCTCTAAATTATTCATTATTTATTTTAATGTTATACTAAAATTATATTTATCAAGGGCTACACATCAAATAAGAAGAATATGACATTAAAAAAAACTCACAGCACCTAAATCCATAGACAGAAGCAACAAGGTTTTGAATAATAAAGGTCTACATTAAAAACATGTAGAACCCCCCCACCCCCCAAAAAACTCCCACAAATTCCCCACATTCACCCACAAAGCGAACAGTAAAAATGAACATGAGTATAAGGAGCATATAATTTTAGAGCCCTCGCATTTCTGTCACAATTGTAATGTGTTTATTTTATTTGTGTTATAGCCTCACAGACGCGATAAAAACTGTCTTCATTTGCATCACAGAATTTGTCATATAAAAGATATGATTTACTACTTAGGCACGTTGCAGCACAGTCCTCTCCTTCAGGATGTTCACCGCTCTTTCCCTTCCAGTTATCAGGCTGGCCTGAATACCACATCCTGGAAAACAAGAAAAATAATTCATTATTTGTCACAATGTGCCATTTAAAAAAATATATTAAAAAGCTATTTTTACTAAATCAGAGCTAGAGCTGTAATCTACAGTAGATATAGCTCAGAAATCACGTGTGTGGTATTTTACAGCTGAGTGTGAAATGGACTTACGGTGGTGTAGCACTGAGTGGTGTTCCATCTAACCATCGCCAGTCTCCCTCCGTCACAGCATCAGTCAGACCAACCCAGTAAAAATGTTCACCAGAAAAAGGAGCTGATTTCTTCAGAAAATCCTACAAACACAAACACCCTGCTAAGTGAACTGTACAGTAAACATTAGACAACTCCAGCAGAAAGAGCTTCAGTGTCTGATTAACTACACCGTCAACAAAAAATGAGTAAACTTTATTTTTAACAGCAAATTTCAGCTGAATTCATATAACTTTCCTCTGTGTGAAGACAACACTGAGAACACCATTATACTACATTAGTGTTTCTCAATCAGTGCTAAACCTGGAGGAACTCTGTCATTGTACATTCTTGTATTTCTCTGCTCTAACACACTCAGTCAAACCTGATCAGCTCATTAACGAACACTGAGTTGAACCGAGTGTTTTACAACACAAACAATGGCTAACGCTGTTGGATCAATTCCTTGATGATGTCACCAACATGACTCATTTTTATAACTATTACACTGACTTTATTGCTTTATTTGATGATTTTATTCTGTTATAAATCCCATTTCCAAAGCAACTGTGATGCTTTATAAAATGTAAATTAAAAAAAGAATATCAATAATGAGCAAATCATTTAAATATTTAATAGAAATATAGTACAAATACAATAATTTATATGTTGACACTAAGAAAGTTTACTGTTTATTTTTAAATATTTGCCCAGCAACAACTTCCAAAAGTTGGGACAGAGGCATGTTTACCACTGTGTTGCATCAAATCTTCTTTTAAACACACTCTGTAAATATATAAAGAACTAAGGAGACCAGTCTCTGTAGATTTAAAGGTGAAATATCTTTTTTGAAGGATTCAGCTGCCCAAAATCTCACTGTTTCCATTGTTTTTCACTTCATAATGCACCAGTTGTTTTTCAAATGAGTTTTTCACACTAACACACCACCACCATGTCAGTGTCACTACAGCGCTGAGAATGAGCTACCACCCAAATCATACCTGCTCTGTGGTGCTTCTGCAGGAGTCCAGACCATTGAAGGGAATTGAAGACCATTAAAGAAAAACCTACATTACTGTAATATATTACTTTGTACAGCTTTACCCTATGACACTGATTACAAAGTATCACACAGAGTCTACTGCTGGCACTGTCTGATTTGGTTTTCTACATCCGTGATTGTATTTCTTTAATATAATATAATAATAAAAGCTACTGTAAGCAGTGGGCCTTATTTAAAACTTGTAAACATTTGAAGCAATAGGAACTTAATGTGGCTTAATCTCCACCCAATCTATCAGTGAATGTTATGGAATAAGTCACATTTATATTTGAGTATCATACCTGCTCTTCTGTACTGCTGACAATCACCAAGTGTCCTCCCTCAGCCACACAAGCATCTCTACTGGCATTCCATGTCTTTTTATCAGTAGAAAAGTAGTAGCACTTCCCACTGAAGTATTTCCAGCCCTCAGCACAGCAAGCATCACCCTCTTTCAGAGCAGAGAACATTTGTTAACATTTGGAGAGAGAATGTTGGTGAGATTGTGATGGGAAAATGCAAATGAACACAGTAATGATGATGATATCCCAATATACTTTTTAATGATTATTACTAGTAAGGCTGATTGAAGTGTAGAACATATTGTGCTTAGACTTGTGACGTTAAAGTGCTTATTACATGATGTACTCAGGACATGACCCAGGAGGAGACCGTTGGAGGAGGGAAAGTGCTGAACATTGCACTTTTGTAGTTAGATTAGAGAAGTAAGGTCCCTAGAGAGATTAGAGCAGTCTAATATATGAATATGGCGAAGAACACCCTGAGTGGAAAACTTGACCTATCCCTGTCTAGAAACATTTGAGCTTTTCTTAACAGACATTAATTTAAATTCAAAATATTTTTTCAGTCATTCCTCTGCTGATGCACACCACTGTTCCTCATATTGAATTAACTGACCTTACTGTTCATGAAATGGCATTCTAGATGCAGAAGCATTTCTTTGAGTGTTTGAATCATACTAATGTATTCATCTGCTGTGTTGGGTGCACTTCCCATACTTGTTCCTGCTTGTGTTGCTAAGCAACTGAAAACTAGCGGCTGTAGTGAAAACACAGTCTGTTTTCCAGTGATACCATTACCATTTTTTAAAAATCAGTAAATCTGACTTTTCTCAATTTCAATAGTGATAAAAATGTATCTCACTTGATAAATCACACAGCTTTTGCTTTTCTGCCTCAAGCTTCTTAATTTCATTCTCTTTATCTGAAAAAGGCAGAATATCATGATGGTTAAATTAATCACACTACAAAATGAGGACAGACTGACACAGTTAAAGGAGCAATCTGTAACACAGCCTATATACTGTACTCAATTATAACATGACCAGGGTGTATCATCTGAGATTAAGCTAACTTAAGCCCAAATTTAATTTTTGTTCAATAGGACTCTCCCTCAGCTCTATTCTTATTGGACAAGCTTGACTTTGGGCTTAAGTTATCTGGCTAAATTGAGAAATCCTGCTTTGCGGAACACGCCACTGAACTGCCACTGCTTCTGTCGTCCGGCTGTTTGGGCTTCACATTATACCTCACAGATCAGAGTCCAATAAATCACAGTTTGCCTCACTATAATCAACTGTATTTATAATTGAGTAAAGTACAATAAAGTAGTATTCTCTGAGATTCAGCTCCATGTTCATCTTGGAAAAAGATTTTGTGTCGCACTTGTGATGTGATGGAAATTTGTTTATAGAAATGATTCATAATCAATAGAGATATTTTTAATCAGCAATGACCACGCATACTTGCGTAAACCAAAATTGTTTTATTTTCCTAATTCTCTGTGTGAGACAGCAGACTTGTGTGTGTGTTTCAAATAACATATCGACACCTTCCGTTCAATCAACTCCCTTTGTCTCCAGACCAAAGAGTTAGAGGGGAAGGCACAGGGCACACCTGGAAAGGTGTTAGAAATACAGGAGAGAGTGGAAAACAAATGGTGGGAAACTCAGAGTTACGGGAACAGTATATATTGAACGATGATTGAAATGTAAAAGAGCGAACAGATGGCGAACTTCAAAAGGCTTTCCAGGAATAAAAAATGCTAATCAAGAAATGGTCAGTAGAGAGGTGAAAAACAGCGTTGTGCGCAGCACCCTCTCTCACGTAATAAATTGCTGTCTTATTTGATGCCGACTCAGAGACTCAGCTGTCTTATTTTCTGTCATAATTTTCCACCACACACTGAAGAAAGCACACACTCAGAGATCCATGGTGTGGTGCCCAATCACACCTCCCTGTCATAGGTATCTGTGTAGCACATGTAGGAGGCAGGACATGAATTCACTGTGATTGTCTGGAATACTACCGGCTCTGTTCACACTCGGTTCACTCTGACATTGACTTTAGGGGGTTGGCAGGACATTGATACAAATGTTATAGATGCTGGTCTTCACACAAACAGGTCCTACGGGTAAATTCCAGGATATTTCTGGGTTACCATGCATGTCTGAAAGCTTTGGCTTTGATCTACATGTAACTACATCAACTATTGGTTAAACTGCCTCCCACCAGAGCCGACTGACTACAGCTTTAAACGACTTAAATGCAAATGTAAATAAACACAAACCAGTTTGACTTTACCTGACTTTATTTTATGGATGTATTCATTCATACGTTTTCATATTAGCATGAAAAAGAAACTAATATGTAAAATAGAGTAAAAGTAAAGTTTTTCAATTTTACTTTAAAAAGAAAGTAAAAAAAGATAATATTGTAATAGAGACTTGAAGCCCATGTATCTCCAGTGTCCTGTTTTTAAAACCAAAATATGGTCACTGTGATTACACCCTATGATCATAATCAGCCTGAATAAAATGACACAACAGAGGTACTTCACAACCTCATACAGATGTTGATCAGACCATGCACTGTCCTTGGTGCAGTCTAAAACCGTTTTCAGCCCTATTCTACATGACACAGACAGGTTTTTTATCTTTGACATTGAGAGCTCAGCAAATCACCCGCGAGACTGAACACAATTTCTGAAATTCATATTTACCTGAGTTTTCTTGTGGTTAAATGTAATTAAATTAATATTAACATGTAAAAATAATAAAAAAAAATAATGCAAATCCCTCTTTATACATTCAATTTGTCTGTTGTTTATTATTAAAATCTTACAGAAAAGGTGAAGACCTGACCTTGAAGAGTTCTGTTAAGGTTTTCCTGTTGTTTCTGGAGCTGTGTAATAGTCGCCTGATTCTCTGGAAAGTCAAGATTTCACATCAACATGTTTGTGAAGTACAGAGTGATGCTTATATCGTTGCTGTCCAACATTTCTCCATTTTAGTCCATTTTTAGTTTCTAACACAGCATCTAACCTTCACATTGTCTAAAAATGTCATAATGAACAAACAAATATAAATAATTTTAAATTAAATCTTTTTACATTTATTTTCATTGAGAGTTGAGAAAGTATTGTCCTTTCCTGTGAAGTTGCTACTTGGAGATACATGTTTTTCATTGGACAGCAACACTATGGAACTAACAGGAATAAACAAATGGGTTTCTCACTCAGATTATGTTTGTCCTGTTATACAAGTGCAAGTCTACACATCACTGACTACAATTCCCATTTGTATTTAATGTTTAATGTTTAAAATATTTTACATTTGACCTGTGATATTACTAGTCAATGTTTTTGTTGTTAACAATAGGATTGTTCCTAGGATTAGAAAAAACGACACTTATATATATTGATATATATATATTCTTTCAATGTCTGTAACTGTTTATCCAGTTTAGGGTCACTGTGGGTCCGGAGTCAACCCAGAATCATTGGGTGTAAGCGGGAACACACCCTGGAGGGGGTGCCAGTCCTTCACAGGGTGGCACACACACAAAGTCACCCATCCACGTACCAAAGTGTGTTTTTGGACTGTGGGAGGAAACCGGAGAACCCAGAGGAATCCCAGGAGGAGAACACACCAAACTCCTCACAGACAGTCACCAGGAGCGGGGCTTGAACCCAACACTACCTGCTGCGCCACCATGCCACCTTTGATCTTGTATGAATTATTTAATTTTACATTTAAATATTCACTCTTAAGAAGGGACAATGTAAATAACTGTGATTAATTTAAGAAAAAATGGTGATTAATTGATGTTGTTCAAAACCATTTTCTGCATTCTTTTATATATGGCACATCAGTAAATCAGATTGTGAAACTGCTCACACTGTAAGTGAACACAATTCTTCTTTATCTGTGTCTGGTTTGTGGTTGATAAACAAAAATTAATGAGTAAAAACATAAATCTCTCATTAAACTCTCAATATTCCCATTTATTATTGAAATCTTACTGAAAGGTAAAGATGAAGATCTGACCTTGAAGAGTTCTGTTAATTTCTTCCTGTTTTTGCTGGAGCTGTGTAATAGTCGCCTGATTCCCTGAAAAGTGAGGATTTCACATCATTAAGTTCAAGAAGTATAAACATGCAGAAAAATACAGAATATAAACAAATGGGTTTCTCACTCAGATTATGTTTGCCACTTTATGCAAGTCCAAGACTACAATTCCCATTTTTATTAATCATTTAAATGTAGTAGACATTCTCACCTGTGACATTACTCTGCAGTGTTTTCTTTTCTGACTGAAGCTGCACAATGTGATTTTCTTTGTCTAAAATGTCAGGATCAACATGTTAATGAAGTTAATGAAAGTGAAGATCAGATTAAAGAAAATGATCATTTTAATATATAAACACACACTAATGAAAAACTGGGAAATAGCTATAATCATAAAAACAGTTTTCTGGAGCCAGTTTTCCACACTGTAGTAACAAGACAAGAATAAACACTATAAAATGGTGATCAGAGGAGAACAGGACTAGATAACTTAAGGAACAATCCACAACCATAAACGACAGACTATAACCAATAAAACCATTAACATAGAAAACTGAACACAACCTGATGACTGCTTTGGAGAACAGCAGAAAGAGTTCAGTCTGGCGTAGTACAGAAAAATCATCATTTGTTTAGCAGGCATTGGTACCCCAGTAAAATGTTGCTGTGTTCCACTTAAATCACAGTCATAAAAGTATATTTTCTCCTGGATGAATGAGTAGAACTATAGGACATTCGTTCATAATTTGTAACTGCTTATCCAGTTCAGGGTTGCGGTGGGTCCTCACAGTCACCTGGAGTGGGACTTGAACCCACAACCGCCAGGTCCCTGGAGCTGTGTGACTGTGACACTACCTGCTGCTCAACCATGCCACCCAACTACAATCAACATCCTGCACAAATTTAATACAGGCACATCATTTCTCATAATGCTCCAGTGTCTTTCCAAAAGCTAGAGCAGCTTGTTCTATTTTTGTACATTTATAAATATTTAAAAGTAAGTCAGCTGTACAACAGACAAAATATTTATTGTTCATAGTTAACCCTTTGAACCCGAAACACACCTTATATAATCAGCCTTGTAAGTCTTGAATGTCTGAATGCTTCTGTGAGCTCCGTATACCGTTAGAAAGCGCAGATCCTACCGTTTCTAAAAATAGCGCTTTCATCGCGGTGCTGTGAAGTCTCTGGGAGTAATCCAGTGTGAAAAACCACCTAAAAATCAAGGCGCTCCTTCAAAATGTTGGTCTTATGTCCTTGTCATGAAAGACTAATGATAGGCGCTAAAATCAGAAAAAAAAACCGCTGAAAAAGGGACAAGAAAGACGCTGTTTACTTTCAGTTTCGTTTTGACTCACATAACGTCAACCCACGCTGTCTCTGGGCAGAAAAATATGAGTCATCAGCAAAAACATATTCCTATTATTGATTTATAGTTTTTCAAGGTTTTTTTTAGGTTTCACATCAAATAACACTGCATTAGATCAACAAATATAAACTAAAAAGCTTAAATAATTATTTATTGTGTGTTTTCTAAATAAACAAGTATTATTTCATCATTTTTTAAAAAGATTATAATAATAATCATAATTGTAAACATTATCAGCATCTGAGAAAACTGCCAAAGTACCAAAATGTTTTTATTTGTTGGGATATTGTCCATATTTGCCCTGAACTAAATTCCTGAAAGTCTGGGCCTGCTGTGACTGTCAGAACTTTATCAGTCATACATCCCAGAGCTTAGAATATCAAGAAAAATATGTCCGTCTGATGCTAAAAATGTATTTTGTCACAGTAATATGACATGTAATAAATTAGCATCAAAAATGCTTATGTTTTCAACTAAAATACACCTCACACTAACAATCTGTGTCAAGATATCCACTGTGGGAATATTATTTCAAGGCTGTACATTGAGAAATATGAAAAAAATAAAGCAGGCGCTAGGTAAAATTTTTGGTCAAAACATGACAAATTTATAGAAAAATTGATTTATCGGTCAGCATGAAAACCTCAAGTGATTATATATTTGAGTAGCTAAGGTTCTTTAGAAAATAAAACAACATAGCCATATTCAATATGTCACATAATTACTGTTTAAATGCAACTGAAAGAGGCACTGACAAATAAACGGAATAGCAAAATAGCTATATATATAGGGTCCATCGAGTTAAAAATCTTTCATTCTGACTGAAGTTTATACATTTAAGGTACTTCCTCAAAGTAACTTGCTGCATGTTTCTTGAACATGTCTGTGCTGGGAACATAAACAAAGCACAATAATAAAAGGAGACCAGTTGGAAAAATTGTAGTACTTATTATCACACACAGTTGCTCATGACACAAACCTCTTAGCGAAGTGTTTCCAAGGGCATCTGAGGAACAGAAACAGAAGATCCACAGTCTTCATAATCAATATAAATTAAATAAGAAAAAGAACTGGCAAAAGTCTTACATTCTGAAAGCAACATTATTCAGAAAGAAAGAGGAAAATTGCTGTGAGAATCCATTCATTAAGATTGTTTGTAAAATATTTACATATATTTCAGTTTGGACTCACAGAGCACTCCCAAGGTGAGGGCCAAAACAAAGAAGAGACAACACAGAGAAATCAGCAGCAGTCTCTCTGTAGTGTGCCCAGATGTTACAACCTTTGATGCTGGCTGAGTCAAGGGGTCACCATGATGATGCTGAGCCTCGCCTCGCTGAGGTGGATCTTGAGGAATGGCCATATTAAAAAAAAAAACAATTATTATACATACAAACTAAGAGAGCACTTGTAGAGTTATAAAAGCAGGTGCTTGTGCTGCTTGGGGTTTGTCAGTCAAGTGCCTGAGCTTAAACATGGGAAACACAAAGACTGAGTAGAAAGTTTTCATATTTGTATGAAGAGGTTAAGTAGACAGTCCAAATGTACAAACAGCAGAAAATGAAATAACTAGAAATTACTCAGTTCAAAAAAACAAGAACTGTCTAAATGCCTGGAAAGTGTAGCTTTACCAATAAGCTAGTGGTTTATTTATATCACTGGTAAATGTACACTGGGTTTAAACAGCTCCACACTGCTGTGACTGATACACTCATAACAGCACAACACACACTGCCATATCAATGCCCCTGTACTGCTGCAAATGCGACAAACTTAGTAATACCGCAGCTGGGTTCACACTGTGTTGTGTTCATGAACTGATTTCAATGAGATTGGCAGTGAAAGCAGAATTCCGCATACACAACTTTGCCTATGAAGATTTGCTTGAATTCAACTTTGGTGAACTCTGATACGCAAATCTGCATATTGAAATAACAGTGCTGCTGCTCAGGGAGTGTGACCTCTCTGCTGCGTCTGAAGCAAACTGGAGGAAACATGAACTTTTGTGGTTTCAACACAGGAGACGTTGTAAATGAAGTAATGAAGAGTTTACAAAACACTTCTCTAAAAACTCCTCATTTTTTCTGCTGCTGCTGTTATGACATCAATGCTCTTCAGATGTGACACTGTGGAAGTGTGACTGGGGCTTAAAGGGGGCTTAAGTTTTTATGATTTTAATCAAAAAAGACTTTTATAAAATTCTGAGGCTGTTTTCCTACCATTTGCTGCTCTCCAGTCTGTTTGCGTGTTTGAAACTAGTATAATGTGTTAATGAAATCCCATTGTCAGAAAATGGCTAAAAAAAAAAAACTAAGGGTCTCATTCTGATTTGCTAGGCTTCCTCTCTCTATTTACTGAAGTGAAATGGCATATAAGGCTTTTAGAAAATGAATAGGCACCCAAACATTGAAAACCATGAACCATGATCCATAGGTAGGTAATACTGACTTACTTTTGCTGTAAATGAAACTGACTAACTGCATGAAAGTAAACACAGACTGATTTACAAACATGTTTCTCTGGTAATTCAACCAGTAGATAAAAATGTATGGGATGAGTGTGGCTGAATAAGAAGTATTTGTTTGGATCGGAGGTCTCATGATGGCAAAATGTCGGATAGTGCATCTTTAAATCTAATAATAAAAGGTAAAACAAAGCAAGCATGAGCTGAAACTGAACAAGAATGTGTGTGAATGATCACAATGACTCACCCTGAGCATGGAAGCTCACTGTGGAGTAGGTGACATCAGCTGAAAAAACATTTAAGAGTAATAAATAAACTATGTTATTCTGTGTTATACTGGTTATGCTCATGTTATACTGGTGTAATAAATGTGTTATTTTATACATTGATCATTAGAGAAAGAAAAGTACAAATGTATATATTCATATGATTCTCTTGGTGTTGGGTACATTTTCAAAAGTTAGACAAGACAAATATGGTAGAAAAACTGCAGCTATTGATGACTAACCCAACTTGAGAAGAGCATATAAAATTGCCATTAGCTCACTCAAACCAGCTGCATATATTCTGTTTAGCTACTTTTAGACAAACTACACTACATACCTATACTATATGTATTATACAAAAAAAGCCCATTGTAAATGTATAAGCGATATAAGAGAAACCAAAAGGGGAAATTTAAAGTCTAGACTGTCTTTCATGTGTGAAAGAGGCATATGAATAACAGACAAATGCTCTGGGTTTTCACCTCTGTAAAATTTAGCACTAGTTAATATAGTTACATCTTACCTTATGTTGAAACATGTGTATGACATGGAAACAAGATGAGATTTGAGCACCTTTGCTGAATTACTTACATGTAAAAAAAAAATAAAACCCTTTTTGTACTAGACTGCCATTAGAATAAATTGTTAGTATTATTATTAATTTATATTTATGTTCCAGACCTAGGCTGACTAAGCCAGCCTCAGGGGTTTTCCACAATGTTTTAAATCGCAGTGGAGGTATCACTGTTAATCTGCAACTCGACCCTCCCTCACAACTCAGAGCAGTCCATAATGACCAAGTGCAATGAGAATTTCAAATAAATTTAGCAAATTTATTGAAAAGAAATTATTCAGTACTCACCTTTACTCAGTACTTATTTGAAGTAACATTGGTGGCAATGAGAGCCTTTTGAGTAGGAAGCCATAAGGTTTGCACACCTGGGTTTAAGGATTTTCTGGCATTCTCAAGCTCTGTCAGGTTGGATGCCGACCATTTGTGGACAGACATTTTCAGGTCTCCCCAGTCATGTTCGAATGGGTTCAAGCCAGGGCTCTCGCTGGGTCATCCAAGGACATTCACTGACTTCTGACTAAAGCACTCCCGTGTTGTCTTGGGTGGTGCTTAGTGCTCTGAATAAGGTTTTCCTTATTCCTTATGCTGCCAGCACCATCCTTAAATGTAGGGATGGCATTGGGCAGGTGATGAACAGTGCCTGGTTTCCTCTGGACATGATACTTAGATTTGAGGAAGGTCCAGAAAGGTCAATCAAGCAGATTAGTGTTTCAGACAGGTTTTCGTGTATTTTTACTGCTTAGAGTTTTCCATCTGGTCAGTCTGCCAAAAAGTCCAGACTGGTTGAGTGATTTAGTGATGGTTGATCTTCTGGAAGTTTCTCCCATCCGCACACAGGATCTCTGGAGCTCACATGTAGACTATGTATCTTTCAAACCATGTCCAATCAACTGAATTTGCCACAGGTGGACTCCAATCAAGGTGTAAAAACATCATAAAGATTATCAAGGAAAATAGGAGACCCCAAAGCTAAATTGAAAATGTCATAGCAAAGGATCTAAATATGTCCATGCTAAATATTATACTAACCGGATTCCAACAAAGTTGGGACACTAAACAAATTGTGAATAAAAAATGAATGCAATGATGTGGAGATGGCAAATGTCAATATTTTATTCGTAATAGAACATAGATGACAGATCAAAAGTTTAATCTGAGTAACTGTAACATTTTAAAGGAAAAATATGTTGATTCATAATTTCACAGTGTCAACAAATCCCAAAAAAGTTGGGACAGGTAGCAATAAGCGGCTGGAAAAAGGAAATTGAGCATATAACGAACAGCTGGCCATAAAACTCTACTGGATGCTCGTGATCTCCGGGCCCTTAAATGTCACTGCACCTCAAACAGGAATGCCACTCTCAAGGAAATAACAGAATGGGCTCAGGAATACTTCCAGAAAGCATTGTCAGTGAACACAATCCACCGTGCCATCCGCCGTTGCCAGCTGAAACTCTACAGTGCAAAGAGGAAGCCATTTCTAAGCAAGATCCACAAGCTCAGATGTTTGCACTGGGCCAGGGGTCTTTTAAAATGGAGTGTGGCAAAATGGAAGACTGTTCTGTGGTCAGATGAGTCACGATTTGAAGTTCTTTAAGGAATACTGGGACACCATGTCATCCGGACCAGTGAGGACAAGGATAACCCAAGTTGTTATCAACGCTCTGATCAGAAGCCTGCATCACTGATGGTATGGAGTTGCATGAGTGCTTGTGGCATGGGCAGCTTGCATGTCTGGAAAGGCACCATTAATGCAGAGAACTATGTTCAGGTTCTAGAACAACATATGCTCCCATCTGACGTCATCTCTTTCAGGGAAGGCCCTGCATTTTTCAACAAGATAATGCCAGACCACATTCTGCAGCAATCACAACATCATGGCTACGTAGCAGAAGGATCCGGGTACTGAAATGGCAGCCTGCAGTCCAGATCTTTCACCTACAGAGAACATCTGGTGCATCATTAAGAGGAAAGTGCGACAAAGGAGGCTCAAGACGATTGAACAGTTAGAGGCCTGTATTAGACATGAATGGGAAAGCATTCCTATTTAACTTGAGAAACTGGTCTCCTTCGTCCCCAGACGTCTGTTGAGTGTTGTAAGTAGAAGTGGGGATGCCACACAGTGGTAAAAAAATGGCCTTGTGCCAACTTTTTTTTGTTGACGCCATGAAATTATGAATCAACATATTTTTCCTTTAAAATGTTACATTTACTCAGATTAAACTTTTGATCTGTCATCTATGTTCTATTACGAATAAAATATTGACATTTGCCATCTCCATATCATTGCATTCAGCTTTTATTCACAATTTGTTTAGTGTCCCAACTTTTTTTGGAATCCGGTTTGTATTTTCATATTTACATTTCTTGTTGTTGTATAAATATCTAAAATTTTGTTTTCACATACTCATTATGGGGTACTGATTGTATATTAATGTGGGAAAAAATGGAAAGGGTCTGAAGATTTTCCAAATGCATTGTATACTTAAAAATAAGTAGAGAGTGGTTTTAGTACCCTTCATGTGTCGAGGTATGTTGTGTTGTTTTTAGCTTTCATTATGATGTGATTTCATTCATTAATTAATTCATCCAGTTCAGGTTTGCGGTGGGTACAGAGCCTACCCAGAATCACTGGACTCAAGGCAGGAATACACCCTGAAGGGGTCACCAGTCCTTCATAGGATGATACACATTCAAGCACACCTATGAACAATTTTTAGTCGCCAATTCACCTACCAAAATGTGTTTTTGGACTGTAGGAGGAAACCGGTGCACCTGGAGGAAACCCACGAGGACACAGGGAGAACACACCAAACTCCTCACAGACAGTCACCTGGAGCGGGGCATGTTTGATTATACGTAGTGTGCTTTCATATTTTAAACATGTTTTTTATTTGCATTATTTTTTCACATTCAATTCATGTTCCCATATTTGTGGTGTGTTGTGTTTTCTTTGCAACTGTGTTTTAACTATATAAAAAATAAAGTTTATATATAAAGAGTCTTTAAGGACAAAAGTGACATATTTATATTGTAATCTGAACGAGTGAATGCAGTTATACTGACATGATATTTATCTCATTTGGTCACATCCTGTGACTGTAACTATAGAGTGGGCGATAACACGTTTGGCTTTGTTAGTTTACTGTATCCCAGGTTAAGTTTATTCGGATAGGTTCATGCTTTGTGTGATTTTAAACATTCTGAGATCTGTTAAATTCTGATATGTTGTCACTAAATAATCATAAACATATTCATTTAGTAAATAATATATGTTTATGTGAAAAGTTCCTTGTTAGTAGTCTATTTATCTACAGCTTTGGTACTTGGAAAAAAAAACAATTATTTTATTATTGCAAATGTGCAATTTATGTTTCATACTTGTGACTAAACATTTAGTATTTAGATTATTAGAATAAACAAAATTTGGGATGCTTGAATTACATGCATGAGTCTACAGCTTTGTGTGTGCTACTCAAGGAAAAGTAACAACTCTTCTTCAAGCTTTAAAACTCAATTATATATAAGAAACACAAAATGAGAGTTCTTGCAGGTCCCAAAGTACAACCAGGAAAAAGTTTCTTGGAGATGAGAAAAGCTAAACATTATTTCTTTCACTTACCATCAGTTGTTTTTATTTCATTTGAATGAAATGGTTGGACATGGCGGACTTGAGAGTACACAATATCATCATTCAAATTTGAACTCCCTGGTGGTTTAAATGGAGAAAGTATTAAATGACAGAGAGAAAGAGAAAAATGGAGCTTCCTGTATTGTGCAAGTCAGAAAAACAAGAAAACTGTTACAAACCTGTCATTGATTGTAATCTAGTTTTGTCACTCCACTACAAACAAACGTTCAAAATTCAGGATATTGCTTAACAAATGATATTCTTTTAAGTAAAGACAGGGTTGATTGATTTGGTGAAAACACAGTAGATCAAGTAAGAATTCTATGATTTACTGTTTAAATATAAAAATGTATGTAAAGTTTAATAATATGAAAATAACATGAATATTTCAGAAAGATGCAGCTCGTACCACAGGATTGTACTTTGAAGTCTATAATGCAGTGTTTTCTCCCTAGTGCTGAAAAAAATGATCAAACCTCAAAAATGATATGTATATATATATATATATATATATGAAATGATTTCAAACTTACATGTGTCAGAAACAGACATTTCTAAGTTAAAATAATGTTTTAGGCGAAAGTATAGGGATTTTGAGGAAAAAGGTTTGCTAAAAAATAGAACTGAGCTGATATTCACTGAGAGTTTTAATCAATTTGGGGCTCTCCATTTGAATGTAATGAAGAAAAATCAGTGGATAAACATATGGAGAACACAAAGGATTTGCTGTTGCTTGCTCTGTCCCAAATATAAACAGCTTTCTGAGGTGTTACATTTCTGAATGTTCTGATGTTTTTTTTTTATATATATATTTTTGTTTGAATCATGTTTACTACTTATGTAAATTCTCTTGCATCTATTATCTTTGCAATTTCTCATTTTAAATAATTTTGAATTAACACAGTGTAGGGCGGCACGGTGGCACAGCAGGTAGTGTCGCAGTCACACAGCTCCAGGGGCCTGGAGGTTGTGGTTTCGATTCCCGCTCCGGGTGACTGTCTGTGAGGAGTTGGTGTGTTCTCCCCGTGTCTGCGTGGGTTTCTTCCGGGTGCTCCGGTTTCCTCCCACAGTCCAAAATACACATTGGTAGGTGGATTGGCGACTCAAAAGTGTCCGTAGGTGTGAGTGTGTGAGTGAATGTGTGTGTGTGTCTGTGTTGCCCTGTGAAGGACTGACGTCCCCTCCAGGGTGTATTCCCGCCTTGCGCCCAATGATTCCAGGTAGGCTCTGGACCCACCGCGACCCTGAATTGGATAAGCAGTTACAGATAATGAATGAATGATTGAATAACACAGTGTATAAATAGTATGCAAACAGACTTGTCTTGCCTAAACTGTTACAGATATTGGAAATAAAAAAGCAGCCTCTGTGGTTTGAAAACTGCACTCTTTCAAATGCTGATTTTGATATAAGATGTATTGAAATTTCAGCCCCATTTTTCATTGCAGCAAATACAGATACACAATAATTCTTTACCTGGATGAAGGAGGCTCTTACAAAAAAAGGATACTTATAATATATTTGGTAAATTTGACTTAATGAACATTTATTAAGTACAACTAATATCAATATACTAGTAGTACACTTTTAAGAGCACTATTACAATACGTCTAAGGGCGCTGTCAGTGGTTAATTCTGTGATCGATCTCTTTGTGAAAGTTTACTTTTTCCTGGGAAGCCTGCTGGTTTACTTCTGGCCGAGATTTGTATTTTTCTTTTGCAATCTGATTTTTTTTAATTGAATTTATGGGTCCGTATTTTTTAAATCTGTTTTTTTTTTTTTTTTTATTATTTCATATTCAAATATTTATGTCATCAATTTAGCTCCATATTCTATGCTATCTTCTGTAACCATCTAGTGTGGGTCTGGACACTACCCAGAATCTCTCTGTGCAAATTGGGGATACACCCTAAAGAGTCACCAGTAACTCGACATCAATGTTAACAGATATGACCCTTATAACTTTTGACATCTTTTAGAATAAACATTAATAAATGTCTATGTATGCTGGGTCATCTGTTATAAAGAACGTATGCAAGTGTCATGTAACTTTGAAAACAGTGCCCTACAGTAAAATGTTAATTCAGTTCTGTAAGTGTTAGAATAACTTATTTAAAACTACATTTAAACTGTTGTGAAACAAATAAAACATTATTAACACATGAGCAAGGAAGGGCCTTATCCCTGTACCAGACGGACTAAAAAAAAATGTACAATCTTGTTGGTGCTTTCCATTCTGGCGTCTTTGCAAGCAAAGTATGCCTCAGAGAATAGTTCAAAAGCAATTCAAGCACCTGGAAGAGTTTGAGAGGGGTCACATCATAGGGCTCAGAGAAGCTGGATGGTACCATCAACTGTATTGCTTTTTTTAATACCGGTCAGATACTCAGATACCGGTCTTTCCATAGCACACTTTTGGTGGCAGTGAATTGAAGACAAGCACCAACAACATGACGGATCTAGGAGATCTACATGACTAACGAGTAAGAAGAACAAATGGATTGACTGACATGCGTGGAATGACAGAATAGAAATGATGTTGGATAATCTGCAAGCAGTGATGCCCTCCATGAATCATGCAGTTAGTGGCAGGACTTTTGGCAGATGGCTGCACATCAAAGGAACACATGCCTAGAGACTGATACGACACCATATCAACGTCGCCAGATACTACAATGGACTGTCATGGACATGGACACGGAGGCAACATGGTCAGTGTCAAGATGAAGGGTTTGTTGTCACATGTCATATGTCCAGAGGATCTTTGGTCATGGTGTAGGTTGAAATTTTGTACAATGCCAGATCTCCTTTAGTTTTCATTACAGGGACTTTATCAGCCCAATGTTACATTAATGAGGTCCTGCAACAAATGGCTCTACCTTTTCTTGCACATAGCCATGTGTGCTATTCCAAAAAGACAAAGCTTGTTTGCATACTACTGCCATCTCAAGAGCTTGCCTTGAAGACAGAGATACTATGCCATGAGAGTATTTCACTGCTTTATCTTGTTACAGACATCATGAACATATGAAGAAGTAATGCTTAATATTGTCTTATGAGGTGTTCCAGTCAGTGTTTACCACAATTTATCTCATAACTACCATGAAGACCGGTATGAACATCATGAATAAATGTCACCACGTTTTTAATCTTAATGTTTACATTAATTAATACATTCCTTACTAACTAATCCACTTAACTAATCAGGAGCTGCAAATAACTAACTTGTTCCAATGGGTCCATCACTAGCTCAGCAACAGGCCTGGACTGAGGTGAAGTAGAAAAATATTCTATGGTCCAACAAATCAAAGTTAGAAATTAAAAGTTATGGATCCAAATTTGTATAAGCATACAGTTCAAAAGCCAGAATCTGTGATGATGACGGTGTAAATTAGTATGTATAGCATGTGTTACTCGCACACTTGTGAACTACTGAACAATATATACAGGTTTTGGAAGAAAATACTGCCATCCAGAAAACAATTTTTATTTTATTCTGGGAGGGCCTTGCCTTAAGCATAAGCAAGGCCCTCCCAGAATAAAATAAAAATTGTTTTCTGGATGGCAGTATTTTCTTCAACTTCTGCATGGATTACAGCATGGTTCCTTACTAAAAGGAGTCTAGGTGCTAACTAGGCCAGACCTTTCACACATTTAAAAAAAGCATTGTGTATTATGTAATCACAAAAGCTCTAATGAAGACCCTGAGCAGGTAAGTAGCTGAAATCCTAAAACAGGAAAAGACTTGAAAACAATATATTTTCAAAACCACAGCATTCAGTCTCATCAGTAAGCAAACACTTTTGATAAAAGTATGGTGCAGCACATTGGTAAACATGTCCCTGTCCAAACTTTTTTGGAACAAGTTGCTAGCATCAAATTCCCAATGTGCAAAAACTATAAAAAGAAAACTATATAGTTTCCCAGTTTCATCATTTAAATGTTGTCAATTCAATTAGGATTGAATTATTTGCACATAATTGAAATTTGTTTTCATTTATATTGAGACTCATCACATTTTTTTATTCTTTTTTTCTTCCTTCAACTTCCCTTTTTGACCCTTCAACTTCATAGAACTGAATTGAAAACTATTTAGGGATATATATATATATATATATATATATATATATATATATATATATATATATATATATATATATATATATATATATATTAGTCAAATACATATTGAGCAAAAAATATATAGATACGTTTCAAGATATGACTGATGGGAAGCTATAAACAGAACTCTGTTGTTCCTGCACTGTAATCATTTTGAAACCAGTAAAAGGAAAGAAAATAAAACAACACTCACTTTTGGAGGGCTCGCCGTCTCCTGTCTCTCTTTCCTGATATTTTCGATAATTCACATTGGAGTAGATAGCTGCCATTGCAGACGTACCCATGGGAAGTGCCTTTAATTGTCTGTACAGTCTTATGATAAAGTTTGAATAAACCAAATTTCCAGTGGTCTGTGACTACTTCTCACTCTGTATCTATGACGTTCTTAACATATCAAAGAAACTCAGCAGCTTAGACACCACACCTAGACACCATACTCTGCTGACAGAGTAACAATTTCTTATCACATATACAATACAAGTGTAAAAATGTGGTATATTTAAGTGCTGGACTCTGAACTCATTAAATATGCAAAGTCCCTTTTTTACATCACATTTAGTTCCTTTTTATAGTCCCCTTCCTTTTTCTCAAAAGTCCAAACACGTGACTTCTCAGATTACATCTTACATTGTGGTACACTTTCTGTTGGGTTTTGTGTTTGCTATCCAGTATGGATAAATATGGTTCATTTAATGTATTGCCCTCTTGATGTTTGGTATTCTCCACAAAGCCTCCCCTTCTCTAGAGTCAAATATACAAACCGGATTCCAAAAAAGTTGGGACACTAAACAAATTGTGAATAAAAACTGAATACAATGATGTGGATTTTATTCGTAATAGAACATAGATGACAGATCAAAATTTAATCTGAGTAAATGTAACATTTTAAAGGAAAAATATGTTGATTCAAAATTTCACAGGTGTCAACAAATCCCAAAAAGTTGGGACAAGGACATTTTTTACCACTGTGTGGCATCCCCCCTTCTTCTTACAACACTCAACAGACGTCTAGGGACAGAGGAGACTAGTTTCTCAAGTTTAGAAATAGGAATGCTCTCCCATTCATGTCTAATACAGGCCTCTAACTGTTCAATCGTCTTGGGCCTTCTTTGTCGCACCTTCCTCTTTATGATGCGCCAAATATTCTCTATAGGTGAAAGATCTGGACTGCAGGCTGCCATTTCAGTACCTGGATCCTTCTCCTATGTAGCCATGATGATGTGATTGCTGCAGAATGTGGTCTGGCATTATCTTGTTGAAAAATGCAGGGTCTTCCCTGAAAGAGATGATGTCTAGATGGGAGCATATGTTGTTCTAGAACCTGAACATAGTTCTCTGCATTAATGGTGCCTTTCCAGGCATGCAAGCTGCCCATGTCACAAGCACTTATGCAACCCCATACCATCAGTGATGCAGGCATCTGAACGGAGCGTTGATAACAACTTGGGTTATCCTTGTCCTCTCTGGTCCGGATGACATGGCCTCCCAGTGTTCCATAAAGAACTTCAAATCCTGACTCATCTGACCACAGAACAGTCTTCCATTTTGCCACACTTCATTTTAAAAGACCCCTGGCCCAGTGCAAACATCTGAGCTTGTGGAGCTTGCTTAGAAATGGCTTCCTCTTTGCACTGTAGAGTTTCAGCTGGCAACGGCGGATGGCACAGTGGATTGTGTTCACTGACAATGCTTTCTGGAAGTATTCCTGAGCCCATTCTGTTATTTCCTTGACAGTGGCATTCCTGTTTGAGCTGCAGTGACGTTTAAGGGCCCGGAGATCACGAGCATCCAGTAGAGTTTTACGGCCTTGACCCTTACGCACAGCAATTGTTCCAGATTCTCTGAATCTTTTGATGATGTTATGCACGGTTGATGATGATAACTTAAAAGTCTTTGCTATTTTACGCTGGGTAAGACCATTCTGGTATTGCTGCACTATCTTTCTGCGCAACAATGGTGGAATTGGTGATCCTCTTACCATCTTGGCTTCAGAGAGACACTGACACTCTGAGAAGCTCTTTTTATACCCAGTTATGTTGTCAATTGACCTAATTAGTGTTAATTGGTCTTCCAGCTGTTTGTTATATGCTGTTATATTTCCTTTTTCCAGCCACTTATTGCTACTTGTCCCAACTTTTTGGGGATTTGTTGACACTGTGAAATTTTGAATCAACATATTTTTCCTTTAAAATGTTACATTTACTCAGATTAATCTTTTGATCTGTCATCTATGTTCTATTACGAATAAAATATTGACATTTGCCATCTCCACATCACTGCATTCAGTTTTTATTCACAATTTGTTTAGTGTCCCAACTTTTTTAGAATCCGGTTTGTAAAAGATCTGAACACTCTTGGCCCTGCTTGCTTAAATTTTTACTATTATGTGAATTACTATTGATCATTTACAACATTTTGCAGATGCTTTGATGCAGTAGTGGATAGTAACGAAGTAAATGTAATTTGTTACTGTACTTAGGTAAAACGATTTCCATTTAGGGAGACTTTTTACTTTAACTCTAGTACATGTCAAATATCTTATATTTTACTCCACTACATTACGGAAATCTGCCGTTACTTTTTGGTTTGTGTGAATAACACCGTAACGTATCTGACTAAAACAGATGAACAAACAGTTGCCGTGCTAAAACAACCACACTTCCCTCCACCTCCCTACCAATTTCAGTGCTGTAAAAGTTAATTGCACTAGGGGGAGCCCCAGGAGCATAAAAAATACCTCAAATCTCACCTAGTGTTTGAGTAAAAAAATGTTATGCGTAAGTGTCCTATGCCGTTATAAAAGTTTATAGTTGTGCATTGGTGCCTGCTTCGCTCTGCAATTACACCGCCAAACCACTAGGAGTGACTTGCAAACATCTTTGTTAATATTTAGTATAAAGATTTGAGTTAATATTTCTGGACTTTTGAACCTTGTTCATCCAACTGCAGACCAACCATAGTCGTTATATAGATGCAACGAGTTACATTTCTGGAGAGTGCGGAATCAGGCCACGCTGCCTATCGAATAGGTTCAACACAGAAATATTATTTGGGCTTAATACTCAGGAAAGAGCGACTTCTGTTGGTTTGGAGGGGCAGCACAAAGACTGGGGAACCAAGAGTGACACTAGAGTCTTTTCATGTGATAAGCATGAGTCTTGTTACAAAAATGATGATAAGTCATTAGAGCCATAATAAATCATAATACTTGTACATTTGATTTTTAAATACATTTGAACTTTAACTCAATTCGAGATCTACAAACAGGACTTCTATTTTTACTGGAGTAATATTTTACCTTGAGTATGTGTACTTTGTCCACCACTGCTCTGATGTGATATTAAAACAGTGTTTTGCCATATTACACAGAATATATCCTTACCATTTTAAATGGGATTAGAGTCAATCTGATATCTAATTATTTAGATTACAAAATGAACAGATTTCAAATGCAATAGCATACAAAAATAAGTGCTGACACCTGGGAATGAGAAACATAGGAGCCCAGTTTTATTTCAGTAAGAACAGGTATATTGTCTTAATAGGGTTTTGGCTGCCTTAGGTGGGGTTTGGTTGTCTTGGGAGGGGTTTTGGCTGTATTGGGATAGTGTTTGCATGTGACTGTACATAGGTAATAACTGCTCCAGTCAATTGGTATTGTAGACAGAGATAGGAAAAGAAGGCCTTCTGGATCTGTCAATAGACAGTTCTCTAAACGCATGATTCTCAAGACCTTCATAAACTAACTGACAACCCATAACTGTTTATTATTTATCTCCAATAAAGTGTTCTTTGATGTGAAATATTTCTGTGTAGAGAGTTTGTCCATAAATTCTGAAGATCCTGAAAACTCACACCCTAGCCTGAATATTATCCATATTTCTGATAAATGATTATTGTTATTATCTAAAATGAGTAATAATAATAATAATAATTTATAATTGATAGCCACCATTAAGCAGAAATAATTCAAATACTGTTACCACGGTACATATACATATATTTATTGGCATTCAACGCGAGGCAGGAAAAAGACATTTATGAACAGACTCTATACACTGAAATTTAAATCTCAGCTTGGGGTATACTGTATTGCATATAACTTATTTTCGCTGTATCTGTGTCGCTGATAATGTTTGATGCAAAGGTCAGAAGCTTGTTGTGGGCAATTTCGTGTTGTGTGTCTTACTGTTGATAAATCTGTTGCTGTTGGTATACCATAGGAGATATTGTTGCTTTTTTAAGTGTGCGGCTCTGTGCCATTTTGCATGCACAAACTAATTAGGCCTTAAATTCCCAGTGCGCGGAGTCCGGCAGTGGTAAAAATTTGCGCCGGTTCGACCCTCGCTGCGAAATCCGGCTCGAAGGAGCACCGAACCGGCCCCCTCCGCCTGTTTAGAAATCTGGCTCGCTCCCAGGGTGAAAATGGATGGTGCGCTAGGCGATTGGAGGTCACCCGACGAACCGCAAATCTCCGGTTTGGTCTAAAGAACAAAGCCACGGAAAGAACGTGAGCTGAAAGCTGTGATACTACGGCTTGTGTTCGTTGAAATCGCGCAACTGTGAATCAGTTTTCAATCTTCAGTCTCTCTCTCGAAACTGACCTCGGCTGACCCCTTTAAGGGGGCGGAGCTAAACCGAGGGGGGGAATTCAAAACACCCCCAAAACAGAGGAAGCCTAGCTTCCTCTTGTGATTAAAGTGCGCGATTACATGGAAACTCTACTTCCTAACTAGCGCATACGAAGTGTGTACTTTCCCGTGCTCCTCCTTGTGTTCTAGTGTGGTGTTACACTTGATGTTTTGATTCCCCGCACACCCCCTAGTGGTCTGAGGTTGTTCACTGAGACAGCCTAAAGTGTCCGTCAGCCCTCTGGTGTTTAAAATTTGTCATTACCACTGAAATCCCTGAAATCTTAGTGTTGAAATCTGCGTTCACATATTAAAAAAAAATTCCTGTTAGCGCCCTCCAGGTTATTTGAATCTCCACCAGCGCCGACTGGTGTTCATTATTTGCCATTGCATTTTAAATTTGCATGTCACGTTCTGGTATTGCAATTTAATTTCGACTTCAATGCTGAAGCTTGCTGTTGCCATTTAGATTCCCTTTCAGTGCCCTCTGGTGGAGAAACTTGCTATCGCAATTGAAGTTGCTTGGATATTTTTCATTCACAAGCCTGGTATTATGGTTTGATTTGCCTCTAAACCCTGCATATCTGAATAACTGCAAACAAGACCTTGAAATACAGTCAAGCTAATACAGCTCCCAGCTAGCAAAATTGTATCGGCCCACACTCGGGCCGACTCACGCACGCCGGAACAAAAACACTTGGCCCGATGCCGACACGCGGAGTCGCCATTGTTTCGGCTGTGATGTATGGACATAGAGTGGGCCGATAGTTCTGGCCCGAGTCTGGGAAACTCTCGGCCAAGACTCGGCCGAGAGTTGTGGCTGGGGTGCAGCTCAAATGAATCGGCCCTAGTCCAACAAACCATAACTAAATCGCGATAACCAGACCACGGCCGAGTTTGAGCCAGAAGCACGCCATTAGTGCCAGACTCGGCCCAGATCTGGCTCATTATCGTTTGTAATAGATTATTTCTATACAACCCCCGCCCCCCAAACACACACACACACAACCCACCCCCACCACCCTCCCTTCCCTCAAAAAAGAGTACAATCGGGTTCATGGTGAAATTACTGTTTTATTAAATAACTTACACTTTCAGAAAAAAAGAAAAAAGGTACATTTTTGGTCACTAAAGGTACAAGTGTTTAAAAGTCCAGTTTTGTTCCTTAAAGGTACATTGCATTCTCTTCTCCAGAGGCAGACATACATGTTTGTAGTATTTCATTATAGAAATGTCATATAACAAAAAACATAATAAAAGTCCTGGAGATGAAACACATTTTTGTTTAATTTTGTTGAAACACATCCTTGTTGAATTCCAGCTCTATAATTAAACATATAGAGATTATGCACATGTTCTGTTCTCTTCAATATATTTTCTTTAAAAATATTTAACGAAAAACTATAAACAGCTTATGCATGCAAATTCATTAACTACAGAACCTCAAATATAAAAGATTATCAGGTTATAGTACAAACGGTTGTACAAACGATTATGCTACAACTGATGCTAAAGATCTCATCTAAATAACTTAAATCAACCTCCTATCTGCTTTTCTCCCTGTCTACCTGCATTTTTCACTGCCCCACTAGTTTTCTTACTGCAGTCCATCTTTACACAATTACATAAAGAAAATGAATTAGTTCATGTTCATAGTTAATTTTGAAAAATTTAACTAACTTCACAGATCCAAAAATAAACTACTTCACATGCTTTTTTCTCTCTCAGTAAATAGGTTTCTATCATTTTCATATAATATAACCTCCTTCAACCCATTAATCACTAGCCCAAAATCACTGCTACTCCCCAACAAAGAATTAGTGTATGTGGAATTATATATTTAAAACATTACATTACACCAAAAACCAGCACTGAGATTGAGAATGTATTTTAACCTACTTAGTACCTTTTGTCTTCTTAATGTGTTTAAGCAGTTTTATTTCTTATTTTATTTCTTATACTGAGGTATAAGACCCACAAAAAATCACATAGTCTTGTAAAATACGCCAGCAAACAACAATTACTCAAATTAAAATAACTCATGTATGAGCGATTGTCATGTCATTTAAATGTCAGAGGAAAAAAATGAGCTAACTAGAGTTAAACAGGTTAGCTAAAGTTTGTCATTTGAAAAACAAAACGGTTAAATATTATGTATGTAACGTATAGCAGTTGATAGAATACATAATATTAACGATGTGAACTACATTTGGGTGATACCAAAATACCTATGTATCCAAAATATAAGGTTAAATTGAAATGCTTACAGGATGAATCTGTTCCCTGAGGCCAGTGAGAGCTGCTCGCGTGTAGCAGTCACAGAAATGAGCGCAAATCTTCATCATCTTCTTCTTCTGTGTTTTTAGAGCGGTTCGCTTCTGCCACCTTTCGTTTTCTCATTCAGAGTTCATTCATTTTAAAGCTGTCGTTCCAGTCCAGTCGTCTTCAAAAACTTAAATAACAATTTCCTCCCTTCAGCACGGCACTGTCTCCTTATTTCATTTCTGTCGTTCATGTCCCAGTCATTACATCAATATTCTAAAATATTACAGAGCTTACCTATAACTGTATGGCATTTAACAAGTTAAAATAATGATTCTGTATATTTCACATTTATTACATCATTTTCCAGACAGTTACCAGTATTTTATTTTATTTTTAGACGTGGGCCACGTATGATTAATATGCAGTTTTTATTAAATGCAACTGAAAGAGGCACTGACAAATAAACGGAATAGCAAAATAGCTATATATATATAGGGTCCATCGAGTTAAAATGCTCTGATCAGTGTAGTGTGCTAACTGAAATGGCAATCTCCTCCCCAGCCAAGAGTGCCAAAGTGCAGCCGGAACTGGGCCACATGCAGGGTGATGCATTCACATCGAGTCACAGCCAGCCGACAGTGCCAACGTGCAGCCAGAATTGGGCCAGACGCGGCGTGCCAGATTCACGCCGAGACGGCAGCCAGTCGACAGTGCAAAGCCTGAGCCAGAATTGGCCCAGATCTGCCTTGCTAGCTGGGCTATAACATACAGCATGAAGTACAGTCATTAGATATTGTCATTTTAACTTAATACCAGTTCATAAATACATTTAAAAGGGTGAATATTATTATTATTATTTTTAGAATAATTCTATTATTATTATATAAAAAAAAGCGGGCTCCCTTTCTGCTCACTTGCATATAGCAACTTCCCCTCCTCACTTTACCACTAGCAGTCTTCCCTTTAGAAATTCACAAGTGAACTTGAACACCATACAGACTAGCATTTATCCTTAAGGTACTCAGTGCAGGTGAATTTTAATTCAGGTGAATTTAAAAAGGGATTAACAAGATTAATCCTGGTTAACTAGAATTAGGCACAGCTAACATGGCAGAAGGGACTTCTCCCTTGGAAGTACATGGAGAAAGCTTATGGGATGAGGCATTGTATGTCCTGACCAGCCTCACCAGTGATGTGATACCTGGACTCACAGAAATAGTGCAAAAAGCCTCACAGGCCAGTCGTGAACACATGGTGGTCATGTGGTTAGATGACCACTTAACAGACATACTCAAGGGCAAGCCCCTAACTGAGGCATTAGGTCAAATAGCCATCCTAGCTGTAGTACAGCTCAGGGCCAGTGAACATGAACTTGATGTATCACAGTGACAGCGAGCAAAGGTGGAGGCAGAATTAAGTCACCTTCAGCAAGAAACGGCTGAAGGGAACACCCTGCCACATGTCACTCCTAATGTGCCACCTAGTGCCACTAACGAAAGATAGAACCAGCAGGAAGACAGTGAGGATCAGAAACCAGACTCAGGGACCATAAACTTTAGAGCTGCTACATCACCTCCTCTGGTGTCAACAGGTATTGTGCCTGCCCCCGTGTCTCCTGTAAGCTGTCCATTCCAACACCCTGCTAGACCCAGAGCACTGCAAACCAGTGCCTGGCCCCCTCAGCCTCTACACTCTCCCGATCCCTCATACAAGGACCTGGACAAAATTGGACACAATATAACATGCTTTGATCCCAAACCAGATGTCTCTAATGATATCTTATCTTATTTGAAAGATATTGATTCCTATCTACAACGGATCCCCCGGAATCACAGTAGATGACAAACTTTATGTGATTAAAGTGACATCTAGTCGAGACGTCAGCAACTTCATTGAACGCCAGCCAAACTATATGAAAACGCGATATGAAGTGCTTTGCCAAGCATTGGAGGAAGAATTCTCCAATTACCTGTCACAGTCAGGACTGGCCGCTGCCTTGAATGTAAAATAGCAATGCCAGAAATCCTCTCAGCAGTATTATAACAGACTCAGGCAGGCATATTTCAGACCTAGAAATGACTCCGGAATGGAGGAAGAGATACATTTTAAATAATTTTTTTATCCAAAACCTCCATCCCCACACTAGTCACCAGCTGGGAGTCTCAGCTTGCCCTCACACCCTGTCTAGCAGACAGTTGCGTGACTTAGCTCTTATAGGTTTCCTAAAATCCCAACAAAATGCAAATAAACGGCCTGAAATACCCCAGTCCTAAATGTCAATACCAACTCTCCACCTTTAGAGTTGGAGGGTGCTACCCATGCCAATCCACCAAGATCTGCCCGGGACCCTTCACAGACGTTGTGGTCCAGAGAGGGCCCGAAAGCTACTCCGCCCTCACAACACTTCAAACACTACCCTCCTCTCAGGCCTGACAGAAATCGAGGCAAAGATTTCTGGAAACCTCAGGACAGGTCTGGGCATGGTCATAACTATTACCCTGCAGAAAACTGCAGTGCGGGCCGCGGAAAACCAGCATATCCCCGTAAGGGATATGAGCGAACAGCTCAGAACCAGCCTTCTGATTCTACTAAAGAAAAGATGGAGAAATACTGGTATCAATATAAAGAAAATCATGCCAAAAGACAAATCTAAAGGCAAGGAACTTTGAGGAAATCTGCCGAATGCTTGCAATAATTTGTAAAGAGAAAAAGAAAAAAAACCTGATGTTCTCTCTATCACCTCTGTGCAACCTGAATCTGACTAGAGCCATCCTCTAACACCCCAGAAATGGTAGAGAGTTATGTAGGAGAGGTGACAAGGGAAGCTCCGTCTTCCAGTGTACAGTGCGATCTCCTTGTGACCCAGACAAGCGCTGAGAACCAAATGGTCCAGGGAAGTGACTCACAAACACCCTCCAGTGCTGTCTTGGTTGTTCAGTTAGATGGCAGAGAAGGTTTAACGCCAGATGTCCCTTTGGTCATTGAAGTCAACACACACGTCCAACAGTTCATGGGACACTTAACTGAAAAAGGGGTTGCACGTAATTTCTACTTGTCCACCATTGTGGAGTGAAGGTTAATGCATGGGGCCTTGCTGGGCACTGCATCAGATGTCATTCTAATGTCTTCCACCTTATTCCACCAGGTTCTAGCCATGGCTCAGTGAAAAATCACGAGCTACCGCTCCAAAACTGCTCTCTTAAAATTCAGCCGTACTCACGTGCAGGCATCACAATTCAATCTATGGTGCTAATACACTTAGCCTTTGGACCAATGACTTTGGTGCATCCAGTTCACGTGTCTCCTCTTGAAACAATTCCCTTACTCATTGGCAAAGACCTCCTTAACCAATTCGAACCACTGATTAACTTCAAAAGGTCAAAGATCTGGGCACAAGTGCGTGAGCCTTTGCCCATCTGCACCCCACACCACCAGGAAGCTCAGTGTTGCCGCCTTGAACTCCAACCTGAATTGATGGAAGGTCCACTAAATCCGACCTATCCTATTGAGGAGGAGGAAATTGAGCCCATGGTGGCCACACCAGAGACTGCAATCTCTTCTTGGCCCCCTAATGCCATGTTAGAACAGCAGAGCATGTTTCTGTGCACTTTCACTATGCCTTCCAAGCAGATACACCTGGCTTTCACATCGTCAACTGCCTCACAATACAAGATCATCACGTTGACAATGTTGTTCTGGCTCTGTTGACTGACAAGTCCACCATAAACAGAATCCTCTTTGAGACCCTACGCCTCACTCAACCAAATATTCCTTTGGTGAGCAGTCCTTGTTGCTTTCCTCTCGACCCAACATCAAAAGTAATGTCACCCTCTAATGGAATTTGTGTTCTAACCATCCAGTGGAAAAAAAGGGTACTTACCCATTACTTATTGGTCATCCCTAGCTTGCCACATGACACTTACATTGGAAGTGATTTATTGGTGCGTCTTGATGTCCACGTAGACACCCTAAATAATGTGCTGTGGTCCTTGACTGAAATTTCAACAGAAACCTTGTCGTCAGATCCCAGCAAACTAGGGTCAGGACAAACTATTCCTGAGGTATGTCAGCTGGCCAACCAAGGTTCCCTTGTGGTACCCGCGAAAACCGCAAATGTACCCATCCGCTTGGTCATGCAGCCTGGCCAACACTTAAGTCATGCTCATGCGCTTTTCCAACTGTCACCTCAGTTCTTTGAACTAGGCCTCACCTTTGGTGGAAACATGAGCAAGATCCACCTATCTGTTCGTATGACATGAAACCACTCAACCCTTAACGATTCCTAACTCATCTCCTTTGGGTTGGATGGTCAGACTGAAATTCCATGACTTTGAGTTGCGAATCCCTATTGCAGGACCAATGCCTGAGTCCCTGCTCCTTGAGCACCCAGAACCAAAGGTGTTCTATACTCAACCAACACGTTGCTCTCTTCTCAGCTCTGGACATGAGCAAAGACGCCATTTGCAGAATAAATTTAGCTGATGATAATCAAATGACGGTCATGGTACTTTTTTTGGACTCATCCCTGGAATCCTCCTGGGAACCATCCCTTCCCCCAGAAACGGGAGAAGACAGTTTGAGTCCCCACAATCCAAAAGAACTATCTGACTCTGAATTTATGGTTCAAGTCGAACAAGTTCTAAAGGAAGATAAAGAAGAACATGAGAAACTCCATAGTGTGCTTCGTAAATATCAAAAATCTTTTGCCAAAAATTCAATGGACTGTGGTCTCACTGACATTTACTCAGTGCGCATTCCCACTCATCCAGGAGCACCACCCCCATTTGTCTGCCAGTACAAAATCCTGTTGGCATCATATAGACAGGTACAGGAAATCATCGACGACTTGCTGGAAAAGGGCATCATTCGACCCTGCAACAGAAAATACTCTGCACCATTATGGCCTGTCGTAAATCCCAATGGTAAATGGCGCCTGACCATTGATTATCGGAAACTTAATCAACAGGTTCCATTGCCTCGTTGGCCGATGACACAATTAGAGCAAGAACTGCCCTCAGTCCGAAACGCTAAATACTTTTCCACCATTGATGTAGCCTCTGGATTCTGGACTATCCCGGTGCAAGCAGAGGACCAACACAAGCTAGCTTTCACCTTGGCGAACCAACAGTATACATTCACTCTGTGCCCTTTCGGGTACGCCAACTCACCAGCAGAGTTCAACATTTTCTTGAACAAAGCATGCCCTGATGCCCGCGAGTGAGGCACCCTGATATATGTGGATAACATCCTCATGTGTAACCACTCCTTATAGGCACATATTGAAGAGATTGATCATGTTCTTAGCCAGGTCACGACAGCGGGTGCCAAAATATCCCTCTCCAAGTGTCAGTGGTGCAGAACAAAGGTGAATTACGTCGGTCTACTCGTAAGCACTGATGGCACTGAACCACAAGTGAGTCGAGTGCAAGGGGTAACAGACCCTGCAGCACCAACCAATCTTAAGGAACTGTAGTTTCTTAGGGGTATGCAACTACTCACGCCAGTTCATTGAAAACTATGCGGACCTAGCCCGTCCACTTTATGATCTACTGTAAAAAGATACCAAATTCACCTGGGACGAAGCCCAGGAACAAGCCATGCAAGCACTGAAATCAAAACTGTGCATGGCCCCATGCCTCGCCTATCCCGACAGTAGCAAAGAATTCTACCTAGAAGTGGGATTCTCTGACCACTTTCTCAGCTCCGGTCTGTATCAATTACATGAACAAGACAAACGTGTCATAGCCTATGCTAGTAAAACTATGCTGGCTGCCGAGCACAAATATAGTGACTGCGAAAAAGCACTATTAGCAACAATGTGGACAGTCAAACATTTTTCAAACTACCTAGGTGGTCAGAAGGTGATTGTTGAAACTCGTCACCAGCCAGTCACGTTCCTGAACAGCCAATGAATTCAAGAGGGTGTAATGACTGTAGTGTGATATGATGAATGTGTATTAATTTCTAATAAGAAATTGAGACTTTCTGAGAGTTTATTTTAAATTCCCAAACTTTAGCTGGTTTCAGAGACATCTTGTGGAAAGGATGTCTGAATTGAAGTGTGGAGGGTACGGCTAAAGAACTGAGGGTTCACTCAGCAAGGAGCAGGCAGGACTCAAAATAACTCATTCTGTGATAAATTATTCAAAAATAGCACACGTGATGATGTCATAATAAGAGAGGTACCAAGAAAGTAATTAAAAACAGCAAGTTAGGACTAAACAGACCTAGTTTGTCTGTACTGCTGTCCCATCTTCATTCACTGGCTACCACAGCCAAATCCCCCTCCTTTTAGTAACTTAGCCCCACCCCTCTCTTAATTGGACTAACCCAACTCTGGCAAAGGTGTAACAAAGTTAGAGACAGGAAATTCGCCGCCATTCCCCCAGGAACAGGACCGGAAACACAAGGTGAGTAATAATACCAGCATACGTTCCTTAATGTATATTCCACAGTCTTGGTGATGGGGCCAATTCACTGACCTCATCACACATCTCCAAGCCACACAAGCCCAGATGGGAATTCCAGATAACACAGAGCAGGCTCGTAAACCACTCTCCAAGGACATTTTTATGACCCAAGGACCCACAGGGTCAAGAAAAGAATCTTTTAGGAGACAATCCTGAGGATCAGTTTATGCTCTGTATAAAACTGCTTAATGAAGAACTTCTAAAACTATACAATTAAACCTTAATTCCCATTGGTTTAAAATAATTTGAAGTTACATGTGAACAACTGTTTGAAATTAATTCCATTTGGACAATCAAAATGGGTGGGATTAATTTACATGTGTTTAAAGTAATTTTTTGTTTTATATGAATTTATGTAGAACCAAAGTAGCCACATTCTATGTGTGTAGTTGGTTAATAATTATGTAAAACATTGTTGTCTTAATGATATTACTTTGTGTTAACCTATAATCTTTTATATTGCAAAGTACGATTTAGAATCCTGGGACATTCATTCAAAAAGGGATGGTCTTCAAGCCTTTGTCTTGTCAAGGGGCATACATTTTATGTGATGTCACTACCAAGGTACAGTAAATAGCCAATCAGGAGCAAGAGAGTCTCCAATCTTATCCAATCAGAGATTAAAGGCGGGTTTTCTAAACTCTGGTAATAAACCCAGAGGCGTGAAATCTCGGAAGAAGCAGAGAAATACGAAGAGAGAAAGAAGAAGCCCTTCACTTCACTTTACACTTTTTCTCTTTTAAGAAGAGAAGAGAGAGAAATGACTTGGGTTTGAAATGACTCTGGGTTTGAAATGAAATGGGTTTGAGGCGCCTCTGCAGGCGTCAGACTCTCATGGCTTTCCTAAACAGTCTCGGGCCCCTCAAACGTGGTCAAAATAGACATAAGTTCTATATTAATTTTGTCCCTAATAGAGAACTATAGTAAACAGGGCTGTAGTTATTCCAGCAAGAATTCAATGCCACACCCAGAGCATGAAGGAGACCTCTGACAAAGCTTCCGGACCAGCGATGAAGAAGACGGCCACACGCACACTCAGAATGACCTTCTGAGATGAGGAGAAACCTGCCCAGGAGAGACTGGCAGGGACGTGTCTCCCACAAGGCGGCAGATCAGCAATGATGGAGAATCCCCCACAGAGACCTTCAGAACCACATCAGCTCCAACGGAGGGGTCGCTGTGTCTAAAAAGGGGGAGAAAAGGAACTCCCGCATCTGCAATTCTCCAGGAAGTCGTGCCGGAAAGCACAGCGCGTCAGTGACATACTCCCAGCTATCTCCAGTCCATCTCCACGGATACGTAAGGTCACATGGTCTCATTTCTTCCATTGCTCAGGGTTGGTGCCGAATGCTTGCTGGGATCAACAATAGCCTTTTCTAGAATTTAGAGTAATTATCATAGAGAAGTTTCCTCATATATTAATCTCCCTGTCCCCTCATGTATCGCTGTAATCCATTTCATTATATGAATGTATAATCAATATTCATTATTTGATATTATTATTAATAAACCAGTTGAGTAATAAAACCAATCCTTGGCTATTTGTTTGTGTGTGCACCTTTCTTGTATAGAATTATTACTTCTAGTTCAGATTCAATTTCAGAGTCAAGAACCTACGGCAGGTCAATGAGCATAATTCATTAATAATAGTTAATTCTAGCTAATTCTGCCATATAATATGTAAAGTCATCTAACATGATTACCTACTTGTCTAAGCTAAAATTGGACAGGTAAAGACACTACATATTATTTAATGGCTAACAAACATGTAGCTTAGCAAAATGAATTAAATAATTAATTATTAATAAAATAATAATGAATTATCATTGACTCCGCTATGTAGTGCTTATGCCACCGCAACATGTGCATAACTATTTCCACTACAGTGACTAACGCTCGAGTAACCTCCTGGCTCATGGCTCTTCAAAGCTTTGACTTGGAGGTATGTTATGCACAAAACTGCAAGAGCCCTCTAGGCACAGGCCTTGCCTCATGCAGATGATACAGAGGAGATATCTGTTCCCAAGTGCTACAGACTCCAGAAACCCTCATACCCACCGTGGCTAACCACCACTATTTAGACTCTGACACATGCAAAGACCTTGTCACTGCATATATAGATGGTTGTTCATTCTGCCGAGAACACACACTAATGGAAGGGGTGGGCATTGTTGGAAAAAACGGGTGGCCTCACGAACCCCTAATGTTCAAATTGGGTGCTCAGTATGCTGAAATAGCACAATATGCTGAAATAGCAGGAATTCTCATCACAATTCAGTCTGCGGTTCAGAAAAGCATAAAAACTTTGGTGATCTGCACAGACTCCAACTATGCACGCCTAAGCTTCACATGCCACTTGAAACTGTGGAAAACCAACAACTACACCACATCAAACAAAAAGCCAGTCAAACACAAAGAGCTTTTCGTGGCATGTTAACACTTGGTTGACACATGTGACCTACAGATCTATGGGAAGAAAGTGAGGGGAATCCTGGGAGATGACAAAAAGAACTCAATGACCAGGCAGATAGCTTAGACAAACAAGCGGCCCACGAAGGCACATCATTGACATTTGATCCCTCCCCTTATCCAAACCCACCCAACACCGATGTCCTACCTATTACACAGTCTAGAACAGTAGCGACCATTGTCTCCATTAACCCTGTTTTTCTGATGCCAACTTAATTGCTCTCCAGGCTCGTGACCTGTCCATTTCCAAAATGCTTATGTATGTCTCTGACCCATCTGCATGTCCCGTCTCGGCTCAAGATCTTGACATCATACCAGGCCTTAAAGACCTATACGACGCCAGAGCATCTCTCCAGGTCGTCAAAGGCTTGCTTGTTCATGCAACTGACTCGCACACATCACCTGCGTTCGTGGTTCCTTAGTGCGACAGTAGGGTGATTCTGATGCACACCCATGACTCCCCATCTGCGGGACACAAAGGGGTCAAAGCAACACACCATGCACTCCGGCAGATGGCATATTGGCCCCATATGGTAAAATATGTGGCTGATTACATTAAAGGTTACGTGTGCATTCACTAAATGTGTAGAATGCCACCCCTGCACCGAATGACACAGTGCTAACCACTGCCTACTTACTGATGAACCATATCTTCTCATGGTTTGGCCTACCCAGCCGTGTCGACTCTGACAGAGGGACACATTTCACATGCAGTCATGCAGTAGCTCTGGCAGTTCTTGGGAGTAAAAGCCAGCTTTCACATTAGCTACCATCCTCAAAGCTCAGGTCAGGCAATTTGAGTCAACAGAACTGTTGTTAGCATAATGAAAAAGTATGTCGCAGCAAACCAGTGAGACTGGGATGTCAAGCTACCCTTTGTACTGATGGCCATACATGCGACACCACATGATGCAGTTGGGGTCTCACCCTTTGACTTGATGACAGGGAGACAGATGACTCTGCCTCTACATCTGTTATATCAACTGGGTGAAGCTAGCATAGCAGTAGCCTACACCCCTCATCAGTATATGGAGGATTTTCGGAAACATCTCAAAGCCACCTTTGCATTTGCCCAGCAGAAACTGGAAAAAAGTGCAGAAGATCGCAAAGCATACTATGTTCACAAGGCATCCCATGACGAACTCCAAATAGGGGACAAGGTGTGGTACTACATCTTTGTCCAACCTGTTGGAAGGTCGCAAAAAACAGGGGGGAATCTGGCCCGCAAATTCCTACCCTGATGGTCAGGTCCCTATGAGATTACTGACAGACTGTCCCCCGTTGTGTACCAGAATCAAAATCAACAAAAGTAAGGGCAGTGCTGATCTCAAATGGGTCCACCGCAACCAAATCAGGCCACACAAAAACCCATGGGACCTGTAGGGGACACTAACGTTTGTGTTAGGTCATAAAACAATAGAACCAAAGGCAAGAAGGGTGTTGGTTAACAACCAGCTACAGCCTTCTACTCCCAACCTTTGTTCTTCTATCTCACTTCCCCTCTTCCTCTCATTCTTCAGCAGGCAACAAGTTTCTAGCCAGACTGAGGACACTCAGGGTGCAAGACCCTAGTTCCTCATCATTAATTATTTTAGAGTGTTTATCCTAGGTATAAAACCTTTATCGAAAGTGGGGTATAGTGGTAATTTTTTTCTAAAAGTGACTCTTTGTAATTACTCAAATCTAATCATGAGTATTTTTCCTGGTACGATGACCCCGCTGCTCATTCTCCTGTTCATCAGTCATACTTCCAGAAGGGATTGAACCGGGTCCTGACTCCGGAATAATACTGAAAGACCAGCCAGGATTGCTAATCACTAACTGTCGCCTACTTACCCAAAGGGTATTTGTATGGTTGAATTCCCCCGAAGCATGTAGGAAAAACCTACCTAAAACCGCTTTGCAAACTGGCCGGAATGGAGCTAGATGGACTGAGGAAGCTATCAGCCATGCAGAAGCTGACGTAACTCATATGCTCCACCAGCTACAAAAGTTTATAGTAACGCAATCAGAATTAAGTAGTTTTAATAAATGACCTAAATGTTTCATAGGGGGATCGCTAATGGCAGCTGCAACTGTGGGATCACTACTGTGCCTTGGAACGTCTGCTGTCAACTTAGCCACTGTCAAACGTCCAGTAGGGGAATTGCAGGCTGAAATTCCAAATATTAAAACCCAATTAAACAAGCAGCAGCAACACATGCAAACAATTGGGCAAACCCTACAAGGCACCGTCATGGTACTCAATGCTCACAGTGTCGCTTTGATCAAAACTCTCCAGACAGTTAACTCTTTGCTTTCAGTAGTACAACTTGACCATGCCCACATTCAGCTTGTGAATATGCTATTGTCTGATATGCTACAAGAAATCAACTCCTCTGTGGACAGCTTAGCCATTGGGAGGATTCCCTCCTATCTGGTTCCCCTATCCTTAGTACAGGAGATTCTGTCTACAGCCACTCGATAAGTCACTGATCTCCAGGCCCACCTAGTTTACAGCTTAGGTAGCGCCATTGCAATTTATGTCAATCCCCAAGACAGAGAATTAGCATTCATCATTAACCTTCCCATAATGGTGCCTGAAAACATCTACCGTTTGAAAAATGTCGTTAACGTTGGGTTCTGGCAGGATTTTGACTATGTTCGAGTAAAGACAACATCTCTTGTAGCATACCAAGATAAGAACCCTGATCTATACTTGGTGCCTAACTTGCTTATGTGCACACTCACCAAAGACATCCATTAATTGTGCCCTAGCAAACATTTTATTTGTGAGATGCAAATGGGATCTGTGGTCTTAAGCCTATGATGAGTAATACTCAGTGCCCAGTGGTCATCACACCCAGACATTTGGTAACCAGTACCAAAGCTGAGATTGTTGGAAACCGTTGGTTGGTTAACACCCACTTTAGAGAGGCCTTACTAACCTATGATCAACATGACACCTCAGAAAGGGTACCCCTGCCTAACCGTTTATCCAATTCAGGGTCGCGGTGGGTCCAGAGCCTACCTGGAATCATTGAGCGCAAGGCGGGAATAAACCCTGGAGGGGACGCCAGTCCTTCACAGGGCAACACAGACACACACATTCACTCACACACTCACACCTACGGACACTTCTGAGTCGCCAATCCACCTACCAACGTGTGTTTTTGGACTGTGGGAGGAAACCGGAGCACCCGGAGGAAACCCACGCGGACACGGGGAGAACACACCAACTCCTCACAGACAGTCACCCGGAGCGGGAATCGAACCCACAACCTCCAGGCCCCTGGAGCTGTGTGACTGCGACACTACCTGCTGCGTACCGCCCGGTGGAGATATGAGACCATTCCCGGTGGAATATTTTCATTCACAAGCCTGGTATTACAGTTTGATTTGCTGTCTCTAAACCCTGCATATCTGAATACCTGTGATAACTATGCATGTTCCACTCCAGACACCTTACTAGTTGCACTGGTAGGATTAGGATGTCTTTTGACCTTTGGTATAGCTGGGTTTTATTTCAAACGCACTCGAGCCTTACAAAGCAGGTTAGAAACTTGGTCTGATAAAATGGTTAAGTTTGTTAGACATAAGAGAGTCCAGAGAGGTTGGCCCTCAAATTTTAGAGATGAAGCCGTGGGCAATGTCGAAGAACCAGCCCTCAAGCTAGTATTAGCAACAACACTTAATATGCACCCATACACACTGATAGAAAGACATCAGCATTGCAAATGTATTTGAATGTGCTTGCTGACCTCACCTCCCTCCACAGCAATTATTTTTTTCACCTCCATGTTCCCTACCGGACTACAAAACTGAAAAAAGGGGGGAATTGTAGTGGATGAAGGCCCAGGTATGCTGAACGTTTTTTTCCACTCTGGATCTAGATCAGGGGTCGGCAACATTTACCACTCAAAGAGCCATTTGGACCCATTTCACACAGTAAAGAAAACACTGGGAGCCACAAAATCCTTTTGAAATTTTACATGAAATTACACTGCAAATGACAGGTTATTTTTTATTTTTTTGTCTTTGTGCTATGTATAAACAAACTAGACTGTGTTACATTTATGAAATTAATGAACGACTGCAGAAAAATGAAATAACATTTCTGCATGCAACAAAATATTTTTAACTCCGAAAAAAAGACCTCTCTCTGCGTGCCGTCATCCTTTTACTGGTGCCGTGCAGTCAGCTGTCAAAAAGTTCAAGAAACCGCACACTGGCGGGTGTCGCACGTTGGAAGTTGTGACGTGTATTAAGAGCGACAAAATATTTTAAATATTAAAATATTTTAGATGTTACAAGATCGCATAGAATTACATTTTGAAAATGAACGAACTAAAATAAAATACATTTTAATTAAATACTCAGTAATTATTTTCAAAAGCTGAGCCGCATCAGAGGGATCAAAGAGCCGCATGCGGCTCTGGAGGCGTGGGTTGCCGACCCCTGATCTAGATCAAGAAATGGAGAAATTTTAAGATTCAGCCTTTGATGTTCTTTTTCAAAACCTCACATTCCATAGCAGTGAGCTGTGGGGACCTATGAAACACACACACACACACACTGTTGGGGATTAGAAGGTCGCAAAACCCCCTTTCCAGTGACCCGGGGTCACAAGAAGGAGTCATACTGACACTGAGTGGTTCTTCCAACTTTATGATGACCAGAAAACACCATTAGATCAAAAGATAACTCAACAGGGCCTGGGAACTGACTCATAAAAATCACATCGTGAGGAGACCCAAGAACACCTGGAGCATTTATCACCCTTATTGTTAGACTTAATCTTATCTTAAAATCAGCAGATGGCTTGAAAAATGCATCAATTTTTTCGGATTCGGATCTGGATCAGAGTTCAGAGTTCAATCCAGCCGGAACAGCATGGACAAACAGGGCCTCCAAGTGGACATTTGGGAAATCATATGTCACCGAGAGCACCCCGTTGTTTCTCTCTCTCTCTCTCTCTCTCTCTCTCTCTCTCATTTTATCGCTGTCCCAAAAAAAAAAAAAGAGTTATCTTGGACACGTATACTTCTCTGAATCCAGTTATGCATTATTTAATATTTTATTATTGTCTATCGTATGTTATTCTCAGGTGAATATATACTAACATGAATTGATTTGATGAATTAATGTTAATTTCAAAATCACAAAGACCAATTCCTTTTTCAAGTTAAAAGAATGTTAATTAATCTCTAATAACTAGAATAGTTGGTGTAACTACATCAGTATAGTCAATGTATTAACATTCAAGTATATATGATGTATTAATTCAAGAATGATTTATCCGCTCAAGCAGCATTAAGCATATTTTATTCCTCTGGGAACTTGAGATGGTCACGTGTACTTCCCAAACCCAGTAGAGAATCAGAGAACTGCTACCTCACAAGTGGGCATAACGGCGCCACATAGAAAACAGTAAGATGGCCGAAAGGGCGTGTGTCAGATTGGAGGAGTCACAGAGAAGTCACAAGATTCGAGCAGCTGAACGAAGTCGACTCCACACCTTCTGAAAGACTCTGATAACAGACCAATCTTATAAAACTGAACAAGGGACACTTCGGTCAGTTTAGCATTGCTTAATTTAGTGATTGAGTCAGATAGTTAAACCTGTAGAAATAACTCCATCTGCTAGCCTTAATTTATTTTGTTGTTTGTCATTTTTTTGTTGCCCAGTCAAAGCCTCGTTTTTACGGCTGATCAAAGCAGGTGAAACTTACTTTTGGCCTGAATAAGATACCACCTCTGAGATTGGTGAATATCTTTTTTTAGTATATGAACTTTATACACGGAATTCAAGACATCACCTCTGAAAATTCCAGACAAGAGAGCCTCTTTCGACGCCCCCTTTCAGGGACTCCCAACCAGGAGAGGGTGCCGAGAGGAATTTCTTCAACTGATGTCAACGCTCTGAGGGCGCCTGAAGCAGCTTGCTCCCCATAAGTGACAACTCCTTAGCGAGCCCAGCCTCAGCAGCTCCCACTGGGAGAAAAGGACGAGCCAGGGCTTGAACCCTCCGCTGCCACTGCAATGGAACCGCTGTGCCCATCGGTTGGTCGACCTGCGCTAAGAGTAAGCTCCAAAAAATATATAATTTTAGAGCTGATGTCTAATTAAGTCTCTTGATAAATTTACATATTAATCATTAGTTATATTTCATTTAGCAACACATTATTCACAAGCCCGATAGCTTAGCCACTTAGACTCATAAGGGTTTCATCTGCGTTGATCCCGTTTGTGAGAGTATGATGATTGTGCTATGTTTATTAACTGATTATTATTCCTTTCCAATAAAGTGTTCTTTGATTTGAAATAATACTGTGTAGAGAGTTTGTCCATAAAGTCTGAAGATCCTGAAAACTCACACCCTAGAGTGAATAGTATCCAAATTTCTGAAAAATTAATATTATCTAAAATTACTACTACTAATAATAATAATTTATAATTGATAACCACAATTAAGCAGAAATAATTCAAATACTGTTACCACGCTACAAGATACCACGCAACAATCAAAAGCAAACTACACAAATGTTGTGCTGAAATGCAAATGTATATGCACATGCAAACCAGAGTCAGAGCTGGTTTAACACCTTTTGAAATTCTGTTTGGCAGACCACCAAGATGGGTGTTGGATTCACCAAGATATTTGGATGACAGCGGACAATTAGAAGACCATATGTTGATGTATTTTAAGAAATTACTAACAACTTTAAGCTCTGTTCACTCAGGCAGCAGCAGCTCTTCTCAAACCATTTGAGGGGAAGTTACACTCCTTGAAACAGGAGACTGCGTGGTGATAAGAGACCACAATCGTATCCATTAGAAGCAACAGCGGTGGTCGGGTCCATTCCAAGTCCTGCTGACTACGGAAACCACGGTGAAATTTGAGGGAAGTGTGCCTTGGATCCACGTGACACACTGCAAGCAAGCTCGTACATTACAAAGCAACAATAATTCTGTAAAGCAAAAATAAATGTTTGAGTGTTAATCACTTGGCTGATGTTATTGGCACTAACTTTGTAAAGGCTATCTCGGCACAGAGACCATGCGATCTGGTATTAATTTTTGCTGTTACATCATGCTATTGCAACAGCTACTAATTCATCATGTTATGTTTGTATGAGCACTTGGGAATTTCCCATTGTCATGCCATTTCCTTACATCCCTACCACTTGTGCCAAATATGTGAGATACATGCATCCAGAACCATTAAAAATATGGTGTCTATTACATGACAATAAAAGTAAAGCATGTGAGGATCAAGACATCCTAGATCAGTCAATGAAGGGAGGTTATATGTGTCCTCGAGATTGTGCTCTTGCAGCTGGCTCTAAAGCGTTCAATTACACAGTAATCCATTGTGAATGTCCTACTTGGTTAAAATCTTTTCTAATGTTATCTCCTACAGGGATGATTGAAAACCCAAATGACTACAGTGATAATTTGTACGCACCATATGAGTGTTTCACGTGAAATTTGTCAAAAGACAATCTACATAACAGTAGTAGTAGTAATCGTTCTTGTACATGTGTAATAGAAGGGACATTTCCCAGGGCGTTGTTCGATCATATGGGTTGTTGATCAGAATCTAAAGGTGTTCCAACAGGGCTCGGATCACAAAGTGTAAGAGGTCTGCCTGGGGCTGGGGAGAGGCTGCCTGCTAAGCCACCCCCAGTCACTAGAGGGAGACAGAGACACTCTCAATTTGAGGCAATTAGTTCCACCTGGGCTACTCCTATTTAAGGGAAGTCAACACACACCTCAGTGCTCATTCTTGGTTTTCTCTTTTCAGAGTGCCGTGCAAGCCTGGCCGGTAATTTGATAAAGGCTCTTGAGTTTTCTCCTGGGTCTCTCTATCTTCTGTTTCTCCACCAGAGCTTTCCCTCTGGTTTCTCTTGGGATTCAATATGTTCTTTTCTTTACCATTGTTACGATTACACGGTTGGCGGATTGACGGAGGTGGACACAAATGCTAAAACACATATACTTTAATCAAACAAAACAAAGAAACAACACGACATAACTAGGAACATAGCAAAACCAAACAAGAACAAGACTAGGAACTTAGCAAAACAATACCATACAATACAACATGACTCAGGGAGTGAAACGAGAGCGAGAATGACACAAAACAACCTGACTGGGAAACAAACAATACAATACAATGACCGATACCAGGAAGTGACACAAGGGGACTTAAATACATCAACAAACGAGAAACACCTGAAACGGATAACGAGGGTAAAGAAAAAGGAGGCGGACCAAAGGCGGGACATGGGCGGAGACAAGGACAAATTAACAGAGCCATGAGCACATGGCTAGAAAAACAAACACAGGACGTTACAGATGCCCCCTCCAAAACGCGCAACTCCCGGGGCACGTAAACATAGAATCCCCAGGAGCTGGCGCAGGAGAGGAGCATGGAAAACGAGACAGATCAAGACAAGACAGGGAATCATCAGGAGACAGGAAAAGATATGAACAGACACAGGAAGTGAAGCTGGTGATTAGACAGGACTGGAGACAAGAGACTAGACACGGGACAGGACAGGAGACGGAACTAAGGACTGGAACGGACTAGACAGGACGGGAGTGGAAACACAAGACTTGACAGGAGCTTGTGACAAGACAGTGTGTTGAACATTGGGCTGGATACTGGACGGGGATCGAGACTGGACAGGCGTAGGCAATGGAGACAAGACTGGGGACAGAACGGGACTAGAGACAGAAGGCTGGACAGAAGGTGACAGAACAGGGGACAGGACAGTGGACCGGTAGGGAGACAAGACAAGTGACTGAACACTGGATGGATACGGGGACTGGACATGAGGCAGGACAGGTGATGGGACTGGGTGCTGGGAATGGACAGGAGACTGGACTTGAGACAGGACAGAGGGTTGAAACAGGGACTGGACTGGACTTGGCTGGGGAACAGGGACCAAGACATCTACAGGAACAGACACAAACACAGGGACAGGGACAGAGACAAAGACAGACACAAGTACAGGGACAAGGACAGAGACAGGAACCAGGACAGGAACAGACACAGGAACCAACACAGGGAATGCCTAGGACTGGCAAAAGTTTGTGGAGAAGTCTGAGGAACCAGCCTGGGCACAGTTCTGGGGTCCTACGGACACGACCTGAAGCGGCCAGGGCCACAGTCACGGGTGCTGAAGCGGCCGGAGCCACAGTCACGGGTGCTGAAGCGGCCGGAGCCACAGTCACGGGTGCTGAAGCGGCCGGAGCCACAGTCACGGGTGCTGAAGCGGCCGGAGCCATAGTCACTGATGCAGAAGCGGCCGGGGCCACAGTTACTGGTGCAGAGGCGGCGGGGGATGCCGCCTTCCCAGGAACAGATGCGGCTGAGGAAGCCGCCTTCTCGGGAACAGTAGCGGCTGATGAAGCCACCTTTACTGGAGCTCGAGCGGCCGGGGTGACCGCCTTCTTGGAGACAGGAGCGGTCGTGGAAGCCGCCTTCCCGGAGACAGGAGTGGCAGGCGCCGCGTTAACGAAGACAGGAACGGCGGGCGCCGCGTTAACGAAGACAGGAACGGCGGGCGCCGCATTCACGGAGACAGGAGTGGCGGGCGCCGCATTCACGGAGACAGGAGTGGCGGGCGCCGCATTCACGGAGACAGGAGCGGCGGGATGCCGCGTTCACGGAGACAGGAGCGGCGGGCGCCGCGTTCACTGCAGCTAGTGCGGCGGTTGCCGCCTTCGCTGGTGCGGCGGTTGCCGCCTTCGCTGGTGCGGTGGTTGCCGCCTTCGCTGGAGCTAGTGTGGCGGGTGCCGCCTTCGCTGGAGCTAGTGCGGCCGTGGAAGCCGCTTTCTCTGGAGCAGGTGCGGCCGTGGAAGCCGCCTTCTCTGGAGCAGGTGCGGCCGTGGAAGCCGCCTTCTCTGGAGCAGGTGCGGCCGTGGAAGCCGCTTTCACGAGGAGAGGAGCGGCTGGAGGCGCCGCTTTCGCGGGGAGAGGAGCGGCTGGAGGCGCCGCTTCCGCGGGGAGAGGAGCGGCTGGAGGCGCCGCTTTCGCGGGGAGAGGAGCGGCTGGGTTGTGTCACCCTGGAAAGACATCCAGAATGGCATAGAGGCTTGCAAGATTCTCGTGGAAGTTAGGAGGGATTGCAGTGACGTTCTTGGATACAGGGGCCTCTGCGGCGACGTCCACGGAGGCAGGGGGACCTGCGACGACGTCCACGGAGGAAGAGGCTTGTGCTGCTCGTGCTGGAGTTATTGCTGTTTTAGGGGAACTGATGGGCGCACTCGAGTGATTTCTTCAACCGTAATTCCCCCGGAAATGCACCCGTTAGCCTCACCTCTCATGTCCCGCGGTTTGAGGCTAACAGCCCCTAACCTCAACCCCCCTCCAAAAATTTCCCCGGATCTGAGGGGGTAATCCTCGGGAGCAGAAGGGGAGAATCTTTCCTCTAAAAGTTCCAAAAAAATATCCACGGTAAGATCCTGGGCCTTTTCCTCAATTAAATTTTCTGCCCACCGTAATGCCTCTCCTCTAAGGAGAGATTTAAGAAATATGACCTGGATAAAGTCCGGAGGAGTAGGACAGGTCAAAAATTCAAAGTACTCTTATTATGCAGTATACATTTCTTACAATTGGGACCTCCTTCAAATTCCGCAGGCATTTCTAGTAAAGATAACAAAATAGCAGGGCAATTACCCACCCTTGTGGCCAGTAAGCCCTCTGCTATTTTAATGGCTTTGTCCGTTGACATGGCTGTGTTAGCTGCGTCCTTTATGTGATCGGTCATTCTGTTACGATTACACGGTTGGCGGATTGACGGAGGTGGACCCAAATGCTAAAACACATACTTTAATCAAACAAAACAAAGAAACAACACGACATAACTAGGAACATAGCAAAACCAAACAAGAACAAGACTAGGAACTTAGCAAAACAATACCATACAATACAACATGACTCAGGGAGTGAAACGAGAGTGAGAATGACACAAAACAACCTGACTGGGAAACAAACAATACAATACAATGACCGATACCAGGAAGTGACACAAGGGGACTTAAATACATCAACAAACGAGAAACACCTGAAACGGATAACGAGGGTAAAGGACAAGGAGGCGGAACAAAGGCCATGAGCACATGGCTAGAAAAACAAACAGGACATTACAACCATTTTTGGTATAAATAAATAATTTGTAATAAAATATTACAAATAAAGTTGTGTTCTATCTTTAATTTTTTTTTGTCTCATCTCGTCCCTCCCTTTTGTTTTGGGAAACTCTCTTGCCTTCTTTTCTTTTGCTCAATTTTGAGCTGATCAGTTTTCCCCTGATATCTTAAGTTTTCCTCTCGTGTTTCATTTTTTCCTAGCACTCTTAACATCCAGAGGGGTTGTTTGTGTGTCTCTGCACTTGAGGCCTATTTCTCTAGTGCTCTGTTGGTGGCTTGCCCTGTTCCAATCCACCCCTGGGTGAGCTGCCCCATTACACAAAGCCATGCTTTAAAATGTGTATATGCATCTGGTAACTCAATGGAGACCAAGGGCTGATATATTTTGGCTATGGCCATGGGGGTGACCTTAGATCAACCCTTCCTTCAAATTGGACATGTACGTGTGCAGTAGTCATGTTGGCAGAGCTGAAACTTATTTTCCCTAAATTCAAATTATCTGATCTTGCATCTAAAAAAGTAATTCATAGATACAAAAGAGATTTCATGGGTGGACTATTTAATTTATCTGGATGCTATCAGAATTCCAAGGGGAGTCCATGATAAATTCAAAGTGAAACCCTACAGCAGCAGGATTTGAATCTATTTTCGTATGGGCTACGGTCAACAAGAATGTGGATTGGATAAATTTCATATGGTATAATCAACAACGTCTGGCCAATATGACTCATCACACATTGAGAGTTCTGGGGGAAGTTACATTATAGTTCACAAATGACTTATCAGAACTGACTTGCCTTAGATATGATCGTGGCTGAAAAGGGATGTCTGTCACGTGTTCGGTGACCACTGCTGCACATTCATTCCTAATCGCACAGCAGCAAACGGGTCATTTACTAAAGTTATGGAAGAACTGACAGCTTTCACTGCTGATTTGCATGGTTTGATTCATATTTTGGCAAATGGGGAGCAATGATATTGAAATGAACTATTATGGTAATCATTTCATTATTAATACTGGCAGTAATCAGATCCTGCATTATTCCCTGTGTTAGAAGTCTGATCACCAAAACTATTGAGCGTTCTGCCACCTTCAGTATGGTTAGTGAAGAAGTGTACATGTAATCCTCTGGAAGAGTTGCCCCTTGAAATGCCTCCTTGAACCATGATTCTACTGAGGAGGATGAGTAAATCATTTAATCAGTTTATACATTTCATCAATATTTCTTTAATACTCACTCATTTAATCACTCAATCGGTTTACCATTTTTATTTTACTGTTGCTCATTATGCTCATTTTTCAATGCATGACACCTAGCTAGTCTGAGGATGATGTTATATTTTGCATTTTATTACTTTACATTGACTTATGATTAAGTTGTTCCATATTACATGTTTAATCAATCATAAAGGGAGGAATGTGTTGGGAAAATGCAATATAACATTATGAGATAATGATGATAATCCACCCATATACACTATAATGATTGTTATAGACACATACATCCTGACTGAAGTATAGGACATAGTGTACTTGTGACCTTTAAAGGGCTTATTACATTGTGTCCTCAGGGCATGACCCAGGAGAGAGATTAGAATAGGGAAGTAAGGTCCCTAGATAGATTTGAACTTGACCTAACCATCTGCAATCATTTTGCTGACAGAAGTCAAATAGATAACAGATACATGCCATTTAAGGGAATGTCTGGGTTTGTGAAATGAGACATGATGTAATAATGTCCGGACGGTACACATGATGCTTGGTGTACGTGCAGAAGGGGCACATAACAGTGGCGTGTACGTGACTGGGGTCCTATATATACTGCAATAAATGTTTGAATAATCTAGAGATTGTAGAGAATACTTGACTCCGTGTCTTTAATCCTCTCGTTTCTCCTTGGGCCTAAGAGCATTGATCTTCCTTCCTGGTTGCACTTAGACAATTGCCATAACAATTGCTTCTCCCTTCCACATCTGTAGTGCTTGCCAGATGCCATAACACAATTGCCATAACATGTTCTTTTAAAGCAGAGGTGCTCAAACTTTCCTCCCGAGCCCCCCTTGGCACTTTTGAGACCTTAGGGTCCTCCAACCCCCTCAACTAAAACATGTGTCAATATGCAAACTAATACAGTCTATATAAATAACAAGTCATACCATTTGTCCAGAACTTTTATATATAACAATAATAAATGAAATAAAAAGCAGCACATATTCCCCTCTGTTTAGCTCAGAAGAACACAACTATTTCACTCCCAATCCAGTCCATAAGTAGTCTAAATTCCCTTTCAGTCCTTTAAGTTTTTATCTCGCTTGTTGCTCTCTCTTACAAGTTCAGTATATGGCCTTTGAAGATTTTCAACTGTGGGGTGAAGGCCAAACTAAAAAGAAAAAGCAAGAAATCACAATAAACACCATGTATACAGATACAGACCAAGCCTCCAGCAGCCAAAACATATTTAGACAGATATGCAACTCTGTCTGTCTCTCTCTCAGTCTGACACTGACTGACACACACACACACACACACACACTTGTTCTCTCTCTCACACAAACACATGCACATTTTATGTAACTTACTCATTTCAATGGGAAGGATGTCCCTGCTTTTGTGAACAGAGACAGTCGATTTCTGGTTTGATCTTGCAAACAGCTGGCCTGAAGTTTTTCTCCATCCCAATTTTGATTTATATATCTTGGCTTCAGGGCGGCAAGTGCAGAGAATCCAGTTTCACATAAATGACAAGCCAAATGGCAGAATGCTTCTCATTGCTTGTTTTGTGAAGTCTGGATAGTCTTGCTAAATTTTCAACCAGAACTCGGCCATTGGTTGTGTGCTGAACTGCATTTCTGCAGGACATTCCCTCGTGACACAAATGGCAGCAAAAAGCCGTGATTTTGTTGGCTGAGTTTTATGAAGTTCACAGTTTTTACAGCAGCACTGAGGTCTTGGTCAGTTGCATGAGCATCGAGAGCTTCATGGTGGATCATGCAATGGTTCCACAAAACATGAGGTTTTCTTTCCAGTACTTCGCTTTCAGCCCTGACCTTCCTCCAGTCATGGAAGGAGCTCTGAGAGTGCAGATAGCCAAGCATGACTCCCATTTTAGATTGTCGATTGCAAAGATTTCACTAACGATGTTAAACAAATCCGCTCTAGTAGCACAACCTTTAATTTGTTTGCAGAATAAAAAAAAAAAAAATCCTTGTTGACACAAGTACAATCAATGTACCTAATGGAGGCATCATTAGCCACGTATGTAGCCTCATCCAGCACAATGGCAGACTCGCTTCTAAACAGGCACTAAAATGCTTAATGTGAAAAAGGCTTAACGTGGCCTAATGTACTAAAATGACTTGGGAGCACCAAATTTCTCAGTTACTACTGATCATAAGCTACAATGCCCAAATATGTATACCCTTTAACAATCCTAACAACCCTTTAAGGGAGAAAAAAAAAATACGGTTGAATAACATTACAGACAATGTGTAACAGGACGGCTATCTACAGGGGAGACTGTGATAGTAGTCCCGTAAAGTTTACCAAGAGGAAAGAGTGTAGATAAGAGTGCTTTGCACACGGTGGGAATCGAACCGGGGTCGTTTGGGTGCAAAAGCAGTGAATGTACCAGTGTACTATATTTCCTCTCTTGACTTAAAATGTATTGTCACAGTCACCACTACCTTCTACAAACTTCAAAAATAACATACAAAATTCTTTTTGGGAACAAAAATCTAAAGGAACAAACTGACAAACGATGAAGACGTAAAGAAAATACTCAAACACAAAAAAACCCACAAGTAACAATTATGAGAAGCAGCTAACAAACCCGTTGTGCCATCAGGAACCTTACAACTGCTTTAACAACAGAAGAGAGGAAGAAGAGAGCCCAAAAAAAGTGAGAGAAAAAAAATATTTACGACAAAGGAGAAAGCAAGGCAGTGAGACCAAAGTCCCAACAGAAAAACTCTTCAGACTGCTGGAGAAACAAGAGAAAAAGAGGCCTGTGAGTTGATTCAACCCAAAGGGTAGCAAGTTCAAAAGTAACCTGAAAGACTCCTTTTGGAGGGGGGGAGAGAGAGGGAAAAAAAAACACCAAATTTCCAGCGTGGTCTGGTTTAGTACAAACTCAAGACACCACACTGAGAGAGCAGCGCGGAGGTCTTATGAAGTGTCAGCACCAGCTGTTCTCACTTGGGCTGATTACTAGGCATCCTGGAGCGTGGTCTCTCTCTGGAGGTGGGATGACCATGGTGCAGGCGGTCCCTTACACAATGCTTCTAGAAGTGCTTTACAAGAGAGAATGGATCTGGATGTTCATCGAGGACTGCAGCTAGACAAAAAAAAAAAAAAAAAAAGCTTTCCCACAAGTCAAAGGGCAGTTAACATGACACCCAAACAACCAATACATATTTAAAAGGAAATTAAAGTAGGCTTTGTGTCAGAATACCTTTATATGATTTCATTTTTTTGAGCTTGAGGTCTAATACATCAATTATTATTACATATAAAAAGTTATTCTTATTATTTAAACTGCTTATGTGTATGTGCTTTAATCACGACATGGCACGGACGAGTTCTTTTAGTGTTGCAACTCCAGTCTGTATTTCAGAAGGTAAGCTCATCTACGCCCCCTGCTGTACTAAGTAACTAACCAGTACAGACTTTAATAAATAACATGACTCAAGTTTGGTGAATTTATGGAGGTATATTTGATGCAGAACCCTTGAGCACCTGTGACAGGGAAATTTATAGTTGTAGAAAATAGTCAAGAAAATCTCTTTAGGAGTTAAAAACCTGTAGAATTTTTCTTCCTTTACCACAAATACAACTTCACAGTTACACCTTTACAGATTCTTCATTGCAGGTGCAGAAATCCAATTCCACACACACAAGTACAAATATACATTCACAGTTCTGCTACAGTTGCAGTGGTGAATATGGTGCAAAACACATTCACACACTCTGTATAAAACCTGAACCAAGTTGCACATTCGCAAACCAATATGTGAATCTGTGAGTTACACACCTGTATTTTTTATTATTTTTTTAAGGGGATATTAGTCTTATACAAACACAAGTCAATGACTACACCTAGACATAGAATCTGTGGCTACGAGTCTCAAATGCTGTCTTTTTCACTCACACATGAGAACTTCCACGTGCTCTCACTTTCACATCAGATATCTCAGTCAGTGTAGTGCAAAACGTATTTGTAATTTGTAACTAGAGCCAGGGACGGGCACTGTTCAGAGATCCTTCTGACCAATCAGATGATGTAGGTCCTCCGTGAATCAGACTTGTTTTCCCTACAGACGCACAATTGACAATAAACTGGACTGGGCTAAGAACACTGATGCCCTCTACAGGAGAGGCCAAAGTCATCTTTATTTTCTGAGGTCCTTCAACATCTGCTGGGCTATGCTCATGTTCTTCTATGAGTCTGTGGTGGCGAGTGCTATCCTATATGCTGCTGCATGCTGTGGCAGCAGGCTGAGGGTAAGCAGATGCCAACAGACTTATCAAACCAATCCGTAAGGCCGGTGATGTTGTGGGAGTGGAGCTGGACTCGCTGGTGTCAGTGTCGGAGAGGAGGATGCTATCTAAGCTGCAGGCCATTATGGACAATGGCTCCCACCCACTCTACGACACAGTGATGAAACACAGGAGCACATTCAATGCAAGACTCATTCCACCGAAATGCACTATAGAAAGACACAGGAAGTCATTCTTACCTGTGGCCATCAAACTCTATTACTCCTCCCTCAATGTGAGACACCATGGTTCATCCGTGCATTTCTCAATACCACATTATACTGTTCATATGTACAATAACAATAATAATATGATTAATAATGTGTGCAATAATTCAGAGATGCAATGATCTATACAATAAAAATATACTGTATATATCATTATATTATCACAGCTAATGCCACTTTAATGTATTTTTAAGAATGTAAATGTGTGCATATTGCAAATTTCTCTTTGTTAGAATGTTTATTCTTTACATATATGTATTATATGTATCTATACATATATGTATCTATACAATAAACATAGAAGAAGACATCAGATGTTAAAACAGACAAATGAACCTGTCACAGGAAAGAAAATAGATAAATAATAAAGATAATTAATTCATATGTTGGGAGGGAAATTAGACTAAAACATGGTACATTTTAAATAATGACAAAAATAGCAATTTAGATTCATTTTATTATTTTAATAAAACCCTGCATACTTTTGTTCTTTGATTGTGATTGGCTTACAAGGCCCTAGAAAGTTATCAGCCAATGAACTTGCATGATATACATGTGCAGTAAGTGAGGTTGTTTAAATGAGCACACACAGTTGGATTTCTACAACTCAAGCTGTAATAAAACAGATCACAAAAAATATTCATTCGTTCATTAACTGTAACTGCTTATCCAATTCAGGGTCACGGTGGGTCCAGAGCCTACCTGGAATCATTGGGCGCAAGGCGGGAATACACCCTGGAAAGGGCGCCAGTCCTTCACAGGGCAACACACACACTCACACATTCACTCACACACTCACACCTTCGGTCACTTTTGAGTCGCCAATCAGCCTACCAACATGTCTTTTTGGACTGTGGGAGGAAATCGGAGCACCTGGAGGAAACCCACGTGGACACAGGGAGAACACACCAACTCCTCACAGACAGTCACTCGGAGCGGGAATCAAACCCACAACCTCCAGGTCCCTGGAGCTGTGTGACTGCGACACTACCTGCTATATATATATATATATATATATATATATATATATATATATATATATATATAATGTTAGTGAAAGTTTAGTAAAACATTTAAAAACACTCTTGTTAGATACAATTACTGACTGTGAGAAAAATTAGGGTTCTTCACCGTCTAACCTGTGGGGAATTTCCTGCATCAGTCAGTTTTTTTTTTTTTTTTTTTTTTTTTTTTTTTTTGTGAGAGAGAAAAGAGAACATTGAAAATCGCATTCAGGTGGATCCATTGGATGGTGAGCCAAGCCCAGACCCTTGAATCTGGAAGCATTTCTGTATGTAGATAACTGAGTACATTGATTCCAGGACTCATTCACCAATTACAATGAGCCACCTTGCTTCATAGTGTGGTAGGCTAAAACTTACATCTCCACAGTTGTAAGGCTCTACACTTGCTCCACCCTGGTGTAGCCCTAAGACATGGACTGTTATTTCTTAAAGTAAACAAAGCTATATTGAGAACTGTGGTCACTTTAATAGATTTTTGTGGGTGAACATTTCATTTTCCTACCTGTGACTATTTGTGATTTTGGTTTTATTTATATTACCCGGGTAATAGATATTTTTTGTTTGTTCAAGTCAACAAGTTATTTGCCATAAATCTATCCTATATTAAATGGAAGTGTTATATAACCATACTTCTATTGGTTCCGCGTGGTTTCTCACTCATTTGGTTGCCCTGGTTCTGTAGCCGAGTCTAATATTTTGCTGATTGGCCCAACTGAGATGTATTGTATTCCTATCATTATACATTTAATTATACCTTGAATCTAACTACCAGAACTGTACCCAAATAGGGGTTACACAAAGGTGCTTTTGTTGATGTTGATTACTAAAGTTAGACCGTTGAGACCATTAGAGACACTGAGGCATATATTAGGTTATATATTTTGATGTAATCATATGAATTACAATCAGTATTTATTTAATACAAATGTACGTGCAAATGCAGCTTGAAATCAAGCATCAAAGCAGGCAACTGGTCAAACAATACAAGAAAAACTTCAAGTGATTTTATATATATAATATACATTTATACATCTAATATATAATATACTTGTACATATTCATGAAGAAAATGTAAGCAAATCAAACTAAATGTCTCCATGTAAGGACTAAGGGTGCTTTGAGGAACACTTTGGTGAGGCATAAATATTTCCAAGACGTTTACTGTATATTTTATTTCTGCATTGCATTATTTAAGCATCGATTTAAAAAGTCACTGCATTTCATATTGCTGCTTTCGTAATGATGTAACATCTCTTCTGCAATTCTTGGTTCCACATTAATTCCCTTAATAATAGCCTTAGTCTCCAAAACAAAAAAACAAAACAAAACGTCTCCAAACAAAGTTGGGAGAATGTGCAAAAAGCAAATTATTATTTTATAAAATGAATGTTTATATTGTGCAATGATGTGCAAAGTAAATATGATCTTCTTGAGTTTAATACCTGTAACACACTTCAAAAAATGTTGGGGCAGCATTGAAGGCCAACCAAAATGCAGTCTACTTCATTAACAAGTTCAGGTCCAGAGTTTAAGCACAAAACAAATGCATAATATTACACTCGCTACTGACATTAATATTAGAAATGTACTGGGAATTTTTACTGTAAATGGAAAATGGAACATTACAGTTCTCTACATTATTCATTGTTTATTTTAATGTTATATTAAAATTGTATTTATCAAGAGCTACACAACAAATAAGAAGAATATGACATTAAAAAACTCACAGCACCTAAATCCATAGACAGAAGCAACAAGGTTTTGAATAATAAAGGTCTACATTAAAAAAACATAATTTAACAAGATGTAATTTTAACATTTCATTTTCACTGGAGGAGAGATCCAGAGAAAACTGTGCCAGTGCCTCGTCATTTCTGAAAATGTTAGTAAACAGATAATAACACTTCATATTCATACAGATATTTAAGGGCTGTATACTGTGAAAAAATATCTAATCAATAAATTATTACTAAATCACTTTAACTCATGACAACACTAGGTTCTTAATATCAAGGGATGAAATAAATGCTAAAACTTTATATATCAATCATCCTCTGATATTAAGATCCCAATGTTGTCATGAACTAAACTGATTTAGTAATAATTTATTGATATATTTTCATTTTTTTTCACCCCACCACCATCCCAAACCCTCCTTTTCAATCAATGACCCTGGCTTCAGCTTTCATCCCAGCAGCAGCTGCCCAGAACTCCAGCCCAAGTCTTTCTGAGCTCACTTTCCTTGCCTTTCCTACTTTGGGCTCAATTAACAAAAATAAAAAGAATGAATTAAAAGTAAAAAACTCCCACAAATTCCCCACATTCCCCCATGAAGGAAACACTAAAATGAACAGAAAAAGTATAAGGAGCATATATTTTTAGAGCCCTCTCATTTCTGTCACAATTTGTTTATTTTATTTGTGTTATTGCCTCACAGACGTGATAAAGATGGTCTTCCTCTGCATCACAGAATCTGTCGAATAAACCATATAACGTACTACTTAGGACCATTGCAGCACAGTTCTCTCCTTCAGGATGTTTATTGCCCACTCCCTTCCAGTTATCAGGCTGGCCTGAATACCAGATCCTGGAAAACAAGAAAAATAAATCATTATTTGTCACAATTTGCCATGTTTAAAAATATACTAAAAATATACTTTTACTAAATCAGAGCTAGAGCTGTAATCTACAGTAGATATAGCTCAGAAATCACGTGTGTGGTATTTTACAGCTGAGTCTGAAATGGACTTACGGTGATGTAACACTGAGTGGTGTTCCATCTAACCAGCGCCAGTCTCCCTCCTTCACAGCATCAGTCAGACCAACCCAGTAATAATGTTCATCAGTAAAATGAGCTGATTTCTTCAGAAAATCCTACAAACACAAACACCCTGCTAAGTGAACTGTACAGTAAACATTAGACAGCTCCAGCAGAAAGAGCTTCAGTGTCTGATTAACTACACCATCAACAAAAAATTTTAACTTTATTTTTAACAACAAATTTCAGCTGAATTCATATATCTTTCCTCTGTGTGAAGACAACACTGAGAACACCATTATACTACATTAGTGTTTCTCAATCAGCGCTAAACCTGGAGGAACTCTGTCATTGTACATTCTTGTATTTCTCTGCTCTAACACACTCAGTCAAACCTGATCAGCTCATTAACAAACATTGAGTTGAACCGAGTGTTTTACAACACAAACAATGGCTAACGCTGTTGTATCAATTCCTTGATGATGTCACCCATTAACATGACTCATCTTTATAACTATTACACTGACTTTATTGTTTATTTGATTATTTTATTCTGTTATAAATCCCATTTCCAAAGCAATTGTGATGCTTTATAAAATGTAAATAAAAAAACAAAATCAATATTAAGCAAATCATTTAAATATTTAATAGAAAAAATAGTACAAATACAGTAATTTATTTGTTAACATTAAGAACGTTTACTGTTTTTTTTTTTTGTTTTTTTTTTAATATTTACTCAGCAACACTTTCCAAAAGTTTGGACAGAGGCATGTTTACCACTGTGTTGCATCACCACTTCTTTTAAACACACTCTGTAAATATATAAGGAACTAAGGAGACCGATCTCTGTAGATTTAAAGGTGAAATATCTTCCCATTCTTGCTTGTTTGAAGGTTTCGGCTTCCCAAAATCTCGCTGTTTCCATTGTTTTTCACTTCATAATGCACCAGTTGTTTTTCAAATTAGTTTTTCACACTAACAGACCACCACCATTTCAGTGTCACTGCAGCGCTGAGAATGAGCTACCACCTAAATCATACCTGCTCTGTGGTGCTTCTGCAGGGGTCCAGACCATTGAAGGGCATTGAAGACCATTAAAGAAAAAGCTACATTACTGTAATATATTACTTTGTACAGCTTTACCCTATGACACTGATCACAAAGTATCACACAGAGTCTACTGCTGGCACTGACTGATTTGTTTTTCTACATCCGTGATTGTATTTCTTTAATATAATATAATAATAAATAATAATAAAAGCTACTGTAAGCAGTGGGCCTTATTTAAAACTTGTAAACATTTGAAGCAATAGGAACTTAATGTGGCTTAATCTCCACCCAATCTATCAGAGAGTGTTATGGAATAAGTCACGTTTATATTTGAGTATCATACCTGCTCTTCTGTACTGCTGACAATCACCAAGTGTCCTCCCTCAGCCACACAAGCATCTCTACTGGCAGTCCATGTCTTTTTATCAGTAGAAAAGTAGTAGCGCTTCCCACTGAAGTATTTCCAGTCCTTAGCACAGCAACCATCACCCTCTTTCAGAACAGAGAAAATTTCTTAACATTTGGAGAGAAACCGTTGGTGAGATTGTGATGGGAAAATGCAAATGAACACAGTAATGATGATGATAACCCAATATAATTTTTTAATAATTATTACTAATAAGGCTGATTGAAGTGTAGAACATATTGTGCTTAGACTTGTGACCTTAAAGTGCTTATTACATGATGTACTCAGGACATGACCCAGGAGAGACCGTTGGAGGAGAGAAAGTGCTGAACATTGCACTTTTGTAGTTAGATTAGAGGAGTAAGGTCCCTAGATAGATTAGAGCAGTCTAATGAATATGGTGAAGAACACCCTGAGTGGAAAACTTGACCTATCCCTGTCTAGAAACATTTGAGCTTTTTTAAATATTAAATCAAATTCAAAATTATTGTTCAGTCATTCCTCTGCTGATGCACACAAATGTTCCTCATATTGACATAATTGACCTTACTGTTAATGAAAAGGCATTCTAGATGCAGAAGCATTTCTTTGAATGTTTGAATTATACTAATGTATTCATCTGCTGTGTTGGGTGCACTTCCCGTACTTGTTCCTGCTTGTGTTGCTAAGCAACTGAAAACTAGCGGCTGTAGTGAAAACACAGTCTGTTTTCCAGTGATGCAATTTCCATTTTTTTTGCAGTAAATCTGACTTTTTTAAATTTCAATAGTGATAAAAATGTATCTCAATTGATATTTCACACAGCTTTTGCTTTTCTGCCTCAAGTTTCTTAATTTAATTCTCTTTATCTGAAAAAGACAGAATATCATGATGGTTAAATTAACCAGACTACAAAATGAGGATGGACTGACACAGTTAAAGGAGCAATCTGTAACACAGCCTATATACTGTACTCAATCATAACATGACCAGGGTGTATATGTAATTTAATGACTGTCCAATAGGACTCACCCTCAGCTCTATTCTTATTGGACAGGCTTGACTTTGGGCTTAAGTTATCTGGCTAAATTGAGAAATCCTGCTTTGCGGAACACGCCCTGGTGTCTCTGACTGCCGTGCTGGAGCCAATATATTCTCTTTGAGAAGCGGCCATTCTGGAGTGGAGCTCTATCTTGAGTTTAAGAGATCATTAAGAGATCGTTAAGAGATCGTTAACGTTAAGAGATCCCACCCTCTGTCCAATCACATTACAGTCCAAACACACTGGGTTGCCCAATACACACAATAGTGGACACAAACAGTGTCCTTCAGCCATGACATAAAGTGAACAGAGATAATGTTAGATTTTAACCAGAAAATCTAACAAAATTCAGCTTCCTTCAGCAAATCTCCATGACCAGAGACAAATGAGAGGAAACACTGGCCATGTGTTTGAAAGATGGAGGCAGCTTAGAAGTTAATCTCTTTACAAAGCCCCAATGTCTGTAAATAGTTTTTTTTTTTAAGTTTTGGTTCAGAATGCTAGGCTTTCTCTCCCTGCTCACAGCAGAATAACACCATCAGGAGGTTCTTAGACAAGTATTGTAGACCTAATATTAAAAAGCATGAACCAAGATGAGGATATTGCTCTATTTCTTCTCCATAAGTGGGTAATATTGACTGGTTTTTGCTGTAGATGGAACTGAGAGCTAACTGCATGAAAGTAACTGAACATGCTACAAATCTAAAAATCAAGTTACAAATGAGTTTCTGTGGTAATTCAAAGTTAATATATCACTCAAAAAATTAAGCCACATACAAACAGTTGTATATTTTAGCCTCAAACATACCACTGTACCTTAAAAGATACAGAGCTTCTGAAAATAAACAAATGTGAGAACAGAGTTTTCACAGAATCATAGATGTTGCATTTAAGACACAGACATATTGCCAACAATATTAAGTGTCCTAAAAGGGCAACAGTTCAGAAAGGAAACAACTTGTAGCATTTGGACTTGGTGCGTAGAGGGGTCCAGGGGCTAGACACCCTTCTGGCTGATGGTGAGCCCCCAAAAACTATACATATCCCTACACACAAATCCCAAACACACACAACACACACAAACAACATTATCATCAACAGATTAATCCCAAAATAACCCCAGCATTCTGGGAGCCCTTCCCAGTCCCCAAAGCTCTGTGTCCGTTTCCTAGGCTCAGTGAACTGATCACTAGTCACAATCTCCCATCATATGTTGTTTGGGGCTACTGTGCCACTATGACACCACTGAGCGCCATTGTCACTTTACTGTAGTGTGAGATGAATGTGCTTTAATTTCTCTTATAAGAAATTTGACTTTTTGGGACTTAGCCTGGTCACAGAGATGTAACCATTTTGGCCATTCACTCCTAAAGTCTTTATCTTCTCGTAAATTATATGTGAAGTCACCACTTCAGGGAGGTTCTAGTCTAAAAGACTGTGAAAACCTCCAATCAGAATTAGAACAAGGGAAAGGATTTCCCTCCCCTAGTCACTCAGAACCAATCAGACGTCCAAGGCATTGGTCATCACGCCCAGTTTAAACCAGCCTGTGAAGAACTGGCACCCCCTCCAGCATGTATTCCCGCCTTCCACCCAATGATTTCAGGTAGGATCTGGACCCACCGCGACCCTGAACTGGATAAGCGGTTACAGATAATGAATGAATGAATGAATAATCCAGCTATATTAAATGTAATGTCATTCACCATGATGGCCTCCTTGTCCAAGCTGAAACTGGACAGGTAAAAGGCACTACATTATTCATGTCATTGCTGCTCTCCTTTTGCTGCCATTGTGTACCACATTTGTCATTGCTGCCACTGCTTCTGCCGTCCGGCTGTTTGGGCTTCACATTGGGCCTCACCGCTCAGAGGCTGGGAGTTTAATAAATCACAGTTTGCCTCACTATAATCAACTGTATTTATAATTGAGTAAGGTACAATAAAGTATTATTCTCTGAGATTCAGCTCCATGTTGGAAAAAGATTTTGTGTCGCACCCAGAGGAAACCCACGCGGACACGGGGAGAACACACCAACTGCTCACAGACAGTCACCCGGAGCGGGACTCGAACCCACAACCTCCAGGTCCCTGGAGCTACCTGCTGCGCCACCGTGCCGCCCCTAAATATTAACATGTAAAAAATAATAAAAAATAAGGCAAATCCCTCTTTATCTATTCAATTTGTCTGTTGTTTATTATTAAAATCTTACAGAAAAGGTGAAGATCTGACCTTGAAGAGTTCTGTTAAGGTTTTTCTGTTGTTTCTGGAGCTGTGTAATAGTCGCATGATTCTCTGGAAAGTCAAGATTTCACATCAACATGTTTGTGAAGCACAGAGTGATGCATATACCATTGCTGTTCAATATTTCTCCATTTTAGTCCATTTTTAGTTTCTAACACAGCATCTCTCCTTCACATTGTCAAAAAATGTCATAATGAACAAACAAATGAAAATTATTTTAAATTAAATATTTTTACATTTATTTTCATTAAGAGTTGAGAGAATATTGTCCTTTTCCTGTGAAGTTGCTACTTGGAGATACATGTTTTTCATTGGACAGCAACACTATGGAACTAACAGGAATAAACAAATGGGTTTCTCACTCAGATTATGTTTGTCCTGTTATAAAAGTCCAAATCTACACATCACTGACTACAATTCCCATTTGTATTTAGTGTTTAACTTTTGTAGAAAATATTTTACATTTCACCTGTGATATTACTAGTCAATGTTTTTTGTTGTTAATAATAGGATTCTTCCTAGGATTAGAAAAACCGACATTTTACATATATATTCTTTCAATGTCTGTAACTGCTTATCCAATTTAAGGTCGTGGCGGGAACAGACCCTGGAGGGGGCGCCAGTCCTTCACAGGGCAACACACACACACACACAAACACACCCACACAGTCGCCCATCCATGTACCAAAGTGTGTTTTTGGACTGTGGGAGGAAACCGGAGCACCCAGAGGAATCCCACGAGGAGAACACACCAAACTACTCACAGACAATCACCAGGAGCGGGGCTTGAACCCGACACTACCTGCTGCGCCACCATGCCACCTTTGATCTTATATGAATTATTTATTTTTACATTTAAATATTCACTCTTAAGAAGGGACAATGTAAATAATAGTGATTCATTTAAAAAAAATTGTGTGATTAATTGATGCAGTTCAAAGCCATTTTCTGCACTCTCTTCTATATGGCACATCAGTAAATCAGATTGTGAAACTGCTCACACTGTAAGTGAACACAATTCTTCTTTATCTGTGTCTGGTTTGTGGTTGAAAAACAAAAATGAATCAGTAAAAAACATAAATTCCTCATTCCGAATCCCGCATTTTGCGGGGTGAAAAACACACCTTATATAATCAGCTTTGTAAGTCTTGAATGTCTGAATGCGTCTGTGAGCTCTGTATACCGTTAGAAAGCGCAGATCCTACCGTTTCTAAAAATAGCGCTTTCATCGCGGTGCTGTGAAGTCTCTGGGAGTAATCCAGTGTGAAAAACCACCTAAAAATCAAGGTGCTCCTTCAAAATTTTTGTCTTATGTCCTTGTCATGAAAGATTCTAATGATATTCGCTATAATCAGAAATAAAGACGCTGCAAAGGGACAAGAAAGACGGTGTTTACTTTCAGTTTCGTTTTGACTCACATAACGTCAACCCACGCTGTCTCTGGGCAGAAAAATATGAGTCATCAGCAAAAACATATTCCTATTATTGATTTATGGTTTTTCAAGTTTTTTGTAGGTTTCACATCAAATAATACTGCATTAGATCAACAAATATAAACTAAAAAGATTAAATAATTCTTCATTGTGTGTATTCTAAATAAACAAGTATTATTTCATCATTTCTTAAAAAGATTATAATAATAATAATAATTGTAAATATTATCAGCATCTGAGAAAACTGCCAAAGTACCAAAATGTTTTTTATTTGTTGAGATATTGTCCATATTTGCCCTGAACTAAATTCCTGAAAGTCTGGGCCTGCTGTGACTGTCAGAATCTTATCAGTCATACATCCCAGAGCTTAGAATATCAAGAAAAATATGTCCGTCTGATGCTACAAATTTATTTTGTCACAGTAATATGACATGTAATAAATTAGCATCAAAAATGCTTATGTTTTCAACTAACAGACACCTCACACTAACAATCTGTGTCAAGATATCCGATGTGGGAATATGATTTCAAGGCTGTACATTGAGAAATATGAAAAAAAACAGGCGCTAGGTAAAATTTTGGTCAAAACATGACAAATTTATAGAAAAATTGATTTATTGGTCAGCATGAAAACTCAAGTGATTACATATTTGAGTAGCAAAGGTTCTTTAGAAAATAAAACAACATATTGAATATGGCTATGTCACATAATTACTGTTTAAATGCAACTGAAAGAGGCACTGACAAAAAAACGGAATAGCAAAATAGCTATATAAATAGGGTCCATCGAGTTAAACTCTCAATATTCCCGTTTATTATTGAAATCTTAATGAAAGGTAAAGATGAAGATCTGACCTTGAAGGGTTTTGTTAAGTTCTTCCAGTGTTTTCTGGAGCTGTGTAATAGTCGCCTGATTCCCTGAAAAGTGAGGATTTCACATCAATAAATTCAAGAAGTACAAACATGCAGAAAAATATAGAATATAAACAAATGGGTTTCTCACTCAGATTATGTTTGCCACTTTATGCAAGTCCAAGACTACAATTCCCATTTTTATTAATTATTTAACTGTAGCAGACGTTCTCACCTGTGATATTACTCTGCAGTGTTTCCTTTTCTATCTGAAGCTGCACAATGTGATTTTCTTTGTCTGAAAAGTCAGGATCAACATGTTAATGAAGTTAATGAAAATGAGATCAGGATAAAGGATCAGAATAAAGAAAACGATTGTTTTAATATATACACACATAAAGACATAATAGGGGACGATATAAAACTGAGAACCCCAATGCATTAAACAGTATACTGAGTGTATACTAAACAACAAAACACTGCAGTAACAAGACAAGAACAGACACTATAAAATGGTGATCAGAGGAGAACAGGACTAGATAACTTAAGAAACAATCCACAACCATAAACGATAGACTATAACCAATGAAACCATTAACATAGAAAACTGAGCACAACCTGCTCAGGACGAAGAAACCAAGACAAATGACACCAATGAAGACAAAAAGCGTGGGCTGGGTCATAGGTAACCTAGTGGTTCTCAGTCCTGGTCCCGATGGGCCACTGCCCTGCATGTTGTAGTTTTCTCCTCACCCCATCACACACAGTTCAACTTCAGAAAGGGTTGGTAATGAGCTCATTAGATGCATGGTGTGATGGGAGCAGAGAATTCTTTGGAAACACTATTGTTATTTCAGTATTGAAATAAAGTGTAGGTTAACGCCTTTTAACACTTTGATGACTGCTTTGGAGACCAGCAGATAGAGTTCGGTCTGGCGTAGTACAGAAATATCATCATTTGTTTAGCAGGCATTGGTGCCCCACTAAAATGTTGCTGTGTTCAACTAAAATCACAGTCATAAAAGTACATTTTCTCCTGGATGAATGAGTAGTAATAGTTACCTGATTCCCTGAAAAGTGAGGACTTCACATCAATAAATTCAAGAAGTACAAACAAAGGCAGAAAAATATAGAATATAAACAAATGGGTTTCTCACTCAGATTAGTTTATGTAAATCCAATATTACAATTCCAATTTTTATTAATTATTTAACTGTAGCAGATGTTCTCACAATGTGGTTTTCTTTGTCTGGAAAGTCAGGATCAACATATTAATTAAAGTGAGGGTGTCACATCTTGACACTTTCTGGTTTGGTTTCTCCTTTCTTTTGGGCTTTCTCTTCTCTGTTTTCCTGTCTCTGCACATGGCTTTGTTTATGTTCATTCTCCGCCTTTGTCCCGCCTATGTTCCGCCTTCTTTTCCCTCGTTATCTGTGTCAGGTGTGTCTAGTTAAGTTCGTTTATTTAAGCCCTCTTCCCTCACTTCCTGGTATCGGTCATTTTGAGTTTTTGTTTCGTTGTGGATTCTGTTGTTTCTCTTGCTCGTTTTGTTTCTTTGTGTGTTGGGTTTCATGTTTCTCGTGCCTCGTTCGTTGTCTCCTGCCTGTTTCCTGCCCCAGTCCATTTTAGTGTTATTCCGTGTTTTCGTGTTTAACTTAAGGTCCGTTTGTTTTGTTATTCCCCTTTATTAAACCTTCCGTGTTATAGCGAGTGTGTCCGCCTCCCTGAATCTACTCATCACACCACCCTGACAGAGGGTCAGATTAATGACAACAAATATTTAATTAACAATTAGATGATTTCTAGCTATTGTTAAATTTTAAAATATAAATTACATATTATTTATGCTGAAATATGTATAACATATAATTTCCCTTTCTCTCTCTCTGTTTAAGGCATGAGCTGCTATAAAATAAAAATGATTTTTGTCATTATACAGAATGTACAATGAGATTGGGGAGCTACTCCTTTTTTAGTGCAAGGCAAATAAATAACTATAAGAATAAAAGGCTCCAAGATAGAAAACTCTAAGACATACATTCATTCATTATCTGTAACCACTTATCCAATTCAGGGTCGCGGTGGGTCCAGAGCCTACCTGGAATCATTGGGCTCAAGGCAGGAATACACCCTGGATGGGGCACCAGTCCTTCACAGGGCGACACACACATTCACTCACACACTCACACCTACGGACACTTTTGAGTCGCCAATCCACCTGCAACGTGTGTTTTTGGACTGTGGGAGGAAACCCACGCGGACACGGGGGGAACACGCCAACTCCTCACAGACAGTCACCCAGAGCGGGAATCGAGCCCACAACCCCCAGGTCCATGGAGCTGTGTGACTGCGACACTACCTGCTGTGCCACCGTGACACCCTTCTAAGACATATAGCTTAATGAAAATATACAAGTGTATATGTAATATAAAAATAGAAATATAAAAGAAAATATATTGCACAGAGGTGAATATTACAGTGATGTTCGAGTAGCACAGTGGTGTTCAAGTGATGAATATGAATATTGCACTCTGAAGAAAAAAAAAAAAACAGTAGCAGCAGCAGTGGTGGTATTAAATATATTGCACATTATTGTTATATTATTAGTGAAAAAGGAAGTCAGAGTGGGTACATATGAGAGTTCAGAAAGGTTAAAGCACTGGGAAAGTTTCTTAAGCTGTTTATTCCGGTAGTGATACACCTGTAGTGTCTGCCAGAGGGCAACAGTTCAAACAATTGAGAACCGGGGTGTGAGCTGTCCTTGGTGATGTTCTGAGATCTGCAGAGGCAGCGGGAGGTGTAGATGTCCATCAGGGAGAGGAGAGGTCAGCCAACAATCCTCTCTGCTGCCTTGATCACCTTGTGAAGACTCCTCATGTCTACCTCAGTGCAACGCCCATACTATACTGAGATACAGTATGTTAGGAGACTCTCAATGGACGAGAGATGCAAGGTTAGTAGCAGTCTTTTGTCCAGGGTGTTCATCTTGAAGACCCTCAGGAATTGTAATCTTTGCTGAACCTTCTTGATGACAGTTGTGGTGTTTTCTGTCCAGGAGAGATCAGCAGCGATCAAGACACCCAGGAACTCTGGGTACTGATGGAAATCAAAGGTGGCAGGACAGTCTTTAATGTGATGAAGAACCAGTCTCTCAAAGCACTTCATGATTACAAGTGTGAGGGCAATAGTGCGGTAGTCATTTAAGCTGTTTGTAGATCACTTTTTTGGTACTGGGATGATTGTGGCAGATTTTAGGCTTTGTAGGGGGGTGACTACTTGGGCCAGAGAGAAGTAAAAAATCCTGGTGAGGACTAAAGTGAGGTGGTAGGCACACGCTCTGAGCACCTTATACGGGGTACTTCATCTGGGTCTGCAGCTTTCCTGGGGTTCACTGCTAGAAGCACCCTCTTTAAATTGTGCTCCTCTACAGTAAGTGGGAACGTGCTGGAGTCAGGTGTGTGTGTGGGGGGGTCTGGTGGGGGCAGGGCTGAAGTGGAGGAGTGTTGCTGTGGTGTCTCAAAATGAGCAAAGAAGCAGTTGAGTTCCTCTGCCAGTAATATGCTCACATCTCCTGTTGCTACATCACAACCTCTGTAGTTTGTTATGTTTTATAGGTCCTATCGCACTTACCATGGTTTATTGCTAGCTTTTTTTATTTCTCCGTTCAGGTCAGCTCAAGCAGCACTGATAGGGCTTTGTCACCAGTCCTGAAAGCAGCGTCATGGGCTTTGAGGAGTATACAGACCTGGCTGGTCATCTAGTGTTTCTGGATTGGGAAAACCTGGATGATTTTGTCCTCAGTCACATTTCCAATATGAAACTTGATGTAGTCCAGTACTGATACGGTGAATGTTTCCAGATCCTGGTGGTCAAATAAGTCCCAGTTTTTTGCATTTTTTAATTGCATTTTTACATATTTTGCCTGTGTGTGGTTTGTGGTTGAAAAACAAAAATGAATGAGTAAAAAACATAAATCCCTCATTAAACTCTCAATATCCCCTTTTATTATTAAAATCTTAATGAAAGGTAAAGATGAAGATCTGACCTTGAAGGGTTCTGTTAAGTTCTTCCTGTGTTTTCTGGAGCTGTGTAATAGTCGCTTGATTCCCTGAAAAGTGAGGATTTCACATCAGTAAGTTCAAGAAGTACAAACAGATGCAGCAAAATGAGCAGCAATGTGATTTTCTTTGTCTGAAAATTCTGGATCAACATGTTAATGGAGTTAATGAAAGTGAGGATCAGATTAAAGACAATGATCATTTTAATATATACACACACACTAATGAAAAACTGGGAAATAGCTATAATCATAAAGACATAATAGAGAACGATATAAAATGGAGAACCATCAATGCATTAAACAGTATACTCAGTGTATACTAAACAACAAAACACTGTAGTAACAAGACAAGAATAAACACTATAAAATGGTGATCAGAGGAGAACAGGACTAGAGAACATAAGGAACAATCCACAACAATAAACGACAGACTATAACCAATGAAACCATTAACATAGAAAACTGAGCACAACCTGATGACTGCTTTGAAGAACAGCAGAAAGAGTTCAGTGTAGTGTAGTACAGAAATATCATTATTTTTTTAGCAGGCAGTAAAATGTTGCTGTGTTGAACCCACAACCACCAGGTCCCTGGAGCTGTGTGACTGTGACCCTACCTGCTGCTCTACCATGCCACCCAACTACAACCAACATCCTGCACAAATTTAAATACAGGCACATAATTTCTTATAATGCTCCAGTGTCTTTCCAAAAGCTAGAGCAGCTTGTCCTTTTTTTGTACATTTATAAATATTTAAAAGTAAGTCAGCTGTACAACAGACAAAGTATGTATTGTTCATAGTTAAAAATCTTTCTTCTGGCTGAAGATTATACATTTAAAGTACATCCTCAAAGTAACTTGCTTCATGTTTCTTGAACATGTCTGTGCTGGGAACATAAACAAAGCACAATACTAAAAGGAGACCATTTGGAAAAGTGTAGTACTTATTATCACACAAAGTTGCTCATGACACAAACCTCTTAGCGAAGTGTTTCCAAGGGCATCTGAGGAACAGAAACAGAAAATCCACAGTCTTCATTATCAATATAAATTAAATAAGAAAAAGAACTGGCAAGAGTCTTACATTCTGACAGCTACACTATTCAGAAAGAAAGAGAACATTTGCTGTGAGAATCCATTCATTAAGATTGTTTGTAAAATATTGACATATATTTTAGTTTGGACTCACAGAGCACTCCCAAGGTGAGGGCCAAAACAAAGAAGAGACAACACACAGAAATCAGCAGCAGTCTCTCTGTAGTGTGCCCAGATGTTACAACCTTTGATGCTGGCTGAGTCAAGGGGTCATCATGATGATGTTGAGCCTCGCCTCGCTGAGGTGGATCTTGAAGAATGGCCATAAAAACTATTATTATACATACAAACTAAGAGTGTACTTGTTGTAGTGTATGTTGGTCATACACCGTGAAATATAAATATATTTTTATATTTATATTTATGGTTTGTGTTTATAGCGTTGACCTTATCCAAACTCTTATGATCTCTGATATTTGACTTAATGATATTAATTAAAGTTTATAATTGGCTTATATTTATTTGGTTTATATATATATAATTGGTTTATAATTAAAACGTTAATAATTATTTTGAGAATGGACAATAGTCAAGCTAAGTGAGTACTTCAGGATTTTCAGGAATTTTAATGAACAAACTGTACACACTGTAATTTCAAATAATGAAAGTTTTATTAACATAGAGAAGGATATTTAATTAACATAGCGTGATCTTGAAATCTCACGGCATCAACGCAGGGGAAGCCAATTCGACTTTAAAGATAAGCTAGGCGCTCTGGCTTGTGACTAAAGTGTTGCTAACTGAGGTTTAATTAATACAAAATTTTATCAAGAGACTTGATTCAATTTTCAGCTCTGGGAATGTGTAGGTTTAGCTTACTTTTCGTCGATTCTCACCACTCGTTGAGTACAGAGGCTCTCTGAGGTCCTGGAAGTGAAGGCGTTTTGCTTGGTTTCACGGTTCTCCCGCGTAAGTTTCCAGGCTGAGTCAGCGTGGAGGTCTTTCTTCGTCGGTTGAGTCGCCTCGGGCGTACTCGGAGCGTGATGACGCAGGCGGCAGGATCCTCTCTTTGGCTTACTGTCCTGAGCGGGAGTGTCCAACCATATGGACGTTTTGGACGAAAAGTTTCGCTAGTTACTGCAGATCCAGAACTAAATATCGATTCAATAAACTTACTTATTCTACGACTTTCTTTTTCTCGGCAGTGTTTCTTACTCTGGCCACGAATAAGTTCACCTGCTTTGATCAGTCGTGAGATTAAACTTAGATTGGGCGATAAAACATAAACACGATTAAAAGAAAAGATATTCAAATCACTCGACGTATTAGTAAGGCTTCACACTCTAGCTAATTCAAGACGTCTCTTGTGAGCTTTGGTGAAGTCTTTTTAAGGTTCTTCTTTGTTTCGTTCGTCGGCGTGAAGAAGAAATAGCGTCTCGCTTGGAGAGGTTTGGAGCTTGAAGGAGAACAAAGAGAACGCGTGCAGGCGTTCAGAGCGGAAGTGAAGTTAAGAGTTGAGCTTCTGATCTTCTGAGCTGCGGTTGAGCTGAGTTGAGCTTCCGATCTTCTGAGCTGCACGGGCGAACTTGATGAACTGCACGCTCTCTTTTTCCTGTTGCGAACTGTGTTGTTCTCTCTTTTCTTTCTTTTCTTGAACTTGTGTCCCAACTCAACTGTTGACCTCAACTGTCTTCGACTGTTCTCTGTGCCGAGCTGAACTGTTTTTCAAAGCCAGCGCGGTCACGCCCTAATGGGATGTGTCCTTTTTTTGATTGGGTGCGAGTTCGAGGCTCACGTGACTCTCACGAGAGAGAGAGAGGAGGGGGAGTTTGAATCAGCGATTCACAAAAAGAGTGGAAATTTCGCGTATCGAAATTTCTTATACATTTTAGTAACATATAACAATGAGTATCCTGGATATCAAAATATCAAACTTTTACATAAGATTTCATCCTGGGTACGTTGTTTTAACGTCCCAGTTACAATGATACATTAGAAGTATTAATTCTGGTGTTAATTCACTTTTCTAATCAGAGACAGAACTTCATTTCATGGTTGACAACAGTAATACACAGCATTTCATTAGAAGGTAGACGTTCATCTGAAGACACAGAAAGCGACATTAATACATATTTTTTATACACAGTAATCAGAATTTGATTTCATTTCCGTTATTATTTAGGCGACCCCGAGCGAGGCGTAGTTTCACCAGTGTCCATTCGGGGTCGCTGTTGGTCCATGCCGTTAGTCCGTTGCGGATGGTAAATGAGAGGTCAAACCGAGTTTACCCCTGCTTAACCATTTGTTGATCTCTGCAAGCGATAATGACAGACCCTTAGGCGCCACGTCATAAAAAGGGGGCAGTAAAACTCCCCTCCTTGTTTGAGGTTCCTGTTTCTCACAAGCATCATAAACTGGTTATCTTTTTTAGTTCCTGAAGAGAGAAAGGGGGTCGGGGCCATGTGTCCTGGGAAGTGTCTTTGATGTAGATTAGGTGTGTGCGTGTGTGTGGGGGCTGCAAGGTCTTTGCACCCCTGCAGTTTGTGCCTTGGTCGCAGACGAAAGGTCCTCTTCAGAATGAAAAGTTTTAATTCAAAACTTTTCATTTCTTCATTTTGATCTCGTTATCTCGTTGTCCGGTCCATACTCCACTACATTGTAGAGTTATAAAAGCAGGTGCTTGTGCTGCTTGGGGTTTGTCAGTCAAATGCCTGAGCTTAAACATGGGAAACACAAAGTCTGAGTAGAAAGTTTTCATATTTGTATGAAGAGGTTAAGTAGACAGCCCAAATGTACAAACAGTAGAAAATGAAATAACTAGAAATTACTCAGTTCAAAAAGACAAGAACTGTCTAATGTCTCTTAGCCTGGAAAGTGTAGCTTTACCAATAAACTAGTCGTTTATTTATATCACTGGTAAATTTACACTGGGTTTAAACAGCTCCACACTGCTATGACTGATGCACTCATAACAGCACAACACACACTGCCATATCAATGTCCCTGTACTGCTGCAAATGTGACAAACCTAAGTAATACTCTATCTGGGTTCACACTGTGTTTCTGTTCATGAACTGATTTCAATGAGATTGGCAGTGAAAGTGGAATTCCGCATACACAACTTCGCCTATGAAGATTTGTTGAATTCAACTTTGGTGAACTCTGACACGAAAATCTGCATCTGAACAACAACAGTGCTGCTGCCCAGGGTGTGAGACCTCTCTGCTGTGTCTGAAGCAAACTGGAGAAAACATGAACTTTGTGGTTTCAACACAAGAGACGTTGTAAATGAAGTAATGAAGAGTTTACAAAACACTTCTCTAAAAACTCCTAATTTTTTCTGCTGGTGCTGTTATGACATCAATGCTCTTCAGATGTGACACTGTGGAAGTGTGACTGGGGCTTAATTTTTTTATGATTTTAATCAAAAAAGACTTCTTATAAAATTCCGAGGCTGTCTTCTTACGATTTGCTGCTCTTCAGTCTGTTTGCGTGCTTGAAACTACTAAAAAATTTTAATGAAATCCCATTGTCAGTAAATGGCTAAAACATACTAAGGGTCTCATTCCAATTTGCTAGGCTCCCTCTCTCTATTTACTGAAGTGAAATGGCATATGAGGTTTTTAGAAAATGAATAGATACCCAAACATTGAAAAGCATGAACTGAGATGTGGATATTGCTCTAATTCCTGCTCTATATGTAGGTAATAGTGACTTATTTTTGCTGTAAATGGAACTGAATAACTGCATGAAAGTAAACATGCTGGTGCACTAGTACGCATCCTGATGGCAAAATGTCGGATAGTGCACCTTTAAATCTAATAATAAAAGGTAAAACAAAGCAAACATGAGATGAAACTGAACAAGAATGTGTGTGAATGGTCACAATGACTCACCCTGAGTAGGGAAGCTCACTGTGGAGTAGGTAGCATCAGCTGAAAAAACATTAAAGTGTAATAAATCAACTATTACATTTTATGCTGTGTTATACTGGCTATGCTCATGTTATAATGGTTTAATTCATGTGTTATTTTATACATTGATCATTAGAGAAAGAAAAGTACAAATGTTTATATTTATATGATTCTCTTGGTGTTGGGTACATTTTCAAAAGTTAGACAAGACAAATATGGTAGAAAAATTGCAGCTATTGATGACTAACCCAACTTGAGAAGAGCCATAATAAAATTGCCATTAGCTCACTCAAACCAGCTGCATATATTCTGTTTAGCTACTTTTAGACAAACTACACTACACACCTATACTATATGTATTATACAAAAATGCCCATTGTAAATGTATAAGAGATATAAGAGAAAACAAAAGGGGAAATTTAAAGTCTAGATTCTCTTTCATGTGCGAAAGAGGCATATGAATAACAGACAAATGCTCTGGGTTTTCACCTCTGTTAAATTTAGCACTAGTTAATATAGTTACTTCTTACCTTATGTTGAAACATGTGTATGACATGGAAACAAGTAGAGATTTGAGCACCTTTGCTGAATTACTTATATGTAAAAAAAAAAAAACCTTTTTGTACTAGACGGCCATTATAATAAATTGTTAGTATTATTATTCATTTATATTTATGATCCAGGCCCAGGCTGACTAAGCCAGCCTCAGGGGTTTTCCACAAAGATTTAGATCGCAGTGGAGGTATCACTGTTAATCTGCAACTCGACCCTCCCTCACAGCTCAGAGCAGGCATTGATATTAATGAATGTTAATCTTAAAGATATGCCCAAGAATAAACTTTTACCCATGTTACATTCAATGTATATTAATATAGTAATAGTTGAAATTCTCTACAAATCCCTATTTTTAGACTAACATTTATTATACAATGCATTTGCAAATATTTCAGAGCTTTTACTTTTCCACATATTGTTATGATGTTGCCTTGTGCACAAATTAAAAAAAAGATGTTTTTTTTTTTTTACCATCATCCTTCACTCAGTAGTCCATAATGACAAAGTGAAAATAAATTTTGCAAATTTATTAAAAATAAATTACTCAGTACTCACCTTTACCCAGTACTTAGTTGAAGTAACATTGGTGGCAATGAGAGCCTTTTGAACAGGAAGCCATAAGGATTGCACACCTGGGTTTAAGGATTTTCTGGCATTCTCAAGCTCTGTCAGGTTGGATGCCTACCATTTGTGGACAGACATTTTCAGGTCTCCCCAGTTATGTTCGATTGGGTTCAAGCCAGGGCTCTCGCTGGGCCACCCATGGACATTCACTAACTTCTGCCTTCTGTACTCCTGTGTTGTTTTCGGTGGTCCTTAGTGTTCTGAATAAGGTTTTCCTTAATAATATCTCTGTCCTTTCCCTCAACTCTGAATAGTCTCCCAGTCCCAGCTACTGAAAAAGACCCCTAGAATATGATGCTGCCAGCACCATCCTTAAATGTAGAGATAGCATTGGGCAGGTGATGAACAGTGCCTGGTTTCCTCTGGACATGACACTTGGATCTGATTCCAGAAAGGTCAATCAAGCAGATTATTGTTTCTGTATTTATTACTGAGGTTTTTAGGTGTTTTTTTGTTGGATTTTCATGTATTTTTACTGATTAGAGTCTTCCGTCTGGTCAGTCTGCCATAAAGTCCAGACTGGTGGAGTACTGTTGTAATGGTTGATCTTCTGGAAGTTTCTCCCATCCGCACACAGGATCTCTGGAGCTCACATGTAGACCATGTATCTTTCAAATCATGTCCAATCAACTTAATTTGCCACAGGTGCACTCCAATCAAGGTGTAGAAACATCATAAAGATTATCAAGGAAAATAGGAGGCCCGAAAGCAAAATTTAAAATGTCATAGCAAAGGGTCTGAATACATCCATGCTAAATTTTATATTTTCACATTTACATTTCCTGATATTGTATAAATATCTAAAATTTAGTTTTCACATACTCATTATGAGGTACTGATTGCATATTGATGAGGCAAATTTAGCACAAGACCTACATAAATATGTGGGGAAACAAAATGGAAACGGTCTGAAGATTTTCAAAATGCATTGTATACTTAAAAATGAGTAGACAGTGGTTTTAGTACCCTTCATGTGTCAAGTTATGTTCTTTTTTGCTTTCATTATGATGTGATTTGGCGGCACGGTGGCGCAGCAGGTAGTGTCGCAGTCACACAGCTCCAGGGGCCTGGAGGTTGTGGGTTTGATTCCTGCTCCGGGTGACTGTGAGGAGTTGATGTGTTCTCCCTGTGTCTGCGTGGGTTTCCTCTGGGTGCTCCGGTTTCCTCCCACAATCCAAAAACACACGTTGGTAGGTGGATTGGCGACTCAAAAGTGTCCATAGGTGTGAGTGTGTGTGTGTGTGTGTGTTGCCCTGTGAAGGACTCCGGGGTGTATTCCTGCCTTGCGCCCAATGATTCCAGGTAGGCTATGGACCCACCGCGACCCTGAACTGGATAAGCGGTTACAGAAAATGACAGATAATGATATGATGTGATTTCATTCATTAATTTATTCATCCAGTTCAGGTTTGTGGTGGGTCCGGAGCCTACCCAGAATCACTGGACTTGAGGCAGGAATACACCCACAGGACGATACACATTCAAGCACATCTATGAACAATTTTTAGTTGCCACCTCACTTACCAAAATGTGTTTTTGCACTGTAGGAGGAAACCCACGAGGACACAGGGAGAACACACCAAACTCCTCACAGACAGTCACCCAGAGCGGGACTCGAACCCACAACCTCCAGTTCCCTGGAGCTGTATGACTGTCCCACCATGCTGCCCCTATGATGTGATTTCTTTATTTATATTTTCACTGTTTTCTTTTCTACAGCTTGTTTAATTTAATATTTGCAGTGTGTTTTCAAATATAAAACATGCTTCATATTTAAAGCATGTTTCATTATATGTAGTGTGCTTTCATATTTTAAGCATGTTTTTTTTATATGCATTATTGTTTCACACTCAATTCATGTGTTTGTGTGTTGTTTTCTTTGCAACTGTGTTTTAACTACATACAAAATAAAGTTTAGATATAAAGAGGCTTTAAGGACAAAACTGACATTTATATTGTAATCTGCATGAGTGAATGCAGTTATACTGAAATGATATTTAGCTATATATATATCTGCTAAATTCTAATGTTGTCACTAAATAATCATAAACATAATCATTTAGTAAATACTATATATGCTTATTGAAAAAAAAACCAAAAAACAATTATATTGTTATTGCAAATGTGCAAATTATGTTTCATACTTGTGACTAAGCATTTAGTATTTAGATTATTAGAATAAACAAAATTTGGGATGCTTGAATTACATGCATGAGTCCACAACTTTGTGTGTGCTACCCAAGGAAAAGTAACAACTCTTCTTCAAGCTTTAAAACACAATTATGTATAAGAAACACAAAATGAGAGTTCTTGCAGGTCCCAAAGTACAACAAGGAAAAGGTTTCTTGGAGATGAGAAAAGCTAAACATTATTTCTTTCACTTACCATCAGTTGTTTTTATTTCATTTGAATGAAATGGTTGGACATGGCGGACTTGAGAGTACACAATATCATCATTCAAATTTGAACTCCCTGGTGGTTTAAATGGAGAAAGTATTAAATGACAGAGAGAAAGAGAAAAATGGAGCTTCCTGTATTGTGCAAGTCAGAAAAACAAGAAAACCTTTTCAAACCTGTCATTGATTGTAATCGTGTTTTGTCACTCCACTACAAATAAATGTTCAAAATTCAGGATATATTTCCCAAATTGCTTAACAAATGACATTCTTTTAAGTAAAGACAGGGTTGATTGATTTGGTGAAAACGCAGTAGATTAAGTAAGAATTCTCTGATTTACTGTTTAAATATAAAAATGTATGTAAAGTTTAATAATATGAAAATAACATGAATATTTCAGAAAGATGCAGCTCGTAATTGGTTAATGCTGTGATCGATCTCTCTGTGGAAGTTACTTTTTCCTGGGAAGCCCGCTGGATGACTTCTGGCCTAGATTTGTATTTTCTTTTTTTTTTTTGCAATCTGATTTTTTTTTTACTTGAATTTATGGGTCCGTATTTTTTAAATCAGATTTTTTTTTACTTTTTTTAAGTTAAATGTCACACCTTTGTTCTGTCTTGTCTGCTGTCCCTGCCATGTGCTCACTTAGCACATGGCTCTGTATGTTATTGTTCATGTGTCCTCCCTAGTCCCGCCTTTGTTCCTCCTCCTCATCTGTGTCTCATTTGTTACCCTGCCCTCTCATTAGCCATCCCATGTGTTTCTTGTCTGTGGTGTGCATTTAAGTTCCCTTGTCTCTGTGTGTGTTTGTTGGACATTCCATGTTTGCATGTATGTCTTGTTGGTTCTTGGATTTGGTCCATGTTTGCTGGTCTGTCTTGTCTGTTCCTTGATTTGTTTCTCCTCTCTGTGTATCTGTCTGGTCTGTCTGTTTCTTCCTTGTGCTTTGAGTTCTCATTTTATTTGTCTGTTTTAGCTTTCTGTCTAGGTTTGTTTGTTTAGCACTCTGTCTCTCTTATGTATCTGTTTCTCAGTCTAGGTCTTTCTTTGTTTAAGTATTCTGTCTAGTTACCTTAATCTGTCTCTGTATTGTTATCTTGTGTTGTAAATAAAGTTTGTCATTGTGTTTTAGCAAGTGTGTCCACCTCCGTCAGTCCTGACATTAAAAAAAGTTTTAATTTTTTTTTTAACTTAAGATTATTTTTAATATGAGTTATTCAAATCTGAATATCTCACCACCTCAACATTTCCAGTTTATCAAATGTCATACAAAAATAATTCGAATATAAAATATTCAAAATTCATATTTAAATATTTATGTCATCAATTTAGCTGCATATTCTATGCTATCTTCTGTAACCATCTCGTGTGGGTCTGGACACTACCCAGAATCCCTCTGTGCAAATTGGATATACACCCTAAAGGGTCACCAGTAACTCGATGTCAATGTTAACAAATATGACCCTTATAACTTTTGACATCTTTTAGAATAAACATTAATAAATGTCTGTGTATGCTGGGTCATCTGTTATAAAGAACTTATGCAAGTGTTATGTAACTTTCAAAACCCTACAGTAAAATGTTAACTCAGTTCTATAAGTGTTAGAATAACTTATTTAAAACTACATTTAAACTGTTGTAAAACAAATAACACATTCATAATACATGAGCAAGGAAAGGCCTTAACCCTGTAATATCTGTACTGAGGTGAAGTAGAAAAATATCCTATGGTCCAACAAACCAAAATTAGAAATTAAAAGTTATGCATCCAAATTTCGATAAGCATACAGTTCAAAAACCAGAATCTGTGATGATGACAGTGTAAATTAGTATGCATAGTATGTGTTACTTGTACACTTGTGAAGGCTTAGTTACTGCTGAACAATGTATACAGGTTTTGGAAGAAAATACTTTAATCCAGAAAACAATTTATATTTTATTCTGGGCGGGCCTTGCTTATATCTGTAAGGCAAGGCCAGTTCACCTTCTGCATGGATTACAGCATGGTTCCTTACTAAACGGAGCCCAGGTGCGCACTAGACCAAACCTTTTGGACATTTAATAAAAGCACTGTGTATTATGTAATCACAAATGCTCTAATGAAGACCCTGAGCAGGTGAGTAGCTGAAATTCTAAAACAGGCAAAGACTGGAACGTTGCTAGCATCAAATTCCCAATGTGCAAAAGCTATAAAAAGAAAACTATATACTTTCCCAGTTTCATGATCTAAATGTTGTCAATTCATTTAGGATAGAATTATTTGCACATAATTGAATTTGTTTTCATTTATATTGAGACCCACATCACATTTTTTATTCTTTTTTTCTTCCCTCAACTTCACTTTTTGACCCTTCAACTTCATAAAACTGAATTGAAAACTATATATATATATGTATGTATATACAGTCAAATACATATAGAGCAAAGAAATATATAGACTTAAGTAGATGTTTCAAGATATGACTGATGGGAAGCTATAAACAGAACTCTGTTGTTCCTGCACTGTAATCATTTTGAAACCAGTAAAAGGAAAGAAAAAAAAACACTCACTTTTGGAGGGCTCACCATCTCCTGTCTCTCTTTCCTGATATTTTTGATAATTCACATTGGAGTAGATAACTGCCATTGAAGCCGTAGCCGTGGGAAGTGCCTTTAATTGTCTGTACAGTCTTATGATAAACTTTGAATAAACCAAATTTCCAGTAGTCTGTGACTACTTCTCACTCTCTATCTATGACGTTCTTAACACATCAGAGATATTCAGCAGCTTAGACACCACACCTAGACACCATACTCTGCTGACAGAGTGTGCAAAGTCCCTTTTTTACATCACCTTTAGTTCCTTTTTATAGTCCCCTTCCTTTTTCTCAGAAGTCCAAAAACATGACTTCTCAGATCACATCTTACACTGTGGTGCACATTCTGTTGGGTTTTGTGTTTGCTATCCAGTATGGATAAATATGGTTCATTTAATGTATTGCCCTCTTGATGTTTTGTATTCTCCACAAAGCCTCCCCTTCTCTAGAGTCAAACATAAAACATCTGAACACTCTTGGCCCTGCTTGCTTAAATTTTTACTATTATGTGAATTACTATTGAATATAGACAACATTTTGCAGATGCCCTGATGCAGTGGTGGACAGTAACAAAGTAAATGTAATTTGTTACTGTACTTAGGTAAAGTACAGATACACAAAATATTAAGGATTTCCATTTAGGGAGACATTTTACTTTAACTCCACTACATTACGTAAATCTGCCGTTACTTTTTGGTTTGTGTGAATAACATCAAAACGTGTCTGACCAAAACAGATGAACAAACAGTTGGCGTGCTAAAATAACCACACTTCCCTCCACCTCCCTACCAATTTCAGCACAGTGCTGTAAAAGTTAATTGCACTAGGGGGAGCCCCAGGAGCAGAAAAAATACCTCAAATCTCACCTAGTGTTTATGTTAAAAATGTTATGCATAAGTGTAATAAGAACAAAAAAGGCCATTATATAAGTTTATTGTTGTGCCTTGGCGCTTGTGTCGCTCTGCAATTACACCGCCAAACCACTAGGGGTGACTTGCAAACATCTTTGTTAATATTTAGTATAAAGTTTTGAGTTAATATTTCTTGACTTTTGAACCATGTTCATCCGACTGCAGACCAATCATAGTCATTATAGCCTGCGTAGATGCAACGAGTTACATTTCTGGAGAGTGGTGAATCAGGCCACGCTGCCTATCGAATAGGTTCAACACAGAAATATTATTTGGGCTTAATAATCAGGAGAGAGCGACTTCTGTTGGTTTGGAGGGGCAGCACAAAGACTGATACCTAAATATGTTTGGACTTTAACTCAATTAGAGATCTAATAACCAGGACTATTTTTACTGGAGATATATTTTACCTTGAGTATGTGTACTTGTACATCCATTATTCATTCATTCATCATCTGTAACCACTTATCCAATTCAGGGTCGCGGTGGGTCCAGAGTCTACCTGGAATCATTGAGAAGGGTATCTCTGCAGGCCGGAGGCAGCTCCAAGTGGGAGGTACAGATCCAAGTGGGCCGTACAACTCCAAGTGGGCCGTACAGCGGCAGTGAATTTACAGTGAATTACCATCTTATTAAGTTCACCTTACTTGTAGCTACAGGGACTGTCTCTATTGTCATATATACCCATATACCCACTATGACTGAGTGCTCATGGTAGGTTTACTGAATATTATGATTATTTGCAAATTATTAGCACCATTTCTCCCATGTCCATTAATGGAAAGGAGCTGCTTTAAATATTTATTTGAATAGTGGGCCATAAGTATTACTTAAGGGGTTACACATTTAAATTGATTATAATCCAGTACTGTGTTGAGTACAAAACAAATAATACAGTCCTATAGTTCTGTAATCAAATTAAAATAATGATTGTAGACTGTAGAGGCTGTAGACTGTAGATTGTAGACTGTAGAGATTGTAGAGGCCTAATGGATTTCATAAGTTTGCAGTTCACCCCATAATCAGATTACCAAAAATATATCATTAAAATATCAGGAGTGCTATGCATTTTGTTTTCACTGAAACGTAATATTTTAAACTACAACTATTAGAGGGTACCTAGTTCTGTTGGAGATAAACTATGCCCTTTTTTTTAAATCACAAAGGCTGCATTTCCTACATTCGCCTTCCCACAAAACATCTAGATCCCCCACTTGCTGGTTTCTATCCACTTGCTGCATACGCCCCTCCCACTTGCGGGCCTCCGGCCTGCAGAGATATGTACTTGCAGGAATACACCCTGGAGGGGGCGCCAGTCCTTCACAGGGCAACACACACACACACCCCTACGGACACTTTGAGTCGCCAATCCGCCTACCAACGTGTGTTTTTGGACTGTGGGAGGAAACCAGAGCACCTGAAGGAAACTCACACGGACAAGGGGGGAACACACCAACTCCTCACAGACAGTCACCCGGAGCGGGAATCAAACCCACAACCTCCAGGTCCCTGGAGCTGTGTAACTGTGACACTACCTGCTGTGCCACCGTGCCGCCCTACATCCATTATCCTACCTCCAAATCAGGTTATTGTCTCTTCAGTCAGTGTCCCATTGTCCCATGTATGTCTATCAGTGAGCTGCTGGTATTGTATGTCCCGCACTTGTCTTCTGCTTGTTCACTTATATATATACTTAGCTTAGTTGAACTTAGTCTATTCACATTAAAACTCTCTTGACTTGACAATTGACTTTTTCCACCACTGCACTGATGTGCTGACACCTGGGAATGAGAAACATAGGAGCACAGTTTTATTTCAGTAAGAACAGGTATAGTGTCTGAATGGGGTTTTGGCTGCCTTAGGTGGGGTTTTGTTGTCTTGGGAGGGGTTTTGGCTGTATTGGGATAGTGTTTGCATGTGACTGTACATAGGCAATACAAACTGCTCCAGTCAATTGGTATTGCAGACAGAGATAAGAAAAGCAGGGAATCTGAATCTGTCAATAAACAGTTCTCTAAACTCATGATTCTCAAGACCTTCATAAACTAACTGACAAGCCATAACATCACTAACACCTCCTTTTTTTTCTACACTTACCTTCTACTGACAGTATATGTGCACATTGCAGTTCTACAACTCCAAACAGTAGTTCATCTGTTGCTCCACCCCATGTTATCAAATGCCCAGGCACAGACAGTTCAATCACAGAGTCAGAATCACAAGTTTGGAATCTGTGATATGGTTAGGTTGCACCTTTTGTGGTTGTTGCATTTATGGATATCATTTATTTGGTGGTTCATTGAGGGCATGTTCAAAGACCTTGGCATGCCTCCCCTTCACAATTATCTTCTGTTAAAACCACCTCCGCTCACATAGACATTAACTGGAGGTTGATGTTGTAGTTTGAATAACCTGTATTTTAGGCTGAGCCGTTAAGGCAGCTTGTATGGTGGTGTTATTTTGAGGTGTTTGTGGTAAACATTTATTTTCTTCTTATTATTTATGAGTTTACTCAGTTGGGCTCTTTTTAGTTGCATTGTCAACTGTCCTTTCATTTCCTGTATCACTCTATAGTGTACCACAGGATCCTTAGAATGCTTGCCAGTTAATGCTGCTCAGGCCTCAGCGTTTCTCTTACTTCTAATAATAGACTATGTTTGTTGATTTGCTCACTGATACAGGTCTTTGGTTTCAATTTCATTGTTTCTGTTTGACTGGGATCTAGAGTTGCCACCTTTCAGAAATTTAAATAAGGGAAGGCCATCACAGCTCCTCTGGGCCATGACCACCAAAGGCCCAACTCCTGTGGGGCAGGGCACCCACAAAAGTGGTATGTTTTATTTTGTGCCAGGGCTTTTAATAAAGGGCAGTGCAAGACAGCAATTAATCATACTTAAAACTTGAAATGCTTTATTACCCATTAACACATTCTTTTATAAAGTGCAGTTAATTAAAACTTAAAAGAATTCTGTTTTGCGGAGTGTAAAACAATGAACTTTTAAAATATAAGATAAATACATTGAGAACTTAATGTAACTTTTTAAGTGCATAACTATATGGACTCTCTTCGAACCCTGGGGACATTACTTAGAGGAAAAAACAACAAAACAAAACAAAAAAATAAATAAATAAAACAAAAACTTGTAAAGACTTGTAAAGTTATCTGCTTATTCAGTAAAAAAAAAAAGAAATAATTTGCTTTGTAATAATCTCCACTAAGGCTATACAGTCAAGGATGTGCCTCTTCCCACTCATGTTTTTGCTTTTAATACTCACTCATTTAATCACTTAATTGGTTTACCATTTTCATTTTACTTTTGCTCATATTATACTCATTTTTCAATGCATGACACCTAGCTATTCTGAGGACAACGTTATCTTTTGCATTTTATTACTTTACGTTGATTTATGATTCAGTTGTTCCATTTTACATGTTTAATCAATCATAACAAGGGAGGAATGTGATGGGAAAATGCAATATAACATTGTAATAAGAATGATAATAATCCACCAATATACTCTATAATGATTGTTATAGACACATACATCCTGACTGTATAGGACATAGTGTGCTTGTGACCTTAAAGGGCTTATTACGTTGTGTCCTCAGGGCACGACCCAGGAAAGACGGGAACAGAGAGATTAGAATAGGGATGTAAGGTCCCTAGAAAGATTTAAACTTGACCTAACCATCTGCAATCAATTTTTTTAAATAGAAGATAACAGATGCATGCCATTTAAGGGAATGTCTGGGTTTGTGAAATGAGACATGCTGTAATAATGTCTGAACGGTACACATGATGCTTGGTGTACGTACAGAAGGGGCACATAACAGTAGGGTGTACGTGACTGGGGTTCTATATATACTTCATCAACTGTTCAAATAAACTACAGATTGGAGAGAATTCTTGACTCTGTGTCTTTATTCCTCTGGTTTCTCCTTGGGCCTAAGAGCATCGATCTTCCTTCCTGATTGCACTTAGACAATTGTCATGACAATTGCTTCTCCCTTCCACATCTGTAGTGCTCGCCAGATGCCATAACATGTTCTTTTAAAGCAGAGGTATTTAAACTTTTACCTCCCGAGCCCCCCTTGGCAATTTTTTTGTGACCTTGGGGTCCCCCAACCCCCTCAACTAAAACATGAGTGTCAATATGCAGACTACTACATTGTATATAAATAACAACAAGTCATACCATTTGTCCAGAACTTTTATATATAACAATAACGAATGAAATAAGAAGCAGCACATATATTCTCACAAATCCAATTCCACACACACAAGTACAAATATACACTCACAGTTCTGCTACAGTTGCAGTGGTTTATATGGTGCAAAACAAAGTTGCACATTCACAAACCGATATATGAATCTGTGCAATGTGAGTTACACACCTGTATTTTTTATTTATTTTTAAGGGGATATTAGTCTTATACAAACACAAGTCAATGACTACACCTGATAGAATCTGTGGCATCGAGTCTCAAATTCTGTCTTTTTCACTTACACATGAGAACTTCCAAACGCTCTCACTTTTGCATCAGATATCTCAGTCAGTGTAATGCAAAACTAATTTGTAATTTATAATTAGAGCCAGGGACAGGCACTGTTCAGGGATCTTTCTGACAAATCAGATGATGTAGGTCCTCCGTGAATCAGACTTGTTTTCCCTACAGATGCACAACTGACAATAAACTGGACTGGGCTAAGAACACTGATGCCCTCTAAAGGAAGGGCCAATGCGGTTTTTATTTTCTGAGGTCCTTCAACATCTGCTAGACTATGCTCATGATCTTCTATGAGTCTGTGGTGGCGAGTGCTATCCTATATGCTGCTGCATGCTGGGGCAAGCAGATGCCAACAGACTTAACAAACTGATCCGTAAGGCTGGCGATGTTGTGGGTGTGGAGCTGGACTCGCTGGTGGCAGTGTCAGAGAGGAGGACGCTATCTAAGCTGCAGGCCATTATGGACAATGGCTCCCACCGACTCTACGACACAGTGATGAAACACAGGAGCACATTCAATGCATGACTCATTCCACCGAAATGCACTACAGAGAGTCACAGGAGGTCATTCTTACCTGTGGCCATCAAACTCTATAACTCCTCCCTCAATGTGTGACACCATGGTTCATCCGTGCAATACTCAATACCATATTATACTGTTCATATGTACAATAACAATAATAATGTGAATAATAATGTGTGCAATAATTCAGAAATGCAATGATCTATACAGTATAATTTATATTTATTAAAATATACTGTATAGATCATTATCACAGCCAATGACACTTTACTGTATTTTTAAGAATGTAAATGTAAGAATGTAAATTTCGCTTTGTTTTAAATTATTATTAGAACGTTTATTCTTTACATAAACGGTTGCAACTGTAATAAGTGCAACTTCCCTCTGGGATCAGTAAAACATTTTTGAATTTGGAGCAGAGAACAGTGCTGAAATGAATTATCCTTGGTGATTCAGCACTTTGAACAGAGTCTGATTGATACAAATATTTATAATAAACAGGAAGAGAGAATATGAATTTAAAATAAATTAAAATAAACCTTTCCACATCCTTATGTCTAAAAGACTCTGCCTCTCTGTCTCACTTTTTTAAAGCCAATCATGTCACAGACCCTTTGCCAAGTTACCTCATTTATTTCATGAATAAACAAGAAAATGACTGAAAGTAAAATCAATCAGATTTGACATCTGTCCAAAAACATCACACAGTAAAGTGAGTTCTTAGAACTGTCCTCGTCACATACAGACCCCCTACAGTGGTGGTCCTGGAAGGTGGGAATGTCAGTGCTGTGTTCTGCTCAGATATGAATCACAGTGTTAGGGGAAGAGTGGGTTAAAAGTTCTGAAGTGAGACTGGAAGGAGTGTTACCTGACAGGACTGGACCTGTTATTACAGCAACTGGAGTTTTAACTAATGAATTGATGTATGAGATTGATTTTTCATCCATGACGTGTACAGAAGTGAAGCATGATTAAAGATAAAAGTGATCAGTCTCAAACTCATTTGAATAGATTTTAAACACACAGAGGGAGTTCTTTCTACACTGAGTTTCTTTTTGAGATTCTCACATTGTGTGACTGTGGACTGATCGGTTTGAGCTGGAGGTCAAACAAAAAAACATTAAAAATGACTGAAAAAGACTTAAACATTAAAAATGATCTGATATCAGTATTTTAGATAAATATATATTTTATAGTACTATATATAAAATATATAGACGTCGTGGTGACATGTTAATTTTGCACAACTAAGAGTAGATCAGACAGTAAAATTGATGAAGTTTTTTAAAAACCTCTTCCAGACACATTTGGTGCTAATCTGCAGTGCATCAGTGCATCTTTATGGTAAATGGAGCGTAAAATGCACAGTCAATTATTTTTTTATTTTTTTATATCAGTGTTAACTGAGTTTTACCTGCTGACATGTGACCTTTGGTTCAGGATCTCTAAGAGACTGACAGTGCTTGTGGATCAGCTGTGTAACACCCTGGTAGTAGACCATGGAAGAGTCATAATTCCCAAGCAATGCATATTCCCATCCCTTCCTGGCATTTTCAAAAGTCTCGGTTAAATTCATCATGAAAGAGAACGTTCACAAAGTCCAAACTGAGGGCTCACAGTAACATTATAGTTGCCAAACCAAATGTGCTTTCGTTGATGTTGTTGACTGAAGTTAGACGATGTAATTCAAATATTCCTGGACACTGAGGCATATATTAGGTTATATATTTTGATGTAATCATATGAATTACAATCAATATTTATTTATTACAAACAGGTGTACAAATACAGCTCGAAATCAAGCATCAAAGCAGGCAACTGGTCAAACAATACAAGAAAAACTCCAAGTGGTTTTATATATAATATACATCTTTATTTTACATTTAGCTATATCTCAGTGGCTGCACCCAGGCTTTTTGACACATTCATCATCTCCTGGGTGACACAAGGCTATAGTGAGTAACTCTCACCCACTACTTGTACACATTCATGAAGAAAATGTAAGAAAATCAAAGTAAATGTCTCCATGTAAGGACTAAGTGTGCTTTAAGGAACACTTTGATGAGGCATAAATATTTCCAAGATGTTTATTGTATATTTTATTTCTGCATGGCATTATTTAAGCATCGATTTTAAAAGTCATTGCATTTCATATTGCTGCTTTCATAATGATGTAACATCTCTTCTGCAGTTCTTCATTACACATTATTACACACAAATTATTATTTTATAAATAAATGTTTATATTATGCAATGATGTGAAAAGTAAATATGATCTTCTTGAATTTAATACCTGTAACACATTTCAAAAAATGTTGGGGCAGCATTGAAGGCCAAGCAAAATACAGTCTACTGCATTAACAAGTTCAGGTCCCGAGTCGAATGCATAATATTTGCTACTGGATACATCTGTCTGCTTCTCACAGAAGATTCACTTGTCGTAGGACATGTTCAGTAGGAAGAAATTAGTAGGAGTACTTGAAGAACGGATCACATTAAAAAAAAATGAAGTCTGTAAACTGCTGTTGTTGATACTGACATTAATATTAGAAATGTACTGAGAATTTTTACTGTCAGAAAATGGAACATTACAGTTCTCTACATTATTCATTATTTATTTTAATGTTATATTAAAATTATATTTATCAAGAGCTACACAACAAATGAGAAGAATATGACATTAAAAACTCACAGCACCTAAATTCATAGACAGAAGCAACAAGGTTTTGAATAATAAAGGTCTACATTAAAAAACATAATTTAACAAGATGTAATTTTAACATTTCATTTTCACTGGAGGAGAGATCCAGAGAAAACTGTGTCAGTGCCTCATCATTTCTGAAAATGTTAGTAACAGATAACACTTCATATTCATACAGATATTTAAGGGCTGTATACTGTGAAAAAAAATCTAATAAATTAATTATTACTAAATCACTTTAGCTCATGACAACACTAGGTTCTTAATATCAAGGGATGAAATAAATGTTAAAACTTTATATATCAGTCATCCTCTGATATTAAGATCCCAATGTTGTAATAGTTTATTGATTTGATTTTTTTGCACCGCACCACCATCCCAACCCCTCCTTTTCAATCAATGACCCTGGCTTCAGCTTTCGTCCCAGCAGCAGCTGCCCAGAACTCCAGCCCAAGTCTTTCTGAGCTCACCTTCCTTGCCTTTCCTACTTCAGGCTCAATTAACAAAAATAAAATGAATCAATTAAACGTAAAAGAAAAACAAACAAACCAAACAAACTCCCACAAATTCCCTACATTCCCCCACGAAGCGAAGACTAAAAATGAACAGAAAAAGTATAAGGAGCATATATTTTAGAGTCCTCTCATTTCTGCCATAATTGTAATTTGTTTATTTTATTTGTGTTATTGCCTCACAGACGCCATAAAGATGGTCTTCCTCTGCATCACAGAATTTGTCAATTAAACTATACAAGATACTACTTAGGACCATTGCAGCACAGTCCTCTCCTTCAGGATATTTACCGTTATTTCCCTTCCAGTTATCAGGCTGGGATGTATACCAGATCCTGGAAAACAAAAAAAAAAAAATAATTATTTGTCACAATGTGCCATTTTTAAAAATATATTAAAACGATATTTTTACTAAATCAGAGCTAGAGCTGTAATCTACAGTAGATATAGCTCAGAAATCACGTGTGTGGTATTTTACAGCTGAGTGTGAAATGGACTTACGGTGATTTATCACTGAGTGGTGTTCCATCTAACCAGCGCCAGTCTCCCTCCTTCTCAACATCAGTCAGACCAACCCAGTAAAAATGTTCATCAGTAAAAGGAGCTGATTTCTTCATATAATTCTACAAACACAAACACCCTGCTAAGTGAACTGTACAGTAAACATTAAACAGCTCCAGCAGAAAGAGCTTCAGTGTCTGATTAACTACAAACAACAAAAAATGTAAACTTTATTTTTAACAGCAAATTTCAGCTGAATTCATATAACTTTCCTCTGTGTGAAGACAACACTGAGAACACCATTATACTACATTAGTGTTTCTCAATCAGCACTAAACCTGGAGGAACTTTATTTGAGGATTTTATTCTGTTATAAATCCCATTTCCAAAATCAATGATGAGCAACACCGCGACCCTGAAATGGAGAAGCGGAAAAGAAAATGAATGAATGAATGAATGATGAGCAAATACTTTAAATATTTAATAAAAAATTAGTACAAATACAGTAATTTATACGTTGACACTAAGATAGTTTACTGTTTTTTGAAAAATATTTGCCCAGCAACACCTTCCAAAGTTGGGACAGAGGCATGTTTACCACTGTGTTACATCACCTCTTCTTTTAAACACACACTGTAAATATATAAGGAACTAAGGAGACCAGTCTCTGTAGATTTAAAGGTAAAATATCTTCCCATTCTTGCTTGTTTGAAGGTTTCAGCTGCCTCACTGTTTCCATTGTTTTTCACTTCATAATGCAACAGTTTTTTTTTCCAAATGAGTTTTTCACACTAACACACCACCACCATGTCAGTGTCACTGCAGCGCTGAGAATGAGCTACATCCCAAATCATACCTGCTCTGTGGTGCTTCTGCAGGGGTCCAGACCATTGAAGGGCATTGAAGACCATTAAAGAAAAACCTACATTACTGTAATATGTTATTTTGTAATCAGTGCCATAGGGTAAAGCTGTACAAAGTATCACACAGAGTCTACAGCGGGGACAAATTGATTTGGTTTTCTACATCCGTGATTGTATTTCTTTAATATAATATAATAATAAAAGCTACTGTAAGCAGTGGGCCTTATTTAAAACTTGTAAACATTTGAAGCAATAGGAACTTAATGCGGGTTAATCCCCACCCAATCTATCAGAGAGTGTTAAGGAATAAGTCACATTTATATTTGAGTATCATACCTGCTCTTCTGTACTGCTGACAGTCACTAAGTCTCCTCCGGCAGCCACACAAGCATCTCTACTGGCAGTCCATGTCTTTTTATCAGTAGAAAAGTAGTAGCACTTCCCTTTGAAGAATTTCCAGCCCTCAGCACAGCAAGCATCACCCTCTGTCAGAGCAGAGAAAATTTCTTAAAATTTAGAAGTAATGTCCCTAAATAGATTAGAGTAATCTAATGAATATGGTGAAGAACACCCTGAGTGGAAAAGTGGCCCTGCAAACATTAGAGCTTTGCTAAACAAACATTAATTCAAAATTATTGTTCAGTCATTCCTCTGCTGATGCACACCATTGTTCCTCATATTGACTTAATTGATCTTACTGTTCATGAAAAGGCATTCTAGATGCAGAAGCATTTCTTTGAGTGTTTGAATCATACTAATGTATTCATCTGCTGTGTTGGGTGCACTTCCCGTACTCATTCCTGCTTGTGTTGCTAAGGAACTGAAAACTAGCGGCTGTAGTGAAAACACAGTCTGTTTTCCATTGATGCAATTTCCATTTTTTTCAATCAGTAAATCTGACTTTTCTAAATTTCAATAGTGATAAAAATGTATCTCACTTGATTGTTCACACAGCTTTTGCTTTTCTGCCTCAAGCTCCTTAATTTCATTCTCTTTATCTGAAAAAGACAGAATATCATGATGGTTACATTAACCACACTAAAAAATGAGGACAGACTGACACTGTAATCTGTAACATAGCCTGTATCCTGTACTCAATCATTACATGACCAGGGTGTATCATCTGAGATTAAGCTAACTTAAGCCCAAATTTAAGGGCTGTCTAATAGGACTCTCCCTTAGCTCTGTTCTTATTGGACAGGCTTGACTTTGGGCTTAAGTTATCTGGCTAAACTGAGAAATCCTGCTTTGCGGAACACACCTTGGTGTCTCTGACAGCAGTGCTGGAGCCAGTATTTTCTCTTGGAGAAGCACTCATTCTGGAGTGGAGCTCTATCTTGAGTTTAAGTCTGAGATTCCAACCTCTGTCCAATTACATTACAGTCCAAACACACCAGGTTACCAGTACACACAATAGTGGACACAAACAGTGTCCTTCAGCCATGGCATGACAAAGTGAACAGAGATAATGTTTAATTATAACCCAAAAATCAAACAAATTTCAGCTTCCTTCAACAAATCTCCAGGGCCCAAAACAAACGAGAGGAAACACTGGTCATGTGTTTGAAAGATGGAGGCAGCTTAGGAGCTAATCGCTTTACAAAGTTTTGGTTTAGTATGCTAGGTTGTCTCTCTGCTCACAGCAGAATAACACCATTATCTGGAGGTTCTTAGAGATATATTGTAGACCTCCAAATGTTGAAAAGCATGAACGAAGGTGAGGATATTGTTCTATTTCTTCTCCATAGGTGGGTAATATTGACTGATTTTTGCTGTAGATGAAACTGAGCGCTAACTGCATGAAAGTAACTGAAAGTGCTGCAAATCTAAACAACTCAAGTTACAAAGGAGTTTCTGTTATAATTCAAAGTTAATAAAACACTTAAAAAACTAAGCCACATACAAAGGGTTGTATATTTTAGCCTCCAACAAACCACTGCACCTTAAAAGGTACAGAGCTTCTGAATATAAACTAATGTGAGAACAGAATCATAGAATCATAGATGTTTCATTTAAGACACAGATATATTGCGAACAATATTAAGTGTCCTAAAAGGGCAACAGTTCAGAAAGGAAACAACTTGCAGCATTTGGACTTGTTGGTGTGTAGAGAGGTCCAGGGGCTAGACACCCTTCTGGCTCACGACGAGCCCCCAAAAACTATACATTTCCCTACACACTAACAACATTATCGTCAACAGATTAAACCCCAAATAACCCCCTAACAAGTCCTAGGGGGAGCTGCTGCAAGGCATTCTGGAAGCCCTTCCTAGCGTCTGTTTCCTAGGCTCAGTGAACTGATTACTAGTCACAGTCTCCCGTCCTGTGTTATTTGGGGCTACTGTGCCACTATGACAACACTGAGCACCATTGTCATTTTATTGTAGTGTAGTTCAGGGTGTAGTTCAGGGTGACATCACATATACTTCATCACAGGGTGATGTCACCACTTCACCTCCAATCAGAAAGGGAAAGGATTTCCCTCCTCTAGTCCATCAAGACCAATCAGGCCTCCAAGGCAATGGTCATCACACCCGGTTTAAACCGCTGGCACTGAAGCATTTTAGTCATTTTTTTTTGTACCAAGGAGTAGAGCATAAATATATAAATATATTCTTTCAATGTGTGTAACTGCTTATCCAGTTTAGGGTCACGGTGGGTCCAGAGTCCACCCAAATCACTGGGCATAAGGCGGGAACACACCCTGGAGGGGGCACCAGTCCTTCACAGTGTAACAACATGCACAAACACACACACACACACACACACAGAAAGTCATGCATCCACATACCAAAGTGTGTTTTTGAACTGTGGGAGGAAACCGGAGCACCCAGAGAAATCACACGAGGAGAACACACCAAACTCCTCACAGACAGTCACCAGGAGCTGGGCTTGAACCAGACACTACCTGCTGTGCCACCATGCCACCCTCGATCTTATATGAATTATTTAATTTTATATTTAAATATTCACTCTTAAGAAGGGACAATGTAAATAGGTATAATATAATATAAAATTATGTGATTAATTGATGTTGCTCAAAACCAAAAAAAAAAACAGTGTGAGAAACTGCTCACACTTTAAGTGAACACAATTCTTCTTTATTTATGTCTGGTATGTGGTTGAAAGACAAAAATGAATGAGTAAAAAACATAAATCTTTCATTAAACTCTCAATATTCCCGTTTATTATTGAAAGGTAAAGATGAAGATCTGACCTTGAAGTGTTCTGTTAAGTTCTTCCTGTGTTTTCTGGAGCTGTGTAATAGTCGCCTGATTCCCTGAAAAGGACTTCACATCAATAAATTCAAGAAGTACAAACAGATGCAGAAAAATATGGAATAAAAACAAATGGGTTTCTCACTCAAATTATGTTTGCCACTTTATGCAAGTGCAAGGCTACAATTCCCATTTTTATTAATTATTTAACTGTAGCAGACGTTCTCACCTGTGACATTACCATGCAGTGTTTCCTTTTCTGTCTGAAGCTGCACAATGTGATTTTCTTTTTCTGGAAATTCAGGATCAACATGTTAATGAAGTTAATGAAAGTGAGGATCAGATTAAAGAAAATCATCATTTTAATATATACTCACACACTAATAAAAAACTGGGAAATTGCTATAATCATAAAGACATAGTAGAGAACGATATAAAACTGAGAACCCCCAATGCATTAAACAGTATACACAGTGTATACTAAACAACAAAACACTGCAGTAACAAGACAAGAATAGACACTATAAAATAATGATCGGAGGAGAACAGGACTAGATAACATAAGGAACAATCCACAACCATAAACGACAGACTATAACCAATGAAACCATTAACATAGAAAACTGAGCACAACCTGCTCAGGACGAAGAAACCAAGACCAATGACACCAATGAAGACAAAAGGCGTGGGCTGGGTCATAGGTAACCTAGTGGTTCTCAGTCCTGGTCCCAATGGGCCACTGCCCTGCATGTTGTAGTTTTCTCCTCACCCCATCACACGCAGTTCAACTTCAGAAAGGGTTGGTAATGAGCTCATTAGATGCATGGTGTGATGGGAGCAGAGGATACTCTGGAAACACTATGGTTAGTTTCGTATTGAAATAAAGTGTAGGTTAAAGCTTTTTGAAACTTTGATGACTGCTTTGGAGAACAGCAGAAAGAGTTCAGTCTTGCGTAGTACAGAAATATCATCATTTGTTTAGCAGGCATTGGTGCCCCAGTAAAATGTTGCTGTGTTCCACTAAAATCACAGTCATAAAAGTACATTTTCTCCTGGATGAATGAGTAGTAATAGTCGCCTGATTCCCTGAAAAGTGAGGATTTCACATCAATAAGTTCAAGAAGTACAAACAGATGCAGAAGAAGATAGAATATAAACAAATTGGTTTCTCACTCAGATTATCTTGAATAAACTTTATGGAAGTCCAAGACTGCAATTCCCATTTTTATTAATTATTTAACTGTAGTAGACGTTCTCACCTGTGACATCACTCTCCAGTGTTTTCTTTTCTGTCTGAAGCTTCACAATGTGGTTTTCTTTGTCTGGAAAGTCAGGATCAACATGTTAACGCAAGTGAGGGTCAGATTAATGACAACAAATATTTAATTAACAGTTAGATGTCTTCTAGCTACTGTTAAATTTTAAATATAAATTACATTTTATTTATGCCAAAATATGTATGAAATATCATTTCCCTTTCCCTCTCTCTGTTTAAGGCATTTTTTATTAAAGCTGGTCTGTGCAATGCTATAGTTCTCCCTAAAAGATTTACTCAACAAATTAATTCTATGAAAATAATAATAAAAATACACTAAGGTAAAATAAAAATGATTTTGGTCATTATACAGAATACGCAATGAGATTGAGGAGCTAATCATTTTTTAGTGCAAGGCAAATATATAACTATAAAAATAAAAGGCTCTAAGACATATAGCTCAACAAAAATATACACGTGTACATGTAATTTAAAAATAGAAATATAAAAGAAAATTTATTGCACAGAGGTGAGTATTACAGTGGTGTTCAAGTGATGAATATGAATATTGCACGCTGAAGAAAAAAAAGAAAAACAGTAGCAGCAGCAGTGGTGGTATTAAATATATTGCACATTATTGTTATATTATTAGTGAAAAAGGAAGTCAGAGTGGGTACGTATGAGAGTTCAGAAAGGTTAAATCACTGGGAAAGAAACTGTTTCTTAATCTGTTTATTCCAGTTGTGATACACCTGTAGCGTCTGCCAGAGGGCAACAGTTCAAAGAGTTGAGAACTGGGGTGTGAGCTTTCCTTGGTGATGTTCTGAGATCTGCAGAGGCAGCGGGAGGTATAGATGTCCATCAGGGAGAGCAGACGGCAGCCAACAATCCTCTCTGCTGCCTTTATCACCTTATGAAGACTCCCCTTGTCTACCTCAGTGCAACTCCCGTACCATACTGAGATACAGTAAGTTCGGAGACTCTCAATTGACGAGCGATCCATGGTCAGCAACATTCTTTTGTCCAGGGTGTTCTTTCTGAGGACCCTCAGGAATTGTAATCTCTGCTGAACTTTCTTGATGACAGTTGTGGTGTTTTCTGTCCAGGAGAGGTCAGCATAGATCAAGACACCCAGGAACCTGAATGTGTGGACAAACTCCACACACTCACTGTTGATATGGAGGAGGGACAGGCGAATTTTTAAACTTCCTGAAATTTACAATAATCTCCTTTGTTTTTGTGATGTTCAATGTTCAATGCCAGGTTGTTCTCTGAACACCAAGTAGTTAACTTCTGGACCTCCTCTCTATAAGCTGCCCCCTCCCCCTCCAATCACTGTTGAATCATCTGCAAATTTGATGGTGGTGTTGGTTTTGTGGGCTGGACTGCAGTCATAGGTGTAGAGGTAGTACAGAAGGGAGCTTAGCACACAGTGTGTGGTGAGCCAGTGCTCAGTGTGCGGGTGGAGGAAAGGTAGGTGTCAAGCCTCACAATTTGGGCCCGGGTTTTATCCAGGCACATGTGGGGGGAGGCAGGCCCAGGTTGTCCAGCTTGGTGATCAGAATATTTGGGATTAATGTGTTGAAAGCTGAGCAGTAGTCCACAAAGGGCATCCTAGTATAGCTCTGCTGTCATTCCAGATGACTCAGGATAGTGCGGAGAGCTATGGTGATGAAATCCTCTGTGGATTTGTCCACCCAGTATGTGTACTGATGGGAATCAAATGTGGGGGGACAGTCTTTAATGTGCTTAAGAACCAGTCTATCAAAGCACTTCATGATTACAGGTGTGAGGGCAATAGTGTGGTAGTTGGTTAAACTGGTTTTAGATGACTTCTTTGGTACTGGGATGATTATCGCAGATTTTAGGCATTGTGTGTGTGTGTGGTGGGCGTGACTACTTGGCCAAGTAGAGGTTATAAATCCTGGTGAGGACTGGAATGAGGTGGTAGGCACACGCTCTGAACACCTCATACGGGGTACTTCATCTGGGTCTGCAGCTTTCCCGGGGTTCACTGCTAGGAATGCACCCGGTTTACATTGTGCTCCTCTACAGTAAGTGGGAACGTGTTGGAGTCTAGTGTGTGAAGTGGAGGAGTGTTGCTGTGGTGTCTCAAAATGAGCAAAGAAGCAGTTGAGTTCATCTGCAAGTGAACTGCTCACGTCTCCTGTTGCTACATCACAACCTCTGTAGTTTGTGATATTTTGTAGGCCCTACCACACCTACCATGCTAGCCTTTTTAATTTCTCCATTCAGGTCAGTTCAAGCAGCACTGTATAGGGCTTTGTCACCAGTCCTGAAAGCAGCGTCATGAGCCTTGAGGAGTATACAGACCTCGCGGGTCAATTAGGGTTTCTGGTTTGGGAAAACCTGGAGGATTTTGTCCTCAGTCACATTTCCAATACAGAACTTGATGTAGTCCAGTACGGATACTATGAATGTTTCCAGATTCTGGTGGTCAAATAAGTCCCAGTCTGTGTTCTGTGATTATTTTTTTTATAATAGACACACACACACACACACACATACATATATATATATATATATATATCACACATACGTTTGCCTGTGCGTGGTTTGTGGTTGAAAAACAAAAATGAATTAGTAAAAAACATAAATCTCTCATTAAACTCTCAATATTCCCATTTATTATTAAAACCTTACTGAAAGGTAAAGATGAAGATCTGACCTTGAAGAGTTCTGTTAAGTTCTTCTTGTCTTTTCTGGAGCTGTGTAATAGTCGCCTGATTCCCTGAAAATTGAGGATTTCACATCAATAAGTTCAAGAAGTACAAACAGATGCAGGAAAATGAGCAGCAATGTGATTTTCTTTGTCTGGAAATTCTGGATCAACATGTTAATGAAGTTAATGAAAGTGAGGATCAGATTTAAAAAAATATCATTTTAATATATACACACACACACTAATGAAAAACTGGGAAATAGCTATAATCATAAAGACATAATAGAGAATGATATAAAACTGAGAACCCCCAACGCATTAAACAGTATACTCAGTGTATACTAAACAACAAAACACTGTAGTAACAAGACAAGACACTATAAAATGGTGATCAGAGGAGAACAGGACTAGATAACTTAAGGAACAATCCACAACCATAAATAACAAACTATAACTAATGAAACCATTAACATAGAAAATTGAGCATAACCTGATGACTGCTTTGGAGAACAGCAGAAAGAGTTCAGTCTGGCGTAGTACAGAAATATCATCATTTGTTTAGCAGGCATTGGTACCCCAGTAAAATGTTGCTGTGTTTCACTAAAATCACATTCATAAAAGTACATTTTCTCTTGGACGTATGGGTAGAACTACAGAACATTCATTCATTATTGGTAACTGCTTATCCAGTTCAGGGTTGTGGTGGGTCCGGAGCCTACCCGGAATCACTGGGTGTAAGGTGGTAACACACCCTGGAGGGGGCGCCAGTCCTTCACAGGGCGACACACACACACACACACGCACACACAGTCGCCCATCCACATACCAAAGTGTGTTTTTGGACTGTGGGAGGAAACCAGAGCACCCAGTGGAATCTCACAAGGAGAACACACCAAACTCCTCAAAGACAGTCACCAGGAGCGGGGCTTGAACCTGACACTACCTGCTGCGCCACCATGCAACCCTTGATCTTATATGAATTATTTAATTTTACATTTAATATTCACTCTTAAGAAGAGACAATGTAAATAACTGTGATTAATTTAAGAAAAAATGGTGATTAATTGATGTTCAAAACCATTTTCTGCACTCTCTTCTATATGGCACATCAGTAAATCAGATTGTGAAACTGCTCACACTGTAAGTGAATACAATTCTTCTTTATCAGTGTGTGGTTTGTGGTTGAAAAACAAAAATGAATGAGTAAAAAACATAAATTCCTCATTAAACTCTCAATATTCCTATTTTTTATTGAAATCTTACTGAAAGGTAAAGATGAAGATCTGACCTTGAAGGGTTCTGTTAAGTTCTTCCTGTTTTTTCTGGAGCTGTGTAATAGTCGCCTGATTCCCTGAAAAGTGAGGATTTCACATCAATAAGTTCAAGAAGTACAAACAGATGCAGAAAAATATCGAATAGAAAGAAATTGGTTTCTCACTCAGATTATCTTGAATAAACTTTATGGAAGTCCAAGACTACAATTCCCATTTTTATTAATTATTTAACTGTAGCAGACGTTCTCACCTGTGACATTACCCTCCAGTGTTTTCTTTTCTGTCTGAAGCTGCACAATGTGGTTTTCTTTGTCTGGAAAGTCAGGATCAACATGTTAACGCAAGTGAGGGTCAGATTAATGACAACAAATATTTAATTAACAATTAGATGATTTCTAGCTGCTGTTAAATTTAAAATATAAATTACATATTATTTATGCTGAAATATGTATAAAATATAAATTTCCTTTCTCTCTCTCTGTTTAAGGCATGAGCTGCTATGTAGTGCTAATATTTTTTTCTTATTAAAGCTGGTCTGTCCAATGCTAAGGTTCTCCCTGAAACCTTCACTCAACAAATTTATTCTAAAATAATAATAAAAAAATACACTAAGATAAAATAAAGATGATCTTTGTCATTATACAGAATGTACAATGAGATTGGGGAGTTATTCCTTTTTTTAGTGCAAGGCAAATAAATAACTATAAGAATAAAAGGCTCCAAGACAGAAAGCTCTAAGACATATAGCTTAATTAAAATATACAAGTGTACATGTAATATAAAAATAGAAATATAAAAGAAAATATATTGCACAAAAGTGAACACTACACAGTTGTGTTTAAGTGATGAATATGAATATTGCACACTGAAGAAAAAATAATAATAAACAGTAGCAGGAGCAGTGGTGGTATTAAATATATTGCACATTATTGTTATATTATTAGTGAAAAAGGAAGTCAGAGTGGGTACGTATGAGAGTTCAGAAAGGTTAAATCACTGGGAAAGAAACTGTTTCTTAATCTGTTTATTCCAGTTGTGATACACCTGTAGCGTCTGCCAGAGGGCAACAGTTCAAAGAGTTGAGAACTGGGGTGTGAGCTTTCCTTGGTGATGTTCTGAGATCTGCAGAGGCAGCGGGAGGTATAGATGTCCATCAGGGAGAGCAGACGGCAGCCAACAATCCTCTCTGCTGCCTTTATCACCTTATGAAGACTCCCCTTGTCTACCTCAGTGCAACTCCCGTACCATACTGAGATACAGTAAGTTCGGAGACTCTCAATTGACGAGCGATCCATGGTCAGCAACATTCTTTTGTCCAGGGTGTTCTTTCTGAGGACCCTCAGGAATTGTAATCTCTGCTGAACTTTCTTGATGACAGTTGTGGTGTTTTCTGTCCAGGAGAGGTCAGCATAGATCAAGACACCCAGGAACCTGAATGTGTGGACAAACTCCACACACTCACTGTTGATATGGAGGAGGGACAGGCGAATTTTTAAACTTCCTGAAATTTACAATAATCTCCTTTGTTTTTGTGATGTTCAATGTTCAATGCCAGGTTGTTCTCTGAACACCAAGTAGTTAACTTCTGGACCTCCTCTCTATAAGCTGCCCCCTCCCCCTCCAATCACTGTTGAATCATCTGCAAATTTGATGGTGGTGTTGGTTTTGTGGGCTGGACTGCAGTCATAGGTGTAGAGGTAGTACAGAAGGGAGCTTAGCACACAGTGTGTGGTGAGCCAGTGCTCAGTGTGCGGGTGGAGGAAAGGTAGGTGTCAAGCCTCACAATTTGGGCCCGGGTTTTATCCAGGCACATGTGGGGGGAGGCAGGCCCAGGTTGTCCAGCTTGGTGATCAGAATATTTGGGATTAATGTGTTGAAAGCTGAGCAGTAGTCCACAAAGGGCATCCTAGTATAGCTCTGCTGTCATTCCAGATGACTCAGGATAGTGCGGAGAGCTATGGTGATGAAATCCTCTGTGGATTTGTCCACCCAGTATGTGTACTGATGGGAATCAAATGTGGGGGGACAGTCTTTAATGTGCTTAAGAACCAGTCTATCAAAGCACTTCATGATTACAGGTGTGAGGGCAATAGTGTGGTAGTTGGTTAAACTGGTTTTAGATGACTTCTTTGGTACTGGGATGATTATCGCAGATTTTAGGCATTGTGTGTGTGTGTGGTGGGCGTGACTACTTGGCCAAGTAGAGGTTATAAATCCTGGTGAGGACTGGAATGAGGTGGTAGGCACACGCTCTGAACACCTCATACGGGGTACTTCATCTGGGTCTGCAGCTTTCCCGGGGTTCACTGCTAGGAATGCACCCGGTTTACATTGTGCTCCTCTACAGTAAGTGGGAACGTGTTGGAGTCTAGTGTGTGAAGTGGAGGAGTGTTGCTGTGGTGTCTCAAAATGAGCAAAGAAGCAGTTGAGTTCATCTGCAAGTGAACTGCTCACGTCTCCTGTTGCTACATCACAACCTCTGTAGTTTGTGATATTTTGTAGGCCCTACCACACCTACCATGCTAGCCTTTTTAATTTCTCCATTCAGGTCAGTTCAAGCAGCACTGTATAGGGCTTTGTCACCAGTCCTGAAAGCAGCGTCATGAGCCTTGAGGAGTATACAGACCTCGCGGGTCAATTAGGGTTTCTGGTTTGGGAAAACCTGGAGGATTTTGTCCTCAGTCACATTTCCAATACAGAACTTGATGTAGTCCAGTACGGATACTATGAATGTTTCCAGATTCTGGTGGTCAAATAAGTCCCAGTCTGTGTTCTGTGATTATTTTTTTTATAATAGACACACACACACACACACACATACATATATATATATATATATCACACATACGTTTGCCTGTGCGTGGTTTGTGGTTGAAAAACAAAAATGAATTAGTAAAAAACATAAATCTCTCATTAAACTCTCAATATTCCCATTTATTATTAAAACCTTACTGAAAGGTAAAGATGAAGATCTGACCTTGAAGAGTTCTGTTAAGTTCTTCTTGTCTTTTCTGGAGCTGTGTAATAGTCGCCTGATTCCCTGAAAATTGAGGATTTCACATCAATAAGTTCAAGAAGTATAAACAGATGCAGGAAAATGAGCAGCAATGTGATTTTCTTTGTCTGGAAATTCTGGATCAACATGTTAATGAAGTTAATGAAAGTGAGGATCAGATTTAAAAAAATATCATTTTAATATATACACACACACACTAATGAAAAACTGGGAAATAGCTATAATCATAAAGACATAATAGAGAATGATATAAAACTGAGAACCCCCAACGCATTAAACAGTATACTCAGTGTATACTAAACAACAAAACACTGTAGTAACAAGACAAGACACTATAAAATGGTGATCAGAGGAGAACAGGACTAGATAACGTAAGGAACAATCCACAACCATAAATGACAGACTATTAGCAATGCAACCATTAACATAGAAAACTGAGCACAACCTGATGACTGCTTTGGAGAACAGCAGAAAGAGTTCAGTCTGGCGTAGTACAGAAATATCATCATTTGTTTAGCAGGAATTGGTGCTCCAGTAAAATGTTGCTTTGTTCCACTAAAATCACTGTCATAAAAGTACATTTTCTCCTGGATGAATGAGTAAAACTACAGCACATTCATTCATTATTTGTAACTGCTTATCCAGTACAGGGTCGCGGTGGGTCCGGAGCCTACCCGGAATCACTGGGCACGAGGTGGGAACAAACACTGGAGGGGGTGGCTGTCCTGCACATCTATGGACAATATTTAGTCACCAATCCACCAATCAACATGTGTTTTTTTTAGGACTGTGGAAGAAAACTGGAACATCTGGAGGAAATCCATGCTGACATGTGGAGAACACATCAAACTCCTCACTGTCACCCGGAGCGGGACTTAAACCTACAACCGCCAGGTCTCTGGGGCTGTGTAACTGTGACCCTACCTGCTGCTCTACCGTGCCACCCACTACACCCACTACAACCAACATCCTGCACAAATTTAAATACAGGCACATAATTTCTCATAATGCTCCAGTGAATTTCCAAAAGCTAGAGCAGCTTGTCCTTTTTTTTGCACATTCATAAATATTTAAAAGTAAGTCAGCGGTACAACAGACAAAGAATTTATTGTTCATAGTTAAAAATCTTTCATTCTGGCTGAAGTTTATACATTTAAAGTTCTTCCTCAAAGTAACTTGCTTCATGTTTCTTGAACATGTCTGTGCTGGGAACATAAACAAAGCACAATCCTAAAAAGAGACCATTTGGAAAAATGTAGTACTTATTATCACACACAGTTGCTCATGACACAAACCTCTTAGCGAAGTGTTTCCAAGGGCATCTGAGGAACAGAAACAGAAGATCCAGTCTTTATAATCAATATAAATTAAATAAGAAATAGAACTGGCAAAAGTCTTACATTCTGACAGCAACACTATTCAGAAATAAAGAGGCAATTTGCTGTGAGAATCCATTCATTAAGATTGTTTGTAAAATATTGACATATATTTCAGTTTGGACTCACAGAGCACTCCCAAGGTGAGGGCCAAAACAAAGAAGAGACAACACAGAGAAATCAGCAGCAGTCTCTCTGTAGTGTGCCCAGACGTTACAACCTTTGATGCTGGCTGAGTCAAGGGGTCACCATGATGATGCTGAGCCTCGCCTCCCTGAGGTGGATCTTGAAGAATGGCCATAAAAAAAAAAAAAAAAAAAAAAAAAAAAAATATTATACATACAAATCAAGAGTGCACTTGTAGAGTTATAAAAGCAGGTGCTTGTGCTGCTTGGGGTTTGTCAGTCAAATGCCTGAGCTTAAAGATGGGAAACACAAAGTCTGAGTAGAACGTTTTCATATTTGTATGAAGAGGTTAAGTAGACAGTCCAAATGTACCAACAGTAGAAAATGAAATAACTTGAAATTACTCAGTTCAAAAAACAAGAACTGTCTAAATGTCTAAACGCCTGGAAAATGTAGCTTTACCAATAAACTAATGGTTTATTTATATCACTGGTAAATGTACACTGGGTTTAAACAGCTGCACACTCATAACAGCACAACACACACTGCCATATCAATGCCCCTGTACTGCTGCAAATGCGACAATCCTAAGTAATACTCTATCTGGGTTCACACTGTGTTGTGTTCATGAACTGATTTCAATGAGTTTGGCAGTGAAAGCGGAATTCCGCATACACAACTCCGCCTATGAAGTTTTGCTTGAATTCAACTTTGGTGAACTCTGACATGCAAATCTGCATCTCCAAACAACAGTGCTGCTACTCAGGGTGTGTGACCTCTCTGCTGTGTCTGAAGCAAAATGGATTTTTTATCTTTTTTGTGTGGATAAATTATAACACAAGTGAAAGTAAAAGTAAAAAAGTTTACAATACACTTCTTTGAGAACTCTTCATTTTTTCTGCTGTTGCTATGATACCAATGCTCTTCAGATGTGTCACTGTGGAAGTGTGACTGGGGCTTAAAATGTTTATGATTTTAATCAAAAAAACTTTTTATAAAGCTGTTTTCTTACCATTTGCTGCTCTCCAGTCTGTTTGCGTGCTTGAAACAGTTATAATGTGTAATGAAATCCCATTGTCAATAAATGGCTAAAAATAAAAAAAAGGGTCTCATTCCGATTTGCTAGGCTTCCTCTCTCTATTTACTGAAGTGAAATGCCATCTGAGGTTTTTAGAAAATTAAGACACCCAAACATTGAAAACATGAAATGAAATATGGATATTGCCCTAATTCCTGTCCCATAGGTGGGTAATAGTGACTTATTTTTGCTGTAAATGGAACTGACTAACTACATGAAAGTAGACACAGACTAAAAGTAGCTACAAAACTAAACAACTAGATTTACAAACATGTTTCTGTGGTAATTCAACCAGTAGATAAAAAATGTATGGAATGAGCATGGCTGAATAAGAAATATTTGTTTGGATCGGAGGTGCTGGTGCACTAGTATGCCTCCTGATGGCAAAATGTCGGATAGTGCACCTTTAAATCTAATAATAAAAGGTAAAACAAAGCAAGCATGAGCTGAATCTGAACAAGAATGTGTGTGAATGGTCACAATGACTCACCCTGAGTATGGAAGCTCACTGTGGAGTAGGTGGCATCAGCTGGAAAAACATTAAAGAGTAATAAATCAATTATTACATGTTATGCTGGTTATGCTCATGTTATACTAGTGTAATATTTTTTTACTTTATACATTGATCATTAGAGAAAGAAAAGTATAAATGTATATATTTATATGATTCTCTTGGTGTTGGGTACATTTTCAATTTCAAAAAAAAAAAAAAAACTGCAGCAATTGATGACTAACCCAACTTGAGAAGAGCATATAAATTTGCCATTAGCTCACTCAAAACCATTCCATTTAGTTATTTTCAGACAACAGTACCCTACATACCTATACTCTATGTAATATACAAAAAAGCCCATTGTAAATGTATAAGAGATATAAGAGAAACCAAAAGGGGAAATTTAAAGTCTAGATTCTCTTTCATGTAAGAAAGAGGTATATGAATAACAGACAAATGCTCTGGGTTTTCACCTCTGTTAAATTTAGCACTAGTTAATATGTTGTTTTGGGTGGTCCTCAGTGCTCTGAATAAGATTTTCATTAAGAATATCTCTGTCCTTTCCCTCAACTCTGAATAGTCTCTCCGGCCCAGCTGCTGAAAAAGACCCCTACAGTATGCTGCCAGCACCATCCTTAAATATTTTAATATGTTTCCTCTGGACATGACACTTAGATTTGAAGATTAGATCCAGAAAGGTCAATCAAGCAGATTATTATTTCTGTATTTATTACTGAGTTTTTAGGTATTTTTTTGTTGTTGGTGCAAACCCCAGACGGTTTCCGTGTATTTTTACTGCTTAGAGTTTTCCCTCTGGTCAGTCTGCCATAAATTCCAGACTGGTGGAGCGCTGTTGTGATGGTTGATCTTCTGGAAGTTTCTCCCATCCACACACAGGATCTCTGGAGCTCACATGTAGACCATGTATCTTTCAAATCATGTCCAATCAACTGAATTTGCCACAGGTGGACTACAATCAAGGTGTAGAAACATCATAAAGATTATCAAGGAAAATAGGAGGCCCCAAAACTAAATTTAAAATGTCATAGCAAAGGGTCTGAATGAGTCCATGCTAAATTTTATATTTTCATATTTACATTTCCTGTTGTATAAATATCTAATATTTTATTTTCACATACTCATTATGGGGTACTGATTGCATATTGATGGGGCAAATTTAGCACAAGACCTACATAAATATGTGGGGAAACAAAATGGAAAGGGTCTGAAGATTTTCCAAATGCACTGTATACTTAAAAATGAGTGGACAGTGGTTTTAATATCCTTCAAGTGTGTTGTTGTTTGTTTTCATTATGATGATGTGATTTCATTCATCCAGTTCAGGGTTGCGGTGGGCCAGAGCCTACCCAGAATCACTGGACTCAAGTCAGGAATGCACCCTGAAGGGGGCACCAGTCCTTCACAGGACGATACATATTCAGTCACACCTATGAACAAATTTTCAACTACCAAAATGTGTTTTTGGACTGTGGGATGAAACCGGTGCACCCGGAGGAAACCCACGTGGACACAGAAAGAACACACAGAGTCACCCAGAGCTGGATTGGAACCAACAACCTCCAGGTCCCTGTAGCTGTATGACTGTCTCACCATGCTGCCCCTATGATGTAATTTCTTTATTTATATTTTCACTGTGTTTTCTTTTCTACAGCTTGTTTATTTTAATATTTGCAGTTTTCAAATATAAAACATTATCCTAACATTGTCCTTTAAGGACAAAAGTGACATTTTTATTGTAATCTGCCTGAGTGAATGCAGTTATACTGACATGATATTTAGCTTATTTGGTCACATCCTGTAACTAAGTATAGAGTGGGCGATAACTAGTTTGGCTTTGTTAGTTTACTGTATCCCAGGTTATATTTATTAAGATAAGTTCATGCTTTGTGTGATTTTAAACATTTGGAGATCTGTTAAAATCTAATATGTTGTCACTAAATAATCATAAACATATTCATTTAGTAAATACTAGATATGTTTATTTGAAAAGTTCCTTGTTAGTAGTATATTTATCTACAGTTTTGGTACTTGGAAAAAAAAACAATTATATTGTTATTGCAAATGTGCAATTTATGTTTCATACTTGTGACTAAGCATTTAGTATTTAGATTATTAGAATAAACAAAATTTGGGATGCTTGAATTACATGCAAGAGTCCACAGCTTTGTGTGTGCTACCCAAGGAAAAGTAACAACTCTTCTTCAAGCTTTAAAACACAATTATGTATAAGAAACACAAAATGAGAGCTCTTGTAGGTCCCAAAGTACAACTAGGAAAAAGTTTCTTGGAGATGAGAAAAGCTAAACATTATTTCTTTCACTTACCATCAGTTGCTTTTATTTCATTTGAATGAAATGGTTGGACATGGCGGACTTGAGAGTACACAATATCATCATTCAAATTTGAACTCCCTGGTGATTTAAATGGAGAAAGTATTAAATGACAGAGAGAAAGAGAAAACTGGAGCTTCCAGTATTGTGCAAGTCAGAAAAACAAGAAAACTGTTACAAACCCGTCATTGATTGTAATCATGTTTTGTCACTCCACTACAAACAAACGTTCAAAATTCAGGATATATTTCCCAAATTGCTTAACAAATGACATTCTTTTAAGTAAAGACAGGGTTGATTGATTTGGTGAAAATGCAGTAGATTAAGTAAGAATTCTCTGATTTACTGTTTAATAATATGAAAATAACATGAATATTTCAGAAATATGCAGCTCATACCACAGGATTGTACTTTGAAGTCTATAATGCAGTGTACTCTCCCTAGTGCCGAAAAAAAGATCATCTTACCTCAAAAATTATATTGTGAAATGATTTTAAACTTACATGTGTCAGAAACAGACATTTCGACCATTTAAAGTTAAAATAATGTTTTAGGTGAAAGTATAGGGATTTTGAGGAAAAAGGTTGGTTTGCTGAAAAAGAGCATTGAGATAATTTTCATTGAGATCAATCAATTTTGGGGCTCTCCATTTGAATGTAATGAAGAAAAAATAGTGGATAAACATATGGAGAACACAAAGGGTTTGCTGTTGTTTGCTCTGTCCCAAATATAAACAGCTTTCTGAGGTGCTACATTTCTGAATGTTCTGAATCATGTTTACTACTTATGTAAATTCTCTTGCATCTATTATCTTTGCAGTCTCTCATTTTAAATAATTTTGAATGAACAAAGTGTCTAAACAGTATGCAAACAAACTTGCCTTGCCTAAACTGTCACAGATATTGGAATTAAAACTGCAGCCTCTGTGGTTTGAAAACTACAGTTTTTCAAATGCTGATTTTGGTATAAGATGTATTGAAATTCAGCCCCAGTTCTCATTGCAGCAAATAAAGATACACAATAATTATTTACCTGGATGAAGGAAGCTCTTACAAAAAAAGATTACTTATATTTGCTAAATTTGACTTAATGAACATAAATTAAGTACAACTAATATCAGTGTACTAGTAGTATACTTTTAAGAGCACTATTACAATAAGGACAAAATTGGCCCAGAAGGTTAGAAAAGCAGTGTTTTGTGTTTGTGTAAATCCCACCTCTTGCAGAAGAACAGGTGTTACAGTCAATTCTGTTCTCCCTGTTCCCCACTTAGTGCATATGTGCAGAATTTCAAAGGAGTACTTAGGTTTCAGGGCAGGATTTGGGATGCTGTAGCTCTGTGATTTTGGGACGGTCAGATATGTGATTGTGTCCTTGAGAAGAGGGAGCTGTAACTGTTTAGATCGGTTTCTCTGTGGAAGTTTATTTTTTCCTGGGAAGCCCGCCGGTTGACTTCTGGCCTAGATTCGTATTTTCTTGCAATCTGAACATTTTTTGACTTGAATTTATGTGTCCGTATTTTTAAAATCTGATTTTTTTCTTTACTCTGAATTTTTGTAATCTGAGTATTTTTAATGTGAGTTATTCAAATCTGAATATTTCACCACCTCAACATTTCCAGTTTATCAAATGCCATACAAAAATAATTCAAATATAATATATTCAAAATTCATATCATCGATTTAGCTCCATATTCTATGCCCGATCTTCTGTAACCATCTCGTGTGGGTCTGCACACTACCCAGAATCACTCTGCACAAATTGGGGATACACCCCAAAGGGTCACCAGTAACTCCACATCAATGTTAACAAATAAGACCCTTATAACTTTTGACATCTTCTAGAATAAACAGTAATAAATGTCTGTGTATGCTGGGTCATCTGTTATAAAGAACTTATGCATGTGTCATGTAACTTTCAAAAACAGTGTCCTACAGTAAAATGTTACAACAAAAACTCAGTTCTGTAAGTGTTAGTATAACTTATTTAAAACTACATTTAAACTGTTGTGAAACAAATAACACATTCATAATACATGAGCAAGGAAGGGCCTTATCCCTGTACCAGATGGACTAAAAAAACTTTGCATTCTTGAGGGTCTTTACATTTTATTTTTTAATTCTACTCATTGCTATTCCAATGAGACAAAGCTTGTTTGCATACTACTGCCATATCAAGAGCTTGCCTTGAAGACAAAGATACTATGCCATGAGAGTATTTCACTACTTTATCTTGAGGGCCACAAACATCATTAACATATCAAGAAGTAATGCTTAATATTATTGTCTTATGAGGTGTTCCTGTCAGTGTGATCTCATGACTACCAAGACCACCTGTATGAACACCGAGTTTTTAACCTTAATTTCTACATTAATTAATACATTTCTTACTAACTAATCAGGAGCTGCAAATAACTAACTTGTTCCAATTGGTCCATCACTAGCTTAGCAACAGGCCTGGACTGAGGTGAAGTAGAAAAATATCCTATGGTTCAACAAATCAAAGTTAGAAATTAATTTGAAAGGTTATGGATCCAAATTTCTATAAGCATACAGTTCAAAAGCCCGAATCTGTGATGATGACAGTGTAAATTAATATGCATAGCATGTGTTACTCGCACACTTGTGAAGGCATAGTTACTGTTGAACAATATATACAGGTTTTGGAAGAAAATAATGGCATCCAGCATTCGGTCTTCAGCATTCGGTAAGCTAACTTTCTTGATAAAAGTATGGTGCAGCACATTGGTAAACAAGACAACAATATACTTTCCCAGTTTCATAATTTAAATGTTGTCAATTCAATTAGGTTTGAATTATTTGCACATAATTGAAATTAGTTTTTGTTTATATTGAGACCCACATCACAAATTTTTATTCTTTTTTTTTTCCTTCATAAGCAAATCCTCACTTAACCCTTCAACTTCATAAGACTGAATTGGAAACTATTTAGGTATATATAAAAAATATGGACTTAAGTAGATCCATTTCAAGATATGACTGATGGGAAGCTATAAACAGAACTCTGTTGTTCCTGCACTGCAATCATTTTGAAACCAGTCAAAGAAAAAAAAAACACTCACTTTTGGAGGGCTCGCCGTCTCCTGTCTCTCTTTCTTGATATTTTCGATAATTCACATTGGAGTAGATAACTGCCATTGAAGCCGTACCCGTGGGAAGTGCCTTTAATTGTCTGTACAGTCTTATGATAAACTTTGAATAAACCCAATTTCCGGGGGATCTGTGATTACTTCTCACTCTGTATCTATGACGTTCTTAACACATCAGATAAATTCAGCAGCTTAGACACCACACTTTACTACTGACAGAGTAACAATTTCTTATCACATATACAAGTGTAAAAATAAAGTGTGAAAATGTGGTATATTTAAGTGCTGGACCCCACACCCCTTAAATATGCAAAGTCCCTTTTTCACATCACTTTTAGTTCCTTTTTATAGTCCCCTTCCTTTTCTCAGAAGTCCAAACACGTGACTTCTCAGATCACATCTTACACTGTGGTACACTTTCTGCTGGGTTTTGTGTTTGCTGTCCAGTATGGATAAATATAATTAATTCAATGTATTGCTCTCTTGATGTTTGGTATTCTCCACAAAGCCACCCCTTCAAACATAAAAGATCTGAACACTCTTGGCCCTGCTTGCTTAAATTTTTACTATTATGTGAATTACTATTGATGATTTACAACATTTTGCAGATGCTCTGATGCAGTGGTGGACAGTAATGAAGTAAATATAATTTGTTACTGTACAAAGGTAAAGTACAGATACACAAAAAAGTATTAAGGATTTCCATTTAGGAAGACATTTTACTATAACTCCAGGACATGACAAATATCTTATATTTTACACCACTACATTACGTAAATCTGCCGTTACTTTTTGGTTTGTGTGAATAACACCATAACGTGTGTGACTAAAACAGATGAACAAACAGTTGCCGTGCTAAAACAACCACACTTCCCTGCACCTCCCTACCAATTTCAGCACAGTGTTGTAAAAGTTAATTGCACTAGGGGGAGCCCCAGGAGCAGAAAAAAAACCCTCAAATTTCACCAAGTGTTAGAGTAAAAAAAATGTTATGCGTAAGTGTCCTATGCCGTTATAAAAGTTTATAGTTGTGCGTTGGCACTCTGCAATTACACCGCCAAACCACTAGGGGTGACTTGCAAACATCTTTGTTAATATTTAGTATAATTCTTTGAGTTAATATTTCTGGACTTTTGAACCATGTTCATTCGACTGCAGACCAATCATAGTCGTTATAGCCTGCGTAAATGCAACAGGTTACATTTCTGGAGAGTGGTGAATCAGGCCACACTGCCTATCGAATAGGTTCAACAGAGAAATATTATTTGGGCCTAATACTCAGGAGAGAGTGACTTCTGTTTGTTTGGAGGGGCAGCACAAAGACTGGGGAACCAAGAGTGACACTAGAGTCTTTTCATGTGTTAAGCATGAGTCTTGTTACAAAAATGATGATAGGTCATTAGAGCCATAATAAAACATAATACTTTTACATTTGATACTTAAATATGTTTGAACTTTAACTCAACTAGAGATGTACAACCAGGACTTTTATTTTTACTGGAGTAATATTTTACCTTGAGCATGTGTACTTTGTCCACCACAGTGTTTTGCTATATTACACAGCCTCATCCTCACCTTACATATATCCTCACAATTTTAAGTTGGATTAGAGCTAATCTGATATATAATTAGTTAGATTAAAAAATGAACAGATTTTAAATGCAATAGCATACACAAATAAGTGCTGACACCTGGGAATGAGAAACATAGGAGCCCAGTTTTATTTCAGTAAAAACAAGTAAAGTGTCTGAATGGGGTTTTGGCTGCCTTAGGTGGGGTTTGGTTGTCTTGGGAGGTGTTTTGGCTGTATTGGGATAGTGTTTGCATGTGACTGTATATAGGCAATACCAACTGCTCCGGTCAATTGGTATTGCAGACAGAGATAAGAAAAGCAGGGAATCTGAATCTGTTGTGATTCTCAAGACCATCATAAACTACCTGACCAGCCATAACATCAAAACCAACTCCTTTTTTTCTACACTCACAGTGTACTGACAGTATATGTGCACACTGTAGTTCACCTGTGGCTCCACCCCCTCTTATCAAATGGCCAGGCCCAAACAGTTCAATCACAGAGGAGATATTAGTTGAGTTGCAGATATTTTTTGGTCAGTGGACACTGAGGAGTTTAAAAGCAGCCTTGCTGTTTGATCCATTTATACCAGCATAACACAGTGTCACTGCAGCGCTGAAAAAGATCCATAACGCAAATCATACCTGCTCTGTGGTGGTCCTCTCTGGGTCCTGACAACTGAGGAACAGGAGCTGAGAGAAATAAAGGATGTGAAGTTTAAACCTACAGCTTTCTGTTTGCATTTTTACAACACATAAACATGCATGCAAATATGTATATATAAAATATGACATTATTAATTAATTTTGCATTTTCTGGGCATCAGAAAGACCAATAGGGTTTGGTACTTCTCCGTTTGGGCAGCTTAGTTGGGCAGTTTGGGCAGCCGTTTGGTACAGCTTATGTTTCCCAGTTTTCCACATGTCCAACAGTAAGTTTGGAATCTGTGATATGTTTAGGGTGCACTTTTTTGGTTGTTACATTTCTGGACATCATTTATTTGGTGGTTCATTGGGGGCATGTTCAAAGGTCTTGGCATGCCTCCCCTTCACAATTCTTTTCTGTTAAATCCGTCTCTGCTCACACAGACATTAACTGGAGGTTGATGTTGTAGCTTGAATAGCCTGCATTTTAGGCTGAGCCTTTAAGGCAACAAAACAAGACAGAAAGACTTGTAAATGTATCTTCTTATTCAATAAGAAAAAAAAGAAATAATTTGCCTTGTAATCATTTCCACTAACGGTATCCAGCCAAGGATGTGCCTCTTCCCACTCACGTCTGTACTTTTGCAATCGCTTTTGCTTTTGAGGACGTGGTGGAGTATTGGGTATACTAGACATTTTTAAAAGGCGTGGGTTTTGTGGGCAACGCCAGTGTGTGCTGTCTGTCTCTAGGCAACCCTGACAGTTCGCAGGTGTGACGGAAAAAATGCAGCCCTTAAGGCTGATTTGAGGATATCTTTTTCCCCAGGGGCAATGCACTTCTTCAGTACGTAGATGATTTGTTGGTGTGTTTGTCTGATGCTGAAGCATGTCATGAAGATACTGTTGCATTGGTGTGTTCTCTTGAGGTTGTAAGTGCACAGGTGCATATTTCTCCAGCAAAACTGGCCATCCTAGCTTCCAGAGATATAAAAAAAAATTTGATGTTGGTGGTTCAACATGAGGTGTTAATGATTTTTGTTTCCCAGAATAGGAAAAATGTCATTTGTCAGCTGAATGCTGGTTATGACATCATGCTTTTTGCTTGAACTGCTGAATGTTACTATCCAGTGTTGCACATTTCTAAAGCCTGCACATGATGATGGAGAGCCTCATGATTTTTTGACAGCCATCGCTCAGGTCTGCTCCTTGAGACCTGATTTAAGGGATATTCCAATTCCTAACACTGATCTTAATTTGTTTGTTGATGGGTTAGGATCCCATGACACTTGTGGAAAGAGCCAAGTTGGTTTTGCTGTTATGTCTCTGCATGAGTGTTTGTGTTCTGGCAGGTTGCCAGGTTCACCCTCAGCTCAAGCAGCTGAAGCAGTGGCTCTAACAGAAGCCTGTAAACTGGCTAAAGGGAAGATTGCAAATATTTGGCTTATTCCTGTGTATATGATTTTTCAAATGATGTGGTAATACAGGAAATTTCTTACATTTACAGGTAAACACATTGATCATATTTTACTGGTGGCTTTACTGAAAGCAATTATTTTGCCCAAAGCTGTTGCTGTGATTAAATGTCAGACTCACACTTAAGAAACTTCAGAGGTTGTTAGGGGCAATACCTTCACAAACACAGCAGCCAAGCATGTCGCTCAAAATGACCCATTGTTTTTCTCTCTTACAGGAAGTGTGCGTCTCTCTCACTGAACTCACTTCTCAGTCGTCAGATGCATACTGCTTGACGTAATGATGGCTGTGTTTTCAAAACGGTGTATGACAGGCCTTAGATGGACCATGTATGCCCTCTATGTGTTTTTAAATTTTCAGTTTTCATTCAGAAATATTGTGAGAAGGGCCTTATTTGCATCCAGCATAATGCAGCATGAGGGATTAAAGTAACACCAGGGGCGCAGGGGAATTATTGTTTGGTGGTAGTAAACATGTTCTCCAAATGAGAGGAATGTACCAGAAAGATGATGTGCAGGCTGTAGCAAGAGTCTTGGTGCACATTATTCCACATTGGGTTATTCCCTGACACATTGGCTGTGACAACAGACATTAGTACAGCACTCACTCAGCTCAAAGTGAAATTGGACATAGAAGTGAAATTGCTTTGTGCATATTATCCACAAAGTCTAGGTTCAGTGGAAAGAGGAGATGCAACGATCAAAACAAACTATAGAAATGTTGTGCAGAAACAGGGCTCATTTGGGTGCAGGCGCTGCCACTGGTCTTTATGTATACGCGCACGCAAGCCAGAGTCAGAGCTGGGTTAACACTTTTTGAAATTCTGTTTGGCATACCACCAAGATGGGGGTTGGATCCACCAGGATATTTGAATGACAGCAGATTGCTGGAAGACCATATGTTGATCTATTGTAAGAAATTACTAACAAATTTACGCTTTGTTCACTCAGGCAGCAGCAGCTCTCCTCACACCATCTGAGGGAAAGTTACTCAGCAATACAATGTGAATGTCCTACTTGGTTAAAGTCTTTTCTAATGTTATCTCCTACAGGGATGATTGAAAACCCAGATGACTACAGTGATCATTTGGATGCACCATATGAGTTTTTCATGCAAATTTTTTTCAAAAGACAATCTACGCAATGGTAATCATTTTTGTCCATGTGTAATAGAAGTGGGACATTTCCCAGGGCGTTGTTCGATTGTATGGGTTGTTGATCAGAATCTAAAGGTGTTCTAACAGGGCTCGGATTACAAAGCCACTCTTTAAAATGTGTATATGCATCTGGTAACTCAACGGAGACCAAGGGCTGATATATTTTGGCTATGGCCACGGAGGTTGCCTCAGATCAATCCTTCCTTCATGTTGGACAGGTACATGCGCACTAGTCATGCTGGGGGAACCAATACTTATTTTCCCTAAATTCAAATTGTGTGATGCATCTAAAAAGGTAATTCACAGATACAAAAGAGATTTCATGGGGGACCATTTCATTTATCTGGATACTATCAGCAATTCAAAGGGAGTCCCTGATAAATTCAAAGCATGGGACCCTGTGGCAGCTGGGTTTGAATCTATTTTAGTATGGGTCATGGTAAACAACATACATTTCATATGGTACACTCAACAACGTTTAGCCAACATAACTTGTAACACATTGAAGGTTTTGAGAGAACAACTGCATTATGCTTCACAAATGACACACCAAAACTGACTCGCCATTGATATGATCCAGGCCGAAAAGGGAGGGGCATGTCACATGTTTGACAAACACTGCTGCAAATTCAATCCTAATCACACAGCAGCAAACGGGTCATTTACTAAAGCTATGGAAGCAGCTTTCAGTGCTGAGTTGCATGAATTTTCTAGTATAAATTGGATGGCATGGTTTGATTCATATTTTGGCAAATGGGGAGCATTGGTGTTCAAATTAACTATCATGGTAATCATTTCATTATTAGTACTGGAAGTAACCAGATCCTGCATTATTCCCTGCGTTAGAAGTCTGATCACCAAAACTGTTCTGTCACCTTTACTATGGTTAGTGAAGAAGAAGTGTACATGTAGTCCTCTGGACGAGTTGCCCCTTGAAATGCCTCTGCCAATTTTTGCCTCATCAAACCATGATTGTACTGAGGAGGATGAGTAAATAATTTAATCATTGTATATATTTCATCAATATTTCAGTAATACTCATTCATTTATTCACTCAATAGGTTTGCCGTTTTTGTATTACTTTTGCTAATTTTTCAATGCATGATACTTAGCTAGTCTGAGGATGATGTTATCTTTTGCATTTTATTACTTTACATTGATTTATGATTAAGTTGTTCCATATTACATGTTTATTATCTCATTAGAATGTCATATTGCATTTTCCCATCACATTCCTCCCTTTTTATGATTAATTAATGATAATAATCTACCAATATACTTAATTATTTATAACAGTTATACACAGATATATCATGACTGAAGTGTAGAACATATTGTGCTTAAGCTCATGACCTTAAAGTGCTAATTACATAATGTACTCAGGTCATGACCCTGGAGTGGGTAGGGAAAATGCTTAACAATGCACTTCTGTAGTTAAATAAGAAAAGTAAGATCTCTAGATAGATTAGAGAAGGCTAAGAAAGATGTTGAAGAACATCCTGAGTGGAAAACGTGACCTAACCATCTGCAGGTATTATGCTGACAAGAGAAAACAAGACAACAGAAATATGTATAGCATAATATGCCATTATGGAAGTGTCTGGGCTTTGAGCAATGAAAAATGTTAGAATGCCCGAATGGTACACATGACCATTGGTGTATGTGACAAAGGCCCTATATAGACTGCAACAAATGTTTGAATAAACTAGAGATTGGAGTGGATACTTGCCTCTGTGTCTGTATTCCTCTGATTCCTCCTCGGGCCTGAGAATCATTTTGGAACTCTGTCTTCCATACTGGTTTTGCTTAGACAATTGCCATAACAGCAGGCAGCCAGGCACATACACGGGGTGGGGTGGGGTGGGGGGGCTTTTGATCATTATTCTTAGATTTAGTTAATGTATACGTGAGAGACATGTGTATTGGACATTTATGGAAATACGGAACAAATTATGTCCCATATAACATTTAATTGCCAAATAAAGGACAATTCCATATTTTACGAGATGGGTGGCAACCCTACAGGGATTCAGCATTAATGGGAACTTTTGTCTGATGGTGTCCCATATTTAACATCTGTGTCTGTCCAATGGGACATCAGTCATCAGCTTCAACTTTAGCATCAGTGTTTGGCTGCATAAAATACATAAAGTAAACAATTTGCTCCAAGTTTGCCTTATCTCACATAAAAAATGCCTTAAATAATAGTTAAAGTTCTTCTAAATTAAACATTATTTTAAAGGGACTGCCTATGATTGTGGGGAAATTTAGTTATTTCGAGATGTGTGTGTGTACATTCAGAAGCTCTGCATATTTATGGTGCAAAAGTATGTTTAAGGAGAAAAACTACTGTTGTTTGTAAGTGGCTGTAATTTAACTTGTCTGTAGATTTTTTTATACACTGTTTGAATTTCCACAGAAACTCATTTGTAATTCCACTTAAGTTCTGTAGCACTTTCGGTTTGTGTTTACTGTAATGCCGTTGGTGGGCTCCACAATTTAGAGTGGGTTCTACCTAAATTTTCTGAAAAAACAAAGCAAATATACATAAAACATTGCCCACATATGGAGCAGGAATAAAGCAATATCCTCATTTCTTTTTATTACAAATGTGAATGTTGCTTTTAAGTCTCTCAAGAATGCCCTTAATGTTGTGTTACCTTAAAACTGTCAACCTGTGCTCAGCATGGATAAGGAAATATAACAAGTACAAGTGTTAGATCCCCATTAGAATCAGTGTTTAATAAGAAGTCCAAATTAAACTAAATTTACAAGCTCACTAAATAAACCAGTTTTCATGACTAGGCTAACAGTTGAAAATCATCATAGCTACAATGCCCAAATATCTATACCCTTTAACAATCCTAACAACCCCTTAACAAAAAGGGAGAAAACAGAGTTGTAACATTACAGACAATGCTTACAAGAGAGAATGGATCTGGATGTTGAGGACTGGAGCGAGACGATGTGCTCTTAAAAAAAACATCCCCACAAGTCAAAGGGCAATTACCATGACACCCAAACAACCACTACGCATTTAAAAGGAATTTTAAGTCTAATACATCAGACATTATTACATGTAAAAATTATTCAAACTGCTTAGGTTTGTGATTTAAGTCTATCGTGACAATGGCACAGTCAGTTCTTTGAGTGTTGCAACTCTAGTTCTCTGCAGCCTGTATTTCAGAAGGTAAGCTTATATACGCCCCCTGCTGTACTATATAACTAACCAGTACAGATTTCAGTGAATAACACGACTCAGGGGTTATTTAAAATAGGTTTAGTGATGATGCAGTACTGTCTTTATCACAGTCACATATGAGTGAGACTGTGTCTCTACTGAACACCATGGCCAATCACGCTGCATTCTGAAATGCAATTTAAATTGCAATGAATGAAGTCACCACCGAAAATTAGAAGGGAAACAGAATACATTATTGGAACTGAGATTCTTTCTTCTTGTAAGGAAATGCTCAAGGGGAACGCTTCTAAGACACTTAAAATAAGCATTACATTTGAAAACAAATTGGTTCTGTAAGGTGAAATCTATATAATAAACTTAAATAGCCATGGGTAAAGGTTTTTGTTTTAATTGAGGCTTTTCTGCCCCATTGAGCTGCTTGTAATACTTGCATTTAAAGTGTAAAATGATTCTCATGACTTTTTTTCTGCTTTAAAGCTAAATGATCTCTCTTCCAGCTAATGATAGCAGTGCTCTATTTAATCAGGCAGAAGTAAAGCATTTTACATTTAAAACAGGGAACTGAAACAGAGTGAAACTGCCCCAGTTTATTTGCTTCATTAATACATTTTGCATACAACTTTTCATGCATAGACATGCAGCTTAAAGATCAACCTAAAGACTGTGCAAATTCAGCCAGTGTAAATCATGCGACTTAAAAGGGAAAACAAACAAACTGTAAACAACTTAATATGCTGACTTCATCTTTTTGTTTTTCACTCAATATTTTATTGGTCCTTCTGATTTTTAGTAAGTTTCTTTAAGGTTTACCATAGTAAGTCTCCTACTGTGTGAATTATCCATATCAGTCAGAAACAAACACAGGTTGGCTTATACTGACTGTTACCAGTTCTGTAGGGTCCACAAGCAGGATATTTTGTTTAGACACTGATATACCAATACATAAACCTACGTGCCTAATATTCTGTTGGTTCACTTTATTCTGCCAAAACAGCCCTGAGCCATAAACATGGTAAGCCCTCGATGGGTCCTCCATAGTTAGACTTTTGTGTTTTCCAATGCATCCTCCAGACACACAAATGAACAGAGAACTGAGACACTGCTTGCTTGATAAATTCATTAAACTCTTTGTAACACTACTCAAACCATTCATACATAATCTGTGTGTAGCAGTGTACTGCTGACTTGTGTGTCCTTGGTCTGCAACAATGTTTGAATTTTGAAGCTACTCTCACCCACTCTCTATTTATCACAATCTGGCCCTTGTCAAAGGGAAAAAAAAATACATCTTGACCAGTGTCAGTTCACATCATTGGGGTCATGTGAGATAAAGTGCAGTATACTACTATTTTATATGACGAAGAGAATATATCCATCCATCCATCCATTCATTATCTGTAACCGCTTATCCAATTTAGGGTCGCGGGGGGTCCAGAGCCTACCTGGAATCATCGGGCGCAAGGCGGGAATACACCCTGGAGGGGACGCCAGTCCTTCACAGGGCAACACAGACACACTCACACCTACGGACACTTTCAAGTCACCAATCCACCTGCAACGTGTGTTTTTGGACTGTGGGAGGAAACCGGAGCACCCGGAGGAAACCCACGCGGACACGGGGAGAACACACCAACTCCTCACAGACAGTCACCCGGAGCGGGAATCGAACCCACAACCTCCAGGTTCCTGGAGCTGTGTGACTGCGACACTACCTGCTGCGCCACCGTGCCGCCGAAGAGAATATAATTAAATGAAATAGAAATTTATACATTGCACACAAGTGTGACATACACAAATTAACAGCGGCACAATGTGGGATCCTCTGCTAGATGAACACCAAGTAATTTGGAGCTCCTGATGATCTCTGTCAATATTCACCAGAGAGTGGTCCCATACCATTCTTTTGAGGTCAAACATTTCTGGACAGTCGTGAGTCAGCAGAGTGACCAGAAGTGGCCTGAGTGCACAGCCCTCAAGGTCCACAGTGCTCAGTTTGGTGGTGATGGAGTTCCTGATCCAGACCGACTAAGAGGGAGGTGTTGAAGGCCCCTTTTTTCTGATCAGCTGCTGAGGAATGATTGTGTTGAATGCTGAACTAAATTCTCTTAATTGTTGAGGTGTGTGTGAGAGCCAGATGAAGGATGGTGGCTATGGTGTCATTTATGAAAAACAGATATAATTAAATTTTAGACCAGAATCTCCTCATAGTCCTCTAATCAAGTGACATACAGGCATATTGTGTTGTGCATTCTTTTTGCTGTGTATGTATAATATGAGATTAAACTTCCAGAGTCAGCCTTCTGAGCAGCAGGTCTCTGCAAATGGCTTGAGTTGCCCAGAGCAGAGGTATCATTCAAAGTGGGGAAATGGGTCATTCTTCTTTTTCTGCTGCAGGATCAGAAACACAAAAAACATGCTTTTTTTTCCATTTAACTCCCATACTGTTTTCTTTTCTGTTTTTAAACCAGAAGTCACATAGACCATCTTTTCCTATTCTTTACTTAGTGCTTTAACCATGTTAAACATTACTAGCTAAGACATTAATAGTTTATTAGCATTAGCATTATACTCATCCATTTCACCTATAAGGATATTCCATGGTTCCATAAAAACAGCGAGAGTCCACAAAATAATTTGCTTTTCCAGAGTGTTTTCCAGGCTTTGCATTTTGCAAAGTGATTCCACGTATGCCCTGGTCCCACTGCCACTCTGAACTAAATGTGTGATTACAAAGCATGAATGAATGGAAGTATACATGTTTAGGAATGATTTCCCTTTTTATATGTACACTGTAATAAAATTTAATGAAACTGTATAGCTTTTTCCAACTGAACATAACATAAAACCTTTCAGGTGAGCAAGCCAGGGTAGACATTGGCAAGAAAAAACTCCCTCAGAGCTGAGGTAGAAACCTTGGGAGGAACAGGCTCATAGGGTGGGGTGGGTTCCTATCCTCCTCTACAGAGTGGGCCATTTATATGGATACACCTTAATAAAATGGGAATGCTTGGTGATATTAACTTCCTGTTTGTGGCACATTTGTATATGGGAGGGGGGGAAATTTTCAAGATGTTGACCATGGCGGCCATTTTGGATCCAACTTTTGTTCACCAGAAAATGGTAAACTTGGTTTTAACTTTATTCTTTGAGTTATTTACAAGTTTCTGACCACTTATAAAATGTGTTCAAAGCGCTGCCCATTGTGTTGGATTGTCAATGCAACCCTCTTCTCCCACTGTTCGCACACTGATAGCAACATCGCAGGAGAAATGCTAGCACAGGCTTCCAGTATCCATGGTTTCACGCAGTGGTAAAATTTGCTCCAATTCAACCCCTCACCGCGAATTCCGGCGATGGACCACAGAACCAACCCCTCCACTCGTTCAAATCTGGGTTGCTACCAGGGCTGAAAGAATCACGCGCTAGGCGATTGGAGGTTACTAACGAACCATGAATCTCCGGTTCAGTCTGAAAACAATAGCCATGTGAAAAAACGTGAGCTATAGTTGAAGCCACAAAAACGATGGCTTGTGTTTGTTGAAACCACGTAAAGTGCTCGTGAATTAGGTTGGTGTTCACTCGAGTCTCTCTCCTGAAACTGACCTCAGATGTAAAAAAAAAAAAAATGAGCTAAACAGAGGGGGGAAATTCAAAGCACCCCCAAAACAGAGGAAGCCGAGCTCCCACTTGTGGTTAAAATGCGCATTTACAGGGAAACTACTTTATAACTAGCGCAAGTTGAAGTGTGTATTTTCCTGTGCTCCTCCTTTATATTGAGGCGGACGGTGAGCTCACCCTTCGATCCACACTTGAAGCAGCCCAGGCAGCAAGAGAGCTTGCCCAGTGTCAGATCTGGTGCGTCTCCCCAGGCCCAAAACCCCAAGACCGTCTTGACGGATGCCAGGAGGAGAGTGGTGGCCAGAGGAAGAAATCCTTGGTATCCAGCTGGTGGCCAGCCAGAGTACTCTTCAGTTTGGGCGGTATCAAGGAAAACCTTCAAGTGGCTGCTGGAGACTGACTTGGGCTATGCAGTCATGGTCCTTTCACGACACCAAATGGAGCGTGAGTCTGGAAACAGATATGACACTGCACTTATGAGCAACAAGGATGTACTGCTCCAGTATGCCAGCTCCTTCCCTGAAGTTGCTCTCGCCATTCAGCGACACGCAAGCAGACAATTGTCTGGTGGGCTTTGGAGCCCACAAGGCGAGCACCTACAAGGAACTGTATGAGTCCAAAGACAAGGAGAAAAGGAGATAAGAGTTCATTTTCATTTAAATGTTCTATATGAATATGTAGGGTGTATTGTTTGAACATGTTGGTTTTATTATTAGAAGCAGTAAGAAATTAACCCAGCTGTAATTGTGTCTTTTCAACAGTTTTGTCCAGTGGCTCAGAGTTCAGTCATGCAGGCATGGAAAAAAGATGGAAGCTCTTCAAAATGTACATACAGAAGAGGGATGCTGAGCTGGCACAGCAGAGGCCCCTTCCTCTCAGTCTGCCACAGCCACATCCGACCCTCTTCCGCCTCCTCCGGAGTCACCCAGAGTTTTAACATTAGTTCAGGTCATAAAGCACATTCTATAGTGTGAGCTAAGCATTAATTGCTAATTATTTGTCTTTTTCAGAACCCACAGACAAGGAAAAGCTGGCATCTACATCCGGTTTGTCCTCTCTAAACTCTGATACATTTGTGTACCAAGTCTGTGACGTAAAAGTCGTCCAGCTGATGCATGAGCTGTCCCTTGACAACAGCACCACTGCGCTGTACCATAAGCTTTAAGAGTAGCACAGCGAGGCCTGGATGACCAACACGATGCACCACCTTGCCGTGTGTACTAAGTTCCGGGTCCCTGGTGCTGCGGTACAGAGTTTGGCGGCACCACCGCAGATGCTGTCTATTCCCTCGCCCCATGCAGAGGACATCAGGTCTCACCTCCAAGCCGAGTGCAAAGCTGCTCGCTCGGCACTGTCGCCGCCGCAGACGTGGGGCACAAGAAATCAAGGAGCCCATAGATTAGCTGCTGGTGGCTTTCACTGACGTCAAGGATACGACTGGTGTCTCCCTTTTGGACAAGGAACGGATGGATGTCATTTGGGACATTCAACAGCAACACCTTGATTGCATTCAGGATCCTCCAGGACTCCAGCTCTACACCAAGACGGGGCAAGTAACCAAGGAAGGGGTCATTCTTCCCGTGTACCGCTGTGCACATGGTTCCACATCCCTGGAGTCAATCCACCTTCACCTCAAATCATTTAATTCCTGGTGAGTTTCTTTTTTCTTCTTTTAAATTTGCGATTGTATGCATGTGAGTTCATGGCGAAGTGATTTTAAATATGTTTTCTTTGCTCTACAGTTAGTTCTGCGAATGCCGAGAACTTTCTGGCATACCTCCTGGAAGGGCCAGTGAGGTGGGACAAGGACCACGCTGCATCAGCTGTGAAACAGTTGGAGCTGGTGCTGCGGTGTTATACTGACCACATTCAGCCCACCCTCAACCAGCTCAGTAAGGAGATGCTGGGCTGTAATATATATATATATAAAAATTCTGACTACAACTTCAAATGATTAGTTTAAATTAGTTAAAATTATATTTTAATTTGATGATTTACCCAAATACAATCATTGATTTATACAATTATCTGTCTCCAAATTCAAATAATTAATAGTGTATTAGTGATTAAAAATTATTCTGATTAAAAGCTTTCATTAGTTTAATTTTATCTTCAAAATCCTTTATAAACAAGCTATCATATGACCCCTCCCAACCACCCTTTGTTACACACATCTGTTTTTTTTTATGATAAATAACTCAGCATTTAGAAGGGGGGTATTAGCACTGAGGCATGAGAGTATATTAGCTGCTTGTGATCAGAAGATTTGACAATGGCTAATATTTTACATGCTCCAAGAAAGTTACCTGCAACGTCTTTTAACCAAACCTCTTCACAACTCTGAGCACAACTCAGGTTTGTTACCCCATCTATGCTTTCCATCCTCTCTGGAACTACCTGAACCATCCATCAAATGTAATATGAATATGCAAGATCCATTATCTCATGGAACGTCTCCAATGTGTGATTTTTGAAAAGTAATAATATGCAATTATTTTATGTATCTTAAACTGATTTTTGAAAAAATAAAATTCTATATATAAAATTTAATTCATAGTGTGTGTTTTGAAAAATTAAAACGTTTGACTCTGGTGTCTTTAATTATTACAATAAAAATAAATTTTTGTTTAATACATTTACATTTAAATAAGGTCACAAGGTTTCTGAATATAAATCAGTAAAATAATGAGTTCACACCTATTTGACTCATTATCACAAACAATATGACTGAGCAGTTGATGAGGCATATCTATTACATGCCCTCAGACCCAGGGTCTTACGGAGGAGTTGAGAAATTAGGTAAAAGTCTAAACAATGGTGAAATTAAAAACTGGTTAGTGCGCAGGATGCATACACTCTCCATAAACCTGTTTCTGTGCCATATCTTAAACTATGATTTTTGAAAAAAAAAAAAAAAAAAAATCATCCTGGTTTGATATTTTCATCTCATTCCAGGTATGCTCCCACATCACAGTTATGTTCAAGTTGTGTTTTGCAAAATCTGAATTTTATCCAAGGAATGTTGATAACCATCCCCAAAGGATTGTGAATTATTACTTAGAGGATGTGTTAAGTTTGAAGGAAAGCATTTATCACATCGGTGATAAAAACATCCTAAAAACTCAAAAGCATTTCATACACTACCATTTTCATAATAACCATCCACAAAGTAGTCCTGTACCCATTTAGAAGAAGCTGTTTTGATCACTCTGGTTTTCTTGTTACTTGTTTCTACTGTTATTTCTCTACTTATTTCTGTTTTTACAACTTACTAACCATGCATAGATCCATTTTATAGATTGTCTCTGCAGGAGTATTTATTACAGAGGCACTAAAACTGCCACCGTCCCCTGGAGTAACGTTTCTGGTGTAAGTTCCTATAATCAACCAAAAGCGGTAAGTACCTGCAATACCATGGCTACTACTGGCTGTTTTGCCTGCTCAGAGTGTGGCATGTTTAGCTTAACCCCCTTTTCCACCTCTAGCAATAATGATAGTGGTTGTGTTTGTGCTAAGTGTCAGCTAGTTAGCTGTGGTGCTGGTAGCTCTGGTAGATAAAGTGGACCAGCTAGAAGTGCGCATCCTGAGCTTATTAATAGCAAGGGATAAACAGTGAGATTCAGTGCTAGCAACTCCGGGTGCCTCAGGGAGAGTTAGCACCCACTCGACTCCGGCGTTAAAGCCCTCACAGCAGGGTGAATGGGTGACGTCTCGGCGACATAGCCAGAAAGCTAAGGCTGAGGCCAAAGCTAGCCCACTGGGACACCGCTCTCCTCCGATTCGCGGGTCAAACAGGTTTGCCCTGCTCAGCGAAGCCCCCTCTGAGCAGCCTGTTAAGAGTGCTCTAGTTACAGGAGACTATTGTTCGACACGTGAATTTAGCTACTCCTTTAGGGGAGCCGGCAGTAACAGTCAGCTGTTTATCAGGAGCCAGAGCGCCGGATATTAGTGGCAACCTTATACTATTATCTAATAGGAGATATTCGAGGATAGTCATTCACGTAGGTGCCAATGATATTCGTCTGCGGCAGTCTGAGGTAACTAAGGGTAATATTAGAGAGGTGATTAAACTGGCCCAGACGATGTCCGATGCCATAATCTGCTCTGGTCCCAACCCAATGTGGCACGGCGCTGAAGCCTACAGCAGACTTTCAGCATTAAACGGTTGGATGTCCAAGTGGTGTTCCGAAAATCAAGTGGGCTTTATAGACAATTGGTTATGTTTCGAGGGCAAGCCTGGTCTTATAGGTAGGGATGGTATCCACCCCACGCAGGAGGGTGCCGCCTTACTTTCTTGCAGCATAGCACATAGTCTTTTAGTTAGTCAGCAGAGTAGTGTAGACAGCTGCTGACAATCCAGAGCCGGGACCAGGCCGCAGACAGACAGGCTAAACTGACCATCTGCGAACTGCCTTGAGGCGTCACCTAGGTTCAACTGACTGTGTCTTTCCCCCGAACAAAATGTAAGAAAAACAAAATCAGCCTGTTTCAGCAACCTAATCAATATTAAATCATACACACATGATAGCAGCAACACCTCAGAACTAAAATTTGGGTTACTCAACATAAGATCACTAAACTCAAAAGCAGTCACCGTAAATGATATCATAAGTGATCATAAATTCAACATTTTCTGTCTCACAGAAACATGGGTTAGACCAAACGAATATTCAGCACTAAATGAAGCCACCCCCCTAGACTATAACCCCCTGGAGTCTGAGGGGTTTTCAGACACCCTGGTGTAGTCTGACATGCCTTGATTGTTTTACAAATTGTACGCATCTGAGAAAAAATCATTTCAAAGTGTTACACATGCATTTTTCAGAACTATCTCTGCAACAACAGTGTTGAATCAGTAAGAGTGTCATACATCTACATTTTGATTAAATTTACTCTAAACTTAGACTTTCCAAAAACCTATTTTCAGAAGTGCTGATATACTGTGAAAAAACACATTCTAAACATTCCTCACCGGGACCTTTGAGGTCAAAACTTTGTGAACACGGGTCTTGGCAACACACTGCTGATTCTACTTTTCATAAATTGTATGTAATTTTATACTTAGGACATAACAAATGTGAGGTGACACTCTGTTTTTCTCAGTCACTGGCTCCTACGTTGCATATGTATGAAGATAGGTGCGAAAACCGAGGTGCGAGGTCCCCACCCCACTGCCTAATGAATGGCCCATTAGCTGTCACTGCCACAGCTGTCAAAAGAGAAGAGACCAGAGGCAGAGTTTATCACAGTTTATTTCAAAAAAAGAGAACTAAACAAGCAATAAAAACAAAAAAATAAATAACTGGCATGAATTAAAATAAATGGAAAATGTGTTCACATGTAAACATAGTGATAATATACTAAAGATAGTCATACTGTATATCCTTGTGTGTGTATATATGTATGAGTCAGTTCAACAAAAGATGCCAGTCTCTAAAACAGTTTCTGTCTGGCTGCATGCAAAGGTAGACATCACACTGTTCACACTTCCATGGGGTTTTTGCATAGCACACAGCTGTTCAACAAGCTCTTCCATGAATGCCTTGTGGGTCAGGCTGTCCTGTTGCATAAGTTGTTGTGGAGAATGTAGGCATTGGTAGCAGCAATGTCCAAGAAGTGAAGAAACAGTTTTCTGTACCACTTCAAAGTTTTGTGCTGAGTTGTGTACTGCAAAATGCTAAACTTACAGAGCAGATGTGGAAGGACCATGTGTTTACACGTTGGTGGTTGCAGACTTGGTTGACGCCGTCGTCTTTGCTTGGAGGTGGAGTATTTTCCACATTTCTGAAAGAAAAATAATAAGAAATGTGAGCAACTGTCTTCTGAGCAGTTACAAAGATTAGCTATACATGCCAACAGTCACTACAACTAATAATTTCTTGTATTTCAAATACAGTACTTACATATGACCTATGTATAGCAGTACATAGCATAACAAGCTACATAGGATGACACTATTACATTCACACAGGCCATTTACACATGACATTACCACACTAGGCTAAACATATACAGCCATAAGCCACACTTATGGTACTGGAGCCTCGCATGGTAGTGTTAGCACTCTCAGCATGCACACTCAGATTAGCAACAGGCTACACTTGAATGTCCCGTTTACACAACAGCAGGTTTTTTTTACATTCATTTATGCTTTCATATACAAAGTAATACTTATTTAATTTATTCTTTATTTTAATTTATCCGGAATTCGCGGAGTGTACACAGTGAGCGCGAAGCGTGGGTTTGTTTCATTTGAAAGGAAATATTTCACTTACCTATCACAAAAACCCTCCTTCGGATCAATCCGCATCTCAAAATAAATCTTTCTTCGTCACTGTCCTCCCCGCTTTCGTCAGATGAGCTGAAATTCTCTTCATTTTCCAGAACAAAGCTCTCCTCCGCAGTGGCTCCAGCTCCCGTGAGTGCGACATGACGAAGCTCCACGTAAACAATTCCGCGACATGTGCTCTGTATTTGGGCGTTTTCATGCAAATTATCAGCCAATGATCCTCCACTAGTAGCTGCCGAATTACCATAGTGTTAACATATGAATGGCAGAACGCGTCTATGGGCGGAACAAAAAAGCTTGTGCCTCAAAAATGTGCCGGTTGTTGTTTACGCTTCTCTCACAAGAATATAAATATATATATCGTTTCATCCTATATATAGTTGGAAAGTAGACCCTTCAAGGTTTCCGAGGTATGTTGTATTTTTTTTTAGGATAAAATCTCGCAGAGTTATATACGTGTTTATGTGGAATTTCAATTTTATCCCGCCGGCGGCATAGCCGACCTCAAAGGGATAATTATGTACACAGCCCAAGATTATCAGGCAAAGGAGGTGGAGTATGTGTAATTTACCAAAAAACAACTAGAAATCTTGAACAATGTGACACCTTCACTTCTGTTGAGGTCCTCTCCACCATTATTCCAAATCCGGTCACAATAAAGGACACATTTTTATTATGTAACATTTACAGACTACCAGGGCCTTACTCAATTTCTGAAATAATTCAGTGATTTTGCTGCAGACCTAGTGGTGTGCAATCATAAAGTTATAATTGTAGGAAATTTCAATATCCATTTTGAGAAGGAAAGAGACCTACTAAAAAGGCATTTACCTCAATCTTAGACTCTATTGGTATTACTTAAAATGCAACAGGGCCTACAGACTACTGCAGTCATTTTAGACTTAGTTTTGACACTAGGTCTTAACATAGACAAAATTAATATCTTACCGCAATCCTCAGCAATCTCCGACCATTACCTAATTTCATATGGGCTACGTCTTAGCCATAATATATGCAAGTCCCCTCGCTTTTCTACATAGTGTATAATAAAACTATCTACTGCTCTACAATTTATAGAAAACCTCCCAGAAATATCTCCATCAGGCCCAATGGCGCTAGATGTACTAACTGACTACCCATAAAATACCTGTTGATCTACTTTAGGAAATGTAGCACCAATTAAAAGAAAAAGTATAAGACAGAAAAAGCTCGCCCCATGGTATAATGATAAAACCCGTACTTTAAAACAAACATCACAGAAACTAGAGCGGAAATGGCGATCAACCAAGCTGGAAGTGTTCCACTCTGCCTGGAAGGACAGCCTTATAGAATATAGAAATGCCCTCACTAAAGCTCACTCAACATATCTGGCCTTGCTGATCTCAAATAATAAAAATAATCAGAGAGTACTGTTTAGTGTGCTTTCCAGAACTACAAAAAATCAGCAACTCTCACCAGTAAAGATTTTATGGACTTTTTTAATAATAAAATTGAGAATTAGACAACAAATTCAAGCAACAGCATTAAATCCGACTTGGCTGCCACCCGATGTGACTGATATAAAACATAATGTAATTGTAAAAGAAAGACTTGAAACCTTTAACCCACTCCCACAGTTAGAATTAGAGAAGATTATCACCTCCGCAAACTGTACAACTTGCACACTTGATACAATTCCCACAAAATTGCTCAAAGAAGTACTACCAGCTATTATCAATCCTCTTTTAACTATAGTAAACTCATCCCTTAGCCTGGGCCATGTACCCAAAGCTTTTAAACTAGCAGTTATTAAACCTATGATCAAGAAACCAAATATTGATGCTAGTACACTGTCTAATTACAGGCCTATTTCTAATCTGCCATTTATATCCAAGATCTTATAAATAGCCGTGGCCCAACAACCTCATATCTACATAAGAATCATATATATGAAAAATTCCAATCTGGATTCAGGCCACATCATAGTACAGAGACAGCTCTAGTCAAGATAGCAAATGATCTTCTTCTTGCCTCTGATCAAAGCCATGTATCCCTGTTTGTGCTTCTTGACCTCAGCGCAGCCTTCGATATAGAACACAATATTCTCATAGAAAGATTAGAAAACATGGTTGGAATTACAGGGACAGCCCTATTATGGTTCAAATCTTACTTAACGAATGTTATCAATTCGTAAAAGTAAACAATTTAAATTCAAAGTATTCTAAAGTAAGATTTGGAAGGCTCTATTTTAGGACCATTATTATTTACATTATACATGTTATTGCTAGGCACAGTTATAAGAAACCATCACATTAACTTTCACTGTTACGCAGACGATACGCAATTTTATATTTCGGCCAAGCCCGATGACAAACGCATATTAAAGAAAATAGAGGACTGTGTAAAAAACGTGAAAGTCTGGATGTTGCATAACGTCCTCCTTCTAAAGAGCAACAAAACAGAGGTCCTGCTTTTGGGTCCAAAGTGGTAAGAAATAAATTATAAATCTCACTGACTTTTCAGTTAAACCTGGTTCAGCAGCAAAAAAAAAAAATAATAATAATCTTGGTGTCATAATTGACCCGGATTTATCATTTGATCAACACATAGGCAGTATCACTAGGACAGCTTTTTTTACATCTTCGCCACATCGCTAAGATTAAAAATGCCTTATACCTGCAGGATGCAGAAACATTAGTACATGCCTTTATTACTTCAAGGCTTAACTACTGTAACGCACTACAGTCAGGATGCACCAGCAGAAATTTAAGAAAACTTCAACTAGTTCAAAATGCTGCAGCTAGGGTCCTCACTAAAACTAGAAAATTTGAACATATCAGTCCAGTTCTATCATCACTTCATTGGCTGCCTGTAAAATTCGGCATTGATTACAAAATTGTTTCTAACATATAAAGCTCTACATGGGTTGCTGCTGAATACTGTCAATATACTATTTCCTATTATGAGCCTCCATGTTTACACAGATCGCAGAATACTGTTTTTTTTTTTTTTTTAATTGTTCCCAGAATTCAGAAAGCCTCAGCTGGAGGAAGAGCCTTTTCTTATAAAGCCCCCCAACTCTGGAATGATCTTCCAGAAAATGTTCGTGACTCAGACACAGTCACAATCTTCAAATCTAGGCTAAAAACTCAATTGTTTAGTTTATCTTTTGGTAGTTAATGCTCCCCCATAGATAAATGCGGCAGATCCGGGGGGGTTCCAAAGACACAGGGAATTATAGTAAACTGAGACGCTGGTGCTGTCGTCCTGCCGCTTCACGTGATTGCTCAGGTTTGTTGACGGTGGAGCGGAGCGATGCCAGTGTTTCAGGATGCTCCTGCGTCTGTGTGTCCTTCTGGTTCTCTCCTTTTAGTTAAAGCTGTCATAGTCAGATCTGCCAGAGTCATTAGCCACACTCTGTTAATGTTCACATTTTCTGCTTCACCAAACAGTTCAAAACTAATTCCATCCCTTTACCACCCCCCCCCTCCCCGAGTAAACGACTGCCCACCTGTCCGTCTGGACACTGATGGATGACTGTCGAGATCCTCCTCCATGCTTCCAGCAACCACCAAGTGCCCTGAAGCTGCCCCTACACTGAAGTTCTCATGGACTCCTAACTATTATTACCAGTAGATTGACCAGAGGAGGATAGGTCATGTGCAGTATATGTCAAATATCTTTGTCTTACTGGAATTCTGTGAAGCTGCTTTGTGACAACATCAGTTGTAAAAAGAACTATACAAACAAAGATGATTTGATTTGAATAATTTCCAAATTTGACCTGACCTTCATTGAGGGCTTGTCGGATGGGGATCTTGTCTCTATCAGAGATATACTTGAGTCATTGTATGGAAGGTGTTGAGAATTATTTGACTGTCGATGTAATTATCTAAAAGTTGGGATAGCTAAAATGTTTTCAGGCAGAAAGTTGATTCTGAATATTTTCAGACAGACACTAGCAATAGTGATGCATTTGATCGGATCAACCATTGTACTGGCCAATTTCTCTTCCCTGAAGGCTAAACACCCCTTTCTCAGAATGTGATCATCATTCTTACAATATCTCCTTCTTGAAGTTAAAGATCTTTCCTGCACATGTATTGTACCATTCAAAAAATGTCTCTTACTTTGGCCATCATAGTGTCCACCCCAGGCTGTGGATAAGGCCCTACATAGCTCTGATTTTCCAGAAATGTGAAAAATACCCTTTTCTGTCTGTTGTGAACCCCATAGCCTTTGGAATAGCACTCAGTCTCATAGGGAGACTATCAATGAGTCTCTGTTTATACTCAGCATCTTCAATACACAATATTTTATCACCTTTTGCTATGATGCCAAGTGTGATTGCTTCTTTTACCAAATGGTTAAACAAAAAGGTATGAATCATACCCTCTAGCGTTGTGCGCTATGAAAGTATAACCTTGGTACTTTTCCCTGCAAAACCTCCTAAAGAATGCAGCTATGGATTTGTCCTCTTTGGCTGTCCACTCCTTACCTCGACATACTTATTGTCTGAAATTTCAAATTTTAAAAGGTTCCATAAAACAATCATGCATGATTTCTGAATCCACTTTGACTCTGCAGTTTTTACAGTGACTTGCATGACAATGTTTTTTGGATGTTACTCTGATTCTGCACTGTGTTACAGAGAATCTAGTTTTGCATAAAAGTTTGATCAACCTTTGAATCGATCGCTACTTTGTTTACCATAACAATACTGTGATATACAAATCTTTGGACAATATTTGCATTATACAATTTTTTTAGGCTGTTTAGGACAGTCGTTGTCAAGACATACATTGCAATGAAAATCACATTTGTGATGTTTCATATTGTTAAATCCTGTGGAACAGTAAGGGCAGACATAGGATGTACCTAGCACCCCTTTTAATGGTTTTCATGCCAGAAAAAGTAAACTGTTTTGTCATGAGGCATGGGGGTGTTCTGAGACAAAGCATAACCCTAACTAGGCTGACGTAAAGATCCGGGCCTTTAAAAGACGGAAGACCGGCTAGGTTCATTCCTCTCACACCGGTAAACACAATGGTTCGGCGGCGTTGCTCTCTCTGCGAACAGTCGGTTTATGGCTACCGCAATCACTTACAATCGTTCCATAGACTAACTGCGAATGAGGTACAGTTTATAATTTGTCTCGATCGCTCCGGGGATGGTCGGAAAGGCAGGGATTGTCCGATTTGTTATCAGAAAACACCGGTTAGCTTAGCGGCGCACCTAGGCTCAAAGCACTTGCTTCAAGGCCTGGCCTTGAATGTGGCTTTATCCGCGGCGAAACGCACCAGAACTCTCTCTCTCAGACACATTTCGGGGGACTTGCCCTACTGACACCGACGTACACCCATCCACCTCTGGCCTCGACACCGGTGATCGACGCATTGCGACCCCGACCCAAGTGTCTTCCAAATCCGACACGGACACACCGCTAACCAATGTTCCTCCTAAGGGGCGACTGATACTCCCACTCCGATTTAAGGACACCTTTGTCGGTAAGTCAATCGCTGAATTCGCGTCATACCATCTTAGAGCCAATCCTACTGCGAAGGACATTGAAAACAACCAGCAACGACAGTCGCATACAGTGAGGTTCCTAATTCACTGTGCCCCAAAAATGTGCGTCTATTCGGACGTTAGTTTTGTGAACCACCGTAAGGTTCGAAGCTGGCTGGAAGAATTGACTTTGCTCGGTTATACTCACACGTCGATTAAAATGTTACTATACGACGCTAAGGCGTTCATGGCGTATCTATACGCATTTAAACCCGACAGTGTCGGACTGAGCGCCCAAGAATTCGAACGCATTAAGCTAAGTTTCACCAAGGCTAACCGTGACATAGCTAGGAACATCACCGGCCATCGACAGAGATTTAAGCGGTTCAAACTGGGAATAATCCCGCCATGCGATCATTTGAAAAAGTTCTTAGCGAAAGCCGACAAGATTATCCCGAGACTATTGGCAAAGAGTACGCCGCTATGCCATTCAACCATGAACCTATTACAGGGATTTCTGATGGGCACATTAGCCATTATAAGCGGACACAGATCGGTTGTGCTTACGAACATGTTAGCGGAAGAACTTGAAAATGTTCAAATTTTTGATTTGGGGTGCGTAATCTATGTTAGAAGCCACAAAACGAACGGCGCATTCGGGGACGCGCCTGTGGCTCTGTCGCCTAAGGAAATTTCATGGATGAACTGTTTGGTACAAGCCTACGAGGTTAAGCCGCGCTACGTGTTCGAAACCCGGGGACGGCAAATATGACAACCTAACGTCATGCTGAGGGCAGCCTGGCGGAGGGCACGGCTCGATGGTTGAATTGGTTTCAACTTGATTAGGACCGCTGTTTCGAATCAGGTAATGTAACTAAATGTATATCTGAATTTCAGTTTCAGTTCATGGGCTAAATTATGTTATATTTTCCCTTCAACCCCCATAGATTTCGTCACTACCGCTAGACCAACGGAGCAATATCACCACTGCCATGTGCCATGATCCCGCAACAGCGGAAAGGTTTTACCGCGATGGATTGACTGGCCCTGAACTGTTGGAAGCACGGATGAACCGGCTGGCTGCACTCGATTCAAGCCGGACGTGACACCCCATTGAACCGCATAATTTTTAATAAAATGCCTTTGTATCTATTAAACCGATGGTATTCATTCTTTACACCCCAGAAATGTTTCATAAGCATAGCCTAGAAGTGAACACACTCATTGGGCATGAATTTCGCATCACCGGGGTCTACGGATGTCTAACTTGGAGACATCCTAGGGTAAGACGTACTATAACTTACAAGAATTAACCCGAAAGCTCGCCACTTCCTTCGGGCATCAAATTGTAAGTTCTTTCCGTACATACCCCCATATCTCGGTTCCAAGAACCGGTTTCAACATTCACTTAAGCCCACAAGGTGTCACTCTTTCGCCATGAATTTCGCATCACCGGGGTCTACGGATGTCTAACTTGGAGACATCCTAGGGTAAGACGTACTATAACTTACAAGAATTAACTCGAAGGCTCGCCACTTCCTTCATCAAATTGTAAGTTCTTTCTGTACATACCCCCATATCTCGGTTCCAAGAACTGGTTTCAACATTCACTTAAGCCCAGAAGGCACCACTCTTCGGGCTTTAAATCGACTTAGGTTTTGAAAACATCCAGGGAAGTTGAGCGGACATTCCCATTATTTGAAGCCCATCGGGTCACCACTTCCTTGGGCATAGCATTTCAAAATATTAAAAAAATTTTAGTCTTCCAGAGGGGGGGGCGGTCTTACCACCACCCTAGCCCAGAAGGCACCACTCTTCGGGCTTTAAATTCGCATCACTGGGGTCTACGGATGTCTCGACTTAGGTTTTGAAAACATCCAGGGAAGTTGAGCGGACATTCCCATTATTTGAAGCCCATCGGGTCACCACTCCCTTGGGCATAGCATTTCGAAATATTTAAAAAAATTTTAGTCTTCCAGAGGGGGGGCTGGGCATACCACCACCCTTAGCCCAGAGGGCGTCACTCCTCGGGCTTGAAATTCGCATCATCGGGGTCCATGGAAGTCATTTTAGACCTCCAGAGGTGGGGCCGGGCATACCTCCACCCTTAGCCCAGAGGGCGTCACTCCTTGGGCTTGAAATTCGAATAACCGGGGTCTACGGATGTCTCAACTTAGGTTTTGAACACATCCAGAGGTGGGGCCGGGCATACCTCCACCCTTAGCCCAGAGGGCGTCACTCCTCGGGCTTGAAATTCGCATAACCGGGGTCTACGGATGTCTCGAGGTTTTGGGTCACTTCCAGTGAGATTAGGCGTAAAACTCACAATATTCATGCCCAGAGTCTAACCAGAGCCTTGGGCTTGTCATAGTTACATAGGGTGTACCCAAACTTTCATCGTTTTAAAAGTAACCCTAATGTCCTGACGGCACCAATTTGGAAACGCCCGTGCCCTTCGAATTTTCGGATCTCGAAGGTGCCCCATTTTGGGCTTTCTACCTAGGACGAAGAGGGTCAAAATTTTTTTCTAAGTTCGACCTTAAAATGCCCCACTGGGATTCCTGGCTAGGGTTTGCACTTGACGAAAAAATGAGGGCTGAATTGAATTTTCACATCTCAGACCCTTTGTGCCTTTCAGTTGAATAAAAAAAAAGGAATTGACCCCCCTTTTTAACAACGCCTTCCCGAATTTAGTTCACTATTCCCGGGGTGGAGAATTTCAGGCTTGCCCCCCCGGTCCTTACCTCCGAGGGGCTTATTCACTCGAATGCTCTGGTTCTTTGGGTCGGCCTCATTCACACCATCACCCCCTACCTCCGGAGCTCCCTATCGGACAATAAATTATGAACACCTCTTTCTGGGCTTAGGTAAGGCTTGCCCCCGGTCCCTACCTCCAGGGGCTTATTCACCCAAATGCTCTGGTCCCCTAAGTCGGCATTCATGGCTATCCCAGACCAACCGTATCGAACTTGGGCACGGACGTATCGCTCCTTCTAGGCGGGATTCCGACTTAAAGGCGTTCAGTTGTAAGCCCTCGGATGGTAGCCTTGCACCATTGGCTCCACAGCCAAGCGCGAATACCAAGTATCCGAACCCGCGGTTCCTCTCGTACTGGGCGGGATTTCTATCGGAGCAACGCCACATCAGTAGGGTAAAACTAACCTGTCTCACGATGGTCTAAACCCAGCTCACGTTCCCTGTTAGTGGGTGAACAATCCAACGCTTTGCGAATTCTGCTTCTGCAATGATAGGAAGAGCCGACATCGAAGGATCAAACAGCGGCGTCGCTATGAACGCTTGGCCGCCACAAGTCAGTTATCCCTGTGGTAACTTTTCTGACACCTCCCGCTTAAAACCCAAAAAGCTGACGGAAGGATTGTTAGGCCCCGCTTTCGCGGTCTGTATTCATACTGAAAATCAAGATCAAGTGGGCTTTTGCCCTTATGCTCTACGGGAGGTTTCCGTCCGTCCCTGAGCCCGCCTTAGGACACTTGCGTTACGCTTTGACAGGTGTACCGCCCCAGTCAAACTCCCCACCTGTCACTGTCCCCGGAGGAACTTGCCCCAGGGAGAGAAGGGGCCATCCCCGCGCGAGCTTGCCTCCGACCCGCGAGGGGAAGGTGGACTCAACGCGAAGCGACCCCCCCACCCAGGGCTTAGCGCCTTTGAACAAGGAACCCCCAGCAAGGCAAAAGGTTCCCCCCGCTTCCCTCACCAGGTTAGTGAGGTAACAAGTAAGAGTAGTGGTATTTCACGGACAGCCCGTCCCGGTGCCGGCGATCGGCGGGCCTCCCACTTATTCTACACCCCTTAAGTCGCCTCACAGTGACAGACTAGAGTCAAGCTCAAAAGGGTCTTCTTTCCCCGCTGATTCTGCCAAGCCCGTTCCCTTGGCTGTGGTTTCGCTAGATAGTAGGTAGGGACAGTGGGAATCTCGTTAATCCATTCATGCAGGTCACTAATTAGATGATGAGGCATTTCGCTATTTACAGCAGAGCGGGCTACTCCGGATCACATTTGACCTCCAGAAGAGGAAGGCCGAGCTTATAACCAAGCTTAGCCCAGAGGTTGGTCACTACTCTGGGCTTGAATATTGCATCACCGGGGTCTATGGAAGTCTCGACTTAGAGTTTTTTTTCTTTTCAAGGAGATCGGAAACAGCTAGACTTTTCCAAAGCGCACCCCACTCAGAGCGCACCTTCCTCGGCTACGGATCCTTTAAGAGGCCGCAAGAGCATACTTACAAATAGGGCCCTTTAAATTTGCATGGCTCATGCCATTCAGCAACGTAAGGGATGGGACACGCAGACAGACGACCGTCTGGTGGGCTTTGGAGCTCACAAGGCAAACACCTACAAGGAACTTCATGAGTCCAAAACAAGGAGAAAAAGGAGGTGAGAGTTAATTTTCATTTACATGTTCTATATGAGTACGTAGGGTGTGTTCATGTTGGTTTTATTATTAGAATCAGTAAGAAATGAAATAAAAAAACAATTACAATTATTTAGACAGTTATGTCCAGTGACTTAGAGTTCAGTCGTGCAGGCGTGGGACAAAGATGGAAGCTCTTCAAATGTACATACAGAAGAGGGATGCTGAGCCAACACAGCAGGGGCCCCCTTCTTCTCAGTCTGCCACAGCAACGTCCACCCCTCTTCCGCCTCCTCCGGAGTCACCTAGAGAGTCTGCACACCCTTCAGGTGAGTTTTAACATCACAATCTATTTTAACTCAGCACAAATAGCCACTGTTATTAAACTGCTGTGTGTGATCATTTGTGTTTCAGGTGAGCTGATCAGTGTCGAATACCTCTTCTCCCAGCAGTGCAAAGAGCTGAGGGACGACATCGGTCGGGACCTGGATGCCCCCGATGACCTGTCAGAATGGGAGGACGAAGGATTCGGTGAAGCTGAGTCCTTTGTCGGAGTGGACAACGACCCCACCGTTGACCCTCTCCCGAAGGTGGCTGAGGCATCTCCCGCAAAGTCTGAAGACTTTTCCGCAGACCCAGTCTTCCACTCTCAAGCACCGGGAGCAGAAGTAGTAAGTGCTTTGATTTTTACACTATGTGAGCTTTTAACCATACATGGAAATAGGAGCACAATTAACCTGTACGTCTTTGTCTTGTCAAGTTTTCAGAGGGCCGGATGGAGCGCCAGGCTACGAATGTGTGGGGAGGCTGGCCAGGTACCTGGTGGACTTGCCCGACGAAACCTGTCTGTCTGAGAAGCAGGTTGCAGACATCATCGCTCTCTGGAACCGTCTGCTGGATGTCGACAAGCAACGTGTCTCTTACCAGCCGAGGCACAGTGAGCGGCTGCTACACGGATGCTTTAAGGCCAGCCATTCAAAGACCACGGTCTCCAGCGGGGTCGAGAGTTTAAAGCGGTAGGTTAATCATACATCTGGACAAGGAATTTAATGCTGCGTGATCTGCGCTGGCACATTTATGTTTAATAACGTGTTCTGTATTATTCTGTTTCTCCCAACAGCTGCTTGTTGGGTGAAGGCACGGGACCTGTGCAGTGGCCAGATGTAAGCCACCTTGTGGAAGCCATCTGCTTGAAGCTGTGTGCTGTTCACCCTCATGGGCGAAGGGTCGCTGGGGCGAGGGTGAACTGCTGGGCTGTGATCTTGCAGGACTACGGCAGGATCAGGAGGCTGGTCCTGAACAGCCCAGGTCTCGTGCAGGCGACGTCGCTTCAGTTGTATGAGATCAACCAGCACACCCTCTCTGTGTGGTAAGACTTAAGCCGACTTTATTTATTAACATCAATGCTTGGAACGCTCTCTTCCAGCAAGCTCTGAATAACACTGTGTTCTCTCTTTTTTTAAAGGCACAACAGCATCCAGAAGAAACAGGAGCAGACGGTGTTGGCAATGGAGATTCCTCTGCCCAAGCCAAGCCTCACACAGCTGACGTTCCATTGCCACAGCCTAGTGAGAAGGTGCCAGAGGAGTACCCTAGGACCTTTGCTTTCCCCACTCCTCTGGGCCTGTCTGGGCCAGCGGTACAGCGAAGACAGCCTGCTACCGCAGCTCCTGTGTCTGCTCTGCCTCTGCCGGTACAACTGCCATGCCAGCCACAGCCTCTGGCTTCCGCGCAGACTCTACTGTCCCTCTGACGAACCGGCCGGCACTTCTCTTGCTTCAGCTGGCGTCTCAGCCATTCCAGCCGGCCCTTATGCCAGTACCTCCCCAGCCAGTACAGCTGACCCAGCCAACTAAGCCCATGAGAAAATGGAGCAGGATAACAGAGTGGAGGAGACGGAAGGAAGCGGAAGCGTTGAGTAAACATCAGGGTTGTTCCACACTTCCCGCCAAGTTCCACCAGCAAACCCACTACAGATGCTCCAGCTGTGGGCAACCAAAGACTAGGGAGTTCGGACATAGCAGGATAGGCAACAGGTCATTCTATGCCACTGCAGAAGGAAAGACATTAGAGGACTGGCTGGCTGAGCAAGAGGAGCAGGGGGAATCGCTGACCCCCCCCCCCCCCCCCCCTTTTATAAGCTTGTAAATAAACCAGTTAAAATGTATTACCGTTCCGTATTAATGTATTACAAATTATAAATTTATTGCCGTATTACCGGGGCTTCGCAGGGGAGGCGCAGAGAACATTGGGTGGCATCTTCACCCCTGGGTCTCATGTGTGCATCTCTTGCTCTCATTTTATCTCTGTCCCAAAAAGGCACTTTGACACTTATGCATTTCCTACTCCAGTTATGCATTATCCAATGTGTTATTGTTTAATCATGTGATTTCCAATATTATTCTCAGGTAAAATGTATACTAACCATATCTGCATGATCTTATATGGAGTCGTAGTGAGCTGAGTTGCTAAACGGAGTTACTTTTAGAAGAGAGTCGCTGAAAAGTCGCTATATCAGGTCAACAGAAGAAAAGAGCTCTGACTCCGCTCACTGAGAAGGACGCCGAGACTCTGTAAACTTACACTCTAGTCACCAGTTAGCTTTCATGTAGCATAGACTATATTAATAACACCAGCCATATAGCCTAGCCACTGAGTAGGCTCATAAGAAGGGTTTCATCTGCATTGATCCCCGTCTGTGAGTTTATAATAATTGTGCTGTGTCTATTAAATGACTATTTCTTTCTTTCCAATAAAGCTCTTTGATTTGAAATAATTGTGTATCGAGCCTATCATTGAAGTCTGAAAAACCTGAAAACCCACATTTTAGCGTGAATAGTATCCAAATTTATGATACATTTAAAATTAATTATTTTGTAATTAATAACCATAATTAAGCAGATATAATTCAAATACTGTTACCACGCTACAACATTAGTCCACTGCTGGTACATAACAGTGAATAGCAGATAATGGATCACTAGTTTCTCTCTTCAGGCAGATGCAACTACATGGTTGATGTACTTCCTGCTGCTATTATGCATACATAATGCTTTCTTAAAGCTTTATGGCCTGGTATTTTTGTCCACAAAATTTGCTAGCGAAATTCAATTTATTTCAGTGAAAACGCTGCGACATGCAAATTTTGTATACATTACTGCTGGGTGAATGCCTATAGCCATGCTCACTTAATGTAATGTGAAATGCAAAAAGCCTATGTGACTGAGACAAAAAAAAAAAAGTAATTAGTCATTTAGATTAAAGTAAGTGGTTAAGCTTCATTAGGACCAGAAATTAGATTTTTGCATGTATTTCAGTATGTAATTATTTTTCCCCCATTTCAGAACCTCAATTTACAATTTAAAGGCAAACAAAGTCCATTTCAAGGGAGAGGTTGCATCCCCTCTTACTTGTAAAATTTGCAGATGACAGTAGTGGTTGGATGTATCACAAATGGTAATGAGTCCTGCTACAGGCAGGTGGTGGGACACCTGGAGAGTTGGTGCAGGACCTGGATCTGTCCCCCAAACATCTCATGAAGGAAAAAAACTGCCCGATTGATCAGGAAAGCACAAAGCCTTTACTTCTTAAGACAGTTGAGGTGGACCGGTCTCTCTTTTTTTTTTTTTTTTTTTTTTTTAAATAACCCCCATTTTACAGATGTGTGGTGAAGAGTGTTCTGTGCACCAGCATCACCATTAGAGACTTGTGAAGGCCACACAGAGCATTGTTTTAGTAAGTTCTCCACCACTACAGACATTTACAACTCCAGATCCAGGAAGGAGAACCACCTGCATCAGGAATGTCTCATTCAGCATGCACTTTTTGTCCCTCTCCTCTCAGGCAGGAAGCTGCTGAGCATCAAGTGTAAGACAGTGAGACTGAGGAACAACTCCATCCTTGAAGGTGTTAAACTCAAATTCCAACTAGTTGTATTGTATCAGTGCCCATATATATATATATATTAATGGATTTCATACATCATTGAAATCACTCGAAAGCCTCGTGACTCACCCAGCGAGCCAACGCTCAGAGCTAAGAAGAGTGTGTGAAGAACTCAAAAGAAGATAAAGGAGTATAAGGGCATAAGGACCAAACAAATTGTCATAACATTTTTATTAATGTATTTATTTTAAATCTCTTTTCTCAACCAAAAACTGCAAGCAAGGTGTTGATGTGAGGGAGAAAAAAGAAGCCAGAGTGAGCTCAAAGTTTTGTTGTTGTTTTTTTTTTCTCTTCTTCTTCTAAGAGAGAAGAAAATAGTTCTGAGCACAGTGTGTGCAACAGAAAGAATCTTGAAAGAAAAGGAGACCTGAGAGTAAATGCTCTCTACCAAAAATTACCAGCCAGTCCAATTCCAGAATTCTGAAACACCAGGACTAAGCACAAGTGTGTATGTGAGCTTGGCTTTTAAAGGGTACACACAGGTGTTGCAAATTGCTCCAGATTACTGTGCAGCAGCTCTGTGTCTCCCTCTGGTGGCCTGGGGCTGGCCCCTGACACTAGTCCAGCAGGATTGAACTGCTCCGCGAGCCTCAGCTTTGTTCAAGTGTCAGTGTTCTGTTGCCATTCTTTCTGTTAAAATAGTTGTCACGTTTAAGTTAATGATAGCTAGATTTTTATTTTCTATTTGAGTGAATCAAATATTTGCATGTTTTCATTAAATCAAAAACTTTGATCTGAAAAGGGGGGCATCAAAAATTGTCTAAAGAAAGCACACTGCACTCTGTGGAAGCAGGGATTTTATGGACGTTGATGTTAAAAGGTAAGTAACTAACAAAAATATTATATATACATACTATAATTCATTCATTCATTATCTGTAACCGCTTATCCAGTTCAGGGTTGCAGTGGGTCCAGAGCCTACCCGCGCAAGGCGGGAATACACCCTGGAGGGGGTGCCAGTCCTTCACAGGGCAACACAGACACACACATTCGCTCACACACTCAAACCTACGGACACTTTTGAGTTGCCAATCCACCTACCAACGTGTGTTTTTGGACTGTGGGAGGAAACCAAAGCACCCGGAGAAAACCCACGCAGACACGGGGAGAACACACCAACTCCTCACAGACAGTCACCCAGAGCAGGAATCGAACCCACAACCTCCAGGCCCCTGGAGCTGTGTGACTGCGACACTACCTGCTGCACCACCGTGCCGCCCTACATATTATAATATTGCCTAAAATACAAGGCTCCCAGATAGCGAGCATATATCTGTCCACTGGCATAAAATGGCTGGCACACCACTGACTGTAGACCACTGCTGGTCCACCATCGGACCACTCAGATTACTGTCCTGTACAGGATATATGTCATTTATAATCTCCTCAAACAGATTTTACATTCACAGAGACTTTTATTCTGGAAAACAAACTAATACAAATATTACCAACAACTATGGGAGATATAATGAGCATAAGTCTGATATAAATCTTTCTCTCTTGCTCGCATGGGAGGCGGTCGCATTTTTTCCCTCTCCACTCCTTATCTTTCCTGCTCGCTTCTCTGGTCTTGTCTTGTCTACCCTCGGAGTCTCTCTAATGCCGCTCTTCGAATTAAAATTAGAAATGGAATTGATCAGCTGGTCTCTCAACGCTACTGGCACCATCTTCTCAAGGAGAAGCTTGGGCACGGGGGAGCCCACCTGTCCTGATGGAACGACGCCGGCTGGATATGCCATGGATGGATGGGAGATGTGGCACGTGGTATGTCTGGTGCCTCTTTCTATTGAGGACATTGAAGATGTATGTATATATGTGGTCCGCCCAGAAACACTGTGCAAAACACTAGTGAACCTCCAACTTTGACCAACCATCTTCTTGCTATCAGGGCTGTGTTACTCAAGTTTTTTGGGATTTTCTGCAAATGGGTGCCTCTTAAACAAAATATTTTACTATGTTCTGTACTTGGATCTAATTGCAACTTTAAGATCTATTATTTAAAATATTAATGAAAACTACAAAGAACACCAAAAAAATTACTATGAACAATGATGGCTGAAATACTTCAGTAATCTGTTTTTAATTTTCTGATTCCATATCTTAAATATGCTAAATAAATTCTTTTCAAAGGAAATTATTAATATTTTAGTTAAAATACACATTTAATCATGCCTTCAGGGGCCTGTTTTTCAAAAGGTATCCAACAAGATTAGTTGGATTAAAATTGAAAAATGGGTTTTTCCAAACCAGATTAGTTTTTTTTTTACCCTGAAAATTTGGATCTGGATTTTGAAATCCAATCTTTAATGAGGATTTAATGCTACAATTGGGTTTTGCAAAACCTCTATCAGAAATACTGCATAGTTTTGGTACCAAATAACAGGATTATCATTATCCCACCTTGAGAGGTGGATCAAGCAGGACTCAAGTGTGTTGAAGACACACCCGGTACAGAAAAGTCTTGGAAATAAACCGGTGTTCTGTAAAAGTGATTTTAAAGCACTCACAATCAAACATATTTCCAAAAAAAAAAAAACTCTTTAAAGCATGGGAATGCTGTGTTAAACCCTTGTTTCTCTCTTGATCATTGACATTTTAGTAATTTGTTTCATACGTACATGTAGCTCAGTGGTTTTCAGACAAAATTGTGACTATAAAAGGTATACAAAGTAAAAGTGAAGATAGGATAAAATGTAAATAAGCAATTAATCATAATGTGTGGAGAATAAAGGGAACGATTTGCTCTAAAAATGCTTGATTTGATGATTTTATATATAATTAACAAAAAATGGTATTTATTTGTCCAGCAGATGGCAATATTGAGAAGTATTAAATCACAGAAAATCCAGATCCAGAAATCCTTATCCTGAGATATCTGGACCAGCTTAGTCCAGTCTGAAAATGTTTTGAAAAACTGGGGCAAAATCTCTGAGATCATTTTGATCCTAGATGGGAAAAAAAGGGATTTGATTATCCAGATAATTTGGATCAAGATTTTTGAGAAACTGGCCCCAGGTTTTCACTCAGTCCTGATTCTCTAACACATGACCCCTTCTAGAGTATGTTAAACATTCCACAGGTCACAGTTTCAATAGGAACGTACATCATTTGAATCTATTGAAAGCTATGGCAAAACCAAAAATGTATTCTCTTATTTATTTTTCTGTGTATTTTAAGGTAATGTAACTATGACTGAGAAGGCCAATCACAACATAGTTTCCTGTTACCGAAAACATTTATCAGATGTTATTTGTTTATTTTACAAATACAAATTCTGGTAAACTGTTAGAATGTTCCCAGTGTCCTCATGCTAGTAATGTGTCTATATTTCAGGAATTTGCTACTTTTGTGCTAAAAACTCCTGTTAACTTTCAGTCCTAAGTCAACAGGCCTCTGTTTCATTGATTTATTGTTTATTAGTGAGAATTGTTGGCTATGTAAAACTGTTGACTGTATTTGTATGTTTTACAGTTGGAATTAATATAAAAAATAATGACTTGCGTATGTACTGTAGTGTTGTGTAATAACCCATGTAACGATTTTAAATAACATTTTATTTCATAGACATGTTCTCAATTCCCTGCTACTGCAAAGAGGATATTAAAAGGAGCCTCTGGAAGTGGAAGAACACACTTTGTAAAACATGGTGTACACATTCAATGTATCATAAATAAGCTTACATGTGTACATGCTAATTATGATATAATATTGTCAGACATGACACAATCTGAACTACCTCCCCGTAGATGAAGAAAAAAGTACCTTGTTCAGTACAGTTCAGTGACAGATAAGAAGGCAAATTGTCATGCCAGAAATGTAGGTCAATGTTCTCTGCTTCATCAAATCTAAGGACACATGAGAGACAGCAACACAGCAGACAGGTTAATATAATATATTGGAAAATGTTTTAATTCAAACACTTATCTTTGTGAATTGGAGTATGTATGGACTTCATAGGGGTGGCACGCTGGCGCAGCAGGTAGTGTCGCAGTCACACAGCTCCAGGGGCCTGGAGGTTGTGGGTTCGATTCTCACTCCGGGTGACTGTCTGTGAGGAGTTGGTGTGTTCTCACCGTGTCTGCGTGGGTTTCCTCTGGGTGACTGTCTGTGAGGAGTTGGTGTGTTCTCACCGTGTCTGCGTGGGTTTCCTCCGGGTGACTGTCTATGAGGAGTTGGTGTGTTCTCCCTGTGTCTGCGTGGGTTTCCTCCGGGTGACTGTCTATGAGGAGTTGGTGTGTTCTCCCTGTGTCTGCGTGGGTTTCCTCCGGGTGACTGTCTGTGAGGAGTTGGTGTGTTCTCCCCGTGTCTGTGTGGATTTCCTCTGGGTGCTCTGGTTTCCTCCTGCAGTCCAAAAATACGTTGGTAGGTGGATTGGTGACTCAACAGTGTGAGTGAATGTGTGTGTGTCTGTTTTTTATGGGGGAGTGTGGACTCTGAGGGTACACAGATATGTATCTGGTGGATCTTTCAAGAACCCACAAATCTGTCAGAAAAAGCAGCTGACACTAGTGCTGAAAATATAGAAATTTTTTACTGAGGATGAGGACACTGAACACAGTCATCCTTCTGAAAAAACATGCACGTCTCATATTAAGATGACAAATTACATTTGAAACTCGAAGAGGATTCCACAGAAGCTACATTACTTGTGTGCCACAGAAAAGCTTCTGCCTGAGAGATTTGAGCCAAGTGTTAATAGTGACCATACTGTCCTGGACCATCTCCTAAACTGATGAATAAGAAACGTATAAATGCCACAGGTTACAGGATGTATATGGTAAAAAAAGGTGTAATGAAATATCCTGAAATTTAAACATTTTGAAATATGATGCATTTCAAAATTTCATTATTGCCCCTTGTTTTTCCCATGAATAAATTGTAACTCACAGTCATGTGTTTTATTATAGGTATTACATTGTATTCCATGGGGTGGCCAGTTTGCAGTATGTTTGATTTCAAGAAGATCAGTCTGGTTTCCACAACTTTAATGACTAAGACCCAGTGGTGCCCATCCTCCAATTTTGATTAGTGATGAAAAATGGAAAGTTAAATTTGGTGAGAATTCCATATCAGACAAACTGAAACAAAAGTTAATACTAGGGATGCACCATAAAAACATTTTTTGGCTGAAACCCAACAAAAGGAAACATTTGGCCGAAGGCTGAATATCAAGCACGTTTTTTTTTTTTTGCAGTGTTTAACTTGTTTTTGCCATTTTTTCATCACTGCCTAAATTACATAGGCTAAATGTCTTTTTGTCTTGGTTTTCAAAAAAAAAGTATTATTATAATATTTAAAAATATTTTTAACATCTCAGCAGACATACAAGCAAATCACAACATGGTTTCAAATAAACTGCCAAAAAATAATTACTTTTAAAGAAAACAATACTAACAAAAAAAACACTATGACCATTCAGATGGGGGATCCATTTGCAGGCACTTTCTTGAATAAACAACATAATAAACAGGGCAAAACAAGTGACTATGTCGAGAGACAAAGTCAAAAAACAATCCAAAACCAGGGCAAAAAGGAGAGCCAAAAGGCAGAGTCAACAATGAAGGCAAAATGTCAAAAAACACATAGAGACGCTCAGTATGCTATCTAATGCAAGGCTACAAATCCTTTAACACCTATTTCCACTGGTCTTACATGTGCCTGACACCCACGTTTCCTCACCTCAGCTGCCAAGTCCGGGCATTTCAGCTTTTTCCTTTCGAATGCTTTGTCTACTGCATCCTCAAATTGAACTGTTAACACTATGAAATAAAACTATCAGTTTACTTTTAGAGTACAGCATCATGTCTGGCCTCAGTGTAGTTAACACAATGCACTCTGGGACCTGCAGTTTGGTTGAATGGTTAAATGGTAGTGTTTCTTTAGTAATTCAAATCAGGCACTGTCATGTATAGCCCTGTCTAGTGTTTTCCTGCTGTCTGTGTCTCATTGCTTCTTGTGTTTGTCAAGTATGTATTAGCATGTGGTTCTTTGTTTTGTTTTGTTCCTGTTTCTTCCTTGTCTCCACCTTTGCTCCAGAGAGAGAGAGAGAGAGAGAGAGATTAAGAATTAAGGCTATTTGTTTGGTTACTGAAGTTGTGTGTTTCTTTAACAGACCAATAATGTTTATATAGACAGTCTGTTTGAAGTCAAATTAAAATATATGTTTTCTGATTTGCACATCTTTGTGCTGAAGAGGCAGGGTTTTCAGTGAACTAAACCTATTTCAATTCATACACATGCTCAAAATTAATTAGGTAGCTTATTTGTGCGTGTGGGTGTTTATATAAAGTAGAGTTTGTGTGAGGAACTGAAAAGAAGATAAACAAAGGGGTACAAGCACATAAGGACCAAACAAATTATTTGCTTTAATATATTTACTTATGTATTTATTTTAAATATGTTTTCTCAACTTAAAGGTGCAAGCAAACAAAGGCTTGAGATGTTTCTTAATGCCTCTTCAGCCTGCCTTAAGTGTTCAGGGTGAAGATGCCCAGAACTTACCCTTCACACCACCCCTCAACTAAAACATGTGTCAATATGCAGCCAGGTACACTGTATATAAATAACAACAAAGTCACCCCATTTGTTCAGAACTTTTATATAGAACAAAAATAAAAAAAATAAAAAGCAGCACATATTTTCCTCTATTTACCACAGAGGTACACAACTATTTCACTCCCATTCCAGTCCAGCGCCACTGCAATTCCACAGTTTGAAGATCTCTGCTCTACAGCAAGAAAATTCCATAATGTGTCTTCAGAAGTGCCCTTATATCATTACATCATAGGTGTTGTTGCACAAGTGGGGCCCCATGTCGAGTACTTGGTGCCCTTTTTATTATTCGCCCCTGACCTTCAAACAATCTGAGTCCGCCACTGGTGCCATGGGTTTACCATAGTTTATATTCACTATGTAAAGTTAATCATTCACTTTTGTATGCCTTTATCTAATGTACTGATTTTAAAATCATCGTTCTGTGCAAACATTTTAATTAATTTTAGTAAAATGAGAAAATACAAAGCAATATGATCCACTATGAAATAAAGTAATTCTTCAGAATCTGCCTCAGAGGAAGCAGAGCATTGTAACATTCTGCCGCTTCCTTGGAGGCAGTTACATTATCCTTCATTCAAACTTAACAAAATACAGAGATTTTTGTAGTACTTCCAACAAAATGATGAAACAGGACTAAGTTTACTGTAAACAATTACACATTTATTTCCTCCAGAGACATCTCTGACAGAACAGGAAAAACACAAAGGTATTACCGGTGTTTCCGCAGCTTGGACAGAGTCTGAAGTGGAGGAGTTTATAGAAAATATACTTTAACAGAATTTGGAGGTGGACGCACTGATGAAATTATAGATATTAATAATGATAAACAAGAAAAATATGATTTAAAATAAATGAAAGAAAATCACTCCAAATACTTCGCCTCTCCGTCACATTTATTAAACCAAGTCATGTCACTCACCTACTGCCAATTTATCTAATTTATTACATTAATAAACAAGAAGAATATGAATTTAAAATATATGAAAATAAAGTTATCAGATTTTACATCTGTGCAAACAACATCATACAGTAGAGTCCGACCGGCTTTTTCACTGGAGGGAATATTACCTGACAAGGCTGGAGCTGTTATTAAAGCCACTGGAGTTTTAACTAATGAATTGATGTATGAGATTGATTTTTCATCCATGGTGTGTACAGAAGTGGAGCATGATTAAAAGGTAAAAGTGATCAGTCTCTAAAACTCATTTGAATAAATTTTAAACACAAAGAGGAAGTTCTTTCTACACTGAGTTCTTCTTTTAGATTCTCACTCTTCTGTGACAGCAGACTGACTTTGATCATCATCGGTTTGAGCTGGAGGACATACAAAAAAATAGATTAAAAATGACTGAAAAAGACCTATACATTTAAAATGTTGCTGTGCCACCCACTGGTGTAAAGACATTATTTCAGCCTGAAATGTCTTTTTTAAACGTCACATTTTAGAATTATTTTTGAAGAATAAAACTTTAAGAATCATTTAAATAAAATCTGTGCTAAGACCAATGTCAGTATTTTACAGTTATAACAATTATGATCTACTAAAGATATCCCTGCTGCTTCTGATGTGCAGTTATTATTATTATTATTGATTTGTCAAATTCTGTGAAGGATTTAATCTGCAGTTGCACTGAAAGTGTTCTGACTTTGAGCTCTGTAGCATTTGACGCCCAGCACGATAGACACCAGCAGATATGGAGATACTGCCATTACACTACTGAGCACACTGAGCACTGATATTACTGATGAAGACTCTGTGTAAGATACTGTAGATCACACACACACACACACACACACACACACACACACACACAGTTGTAGTTAGTAATTTTCTAATTTCTTCATTCACAGTGTGTTGAAATATCTGGGTTCTACAGACTGTTTAAGTAAAAGCACATTGCAGTAAAAATACTCCATTCACACACCACCTCCTCAACACGGTTTGTCCAAAATTAAACACAAAGTGATGATTTCAATTTTGCATTTTCAACACATCTTTACATCTCACCTCTGACTGAGACCCAGCTCTTTGGTGAATCTCCTTTCTGTGAGTGTTTACAGTGGTAGAGACCTTCATCTGACTGTGAGACAGTGTGGATGGTAATCTCTGCTGTAGTCTGGGTCTGGAGGAGGGATCCATCTTTATAGAAATCAGCTGTGAGGGCTTTGTGTCACGATATAAACAGCGTAGAGTCAGAGACTCTCCCTCAGTCACAGGATGAACAGGACTCTCCAGAATTACAGAACCATCTGGGACATAGGAAATATGAATGAAGGATATATGAATGATATTTGAATTTATTTAGCACTTTATCAAGGCATTCATAGTGCTGTACACATTTTGGGACATTATGGAGTTGCCTCAGTGACCACCAATGTGCAGCAGCTCAGAGAACGCTCAACACTCATCAGCTCTTAGAGAGATGAAAGAGGGAATGATTAAACCAACTGAAATGGACACAGTGTCAGATTTAACAGGACATCACTCCTAACCCCACTACACTTCTCTAGAAAATGCCCAGGGGCCTTTAATGACCCTAAAGTTCAGGAACTTAGTTTATGTCTCAACTAAAGGACAGCATCGTTTGTTCAATACCATGTCCCTGTCACTGCACCTTGACACTGGGATCCACCCAAACCTCAGCAAGAGTAATGCGTTAGCTGTACTGAAATACAGCTTTTTTTATATAGATTTGTTCTTCACTGAGAATATTTATTCATTCATTTATTGTCTGTAACCCTTATCCAGTTCAAGGTCGCGATTGGTCCGGAGCCCATCGATTTACTTTTTCTCAACTTTATTTGTGATAAAATGAATCTAGGATTTACTCAAGTACATTACATTTATGTTTAATTTCTGCAAGTTTGTAAATTCATTTTTTGTTAGTGCACTGCTTGTGTGTGCATTTCTTCACCTGACAATAATTCCTGTGTTTGGCTTGAGGCTCTCCATCAACCATTCAGCAGCAAAGAAGAATTCACCTTTCTGTAGAATATTCCCTTAACCAACCAAAAGGCTGTCAATAAGCAAACGCTGCGTTTAAATGACTGTAGTGTTATTACTGAATGAGTGCAGTCACTGTAAATGCAGTAAATGTGATTCAGTTGTTGACAGAACTATGCAGCAACATTGATGTAGACTCACAGTGCAATGTGATGTTGAGAGGATTGCTGCTCTCTCCAGATTCAGACTCACACCAGTACACTCCAGTGTGGGATGAGGAGAGGGAGCTGATGTTGCAGGTAGATCCTGTAACTGATGAACAATCCAACATCTTCTCACTGTGTGTGTGTCGTCTCACTCTCCATCCAGTAGAGTTCCTCTGTCCCTCACAGCTCAGTGAGAGAGAGTCAGTACTAAAGTGTTGAGTTCTGTTGGGACTGACCACCAGAGAGACTCGAGGAGACACACCTTCAACACAGAAATGACCGTTCAGACGTGTTATTATTATTATCTTGTTAGAGCCAATTTGAAAAGTGTTGTATACGAGTTGTGACTGGACTAAAGGGCAGAAAGTCAAATACTCTTCTTTAGAACAGTTCAGCTATTCAAAATATTTACCATACAACAGCATTTATGCAGAAAATAACACAGCAAATAACACGTGTCATGTCCAACACTAAATGCAGACAGTAAACAGAGTCACTCACCAGTAACGTTTACCCAGAGTGCATCACTGTAGTGGGTGAAGTAGAGTGGGTTTCCTCTCCCAGCTCTGCACCAGTACTGTCCTCCATCAGAGTCACTGACTGAGCTGATGGTGTAGGAGTGTGTTTCAGTGCTGATCTCATTCTCAGGGTTGTGTGTGTGTTTGGACCAGTAAAACATCCATCCAGCAGACTGACCCAGCTCACAGAACAGAACCACTGGCTGTCCTCTCACTGCAGGTCCTTTACGGCTTGATGTGAGTTCAGGTTTAGGTTTTTCTGTTGTAGGAAAGAAAGAGATCATTGAGTTCACACACTGTTCCTTTACCTCAGCATTGTACAGTTGTTACATACAATATTTACACATCTGGCACATGGGGTTTATTACACAATGCAAAACTGGTCAAATGTCAAACACCACCGTTTTGTTTCATCTTTCATTCTTACGAGCACTTTCAACTGCCCTTGTGTATGAAAGGTGCTCTATAAATAAACTTGCCTTGTCTTGCCTTAGAAATTTAAAAAGATTTTCAAACAAAAATCTAAATGAATACATTATAAAGTGGAATTTCTAAAACTGGATTTTAATTACTTATGAAAGGATATGAAGAAAATGAGACCCCAAACACTGACACATTCAAGACCTGTTAGAGCACTAGACCAGGGGTCGGCAACCTTTACCACTCAAAGAGCCATTTGGACCCGTTTCACACAGTAAAGAAAACACTGGGAGCCACAAAATCCTTTTGAAATTTTACATGAAATAACACTGCGCATAACGGGGTTTTTTTTTTTGCCTTTGTGCTCTGTATAAACAAACTATACTGTGTTACATTTATGAAATTAAAGAACGACTGCAGAAAAAATGAAATAACTATTCTGCATGCAACAAAACATTTTTAACTCAAAAAAAAAAGACATTGTGTTGACGGTTAAGTAAAATACTCAATGTCTATTTGAGTCCTTGTAGTAATGGGAAAAAAACACTGAACTTAAATTATCCACTGGCAGCAAACAAAAATGCTGTCCTCTCTCTGCGTGCCGTCATTATTTTACTGGCGCCGTGCAGTCAGCTGTCAAAAAGTTCAAGAAACCGCACACTGACGGGTGTCGCACGTTGGAAGTTGTGACGTGTATTAAGAGCAACAAAAATATTTTAAATATTAAAATATTTTAGATGTTACAAGATCGCCATAATCTTCATAGAATTACATTTTGAAAATGAACGCACTAAAATAAAATACATTTTAATTAAATACTCAGTAATTATTTTCAAAAGCTGAGCCGCATCAGAGGGATCAAAGAGCCGCGGGTTGCCGACCCCTGCACTAGACTGTCACAGTAATTAACACTTTGATATTTGTGAAAAAGGAGGAAATAAAGCCCAACTCTTATTTCAAATCTTCAGATCTGTTCATTCTTCCACTGTGACAAGAAAATTCAGCACTGTGGGTGTGAAAAGACATGTAGCTGTTAAAAAGCCATTACCAAGTAAAGAATATGTGCTCTGCAAATGGACATCTGAGATCAGGAGAGCGAGATTTAATGAACTGAGTATTCTGAATATGTATTTAATTTTCAGAGTATGTTCCTGTGAGTTAAATGTAGTGATATGATGATGGAGTTAATGAATATCAGTGTAAATAATAACAGATTAACACCCACCTGATACAGTCAGTGTAACAGCATCACTGATCTTTGATCTCTGAGAGTCACTCCTCCTCTGTCCTCTGCAGGTGTAGTTACCGCTGACAGACACGTTTACACTGAATGAAAGTTCCCTGCTTTTACTTAAATTATAAACTGGGTGATCATTGTTAAACCAGCTGTAACTCCACTCAGTGTCTGTGTGTTCTTGTACGTCACATCTGAGAGTTACTGTCTCTCCAATAAACATCTGTGCACTAGGATCCAGAGTCAGTGAAGCTTTTGGTCTCTCTGTACAATGACATCACACAAATGTTACTTTAAACCACTCAAACTCACCTTTAATCTCAGATCTATTCATTAAAAGGTTATAGGAAGAATTACTACATGTAACAAGATCAGACGTGTACCGATCACTGTGAGAGTCACTTCATTACTCCGAGCAGAGCGTAGGGGAGAGTTTTTCCCAACACAGTTACAGTGGTATTTCTGAATGTGGTGTGTTTTAATGGCAGAAATTATGTAAATGTTTTCAGTAGATTTGTAAAGTTGAGTCTGACCACTGTACCAATAGTAGATCCAGTCAGTTACTCTCCCTCCTGGACAGACACATCTGAATGTGACTGTCTCTCCACTGAATATTTCTGTCCAGTTTGGCTCCACACCCAGAACTGCGTGATACTGCTCTGTAAAAAACACACACATCAATGACACATCTGTCACTGAACTCAAACTCTTCATCCCAATCTATGAAAACAATGATCAACTCCAAGAGAATTCAATAAAGGTAAATGTGAATCACCTTGAGCGCGCTCTGTTTGGATGAGGGAAACAAACACTAAAAGAGGGAAGAGAAACAGAGAACATGGCGTTAAATCTGAGATCATCCTTTTCGTCAGAATCACATTTCATCCAAATTCACTTCATGAGATTAAATGAGTGAAACAACTATTCTAAAACCACTAATAACTCCTTTACATTCACAGACTGTTTAGAAATGTTTATAAAGTGTGATGAGCTTTATCTGCGGGTCTGAACCTGAAGCATCTCATTGTGGTGTTCTGCTGCACCAGCCCAAAGCGTTTTAAACGGAAACAACACTTCATCTACTTTTAGATACACTTTACCAGCAACAGCACAAACACCAAGTAAAACACATACATCAGTCAGCCACAATATTAAAACCAATAACTGAAGTAAATAACACCGTCTGGCACATGTTTAATGAAGTAATGATTATTTACTCACAGAGAGTTACAGAGAGAGCACTGAGGTCCATGGTGTCCCAGTAACAACAGACTCAACAATGCTCTGCGTTCAACTATCATCACTTCCTGACAGAGAGAGAGAGAGAGCCAGACAGCCAGACAGACTTCCTTTTTATTGCAGCTCTAATTGTTTTATACAAAAATCACACACACAGAATTACACACAAATTTTTTTATGCATGTTATGTGTATAAATTATTTAATGATGTTTCATTTATTTACAATAAGAATAAATAAGACAGTTATGAAACTGTAAATTGTGGCAGAGGGTAGTGTGTGTGTGTGTGTGTACCACTCCTATGGCTGGGGGCAGCTGGTCTGTGATTTATTTTTCACCCAGAGTGAGGGACTGACTTGTCTCTTTGAAACCAGAAGCACTGACTGACTTTGACCTGTATTTACAAAGCTTTCATGAATGAGGTCCATTTTATACTTAGAAGAACAACAAACAAAATGAAACCCACATTAAACATGCTGCAGAACATCAGCAAAAACAACACTGTTTAATACACAAAGATTTCAGTCCAATATGTTTTTAATGAAATATATAACAAAAAAATAAGACACAATGAAAAAGCTGGACAGAGACTGAACATTAAAGGTACTGAAGGAGCTCTGGTGCAGTGGGGAGGGCTGCTTTTATCACACTGATCGTTCAGAACTCATAAAAACCTGATGAAGGACTGGAGCAGCTCACACTGAGCTCAGCGTTTAGGGAAAAAGCAGACATTTGCAGCTGACGACTTTCTACACTTTCTTCACAAATTAATCAAATCTCTTATTTACAGATTTGGACAGATGCTAAAGTTAAAGGTCAACATGTGATTGGTCTCAGTGGCCACACTTTAGGAACATGTACAACACACAGGTAGAGAACCAGCTGCAGGAAGAATGAACATAAACTGCTGTGACTGCTCATCTTTACAGTTCAGTTTCTGCATCAGGTTTCCTTATTTTGGAGCAAGCCATGCATTTCTCACTCTCCCTTCCCTCTTGCTCTCTCTACTGAACTGGACACGGAGAGTACACAATTAATCTAATTGGCTCAATTGAGTGAAGCTACTGCTGTATTTACAGGATCATCTGCACATATTGTCTATCACCACAGCTGAAATTGTGATGGGAAAATGCACACTAACACCAATGAGTAATATCGATAATGAAAACCCAATATATTCAGTGCATAATTATACTAAGTACTTCTGATTAAATATTACTAATAAACTATTAAGAGACATAGGGCATATTGTGCTTGTGACCTTAAAGAACTTGTTACATTGTGACCCAGGGCACGACCTAGGAGAAATGTTGGAGGGGGGGGAGTGCTGAACATCACACTTCTGAGAATAAAATAGGGAAGTGGGTCTCTAGATAGATTTAAATTTGACCTGACCGTCTGCAATCATTTTGCGGACAGAAGTGAAATAGAAGATAACAGATACATGCCAGTTAAGGGAATGTCTGTGTTTGTGAAATGAGACATGATGTAATAATGTCCGAATGGCAGACATGATGCTTGGTGTACGTGCAGAAGGGGCACATGACAGTGGGGTGTACGTGACTGGGGTCTATATATACTGCAGCATATATTCAAATAAACTAGACATTGGAGAGAATTCTTGACTCCGTGTCTTTGTTCCTCTGATTTCTCCTTAGAATTCTTTGAGCATTGATCTTCCTTCCTGGTGACACTTAGACTGATTGCCATAACAGAAAAAACAACAACAACAACAACAATAAAGGTTTATTAACATACTTATTATTTCTTATCCGTATTGTACTCTTTTATTTATAGTAAATTTCTCACAGATGCAGAGAGAACAGTGACTCTGTCCAGGTCTGGATTAGAGTTTGCTTTTGGGTGAAGCCTGGTTTAGAGCGGGGAATCCACAAAGTTTCATGCACTTTTACAGGCTTTAAATGTTTTTGAAGGCCACATTATACTATTACATCTAAACTACAAAATCACTGCTTCAATCTCTTGTAAAGAAACAGTCCAAAGCCCCTCTATCCAGACTCAGGCTTGTGGATGGGGTCAGTGCAGTTCTGCTCACTCTTCATGGACCTTTGGGGAAAAGGATCATCGCTGAGTGCTTGTTTGGCTAATAAAAACATTTCAGTTAAGGTTTACATCACAGAAAATGTTAACAAGAGCTGAACCTAATTTAACTCACACATACAGTGATCTACTGATGATCAAATCAACATAAATGTCACTTCATTAAACTGTCTAAATGTTCTAATACACCTCTTCTAATGAGTGTATCTTTCTGAAACTTGATGTACACAGAGAACTATCTCCATTAAAGAGCATTATTAATATAATTGATGATGTGGAGCAGCCGCATATGAACTTAATGTCAGCATGACCAGTGTCAATCTTGGGCTGGAGCAGCATAAAGCCCTCCAGTTTTGGGCCACGGAGCCGTGGAACTGAATGTGCTTGAGTGAAGGAATGATGAGTGTGGTGTTGTGTTTCTGATTCAGAACTAATCTATCATCAGTATCTGACCTCACTGCTGATCATGTGCCGTAAAGAGGTCAAATATTTAAAGCTATCTTACATTATCCTGTGTGAAGACTTCCCAGAAAAGCAGAGGATGTTGCTCTAGCAAAGGAAAGACTTCTCAATAATTCATTTGACTTCAGAAGAAACATTGGATAGGGTCATGTCTACAAACTTTTGTCCAGACAGTGTTTATCAGAACTTCTCCTACCTGCATTCTTTGTGTTTTCAGTTCATTACTAAAGTTGAATCACCACGTCCAGAACCGTCACCTACACAGAGGAGAAGGACAATTGAAAACTGTTACTGCTATTGTTTTCTAATGAAGACGGACTGAGCACAGGCCGCTGTGAAAATATTTACACCTCAGTAGAGAGCTGGACATTTTCCCCTGTACTGAACACAAAAGTACTCACACAGGACACAAACACAGACATTGTGGCTTTCACAGTTGTAGGGAGATAAGGAGGCAGATGTACATGCCAAGGATTTTTATTAAATACAAATAGAAACAGAGACACCCAGAACACAACAACCAAACTGGAACAGTAAACAACCGTGGACCAGTGTAGATGCACATGAAATACTGAGACAATGAAACACACATCTGCACACAAGACCAGACAAGGGAGCACTGAAACAAACACAGAGCATGTACAAGAAACACCTGGGAAAGAGAGGGCAGAGACTGAGGCAGGACTAAGGCGGGGCTAGGGTGGAGACAAGAACAGAACAAAAACAGAACCATGTGCTCCTAGCACATGGCAAACAAGGAAACGAGGGAGACAGACAGCAGGAAAGCACGAGACAGGGCCAGAGCATGACAGTGGCAGACCACATTTTGTCTTTGTGTCCGATTTGTGTATTGAGGACTATACATAACAAAATGTTCACATTCAAATAGTGAAGAATTTGAACGAGCATAGTCTCAAATTATCTTTAAAGGTTGGAAGCATCAGTAGTAGCTTGTAGCAGCTTGACACGTGAAACGTCAAATTCTCATAGTTTTAAATAGTCTGTAAATAAAAGGGAGCATAGATTCCTCTGAGATTTACTCCCAGTGTGGTCTTCTCCTGATCAACATCATTCTACACCTTATACTGTCCCACAGTGAAGCCAATAAAAGACAGCTGTCCAGTTACTCATTAGATTCACTGTAAATCTAACGCTGTGCTGTAAAAGGGCTTAAGCCAAATGAAGAGCTATATGAATATTTGGTAACATTTTATAATACAGCCCACGTCTTAACTTGTACTTCCCTGACACTTACATTGCATTTCCTCAATTGTTATGGTGTACATTCCGGTGTTTTAAGGGAAATTTACCTCATACTTGTGTACCTTCACATAACTTACAAATTCTTGATATGAATTGGTAAATATCAAATACCTACGGGTTCTTTCTTGTACTTAAATATTGGAGAATAGAAGTGTAATTTCCAATATTTTACCATGTAATTTCTCTGAATTTATGGTGTACATTCTATGTGTATGACAGTCATTGTTTATGTTTTTATTCAGCGGGCAAGCTTCACTCACATTCCAGAGACTTATTATGTTTCTAATAATTATATCTTGTATTTCACTTAATGGACTAGATAATGTAGCTCACCACAGTGAATGAATAAATAAATAAAAAAGCTTATTAGAGAAAGTTGTCCAAAGGGGAGGCGTTTCAATAGCTTTCCATGTGGGAAGTAGGCCGTTTCCCCACTTATTTTTTATAAAACTGTGTTGAGAGAAGGTATGGCGCAGCTCCTTAGTTTTAGGCCTGAAAATGTATTATATGTTCTAATTGTTGACATAGATTGCCTTAACCCACTTATTTCCAACATCTTGGTATATATTGAGTATGTTTTGTGCAATGAAATCGTTTCATTTTTTTACTATGTTTACTCTGAGTCTGAGGTGAGTTAAGGTGTCATTTAAGATGGAATGTAAATTATGAAGTAAGATTACAGGTACTGATTGTTGTTAGATCATTGTTTTATGTTTTTTGTTGAATGTAATTATCTTAAATTGGTACTTGTTGAAGGGCAGCATGGTGGTGCAGCAGGTAGTGTCGCAGTCACACAGCTCCAGGGACCTGATTGTCTGTGAGGAGTTTGGTGTGTTCTCCCTGTGTCCATGTGGGTTTCCTCCAGGTAACTGTCTGTGAGGAGTTTGGCGTGTTCTCCCCTTGTCCGCGTGGGTTTCCTCCGGGTGCTCAGGTTTCCTCCCACAGTCCAAAAACACATGTTGGTAGGTGGATTGGCGACTCAAAAGTGTCTGTAGGTGTGAGTGTGTGAGTGAATGTGAGAGTGTGTGTGTTGCCCTGTGAAGGACTGGCACCCCCTGCAGGGTGTATTCCTGCCTTGCCCCCAATGATTCCAGGTAGGCTCTGGACCCACCGTTACCCTGAACTGGATAAGCGGTTACAGATAATGAATGAATGAATGAATGGTACTTGTTGACATTGTTTAACCCTATTTTGTGCACTTTGTGTAGACAAGGAAAATAAATGCTCCACATTTCTATGATGTGTGGGTGTCTTCAATCCAATGGCAGAGCAAATTTTGAACAACACAACACAGAAGTAAAGCTCACTCCCTGTTGTTTTTGTGTATTTACAGAGTAAACCAGGATAACAGCTGTCCACTACATAATCCAGCCCACTCCCCGTTGTTTCCCGGTATTAATAGTGTAAGAAGGAGAGAACAAGATACGCAGTAAATGCCGGGAAAGTACACGTTAAGACGCAGGCTGCATTTCAGTGTTCTAATGTTTAAAATAAAACCCACCGTTGTCTGTGTTCTGCTTCAGTTCTGAGTACACAGTGTCAGCATTCACACTAGTCTCATCTAAAATAAACACAGAATTAGCTTCCAGAGATATCTACAGCTCATTACAAATCAGTGAAAAAGAGGATCTGAATAGAAACACTGACTGATGTGGCTCGAGGTCACATTTTTCTCATTTTGCTGTACCTTGTTTGTACTTTGGTTTCTTCCTCGGTTTCAGTTCAATCTGTGCATAAGTCACATCCATGGATCCAGAGACAGCATCTGCAGAATAAAGAACACAACAAAGCAAACACAGTCTTAACAACTGCACTGATTTTTACTAAGTTTCACTAACAAACATCCCATAATACACACCTCATTCCCACATTGAACCTGTGTTTCTTTATTAGACAAGATCCTTTAGCTCTAAAGTGTACAACCACTGCCTTTAGCTCCGAATTTAACATTTTAGACCTGTACCTCTCTTCCGCCTGTGACATCTGCTCTGTTACAGAGTGATGGTGAACACAGGATCCAGTGACTGGATGAAGACACAGTACCTGAGTCATGGCCCAGCTGAAAGTTTAAGTAAATGGCTTCAGTCTGTGAGGTAGAGGTGGGCGGATCGGTCCAAATATTGATAATATCGATACCAACGCTGGTATTGGTATTGATTAATACTCATGTAAAAAGATCAATACTCAAGCTTTTTTTTCTCTCCTCCCGCTAAAGTCTGTCTGTGAGGAGTTTGTTGTGTTCTCCCAGTGTCCGCGTGGGTTTACTCCGGGTGCTCCGATTTCCTCCCAAAGTCCAAATACACATGTGGGTAGGTGGATTGGCGACTCAAAAGTGTCTGTAGGTGTGTGTGTGAATGTGTGAGTGTGTGTTTTGCCCTGTGAAGGAATGGTGCCCCCTGCAGGGTGTATTCCTGCCTTGCCCCCAATGATTCCAGGTAGGCTCTGGACCCACCGCAACCCTGAACTGGATAAGGGTTACAGATAATGAATGAATGGTGCTTGTTGACATTGTTTAACCATATTTTGCGCACTTTGTGTAGACAAGGAAAATAAATGCTCCACATTACTATGATGTGTGGGTGTCTTCAATCCAATGGCAGAGCAAATTTTGAACAACAAAACACAGAAGTAAAGCTCACTCCCTGTTGTTTTTGTGTATTTACAGGGTAAACTGGGATAATAGTTGTCCACTACATAATCCAACCCACTCCCCATTGTTTCCCGGTGTTAATAGTGTAAGAAGGAGAGAACAAGATACACAGTAAGTGCCGGGAAAGTACACATTAAGACGCAGGCTGCATTTCAGTGTTCTAATGTTTAAAATAAAACCCACCGTTGTCTGTGTTCTGCTTCAGTTCTGAGTACACAGTGTCAGCATTCACACTAGTCTCATCTAAAATAAACACAGAATTAGCTTCCAGAGATATCTACAGCTCATTACAAATCAGTGAAAAAGAGGATCTGAATATAAACACTGACTGATGTGGCTCGAGGTCACATTTTTCTCATTTTGCTGTACCTTGTTTGTCTTTTGGTTTCTTCCTCGGTTTCAGTTCAATCTGTGCATAAGTCACATCCATGGATCCAGAGACAGCATCTACAGAATGAAGAACACAACAAAGCAAACACAGTCTTAACAACTGCACTGATTTTTACTAAGTTTCACTAACAAACATCCCATAATACACACCTCATTCCCACATTGAACCTGTGTTTCTTTGTTAGAGAAGATCCTTTAGCTCTAAAGTGTACAACCACTGCCTTTAGCTCCGAATTTAACATTTTAGATCTGTACCTCTCTTCAGCCTGTGATATCTGCTCTGTTACAGAGTGATGGTGAACACAGGATCCAGTGACTGGATACATATCGCTGGTATTGGTATTGATAAATACTCGTGTAAAAAGATACTCAAGCCTTTTTTCTCTCCCACTGCTCTCCCACTAAAATCTGTGTGTGAGCAGATTTTCACAGCGCAGAGCAGTGTGTGCACCCCCCCCCCCATATTTTGCTGCTGTATGTGCCTGTGAAGACCAGCGGTATAGGTATCCGTATTGATATCAGCGATACTGGCCCTGTATTTACTTGGTATCGGATCAATACCAAGATTCCCGGTATCGCCCACCTCTAATATGAGGCCTGTGCTGGAATATCTTTGCCTGATATGAGGGCAGGGCTGCACCTGTGGTGCACCACAGGTGCAGCAGGTAGTGTCGCAGTCACACAGCTCCAGGGACCTGGAGGTTGTGGCTTCGATTCCCGCTCCGGGTGACTGTCTGTGAGGAGTTGGTGTGTTCTCCCTGTGTCTCCAGTTTCCTCCCACAGTCCAAAAACACACATTGGTAGGTGGATTGGCGACTCAAAAGTGTCCGTAGGTGTGAATGTGTGTGTTGCCTTGTGAAGGACTGGCGCCCATTCCAGGGTGTATTCCCGCATTGCGCCCAATGATTACCCTGAACTGGATAAGCGGTTACAGATAATGAATGAATGATATGAGGGAAGAAAGAGAAAGATGTATTCTGCTGATTTGGTTTATTTAATCCTACATGAAATATTAATATATATATATATTAGAAAAATCCCATCAAGATGTGCTTGAACATCTAGTTTTTTATGACTTGTGAAAAAGTGACATGAGTGGTCTCTTCAGCCGCATCTGATTCAGAACAGTGTTAGTCTCCAAGTTCTAGCTTTACAGAATCATTTAGCCTTTGACTCAGCTTTCTATGTGATCAAATATGTTATTAAAAAACAAATAAATGTACCCTGGTTACTTTGATCTGCACGTTCAACTGAGTCATAAATATGTGCATTTCCTAAAAAAATATAAGGAAACATATGAACATATAAAAAGGAAATGGAATATTGTGATGAACAAATGTTAAACAGACTAATTAGAAAAGATGCAGAGGGCTTTATTATTAATTTTTCATAATTATAAATACAGTTACTGTTAAAAAGGCCCAGTGTTCATAGCAGACTTATGGTCGTTCAATACATAACAGCTTAAATGTGCATGTTAATATTTAGTTTTTTTTTTTATAAATATGCATTTAGCCACGGTTATTTCTCATTGGTTGAAGCTTTGTCACATGACTCGCGTGAGTTTCCAGCATCGTTTACTAGGGGAGCAGTTGTAAATTGCAACAACCATAGTTCCTTCTCAGTCTGCATTGTGTGATTCAAAACTAGCCGTTGTGCGTCATTGACCAAACATGAGTCAAGTGTTATTCATTCATATTAGTAAGTTGGTGCTAAGGAAACGTCGCGAGTTGATGTTTATGAGCATTACTGCATAATTAGGTGAGTGTGTTCAGTCTATGTGCAACTTTTGTACGTTCAGTTTCCCTTCTCTCGGTTGTGTACTGTGAATTTATCTCCTGTTTATAGTGTCATACTTTAAGTGTAGATTTATTCACTCTATACGTTATATGTTCATATATATGTAATATTCTTAATTTGTTATGGACATTGAATTGGGGCGGCACGGTGGCACAGCAGGTAGTGTCGCAGTCACACAGCTCCAGGGGCCTGGAGGTTGTGGGTTCGATTCCCGCTCCGGGTGACTGTCTGTGAGGAGTTGGTGTGTTCTCCCCGTGTCCGCGTGGGTTTCCTCCGGGTGCTCCGGTTTCCTCCCACAGTCCAAAAACGTTGCAGGTGGATTGGCGACTCGAAAGTGTCCCTAGGTGTGAATGTGTGTGAATGTGAGTGTGTGTGTGTGTGTGTGTGTTGCCCTGTGAAGGACTGGCGTCCCCTCCAGGGTGTATTCCCGCCTTGCGCCCGATGATTCCAGGTAGGCTCTGTACCCCCCCCCCCCCCCCCCCCGACCCTAAATTGGATAAGCGGTTACAGATAATGGATGGATGGACATTGAATTGGTGGGTGGAGGAACTGTAGTAATGCTGCTATCGTCTGCTCTGAATATCATTGAGTCAGTTACAGGAACTGACCGCTAGGTGGTGTTTCAGGACTATTTATAATGACTAATGCTCTGATGTTGCTGTACTGAAACACACCCGTTTATCTCAGTCTGACATATGTTGTATTTCTTTATTATTCTTATTGTTATTTACTTGTGTTAATATTTACAGTCTTCTCTGTGTTTGTTTTTTACAGACCACACGCACAGCTCTCATTCCTCATGTCCATGGATTAATAAATTCTTGAATTAACTCTGGCCTCAAGTGGTGTTCTTGGCCAACACACCGGATTGAACACAAGACAAACTACGTATCAGCGGTAGCCCTCCTAAAGTTTTACAGTGGTGTCCACCACATTTGTTATGTGATGTTACAGCTGTTTTAATGATATTAAATAAAAAAAAGTTAGATGCATGAGTGTTCAGACCTTTGTTAGTTTTGTAGCGCCACAGCAGGATCAGAAAAATGATGAACAACAGACAGAAACTCCCTCCCACAGCTGCTACAACCAGGTCAGGAGCAAATTCAGCTGCTGGCCGTGCTGAAACATAGAATTGTTCATTTCACTGAAACACTTTTCATACCCTTTTACTGGATATTTAACAACTAACACTAATAACATCATCACATTCTCACCTCTGACTGAGACCCAGCTCTTTGGTGACTCTCCTTTCTGTGAGTGTTTACAGTGATAGAGACCTTCATCTGACTGTGAGACATTGTGGATGGTCATCTCTGCTGTAGTCTGGTTCTGGAGGAGTGATCCATTTTTATAGAAATCAGCTGTGAGGACTGAGGGCTGTGTGTCACGATATAAACAGCGTAGAGTCAGAGAGTCTCCCTCAATCACAGGATGAACAGGACTCTCCAGAATTACAGCGCCATCTACAACACAGAAAATGAATGACCTGGTCAGCTTCATTTGATTTGTATGTTCTGGTGTTCAGGTGCTATTGCAACTGATTGTATTTAATAGTCATTGTCCATCTCAGACCTTATAAAGTCACAGTACAGCAACATTTAGAGCTTTCTCTGTTCTAACAGAACTGATTCAGCTCATGATAAAACACTGTATAGTAACTACAATAACAAAAAATGGAGATTTATAAGTTGCCGTTTACATCACATCTTAGTTGTCTCTGATGTCTTTCTGTGAACCGTGTACTCTGTGTCTCAGACCCAGTGGTGGGTAGCAACATACTGAAATACAGCTTTAAAGTATTCCTACATTATTTACTGTGTATTTTCAGACTGTAATACTTCTTCTTGAGTTTATAAGTGAGAAAAGGAATAAAAGGTTTACTCAGGTAAAATAACAGTTTGTTTTCTGACTAAATTAAGTTTGTTTTGCTGATGCACTGATTTTCTTGTGTGCATTTGCTCTCCCAATAACAATTCTAGTAAATTAGTATGGATTGAGGCTACTCTATTTTCCTGACCTCTAAGAATTCTTAACTCTCCATTGGATTTAGATTCACTGTCCATCAGCCAATCAGCAGAAAACTCTCTTAAAATGGCCTCACTGTGCATCAGAAAACACTCTTGAAAAATCTTTCTGCTGCTTGTAGACAAAATTAACATATTGCTTTAAAAACTACAATAATATTTTTAATGACTTAATGCTGTCATTTTAATTGCACTAAATGTAATGTACAATAATGTAATAATGTGTAATTATTTGTCATTGTACATCTGTGGCAGTGAACACACAAACCCACACACTAGTGCTCTAAGGGCTGTGAACACCCAGTGCGGCAGGCAGTCATCCCCACTGCCTGGGGAGAGTTTGGGGGTTCAGTGCCTTGCTCAAGGGCACTTCAGCCATGGATGTTCCTGCCGGTCCTGGTGATTGAACCGGCAATTTTACAGTACCAAGCCTGGTCCTCTAACCACTGTGTATTAGTTGTTGGCAGAACTACAACAACATTGGTGTAGACTCACTGTGCACTGTGATGTTGAGAGGATTGCTGCTCTCTCCAGATTCAGACTCACACCAGTACACTCCAGTGTGTGATGTGTTGAGGGAGCTGATGTTGCAGGTAGATCCTGTAACTGATGAACAATCCGACACCTTCTCACTGTGTGTGTGTCGGCTCACTCTCCATCCAGTAGAGTCCCTCTGTCCCTCACAGCTCAGTGAGAGAGAGTCAGTACTAAAGTGTTGAGTTCTGTTGGGACTGACCATCAGAGAGACTGGAGGAGACACACCTTCAACACAGAAATGACCGCTCAGACGTGTTATTATTATCATCATCTTGTTAAATCTAAATGGAAATGGGTTTTACCAGCTTTGATTGCATTGAATGACAAAGTCAAACACCTATCATTAGAACATGTCAGACATTTCAAAGGTTTAAAATATAGGAGTGTTTATGCAGATAACATAATGAAAAAAAAAAAATAAAATATATATATATATATATATATGTCTGCCTATATCTTTTTATTCATTATCGCCCGCTAATTACTGGGTAAGTACAGAGTAAGCACCTGTTAAGAAAGCTGTAAGGTAAAATAAGTACTAAGTAAAGGGTATGATTCTAGAAATATGTGGTTATTACTGGGTATCTTACAATTTGTTTAATCAGTTCCTCATTATTCAGCTATGTTCATATAATGCCTCAATACATAGAGGCTAAAAAGTGTAGAACATCTCTGAAGTATGTGATGATGATTATTGTGGTAAATCACATGTCCTGAAACTAAACAGTATGAAACTCTGCTAGTGCCTGTAGTGAAAGTAGCTGACCATGTCCTCTGTATGTGCACTATAAATAATTTTAAAATATCTATAATTACATTCAGAACTGCAGTGATTTCAAAATAGTTATATATAGTAAAATAGTCCCTTATTTATAAGAAATATTTATAAGAGAGAGTAATAGTCACTTGCAAAAACTGTCACACTTTTAACACAATTAACTAAAATTTTAAAGTAATCTACAGTTATGCTTAGAAGTACAATGGATTCGGAACGTAGTTAGGTGCCTTATTTGTAAAATGTTTGTAAGATACCCTGTAATAACTACATACTTACACAATTATTTTATCTTACGACTTACTTAACAGGGACTTGCTCTGTAATTACCCAGTAATTAGTGGGCTGTAATTTAAAGTGTTGCCAAAAAAAAAATATTTTCAATGGAAGTCAATGCAAAAAGATTTTATTCCAATTAATTTAGAAGCATTTATATCAGTCCATTTATAATGGAATTTTCAAATATTCTAGTAATCTAAAAAACAACAAAAATGGAGATACATATTTTATATTGGAAAAAGACCATATGGGAAAAAATGAAGCTGCATTCCAAAACTACAGCATGTAGTTCCAAAAGTAATCGTATTGACAAAAACTAATATCTACTACAGTTTTTAAACTGTATCACTCACCAGTAACGTTTACCCAGAGTGCATCACTGTAGTGGGTGAAGTAGGGTGGGTTTCCTCTCCCAGCTCTGCACCAGTACTGTCCTCCATCAGAGTCACTGACTGAGCTGATGGTGTAGGAGCGTGTTTCAGTGCTGATCTCATTCTCAGGGTTGTGTGTGTGTTTGGACCAGTAAAACATCCATCCAGCAGACTGACCCAGCTCACAGAACAGAACCACTGGCTGTCCTCTCACTGCAGGTCCTTTACGGCTTGATGTGAATTCAGGTTTAGGTTTTTCTGTTGTAAGAACGAAAAAGATCATTAAGAGTTCACACACTGTTCCTTTACCTCAGCATTGTACAGCTGTTACATACTATATTTACACATCTGGCACAGAGGTTTATTACACAATGATGTGATGCTGTTTCAGTTCATGCAGAACTGGTCAAATGTCAAAGACCACACTTTTGTTTCATCTTTCAATCTTACAAGCACTTTGAACTGCCCTTGTGTATGAAAGGTGCTCTATAAATAAACTTGCCTTGTCTTGCCTTAGAAATTTAAAACCAGTGAGTTACATCTTTGTCCTCCAAAAAAAGCTCAAGCAGGAGGAGACGGACTCAAACCAAAATCTAAATGAATACTTCATAAAGTGGACTTTCTAACACTGTATTTCAATACATTATGAAAAGAAACGAAGAAAATGTGACCCCAAACATTGACACATTCAAGACCTGTTAGAGCAGTAGACTGTCACAGTAATTAACACTTTGATATTTGTGAAACAGGAAGAAATCAAGCCCAACTAATTTCAAATCTTCAGATCTGTTTATTCTTCCACTGTGACAAGAAAATTCAGCACTATGGGTGTGAAAAGACATGTAGCTGTTAAAAAAGCCATTACCAAGTAAAGAATATGTGCTCTGCAAATGGACATCTGAGATCAGGAGAGCGAGATTTAATGAACTGAGTATTCTGAATTTGTATTTAATTTTCAGAGTATGTTCCTGTGAGTTAAATGTAGTGATATGATGATGGAGTTAATGAATATCAGTGTAAATAATAACAGATTAACACCCACCTGATACAGTCAGTGTAACAGCATCACTGATCTTTGATCTCTGAGAGTCACTCCTCCTCTGTCCTCTGCAGGTGTAGTTACCGATGACAGACACGTTTACACTGAATGAAAGTTCCCTGCTTTCACTTAAATTATAAACTGGGTGATCATTGTTAAACCAGCTATAATTCCACTCAGTGTCTGTGTGGTTTTGTACGTCACATCTAAGAGTTACTGTCTCTTCAATAAACATCTGTGCACTAGGATCCAGAGTCAGTGAAGCCTTTGGTCTCTCTGTACAATGACATCACACAAATGTTACTTTAAACCACTCAAACTCACCTTTAATCTCAGATCTATTCATTAAAAGGTTATAGGAAGAATTACTACATGTAACAAGATCAAATGTGTACCGATCACTGTGAGAGTCACTTCATTACTCCGAGCAGAGTTTTTTCCACCACAGCAACACTGGTATTTCTGACTATCATTTGTTTTAATGACAGAAAGTGTGTAAATGTTTTCAGTAGATTCATAAAGATGATTGTTAGCTCTGTACCACTGGTACCTCCCGTCAGTTCCTGGACAGACACATCTGAATGTGACTTTCTCTCCACTGAATATTTCTGTCCAATTTGTCTCCAGACCCAGAACTGCATCATACTGCTCTGTAAAAAAAAAACACACATCAAACACACATCTGTCACTGAACTCAAACTCTTCATCCCACTCTATGAACACAATTATCAGCTCCAAGAGACTTCAATAAATGTAAATGTGAATCACCTTGAGCATGCTCTGTTTGGATGAGGGAAACAAACACTAAAACAGGCAAGAGAAACAGAGAACATCATTCTTCATCCAGAATAAATAAATAAATAATAATTTTACTTCATGAGAATAAATGAATGAAACAATTCAAACAAAACCATTAGTAACTCCTTTCCACAAACAGTGTTTATAAAGGTATATAAATTGTGATGAGTTTTATCTGCGGGTCTGAAGGTGAATGGTCTTATTTCTGGCCCATGGTGGTTGTTCTCTGCTGCACCAGGTCAAAGGACACAGAGATTATAAATAACAACAAAACTGAAACAGCACTTCGCCCCCACCACTGGCACTGAGCAGCAGCTTCATTAACAGGAGAAATAATAACAAATGAAATATTGTAGAACCAATGACTGGTGAAGAATGACTGAATAACTTGTTACAATATACATTTCTGTAGCTACTAATCCCTATAATCAATAATACCTCACAAGATCTGGCATCATGGAGCTGATCTCAGCAAAAGTTTAAAGACAATCCCAATGTGGCCCTTGTTAATATCACTCAATTTCTTACACATGCCTGTGTTTCCTGCTGCTAACACATTAGCTTTATTCACACTCAGACTAATATACAGTATCCCACCCTCAACAGGTGCCACTGTCACCAGATCATCCGTGTTATTCCCTTTACCTTGAGGGGTTTTAATCTCGTGGCTGATTGGTGAATAGTGTTTCCATAAACCTTTTTTAACATCGACTTGCAGCTCTGTGTATTTCTCTAAAAAATCTAAATAACCCTCATTGACCAAGCAATGTCTGAATGTCTGAAAGACCCCCCCCCCCACTCACTTTTTATCTTAAACAATCTCTGTGTAACTGATCCTGCAAAGGTCTGCACTGATAATGTAATCAACTCTCTTCCTCTCTGCTTCAAAATCTGTGAGGAATTCTAGATGTCACTCTCTCAATTAAACCCTGTATCAGCTTAGCTCAATGCCTTCTAGAACCTGCTGAACATACTCTTATTTATGTTGTACCCATCTTTTATCTCCAGGCTACTGGACAACTGTAACTCTCTCCTGTCTGGCATCAGCTCTCCTTCACTACACAGGTTTCAGTTGGCCCAGAACTCTGCTGCTATTGTTTGAGAGTGAGTGGTGGTTCAAGTAAGTGGTGCACATAAGTATTTCTTTACATTGTCAGTCAGCACTAACACATTACAATGTCCTCATTTTTGCTGCATTGCATCACAAAACACTCTTTAGGTTGTTATAGAATGATTGAAGATATAAAGAGAGTGACAGGTGCAGATGAGAGAGTGAGATCAAAATGATGTGATGTCATTGCCCACAGTAGGGTCACTCATTCTCATCTGGTTACACAACCCACAGCAGATCAGTATTCAATGTGAAAAATGCTATACCTTGACCTACGTTTTATTAGATCAAAATAGTCATTGTTAAAAGATATTATTTCCTCATTCAAACAAACAAACAATAATCAAAAATCTGGGGCAGGATAGGCTCAGTGCCCCTAAAGCCTAGAATCAACCCTAATCTCCACTACCTTCCTGTAAAGCATCACATACACGTCAAAACTTATCTGCTCATAAAGTCCTCAGCATATACACTGAGGTACAGGCCTTAATGTCTCTTCATTTATAAGTTCATTATGTCTATGGTGAATCAATGAAGAAAACATTTCCCCACCTCTCATGATATGTATATTTATATATTTCCACATCAACGTCTATTTCCTGTTTGTTTTTGTTTTTTTCTTAAGACTGTCTTTGTATATGCCAATTTGTTTTTATAGCTAAATGCTTGCTTGACACTTGATAAATGTTTAAACCATAACATAATAAAAGATCAAGTTGTGTTTCAGTTCTGCTGTTAACTTATTTTTTTATTTAAAAATGTGTATAATACTCTCATTCATTTTTACGGTGAAATTTAAAACAGTTCAAATGGATAGAAAATGTGTTATTCATAAAGTATCTATTTTATGATAAATATCATAAAAATATATTAATCTATACTTTATTAAAATGCATTCAAATTTATTTGTTACAGTTTGAAGACTCAAACTCATACAGTGGTTATATATATATATATATATATATATATATATATATATATATATATATATATATATATATATATATATGTGCTCTTAAAATGTATGGCTCTACAAGGGTTCTTTAGTAAAGCAAATGATCAAAGAACCCTGAGCACAAGAACTCTTGCATGATTAAAGGGGTTCATGGGATTGATGGAGAATGTGCTATAGATGGTTCTATAGAGCACCTTTTAGACAAGGATTCGATATGGCACCATAAAGGGTTCCTCTACTGGTGTGACAACAAACTTGATACAACAGAAGGACCATATTTGGTGCCATATAGAATCCTTTTCTGAAAGGTGTTATCTATAATAATAATAATAATAATACATTATATCTATATAGCGCTTTTCAAGAACTCAAAGAGGTGGCACGGTGGCGCAGTCACACATCTCCAGGGACCTGGAGGTTGTGGGTTCGATTCCCGCTCCGGGTGACTGTCTGTGAGGAGTTGGTGTGTTCTCCCAGTGTCCGCGTGGGTTTCCTCCGGGTGCTCCGGTTTCCTCCCACAGTCCAAAAACACACATTAGTAGGTGGATTGGTGACTCAAAAGTGTCCGTAGGTGTGAATTTGTGTGTTTGTGTTGCCCTGTGAAGGACTGGTGCCCCCTCCAGGGTGTATTCCCGCCTTGCGCCCAATGATTCCAGGTAGGCTCTGGACCCGCCGCGCCCCTGAATTGGATAAGCGGTTACAGATAATGAATGAATGAAGAACTCAAATTTACAATAGTTAATACATTCAAAGACACAAAACTGAACATTTGAAAAGATTAAGTTTGAGAAGTATTATAAGCAAGGGAGAAAATATATAACACATTCTCCATCAATCTGAAGAACACTTTCATGATGCAGATAACCCTTTAATCAAGCAAAAGGTTCTTCTTGTGTTCAAGGTTCTATATAAAACTATTTTCTTTACTAAATAACCTTTATAGAACCATTATTTTTAGGAGTCTACACAAAACTACACTTGATTTAACCATATTTAGTGTATATTTATTATACTAAATAGATCACATTTATAATGTATTATCTAAATGTTCTGATTGATGAATATAATTTCTATAGTTTATTAGTATTTTAACAGTTATATTAAAGGTGGATTGGAATACACTCCATGTTAGAAACAAGACTGTTTTTCTAAAATATTAGTGAATACATGTTAATTGCTTCTTCAAAATTTCTCAAAATAATACAGTTACTATACCTCAAATTCACCAGTGTTAAATCAACACTATTTGTTTAATACTATTAGGATTAATTTTTATTAATGTAAACATAACACTCCTTGACACTAACGATGTATAATTAAGTACATTGTTTGTACACTGAAAATAGCACACTTAGTGCATGGAAGTATATTTAATTAAGTATACTTTATTTTCTCCTGGATAAATATTAACTCCTTCATAAACTGCACTCACTCTAATGAAGACGAAATAACATTTACTCACAGAGAGTTAGAGAGAGAGCAATGAGCTTCATGGTGTCCCAGTAACAACTGACTGACTCAACAATGCTGTTTTCAAATATCTCCACTTCCTGAGAGAGAGTGTGTGTGTGTGTACGTGTGAGAGAGAAAGAGAGTAAAAAAAGGTGTCTGACATTTTGAAATTCCGTTTAAACACACACACACACATATATGGCCTCAAAATGGGGCCAAACGAAGAACCAATAAACTGAATCCATATATGAGAAATTAAATTTGGAAAAGGAGAGGACTGTTATATTGAGAGTTATAAAAACAGGCTTATGAAGAGAACATTTTCTAAATTACTTATTTTGTTTGTATGTGCATTTCTCAGTTACACTTCTCTCAGTCTCAGTTTATGTTCCAAAAACTGTGCTGTCTACAAGTGCTCCTGTATGGTCAGTGGAGCTGATAAAATGAACAATGAGTGTAGACACAAAGTAGATGTTTCTAATCCAGTGATTGTTCTAACACGGTGGGGAATGACTTCTTCAGAGTAAGAGGAAAAAGCACTGAGAGGAATCAAGACCCAGAACAGGAACCCATTCTCTTCTGACCCATAACCAGACTTTCCATAATTTACAATACTCATGCTGTGAGGAGCAGACAGAGTAAGATATTCTCCTTTAGATGCCTATGTATGTAAGATAAGTAAATGACATAGGTGTGTTTCATATAAAGAAAGTGAGGTATAGTGGTGTTTGAAAGGTGTGTCGTTTTGTGTTTTATACCAAGAAGGTGGATAACATGACTGAAAGCTGAAAATTGTGCGTTTGTGTGTGTGTGCATGTGTGTTCTAAACAAATTAAAGAGTAAGAATTGTGTTTGAAATGCCTTGGATTTCCACCTTAAATAGGAGAAATCAAGTTTGGTAGTACACAGCAAATATAGCATTTCACTAGAAGATAGATGTTTTAGTGACATGATGCACACTTAGTTAAATTGATAAAATGGGAAATAAGTGTAGTAATAAGATGTTTCAAAAGGTGTTTGATTATAAAACCTAACTCTAGTTTTAGCTTCGTATAGCTGTTTAAGGTGGAAATGAGTATTTAATAAGAAGCTGGAGAATAAGGCAAGGCAAGTTTATTTATAGAGCAATTTTCATACAAAAGCAATTCAATGTGCTTTAAAGAAAAAAAAAAAAAAACAGTTAAAAGGCAGAATAAAAATCATCAAAGTCCAATAAAACAATTACATAAAAAGAGTTAAATGATTAAATTATTAAACATGATTCAAACAACTAAAAATGATACAATAAAAGAAAATAACTAAAGTTCTGTTACTGAATAAATGTGCAGAGTATTTTAGACCGAGCTGTAGCTGCTCAAACAGGAATGTTTTAAGTCTTGATTTAAAAGTGTCTAAAGTCTGGGCTCTTCTAATATTCTTAGTCAGCTGGTTCCATTTATGAGGGGCATAGGAGCTAAACACTGCCTCTCCATGTTTAGTTTTGACCTGAGGCAGGACTAACTTTAGTTCCTAAAGATCTGAGATCACTGCTCGGCTCATATCTCTGTAGCAGGTCTGAAAAATACACTGGTCCTACCCCATTAAGACATTTATAGACCAGTAATAACACCTTAAAGTCTATTCTGTAACAGACTGGTATCCTGTAAAGATTTGAGGATGGGGGTGATGTGACATCTTCTTTTGCTCCGAGGGAGAACTCTGGCAGCTGCATTTTGAATCAGCTGAAGCTGTTTAATGTTTGTTTTTGGAAGTCCAGTTAAGAGACCATTACAGTCATCAATCCTGCTAGAAATAAAAGCATGGATAAGTTTCTCCAGGTCTAGTTTAGTCAGAAAATCTCTAATTTTATTGATGTTCTTAAGATGGTAAAATGCTGATCTAGTAACCGCTTTAATATGACTGCTAAAACTGAGATCTGAGTCCATTAATACACCAAGTTTGCGAGCCAGTTCTTTAGATCTGAGGGCTCTTGAGTCCAGATATGCAGCCAATCTTTGCCTCTCATTGCTGTTCCCAAATAATATAATGTCAGTTTTATCTTTATTCAGTTGCAGAAAGTTGTGTCCCATCCAGTTAATGATGTGTTCAAGGCACTTGCTTAATGAGTCAACTGGACCAGAGTCGTTTGGGGACAGGGCTGTGTAAATCTGAGTATCATCTGCACAGCTATGATAGGACAGCCCACAGTCCTGCAGAATCTGGTCAAGAGGAAGCATATATAAATTAAATAAAAGTGGACTAAGAATAAAACCCTGGGGGACACCACGGGTCATTGGCATTCATTCATTGGTGCCAGTCATTCACAGGGCAATGCACACACCTACAGACACTTTTGAGTCGCCAGTCCACCTAGCAACATGTGTTTTTGGACCGTGGGAGGAAACCAGAGGACCCGGAGGAAACCCATGCGGACACGGGGAGAACACACCAAACAGACAGTCACCCAGAGCGGGAATTGGACCCACAACCTCCAGGTCCCTGGAGCTGTGTGACTGCAACACTACCTGCTGCGCCACCATGCCGCCCTGGTCACTGGTATGTTCTCTGAAATATTATTTTATATTTCTACAAAGTAGTTCCTGCCTTCCAGGTAAAAAACAAACCACTTCAGGACTGTTTCTGAGAGTCTAACACAGTTTACGAGTCTATCAATAAGAATCTTATGGTCAATGGTATCAATGGCAGCACTAAGGTTATAAAGTAATAGAAGATACCTTTCCAGCCTCCGTATTTAAGTGAATGTCATTAATTACCTTGATTAGAGCAGTCTCAGTGCTGTGATTAGACCGGAACCCGGACCTGAATTTGTCTAGGCTGCTGTTTATGGACAAGAAACTGGTGATTTGCCTGAAAACTATTTTCTTAATGATTTTGCCAATGAACGGTAAATTAGAAATTGGTCTGTTGTTACTTATCTGAGATGATTCTAAATTTTTATTTTTTAGAAGAGGCTTTACGACTGCAGTTTTTAGTGAGCTCAGAAAGACCCCGACATGAGTGAGGTGTTTACGATATGGAGTATGTCTGGTGCTATAGTGTGAAACACACTCTTTAAAAACTTGGTTGGTAGTGTGTCAAAACTGCAAGTGAATAGTTTGAGATGACCAACTGTGTCAATTAAAATTTCACTATTAACAGTACTGAACTCTGACATTTTCCTAATCACTTGTCTGATATTCTGGATTTTAGGGTTAAAAAAGAGTGCAAACTCATTACATCTTTCAGGGGCCATTGGTGTGGGTGAGTTTGTAAGTCTGTCAAGCATGGTGAAGAGAATTCTGCTGTTGTTAATGTTATTGTTGATGATGCTAGAGAAAAAAGAATGATGCTTCTTCTTGGCATTGACTTTCTACAGCAGTTAAACATAATGCACAGCACATTTTATCTCACTGTGTGTTATTAATTTATTTGTGGCAGATTGCTACACTATCTACTTCAGCTCTGATTTTCTACAAGTTTAGGAACACTTGGTCATTAAATTAAAATACAAAATACATGCTGTCAAATACACCAAATCATGAACATTCATTCATTTGTAAGCACTTATCCAGTTCAGGGTGGCAATGTGTCTGGAGCCTAACCCGCAGTCATTGGGTGCAAGGCGGGAACACAAACTGGAGGGGTCACTGACTAAAAACACTTGCAGTTTTGTATGTGAACACCATTCATCCTCCCTCTTAGCTACTCTTTCTGTCTAGTTTATCATATCACCATTTAGCATTCATCTATTTCCCTCTTTTATTTCCTTCCTCTCATGTTTCTGGACCTCTCTGCTCTCACTGTTGTGGCTTCACTTGCTGCTCACACTCTTGATCTAGTAAAATGGTAAACAGTAATAATAATTTAATAAGTAAGCAATATTTGATAGACAACAATTTGACATAGCTTCAAAAACACACTTTGTTTAGACTACTCATCCCTGTTCCTCTGTTGTATGTCCTCTCTATCTAAGCCTTTTACCTCTCTCATCAGTTCTCTCCATTATCTTACCTCCATTTTTTTCTCTTCTCTCTCGTGTCCTGTATTTCCAATCCTTGACTTCTTGGTTGGATATAGGGTTGATGTCGTTTTCACTTGAAAATGAAGCAGGATGGGTATATTTCTGACTGAATATTTGTGTTACTAAATAATTTGGATTTACCTGCTGCAAGAATAAAACCTTCAAATACAAAAGTGATTAAAAAAAATTAATCAAATCGATCCAATCAATTAGCCCAATTTACCTTTACAGGTTTAACACACTCAGGTTCAGGGTCATAAAAATGAACTTAGGAAACCCAGGCCTTTGACTGGACAGAACTTTTAACTCACGTGGTGCACCTGTGGCATTACTCAAAGAATACTTTGTGGCACCTTTACGAAATGTATGAGTTCATTACCTCAGGGGAAATGTTTATCTATCTATTCAACAGTGTAGGCACTTGTATAAGGCCGCACTTTATGTTGCACTTTGTTGGCCCGTTCTCAACCTAGCAATGACACTGTTTGCAACGCTGATGTGTCTGAGACACTCATAATAGCACCATTTACAATACCATGCGAGTGTCACCTCTGAGTTGAGAATAATCCACCACTCAGATATCTGGGCAATAGCAGTCCTGTGGTCAGAAACTGAACAAAGGTCAATGTGACAAAGGGTACGGTGGCTAAGGAAGCCCAAACTCACTGCAAATTAAAACAAGCTGCAAAAGCACAAAACACATCCATGAAGATTACACTCGACATTCTTATTGTTTCTGCTTAAAAGAAGTGTTAGACTTGATTTTTCCTTCATATCAAACACCAAACACAAGTTTATTAAATGCAATATAAGCAATGATTCAGGTGCTGTTCCGTGTTTGATGTGAAGGAAATATCTAACACTTGTTTTAAACAGAAATAGGAATCATGAGTGTAATCTGCTGTAAGCTTTGCACACAAATGAAGTCAGATTCTGGCAATACTTTGTTGTTCTGTGTATACACATCATGTCTCTGGGGTGCAGCATCTTTCAGGGTTCTCCAGAAAACTTCCATTGTGTTGTGACTGGATTTGCTGCGTTTCTGAACTTGCATCGCTTTTGTGAAATGAAGCCCATGTTTTGTTGTTTTAATGGATGTTTTGTCCTTTTTGCATTTTTCCTATTATTGTAATCAATATCTGCATATCTATGAAAGTTGGTTAAAATAACCATTAAATGTTGGTACAAGAAACCATTTTGCTTCTTCTGTTAACTTCTACATTTTATACGATACACAAATTATACTACTTACAAATTAAATACAGTTGCCTGTAATATATTTGTTTGTATAGGACCTTTCATACATGAATGCAGCTCAAAATGCTTTACTTTGTTTTATGACAAAAGAGTAAACAATGTGAATTAAAAATGAGCATGATATCCTATCATTGAAGCTTTTTACTATTTCAATAAAATTCTATTTTTAGCCACAAGATACAACTGTTTTTAAAGGATTCTTCTTTTAACAAACTCCTGCCTTGTATTCCTGCCTTGCGCCCAATGATTCCAGGTAGGCTCTGGACCCACCGCAACTTTGAACTGGATAATTTTGTTTTATTGTTAAACATTTATGTTTTGTTTACAGGATCCAGTTTATAAAGGCGAGTGAAAATGTACTCTATGAAAGCATCGGCTAAGATGTGTGAGGCCTACAAGGCATACTTTGGTTTGCCTGTTGGAGTTCACGGCTTCCTAGGCAATCACAAGGATGAAAACTATGCACAGCTGGTTCATTCATTCATTTTCAGTAAAGCCCTTATCCAGTTCAGGGTCCGGAGCCTACCCAGAATCACCGGAAACCGGAGCACCTGGAGGAAACCCACATGGACACGGGGAGAACACACCAAACTCCTTACAGACGATCACCCAGAGCAGGATAGGAACCCAGAACTTTTAACTCAAGTGGTGCACCTATGGCATAACTCAGAGAATACTTTGTGGCACTTTTACGAAATGTATGAGTTCATTACCTCAGGGGACATATCTATGTATTCAACAGAGTAGGCACTTATATAACGCCACATTTTACAAACCGGATTCCAAAAAAGTTGGGACACTAAACAAATTGTGAATAAAAACTGAATTCAATGTGGAGATGGCTAATGTCAAAATTTTATTCGTAATAGAACATAGATGACAGATCAAAAGTTTAATCCGAGTAAATGTAACATTTTAAAGGAAAAATATGTTGATTCATAATTTCACAGTGTCAACAAATCCCAGAAAAGTTGGGACAAGTAGCAATAAGTGGCTGGAAAAAGGAAATTGATCATATAACGAACAGCTGGAATTAACTGGAATTAACAGCTAATTAACACTAATTAGGTCAATTGACAACATGATTGGGTATAAAAAGAGCTTCTCAGAGTGTCAGTGTCTTTCTGAAGCCAAGATGGTAAGAGGATCACCAATTCCACCATTGCTGCGCAGAAAGATAGTGCAGCGATACCAGAATGGTGTTACCCAGTGTAAAATACCAAAGACTTTTAAGTTATCATAATCAAACGTGCATAACATCATCAAAAGATTCAGAGAATCTGGAACAATTGCTGTGCGTAAGGGTCAAGGCCGTAAAACTCTACTGGATGCTTGTGATTTCCGGGCCCTTAAACGTCACTGCACCTCAAACAGGAATGCCACTGTCAAGGAAATAACAGAATGGACTCAGGAATACTTCCAGAAAGCACTGTCAGTGAACACAATCCACCGTGCCATCCGCCATTGCCAGCTGAAACTCTACAGTACAAAGAGGAAGCCATTTCTAAGCAAGCTCCACAAGCTCAGACGTTTGCACTGGGCCAGGGGTCTTTTAAAATGGAGTGTGGCAAAATGGAAGACTGTTCTGTGGTCAGATGAGTCACGATTTGAAGTTCTTTATGGAACACTGGGACGCCATGTCATCCGGACAAGCGAGGACAGGATAACCCAAGTTGTTATCAACGCTCCGTTCAGAAGCCTGCATCACTGATTGTATGGGGTTGCATGAGTGCTTGTGGCATGGGCAGCTTGCGTGTCTGGAAATGCGCCATTAATGCAGAGAACTATGTTCAGGTTCTAGAACAACATATGCTCCCATCTAGACGTCATCTCTTTCAGGGAAGACCCTGCAATTTTCAACAAGATAATGCCAGACCATATTCTGCAGCAATCACAACATCATGGCTACGTAGAAGGAGGATCCGGGTACTGAAATGGCCAGCCTGCAGTCCAGATCTTTCACCTATAGAGAACATTTGGTGCATCATAAAGAGGAAGGTGCGACAAAGAAGGCCCAAGATGATTGAAGAGTTAGAGGCCTGTATTAGACATGAATGGGAGAGCATTCCTATTTCTAAACTCAAGAAACTGGTCTCCTCTGTCCCCAGACGTCTGTTGAGTGTTGTAAGAAGAAGGGGGGATGCCACACAGTGGTAAAAATGGCCTTGTCCCAACTATTTTGGGATTTGTTGATGCCATGAAACATATGTTTTCCCTTAAAATGATACATTCTCTCAACTTTTGATCTGTGATTTGTGTTCTATTCTGAACATATTAGATGTTGGCACCTCCACATCATTGCATTCAGTTTTTATTCACAATTTGTTTAGTGTCCCAACTTTTTTGGAATCCGGTTTGTATTTTGCACTTGTTTGTTGGCCCGTTCTCAACCTAGCAATGACACTGTTTGCAACACTGATGTGTCTGAAAACTCATAATAGCACCATTTACAATACCATGTGAGTGTCACCTCTGAGTGATCCATCCATGTGAGTGACACCACTCAGATATCTGGACAAAGCAGCCCTGTGGTCAGAAACTGTACAACGATCAGTGTGACAAAGGGTACGGTGGCTAAGGAAGCCCAAACTCACTGCAAATTAATACAAGCTGCAAAAGCACAAAACACATCCATCAAGATTACACTCTACATTCTTATTGTTTCTGCTTAAAAGAAGTGTTAGACTTGATTTTTCCTTCATATCAAATACAAGTTTATTTTTAAGTTCACTTTCCCCAGGACATGACCTTTGAACACTGTTACCAAGGACAATATAACGACATGATGTGAGACTATATTGAGACTATATTTGGGGACTGATTCATGAAAGCGATTTTCTGTGGAGTCGTAAATTTCGGAAAACCACACACTTCTGAACGGTTTTTGGTTATCTTTGTAAATTTACAATACATAATCTTCTTTATTGATGGAAAATGACTGGGCTTTTTTAAAATGCTGTCATGTTTTCTTTGCCTCTGGGACAGCAAGGATACCATTACAGAAAGAACTGGCCTTCTCGGAGAAAGTGATATATAGTACAGTTGCAAATCAAGAAAATCTACTCATTTTTGAGGTATTATTAAACATGATCAATGCTGCATATAATAATTTGTAGCGAATTGTTGATTGTTTCTACGATAAAACACAAGCACAAGTCAATTTCATGTTTTATCTCAAATGCAAAACTAGTGTAGGTCATTGTCACATAATCTAAGTTCATGAGGAATGTTGATGTTTTTTATTAAGTCTATATGTGAGCAATTGAAATATAACAGTTATAACCCAGAAACAAAAGTCTGTTACATTGGTTTATCAGCAGACATTTTTTTTTTTTTTTGCAAAAACAATGTAGACCAAGAGAACATACATAGAAACACCTACCTTGTTTCTCACTGCCCATTTTATCAGCTTCACTGACCAAACTGAAGCACTTTGTAGTTCTGCAATTACAGACTGTCATCCACCTGTTTCTCTGCATTATTATCATTTCACTCTGTTCTTCAGTGGTCAGGACCCCCACAGAAGAGGTTTGATTTGGGTGGTGGATCATTCTACTAAATAAAATGTAAACTTACCCACTGTGTTTTGTCTTAAAATAAATGTATTTTTCATAAGAATAAAGTGCAATAAACATTGAACCATTTCATACAAATCACTTTTGTTCTTGAAATGAAGGAAACGGGACCGGACTGTGTAGTGCTGTATCACAAAACTTCCATTTTCTTTGTTTTTAACATTAAGCTCATATGGAATAGAATATTCGTGTCCCGGGTCTCTCACGAACAGAAAGTCTCCAAAGAGAAGCAGATGAGTGCTGATAATGAGTTTAATATCCCCATGATCCACATTTATACAGCTTCATACCAAAAATAACAATAAAAAAACTGATATAGAACTGATATAAAACTTTTATCCTGTATGTTTTATAAAGAACACTTTATACAAATTTACTCAATTTTATTTTCTCATAAATGAGAGACAGAAACCTGGATTAAGGAGTTTCACATGTTTTTCGTTTGCCGATATGTTTTACAATACGAAAATGCTTTTACTTGGCCATCCACATCCTAAACACCTCAAGTTAAAATGAAAAATGCTTTAGACCATTGTCCGGATATCATTCTCAGTGGCCAGAGTGACTAAATGTCACATGAATTCCGATCTGGCAGTTCAGACAGAGTCACATTGGCACAGATTGGATATGGATCGGACCTCAATACCACATATGAAAGTGGCTCAAATCTGAATTTAAAAAGTCAAACTCAATGCAAATTGTATTTTTCACTCAGTCACACAACATATCTGTGTCACATATGACTAAACAGTTCGTATTTGGGCCACGTTTAGCTGCTGTGCGAACATAGCCTTAGAGTTCAGTCAAATTCTCATACTTTTAAATGATCAACATCTTTCTACACCTTACACTGTGCCACAGAGAATCCAATAAAAGAAACAGTTTTCCAGTTAGATTCACTGTAAGTCAGAGACTCTCCCTCAGTCACAGGATGAACATGAAACTACGGATACTAGAAGTCTGTGCTAGCATTTCTCCTGCGGTGTTGCTATCAGTGTGAAGAGTGGGAGAAGAGGGTGGCATTGACAATCCAACACAATGGGCAGCACTTTGAACACATTTTATAAGTGGTCAGAAATTTGTAAACAACTCATTAAAAAAATAAAATTACATTGAAAGCACACCATTGTTTTTCTTGTGAAATCTCCAATAAGTTTGATGTGTCACATGACCCTCTTCCCAAAAAAACAAAGTTAGATCTAAAATGTCCAACTTCAAAATGGCCACCATGGTCACCATCCATCTTGAAAAGTTTTCCCCCTCCTATATACTAATGTGCAACAAACAGCAAGTTAATATCACCAACCATTTCCATTTTATTAAAGTGTATCCATATCAATGGCCCACCCTGTATACGTAACCCAGTTGTATTTCCCAGTTATTAAAATTGGTTAAAAATATATATGTTTTACAGGAAATTATAGAAAATTAATTTTAGTTAGTGTAATAGTTCATGTGCTCACACCTTACTTTTCTCTGATTTCTGTTGAGATATCTTTGTTTTTGTCTGTGCTAGGTTGTCACTTGTCAATTATGAGTCTGGGATTGGGCAGGGCTAAGAGCTGTGTGGAGAGGGAGAGAGCCATGCTGGACAAAACCTAGATTTGTTTGGTTGCATTAAGCAAGGGAAGTGGCTGTTGATGTTTAGAGCCTCACTGTGCACAAGCCGCGATTCAGGCCTGCAACGTTTTGTCCATTTACATTGCTGAGTGTGTGTGCGCCCACTGTTCAGATAGGTAATGATTAACGTGTATTTGTTGAGAGCTGTGAACTTGATTTAGAGGTTTCATATCACTGTTAACTATTCAGTACCTTTGTCATTGGGACCTAGGGCTCTGCCTTTATTTCATAGGTGATTAGACAGAGTATCACACACACACACACAGACAAGAAATATAAAAATACTGTTAAAGTTAAATAATGAGAGAAATATTTAAAAATAAAATTTTTACATTTAGAATAATAAAGTCCATCCAGGATGAATGAGGTCTGTAGAAAATTGAGCTGGTCTGATCTGCTCAGTCAGTGATGGAGTTCAATTGTATTGGCTTTCACAACCAGCAGATGGAGCTCTAACTTATTTTGAAACGCTGCTTTTAATGCCATTTGTTTCGGCTTTGGTAAATTACTGTGTCCTGAGGATTCAAAAGCGTGTTTTGAACTATGTTATTTTAACGGCACAAACGCCATATTTTTCTGTGTTTTATACAACTTTTTTTTAGATGCCATGTATTGACCTCCTTGGCGTTCCACAATGGAGAAATAAAACTCTCATTAGTGGCGTGTGTAGAATTTACTTGGTGAGTGGGGCTTATCTATAGCAGCCAACGATGGACTAGATCCCGCCCTCCAGTCCAAGCATTCCAAAGCTCAGAACCGAGAAGATTTTCAAAGTGAAATCGAGAAGGTTTTGAAGCTGAAAACATGACTGAGAAGAAGCGTAGCGCATATAAAAAATAAATGAGTAATAAACTGAATAAATGGAAATATTCTCTTTATCAGCTTGTTTTTAAAGACTCTCAACACTAATAATAGTACTCCCCTTTTTCAGAATTTAATTTCTCAGTTATGGATTCTGCTATTTGATTTTTCAAAACTTTTGGCCCCACTTTGATGCCACACACACAGATGTTCACAAGTCAATTTTGGCAAGTCCAAGTCATGTCTCAAGTCTTTGAGCACAAGTCCAAGTTGAGTCTCAAGCCTCTTATGGTTGAAAAGTGTGAATGATATCTGGTCCAGCCCACATCACTGCATTGCTATTTCTTATGAATTTAAATCATGTACTGTCATTTTTAGGAGGCACTACAGTATCAAAACTCAGTTGTATGATCATGTTTAAAAGTATATTTCAATGCAATGTATTAAAGGAGCAATCTGTAAGATTTACTGTGTTTGGTCATAAAATATCCAGGGTGTGTGGTCATAGATTAAGAAAACACTCAAAGCTAAATCACTAGTGATGGGAATTTTGGCTCTTTCTAGGGAGCTGGTTCTTTTGGCTGAGCTCACTAGGAAGAGCTGGCTCTTTCGGCTACCAAGTGGCTCCAAATGATGTGTAAAATGAATTACTAGTGTAAAAACATACATTATATCATATATGTACCATTTATATGGCTTTATTTATACAAAAATGAATTGTTTAATATAAAATACAAAAATCTCAATTAAACAAACAGGTCCAATCTCTGACATGTAGAATGTGGTAGGTCGCGATGTCCAAGACTCTTTGTGACAATTTGTGGCTTTTTTGACCCTTTCTAGGAGTGAAGCACATTCTCTGCCATACAGACCTGGAATATTTTTTTGGGAAAGCGTATTCCTGCTTGGAAGTGCATACATTGGCTTGAGAGCATGAGTATAGTTTCTGAATGCTTTGTCTACTTAATAGAAAACGGTTGAAAATTTTGTGCAATCATTTTAGCCAGTTCCTCATCTATTGTCTTTTGTTGTGCAGGGGTCATAGCCTTTTGCAAAAACAGTCTCATTAAGCTCTGGGTTGTAGGTCTAGATGGCTGTAGAAGTTGTAGGAGCAGCAAAAGTTGCAGTAGACACACTGCACCTTCATTAATGCCTCAGAGGAAGCAGAGCATTGTAACATTCTGCAGCTTCCTCTGAGACAGTTACATTATCCTCCATTCAAACTTAACAAAATGCAGAGATCTTTGCAGCATTTCCAACAAAATGATGAAACAGAGCTAAGTTTACTGTAAACAATTGTACATTTATTTCCTCCAGAGACATCTCTGACAGAACAGGAAAAACACAAAGGTATTGCTGGTGATTCAGCAGCTTGGACAGAGTCTGAAGTGGAGGAGTTTATAGAAAATATACTTTAACAGAACTTGGAGGTGGACGCACTAATGAAATTATACATATTAATAATGATAAACAAATATGAATTTAAAATAAATGAAAGAAAATCACTCCAAATACTTCTCTGAAAGACTTTGCCTCTCTGTCACATTTATTAAACCAAGTCATGTCACTCACCTACTGCCAATTTATCTAATTTATTTCATTAACAAACAAGAAGAACGTGAATTTAAAATATATGACAATAAAGTTATCAGATTTTACATCTGTGCAAACAACATCATACAGTAGAGTCCGAGTGGCTTTTGTTTTTTGTTAAAACTTGTTCACTGTGGATTTGCTGGTGGTAAATCTGTAGATTAAAGATTACTCCAGTCTCTAGAGGAAGAACCTCTTTGTCTTAGAACTGTCCTCGTCACATACAGATCCCCTACAGTGGTGGTCCTGGAAAGTGGGAATGTCAGTGCTGTGTTCTGCTCAGATATGGATCACAGTGTTAGGGGAAGAGTGGGTTAAAATGGACAGGATCTGAAGTGAGACTGGAGGGAGTGTTACCTGACAGGACTGGAGCTGTTATTACAGCCACTGGAGTTTTAACTAATGAAATGATGTACGAGATTGATTTTTTATTCATGATGTGTACAGAAGTGGAGCATGATTAAAGATAAATGTGATCAGTCTCTAAAACTCATTTGAATAGATTTTAAACACACAGAGGGAGTTCTTTCTACACTTCTTTTAGATTCTCACTCTTCTGTGACAGCAGACTGACTTTGATCTTCGTCGGTTTGAGCTGAAGGACAAACAAAAAAATAGATTAAAAATGACTGATGTTGCTGTGCCACCCACTGGTGTAAAGACATTATTTCAGCCTGAAATGTCTTTTTTAAACTTCACATTTTAGAATGATTTTTGAAGAATACTACTTTAAGAATCATTTAAATAAAATCTGTGCTAAGACCAATGTCAGTATTATACAGTTATAACAATTATGATCTACTAAAGATATCTTTGCTGCTTCTTATGTGCAGTTATTATTATTATAGATTTGTCAAATTCTGTGAAGTATTTAATCTGCAGTTGCACTGAAAGAGTTCTGACCTCGAGCTCTGTAGCATTTGACGCCCAGCACGATGGACACCAGCAGATATGGAGACACTGCCATTACACTACTGAGCACACTGAGCACTGATATTATTGATGAAGACTCTGTGTATCACACACCCACACACACACACACACACACACACACACACTGTTGTAGTCATTTTCTAATTTCTTCATTCACAGTGTGTTGAAATATCTTGGTTCTACGGACTGTTTAAGTAAAAGTACATTGCAGTAAAAATACTCCATTCACACACCACCTCCTCAACACGGTTTGTCCAAAATTAAAGTTGATGATTTCAATTTTGCATTTTCAACACATCTTTACATCTCACCTCTGACTGAGACCCAGCTCTTTGGTGACTCTCCTTTCTGTGAGTGTTTACAGTGGTAGAGACCTTCATCTGACTGTGAGACAGTGTGGATGGTCATCTCTGCTGTAGTCTGGTTCTGGAGGAGTGATCCATCTTTATAGAAATCAGCTGTGAGGACTGAGGGCTTTGTGTCACGATATAAACAGCGTAGAGTCAGAGACTCTCCCTCATTCACAGGATGAACAGGACTCTCCAGAATTACAGAACCATCTGGGACAGAGGAAATATGAATGATATTTGCATTTATTTAGCACTTTACCAAGGCATTCAGTGCTGTACATATTTTGGGACATTATGGAGTTGCCTCAGTGACCACCAGAGAGATGAAAGAGGGAATGATTAAACCAACTGAAATGGAGAGTGTCAGATTTAAAAGGACATCACTCCTAAACCTGCTACACTTCTCTAGAATGACCCTTCAAGAACTGTTCAAGAACTTAGTTGAAGACTTAGCTGTAAAATGACTCTAGTGGTATTATTGACTGAGTGCAGTCACTGTAAATGCAGTAAGTGTGATTCAGTTGTTGACAGAACTATGCAGCACAGTTGATGTAGACTCACAGTGCACTGTGATTTTGAGAGGATTGCTGCTCTCTCCAGATTCAGACTCACACCAGTACACTCCAGTGTGGGATGAGGAGAGGGAGCTGATGTTGCAGGTAGATCCTGTAACTGATGAACAATCTGACACCTTCTCACTGTGTGTGTATCGTCTCACTCTCCATCCAGTAGAGTCCCTCTGTCCCTCACAGCTCAGTGAGAGAGAGTCAGTACTAAAGTGTTGAGTTCTGTTAGGACTGACCACCAGAGAGACTCGAGAAGACACACCTTCAACACACAAATGACCGTTCAGACGTGTTATTATTATTATCTTGTTAGAGCCAATTTGAAAAGTGTTGTATACCAGTTATGACTGGACTAAAGGGCAGAAAGTCAAACACTCAGAACACTTTAGAACAGTTCACTTGTTCCCAATGTTTACCATACAACAGCATTTATGCAGAAAATAACACAGCAAATAACACGTGTCATGTCCAGCACTAATTACAGACAGTAAACAGAGTCACTCACCAGTAACGTTTACCCAGAGTGCATCACTGTAGTGGGTGAAGTAGAGTGGGTTTCCTCTCCCAGCTCTGCACCAGTACTGTCCTCCATCAGAGCCACTGACTGAGCTGATGGTGTAGGAGTGTGTTTCAGTGCAGGTCTCATTCTCAGGGTTGTGTGTGTGTTTGGACCAGTAAAACATCCATCCAGCAGACTGACCCAGCTCACAGAACAGAACCACTGGCTGTCCTCTCACTGCAGGTCCTTTACGGCTTGATGTGAGTTCAGGTTTAGGTTTTTCTGTTGTAGGAAAGAAAGAGATCATTAAGAGTTCACACACTGTTTACTTCACCTCAGCATTGTACAGCTGTTACATACAATATTTACACATCTGTCACAGAGGTTTATTACACAATGATGTGATGCTGTTTGGGTTCATAGAACCAGTCAAATGTCAAAGACCACACTTGTTTTATGTTTCATTCTTACAAGCACTTTGAACTGCCCTTGTGTAAAACTGTATTTCAATACATTATGAAAAGGTATGAAGAAAATGAGACCCCAAACACTGACACATTCAAGACCTGTTAGAGCACTAGACTGTCACAGTAATTAACCCTTTGATATTTGTGAAACAGGAGGAAATCAAGCCCAACTAATTTCAAATCTTCAGATCTGTTCATTCTTCCACTGTGACAAGAAAACTCAGCAATGTGGGTGTGAAAAGACATGTGGCTGTTAAAAAAGCCATTACCAAGGAAAGAATATGCGCTCTGCAAATGGATATCTGAGATCAGGAGAGTGAGATTTAATGAACTGAGAATTCTGAATTTGCATTTAATTTTCAGAGTATGTTCCTGTGAGTTAAATGTAGTGATATGATGATGGAGTTAATGAATATCAGTGTAAATAATAATAGATTAACACCCACCTGATACAGTCAGTGTAACAGCATCACTGATCTTTGATCTCTGAGAGTCACTCCTCCTCTGTCCTCTGCAGGTGTAGTTACCGATGACAGACACGTTTACACTGAATGAAAGTTCCCTGCTTTCACTTAAATTATAAACTGAGTGATTATTTTTAAACCAGCTGTAACTCCACTCAGTGTCTGTGTGGTTTTGTACGTCACATCTGAGAGTTACTGTCTCTCCAATAAACATCTGTGCACTAGGATCCAAAGTCAGTGAAGCTTTTGGTCTCTCTGTACAATGACATCACACAAATGTTACTTTAAACCACTCAAACTCACCTTTAATCTCAGATCTATTCATTAAAAGGTTATAGGAAGAATTACTACATGTAACAAGATCAAATGTGTACCGATCACTGTGAGAGTCACTTCATTACTCCGAGCAGAGTTTTTTCCACCACAGCAACACTGGTATTTCTGACTTTGGTTAGTTTTAATGACAGAATGTGTGTAAATGTTTTCAGTAGATTCATAAATATGATTGTTAGCTCTGTACCACTGGTACCTCCTGTCAGTTACTCTCCCTCCTGAACAGACACATCTGAGTGTGACTGTCTCTCCACTGAATATTTCTGTCCAGTTTGGCTCCACACCCAGAACTGCATCATACTGCACTGTAAAAAACACACACATCAAACACATCTGTCACTGAACTCAAACTCTTCATCCCACTCTATGAACACAATTATCAGCTCCAAGAGAATTCAATAAATGTAAATGTGAATCACCTTGAGCGCGCTCTGTTTGGATGAGGGAAACAAACACTAAAACAGGGAAGAGAAACAGAGAACATCATTCTTCATCCAGAATAAATAAATAAAAATTACTTCATGAGACTAAGTGAATGAAACAATTCAAACAAAACCACTAGTAACTGCTTTCCACAAACAGTGTTTATAAAGGTATATAAATTGTGATGAGTTTTATCTGCGGGTCTGAAGGTGAATGATCTTATTTCTGGCCCATGGTGGTTGTGCTGTGGTGCACCAGGTCAAAGGACACAGAGATTATAAATAACAACAAAACTGAAACAGCACTTCGCCCCAACCACTGGCACTGAGCAGAAGCTTCATTAACAGGAGAAATAATAACAAATGAAATATTGTAGAACCAATGACTGGAGAAGAGAAGAATAACTGAATAACTTGTTACAATATACATTTCTGTAGCTACTAATCACTACAATCAATAATACCTCACAAGATCTGGCATCATGGAGCTGATCTCAGCAAAAGTTTAAAGACAATCCCAATGTGGCCCTTGTTAATATCACTCAATTTCTTACACATGCCTGTTTTTCCTGCTGCTAACACATTAGCTTTATTCACACTCAGACTAATATACAGTATTCCACCCTCAACAGATGCCACTGTCACCAGATCATCAGTGTTATTCCGTTTACCTTGAGGGGTTTTAATCTCGTGGCTGATTGGTGAATATTGTTTCCATAAACCTTTTTTAACATTGACTTGCAGCTCTGTGTATTTCTCTAAAAAACTAAATAAACCTCACTGACCAAGCAATGTCTGAAAGACGCCCCCTCCTCCCCACCTCACTTTTACTTGCACAAGTTGGTCTGTAACAAATAGTTAAAAGATGGAACTCATTTTTTATCTTAAACAATCTCTGTGTAACTGATCCTGCAAAGCTCTGCACTGATAATGTAGTCAACTCTCTTCCTCTCTGCTTCAAAATCTGTGAGGAATTCTACACATCACTCTCTCAATTAAACCCTATGTCAGCTCAGGTCAATGCCTTCCAGAATCTGCTCAACATTTAATCATTATGTCTATGGTGAATCAATGAGGAAAACATTTACCCACCTCTCATGATGTGTATATTTATATGTTTCCACATCAACGTCTATTTCCTGTTTGTTTTTTTGTTTTTTTCTTAAGACTGTCTTTGTATATGCCAATTAGTTTTTATAGCTAAATGCTTACATAATAACAGAGCAAGTTGTGTTCTATGTGTTAACTTATTTTTTTTATTTAAAAATGTGTATAATACTCTCATAAATTTTTAAGGTGAAATTTAAAACAGTTAACATGGATAGAAAATGTGTTATCATAAAGTATCTATTTAATGATAAATGTCATAAAAATATATTAATCTATATTAAAATACATTCAAATATATTGGTTGCAGTTTGTAGACTCAAACAGTGGTAAAAAAATATATACTCAACATTTATGGCTCTACAAGGGTTCTTTAGTAAAGCAAATGATCAAAGAACCCTGAGCACAAGAACTACCTCTTGCATGATTAAAGGGGTTCATCAGATTGATGGAGAATGTGCTATAGATGGTTCTATAGAGCACCTTTTAGACAAGGATTCTATATGGCACCAGAAAGGGTTCCTCTACTGTTGCGACGACAAACTTGATACAAGAGAAGAACCATATTTGGTGCCATATAGAATCCTTTTCTAGTATTAGTATTTTAACAGTTATATTAAAACGTGGACTGGAATACACTCCATGTTAGAAACAAGACATATTTTTGAAAAACACAGTGAATGCATGTTAATTGCGTCTTCATAATTTCTCAAAATAATACAGTTTGATCTGTGATTTGTGTTCTATTCTGAATAAAATATTAGATGCTGGCACCTTCACATCATTGCATTCAGTTTTTATTCACAATTTGTTTAGTGTCCCAACTTTTTGGAATCCGGTTTGTAAATTAAAAGGCAGAATAAAAATCATAAAAGTCCAATAAAACAATTACATAAAAAGGGTTAAATGATTAAATGATTAAAAATGATTAAAATAATTTAAAATGATACAGTAAAAGAAAATAACTAAAGTGCTGTTACTGAATAAAAGTGCAGAGTATTGTAGACTGAGCTGTAGCTGCTCAAACAGGAATGTTTTAAGTCTTGATTTAAAAGTGTCTAAAGTCTGGGCTCTTCTAATATTCTCAGTCAGCTGGTTCCATTTATGAGGGGCAAAGGAGCTAAACACTGCATCTCCATGTTTAGTTTTGACCTGAGGCAGGACTAACTTTAGTTCCTAAAGATCTGAGATCTCTGCTCGGCTCATATCTCTGTAGCAGGTCTGAAAAATACACTGGTCCTACCCCATTAAGACATTTATAGACCAGTAATAACACCTTAAAGTCTATTCTGTAACAGACTGGTATCCTGTAAAGATTTGAGGATGGGGGTGATGTGATCTCTTCTTGTGCTCTGAGTGAGAACTCTGGCAGCTGCATTTTGAATCAGCTGAAGCTGTTTAATGGTTGTTTTTGGAGGTCCAGTTAAGTGACCATTACAGTAATCAAGCCTGCTAGAAATAAAAGCATGGATAAGTTTCTCCAGGTCTAGTTTAGTCAGAAAATCTCTAATTTTATTGATGTTCTTAAGATGGTAAAAAGCTGATCTAGTAACCGCTTTAATATGACTGCTAAAAATGAGATCTGAGTCCATTAATACACCAATGTTGTGAGCCAGTTCTTTAGATCTGAGGGCTCTTGAGTCCAGATACGCAGCCAATCTTTCTCTCTCATTGTTGTTCCCAAATAGTATAATCTCTGTTTTATCTTTATTCAGCTGCAGAAAGTTATGTCCCATCCAGTTAATGATGTGTTCAAGGCACTTGCTTAATGAGTCAACTGGACCAGAGTCCTTTGGGGACAGGGCCATGTAAATCTGAGTATCATCTGCACAGCTATGATAGGACAGCCCACAGTCCTGCAGAATCTGGTCAAGAGGAAGCATATATAAATTAAATAAAAGTGGACCAAGTATAAAACCCTGGGGGACACCACAGGTCAATGGCATTCATTCATTCATTGGCGCTAGTCCTTCACAGGGCAAAACACACACTCACACCTACAGACACCAATCCAAATACCAACATGTGTTTTTGGACGGTGGGAGGAAACCGGAGCACCCAGAGGAAACCCACGGGGGCACAGGGAGAACACGCCTAACAGAGAGTCACCCAGAGCGGGAATTAAACCCACAACCTCCAGGTCCCTGGAGCTGAGTGACTGCAACACTACCTGCTGCGCCACCATGCTGCCCTGGTATGTTCTCTGAAATATTATTTTCTATTTCTACAAAGTAGTTCCTGCCTTCCAGGGAAAAAACAAACCATTTCAGGACTGTTCTTGAGAGTCCAACCCATTTTGTGAGTCTGTCTATAAGAATCTTATGGTCAGTGGTATCCATGGCAGCACTTTTCAGCCTCTCTATTTAAGCGAATGTCTTGGCTGAAGATCCACCCACTGTATACAACATGTCCCCAAAAAGTGGTATATCATTAAATAACAACTTAATGCTCTTTGAGTAATAACAAACCTGATCAAAATATTTGAATTTGATCTACAGAAAACACAGAAAATTAGCCAGTTCAAATGCATATTTGCCATTTTCTCCAGGGGATACTCATGTATCATCTACAGGGGTTGGACAATGAAATGTTCAACTTTACTTTCATGTTCATCAAACTATTCTTTCACCAGTCTTGCTGTGTGTATTGGTGCATTGTCGTCCTGATACATGGCAGCGCCTTCAGGATACAATGTTTTAACCATTGGATGCACATAGTCTTACTGGTGCAATGTGCAATTAATGAAGATTGGCCACCAGGCTGGACCAATTTAGCCATGAAATCTCCCACACTACAATGACAGGTGTTTCAGTTTCATTGTCTAAACCCTGTAGAATCCCGAGTTTACCAGTGGTAAATACAACTTTGTCCACCTTTCGGGTGCAATTCACAAGTCGGAAAAATGGTATTTCCCAGTTTCCAACATCACTTAAATGCAGCATAACACCAGGCTTGTAAATGCACGAAAATGCCTGCTGCATGTTCACTTTGTCTTTTTCTTGCGTAGGAAGATGTTTTAGTGAAATGATGAACAATTTTAATAATAATGAGAATAAGAAGTTTAATTTATATAGCATCTTTCACAAATCCAAGGATGCTTTACAGAGTGTTAAAAAATTAAAAATGTAACAAGGATAAAGAGAAGAGAAGAGGAAAGTTTTCAGCTAAAACTTAAAGGAACACAGTGATGAGCAGAGATGAGAAATTGAGGCAAAGTGTTCCAAAGACTGGGGGCAGCAGCACTAAAGGACCTGCAACCTATGGATTAGTGTCTGGTATATGGGACTAGAAGGCCAGTGTTGGTAGATCTATCTATTGGCTTCTTCTTAGCATTGACTTTCTCCAGCAGTTAAACATAATGCACAGCACATTTTATCTCACTGTGTGTTATTAATTTATTTGTGGCAGGTTGCTACACTATCTACTTCATCTCTGATTTTCTACAAGTTTAGGAACACGTGGTCATTAAATTACAATACAAAATACATGCTATCAAATACACCAAATACACCAAATCATTAACATTCATTCATTTGTAAGCACTTATCCAGTTCAGGGTGGCGGTGTGTCTGGAGCCTAACACCCGCAATCATTGGGTGCAAGGCGGGAACACACACTGGAGTGGTCACCAGTCCATCACAAGGGGACACACACTCACGCCTATGAACACTTGAGTCGCCAGTCCACCAACCAGTGTGTGTTTTTGGACCATGGGAGGTAACCAGAGCATCTGGAAGAAACCCATGTGGAACTCCTCACAGACAGTCACCCAGAGCAGGACTTGAACCCACAACCTCTAGATCCCTGGAGCTGTGTGACTGCGACACTAACTGCTGTCAAAACAAAGATTGACTCAAAAGCATCAGACTAAAAACACTTGCAGTTTTGTATGTGAACACCATTCATCCTCCCTCTTAGCTACTGTTTCTGTCTAGTTTATCATATCACCATTTAGCATTCATCTATTTCCCTCTTTTATTTCCTTCCTCTCATGTTTCTGGACCTCTCAGCTCTCACTGTTGTGGCTTCACTTGCTGCTCACACTCTTGATCTAGTAAAACAGTAAACATAAATAATAATTTAATAAGTAAGCAATATTTGATAGACAACAATTTGACATATAGCTTCAAAAACTATGTACGCACTTTGTTTAGACTACTCATCCCCATTCCTTTGTTGTATGTTCTCTCTGTCTAAGCCTTTTTCCTCTCTCATAAGTTCTCTCCATTATCTTACCTCCATTTGTTTTTCTTCTCTCTCGTGTCCTGTATTTCCAATCCTTGACTTCTTGCTCCTTTACTCCTACAGTAATATATCTTAATTTTCTTCTCTCAACTACTTTTTAAACTCTCTTTGCTACTTTTATGTATTCTTTGGTCTTCAGTCTTTTTCTGTTCTTTATTCATTTTCTTTATTGTTCTCATTTCAAAACTTTTATCCTCAGTCTACCCCTGTTCCTCTTCTCAATTCTTTGGACCCAGTTGAACAAAGAGATTAAATTAATACATTCTCCATAATTATGGAATATCATTTTCCTTTTTAATGCCACCTTTTTGCCAAAACCTTCAGATATTTATTAGAACACAAATGAAAATCTACATTGTTTTTGTGTGGGTGTTGGATATAGGATTGATGTCATTTTCACTTGAAAACAGTCTCACAACTGTACAGGAGCCACACTCTGCTCTACTCTACGCTCGCTACATTACTTCCACTTGCCATGTACATCATGTAATTTCTTTAACTAATAACAAATCAGACTGAATATTTGTGTTACTAAATCATTTGGATTTACCCGCTGCAAGAATAAAACCTTCAAATACAACAGTTATTAAAAAAAATAATAATAATCAAATCGATCCAATCAATTAGCCCAATTTACCTTTACAGGTTTAACACACTCAGGTTCAGGGTCATAAAAAATGAACTTAGGAAACCCAGGCCTTTGACTGGACAGAACTTTTAACTCAAGTGGTGCACCTGTGGCATTACTCAAAGAATACTTTGTGGTACCTTTACGAAATGTATGAGTTCATTACCTCAGGGGACATGATTATCTATCCATTCAACAGTGTAGGCCCTTGTATAAGGCCGCACTTTATGTTGCACTTTGTTGGCCCGTTCTCAACCTAGCAATGACTCTGTTTGCAACACTGATGTGTCTGAAACACTCATAATAACACCATTTACAAACCATGCGAGTGTCACCTCTGAGCTAAGAATGATCCACCACTCAGATATCTGGGCAATAGCAGTCCTGTGGTCAGAAACTGAACAATGATCAATGTGACAAAGGGTACGGTGGCTAAGGAAGCCCAAACTCACTGCAAATTAAGACAAGCTGCAAAAGCACAAAACACATCCATCAAGATTACACTCTACATTCTTATTGTTTCTGCTTAAAAGAAGTGTTAGACTTGATTTTTCCTTCATATCAAACACCAAACACAAGTTTATTAAATGCAGTATAAGCATTGATTCAGGTGCTGTTCTGTGTTTGATGTGAAGAGAACAGAATAGGAACATGAGTGTAATCTGCTGTAAACTTTGCACACAAATGGAGTCAGATTCTGGCAAGACTTTGTTGTTCTGTGTATACACATCATGTCTCTGGGGTGCAGCATCTTACAGGGTTCTCCAGAAAACTTCCATTGTGTTGTGACTGGATTTGCTGCGTTTCTGAACTTGCATCGCTTTTGTGAAATGAAGCCCAGGTTTTGTTGTTTTAATGGATGTGTTTTGTCCTTATTGCATTTTTCCTTCAGTCTATAATTGTAATCGATATCTACATATCTATGAACGTTGGTTAAAATAACCATTAAATGTTGGTACAAGAAACCATTATGCTTCTTTTCTTAACTTCTACATTTTATATGATACACAAATTATACTACTAACAAATTAAATACAGTTGCCTGTAATATATTTATTTGTATAAGACCTTTCATACATGAATGCAGCTCAAAATGTTTTATTTTGTTTAACTCTTTGGCACATTTACCTGCTATAAACATATTTGGAGGTTTACAATTACATACATCAACACAGTAAATTAACTCCCTATTATGGAGTGATATTTTGCTAAAAAATATAATATAAGAATATAATCCACAAGCAAAACATTAACTTAATACATTTATGAGAATTAAATTATTTTGTTGGCGTTCTCCCCGTGTCCGTGTGGGTTTCCTCCGGGTGCTCCGGTTTCCTCCCACAGTCCAAAAACACATGTTGGTAGGTGGAATTGTGACTCAAAAGTATCCGTAGGTGTGTGTTTGTGTGTATGTGTTGCCCTGTGAAGGACTGGCACCCCCTCCAGGGTGTATTCCTGCCTTGAGCCCAATGATTCCAAGTAGGCTCTGGAACCACAACGACCCTGAACTGGATAAGGGTTACAGATAATGAATGAATGAAATTATTTTGTTTTCATGCTTTATTGTTAAACATTTATTTTTTGTTTACAGGATCCAATTTATAAGGACGAGCGAAAAAGTACTCTGTGAAAGCATCGGCTAAGATGTGTGAGGCCTATAAGGCATACTTTGGTTTGCCTGTTGGGGTTCACGGCTTCCTAGGCAATTAAGGATGAAAACTATGCACAGTTGGTTCATTCATTCATTCATTCATTCATTCACTTTCATTAAAGCCCTTATCCAGTTCAGGGTCCGGAGCCTACCCAGAATCACCGGAAACCGGAGCACCTGAAGGAAACCCACATGGACATGAGGAGAACACACCAAACACCTCACAGACAATCACCAAGAGCATGATAGGAACCCAGAACTTTTAACTCTTATATAATATATATCTATAACTCTAACTCTATAATACTTTGTGGCACCTTTACGAAATGTATGAATTCATTACCTCAGGAGACATGTTTATCTATCTATTCAACAGTGTAGGCACTTGTATAAGGCTGCATTTTATTTTGCATTTGTTTGTTGGCCTGTTCTCAACCTAGCAATGACACTGTTTGCAACACTGATGTGTCTGAAACACTCATAATAGCACCATTTACAATACCATGCGAGTGTCACCTCTGAGCTGAAAATGATCCACCACCCAGATATCTGGGCAATAGCAGTCCTGTGGTCAGAAACTGTACATTGATCAGTGTGACAAAGGGTACGGTGGCTAAGGAAGCCCAAACTCACTGCAAATTAAAACAAGCTGCAAAAGCACAAAACACATCCATCAAGATTACACTCTACATTCTTATTGTTTCTGCTTAAAAGAAGTGTTTGATATGAAGGAAAAATCAAGTCTAACACCAAATACAAGTTTACTTTTAAGTTCACTTTCCCCAGGACATGAACTTTGAACACTGTTACAAAGGACAATATAGCGACATGATGTGAGACTATACTTGGGGACTGATTCATGAAAGTGATTTTCAGTGCAGTCGTAAATTTCGGAAAACCACACACTTCTGAACGGTTTTTGGTTATCTTTGTAAATTTACAATACATACTCTTCTTTATTGATGGAAAGTGACTGCTTTTTTAAAATGCTGTCATGTTTTCTTTGCCTCTGGGACAGCAAGGATACAAGTGTACACTATTGAAGAAAGAACTGGCCTTCTCTGAGAAAGTGATATATAGTACAGTTGCAAATCAAGAAAATCTACTCATTTTTGAGGTATTATATGCATCATTGATCATGTTTCATAACAATTTGTAGCGAATTGTTGATTGTTTCTAAGATAAAACACAAGCACAAGTCAGTTTCATGTTGTATCTCAATAAATACAAAATTAGTGTAGGTCATTGTCACAAAATCATGAGTTCATGAGGAATGTTGGTGTTTTTTCATTTTATAATGTGAGCAGTTAAAGTATAACAGTTATAACACAGAAACAAAAAGTGTGTTACATTGGTTTATCAGCATATTTTTTTGCAAAGACAATGTAGACCAAGAGAACATACATAGGAACACCTACCTTGTTTCTCACTGCCCATTTTATCAGCTCCACAGACCAAACTGAAGCACTTTGTAGATCTGCAATTACAGACTGTCATCCACCTGTTTCTCTGCTTTATTATCATTTTACTCTGTGCTTCAGTGGTCAGGACCCCCACAGAAGAGGCTTGATTTGGGTGGTGGATCATTCTACTAAATAAAATGTAAACTTACACACTGTGTTTTGTCTTAAAATGAATGTATATTTCATAAGAATAACGTGCAATAAACATTGAACTGAGATCTGATGTTTATATGGACTACTTATTAGATATGACAATTTTATGAAGCATGGAAATTGACCAATTATTAAAAACCATTTTAAAAAGGTGAGATATACTATACAGTAATATCACATCATATTTCATAAGTACATAGTATGGTAAACAATAAAATTATAAAAAATGGTTATATGGACTACTTATTAGACAAGACAATTTTATAAAGCAGCAAAATTGACAATGGGCAAATATGTTTTTTTTTTATTGTCATTTACTTAAGACTTATACATTAATATCACTTTGTACTTCATAGGTACATAGTATGGTAAACACTGAACTGATATCTGATGGTTATATGGAATACGTATTAGAAATTATTATTTTAAAAAGCAGCAAACATGACTCATCATTATAAACTGTTTACAAACTTTGGGATTTTGGAAGCCATTTACTCCAAAACTGTAACAAGCAATATCACTTCATATTTCAAAGTATTTCAAATACAATTGATATCGGTTAGTTGTATGGACTACTTATTAGAAATTCCTTTTTATAAAGCAGCAAACCTGACCAATTGTTAAACACAATGGACAGTTATAAGGATTTTGGATGCCATTTACTCAAAACCAATACAGTAATATCACTTAATGTTATAAGCACATAGTATGGTAAACATTTAATTGATATCTGTTGGATTTATGAATTATAACGGTGGTGCAGCAGGTAGTGTCGCAGTCACACAGCTCCAGGGACCTGGAGGTTGTGGGTTCGATTCCTGCTCCGGGTGACTGTCTGTGAGGAGTTGGTGTGTTCTCCCCGTGTCCGCTTGGGTTTCCTCCGGGTGCTCCGGTTTCCTCCCACAGTCCAAAAACACATGTTGCAGGTGGATTGGTAACTCAAAAGTGTGAGTGTGTGAGTGAATATGTGTGTGTCTGTGTTGCCCTGTGAAGGACTGGCGCCCCCTCCAGGATGTATTCCTGCCTTGCACCCAATGATTCCAGGTAGGCTCTGGACCCACCACAACCCTGAATTGGATAAGTGGTTACAGATAATGAATGAATGATGAAAAGCTTCATTAATAATATATTCTTATTTTACTCATCAATTTATAGTATATTTCTCAAAGATGTAGACTTTTCAAACATCCACAAAGTTTCATGATTTTTACTGGCTTTAAATGTTTTTGAAAAGATTGTTTCTTGTAAAGCCTCTCTATCCAGACTCGGGCTTGTGGATGGGGTCAGTGCAGTTCTGCTCACTCTTCATGGACCTTTGGGAAAAAGGATCATCACTGAGTGCTTGTTTGGCTAATAACATTTAAATTACGGCTTACATCACAGAAAATATCAACAAGAGCTGAACCTAATTTAATTCACACATACAGTGATCTAATGATGATCAAATCAACATAAATGTCACTTCATCAAACTGTCTAAATGTTCTAATACACCTCTTCTAATGAGTGAACCTTGCTGAATCTTGGTGTATGCAGAGAACTATCTCCATTAAAGAGCATTATTAATATAATGGGATTATGTGGAGCAGCTGCATATGAACCTAATGTCAGCATGACCAGTGCCAATGGGTTGGAGCAGCATAAAGCCCTCCAGTTTTGGGCCACAGAGCAGTGGAACTGAATTTTCTTGAGTGAAGGAATGATGAGTGTGGTGTTTCTGATTCAGAACTAATCTATCATCAGTATTTGACCTCACTGCTGTTCATGTGGCGTAAAGAGGTCAAATATTTACAGCTATCTTACATTATCCTGTGTGAAGACTTCCCAGAAAAGCAGAGGATGTTGCTCTAGCAAAGGAAAGACTTCTCACTGATTCATTTGACTTCAGAAGAAACATTGGATAGGTTGGTGTCTACAAACTTTTGTCCACACAGTGTTGACCAGAACTTCTACCTGCAGACTGTCTTTGTGTTTTCAGTTCATTACTAAAGTTGAATCACCATGTCCAGAACCGTTACCGGAGAAAAACAATAGAAAACTGTAACTGTTATTGTTTTCTAGTGAAGACAGACTGAGCACAGGCCGCTGTGGAGAAATTTACACCTCAGTAGAGAGCTGGACATTTCCCCCTGTACTGAAGACAAAAGTACTCACACAGGGCACAAACACAGACATTGTCATGTGATGTGCCAGAATGTGACAGTGGCCCACCACACTTTGTCTTTGTGTCTGATTTGTGTATTGTGGACTGTACATGACAAAATGTTCACATTCAAATAGTGAAGAATTTGAACGAGCACAGTCCCAAATTATCTTTAAAGGCTTGACACATGAAGATGAGGGCCAAACTGCTTTTTCACTAATTTATGTTTTGTCTCAATTCTCTGTGGAATTATTACCACTAAATTACACTGTGGCTTCTGAGGATGACCCATTATGAACCTTAAATACTGACATAAGATCTGTGAACTGTTTAACTGTAATCAACACTAGATGGAGTAGTAGAACATCCTATTGCACAATTCATGTTTAAAACAACTGCTACTGCACTCAAGCAGAGCATAACATTTCTAACATAGAACCATTTAGGCTATGTTCACACAGCAGGTAAAAGTGGCCCAAATCTGATTTTGTGACCAAATCAGATTTTTTTGTTCTGCTGTTCACACTGTCTAATGTGACCTATATCTGGCATCAGTCTGAACAGATCACGCTCCTGAACTGATCTGCATGCACAAAGGAAGATGTTTCAGGTGCTGACCAGAAGGAAATGTCCATCTGTTTCATACAAAGCACTTTCGTTCTTGAAATGAAGGAATGGGACCGGACTGTCCAGCGCTGTATCAGAAAACCTCCCTTTTCTTTATTCCATATGAGCTTTATGTTAAAAACAGAGTATTCATTTCCCAGGTCTCTCACAAACACAAAGTCTCCAAAGAAAAGCAGATGAGTGCTGGTAATGAGTTTAATATCTACACGATCCACATTTATACAGCTTCATACCAAAAATAACAATATAAAACTGACATAGAACTACTGAAAAAAAAACTTCTGTATCCTGTATGTTTTATAAAGAACACTTTATACAGTTTTATTTTCTCATAAATGAGAGACAGAAACCTGGATTATGGAGTTTCACATGTTTTTTGTTTGCCGATATTTTTTACAATACGAAAATGCTTTTACTTGGCCATTTCCACGTCCTAAACACCTCAAATTTAAATGAAAAATGCTTTGGACCGTCGTCCGGATATCATTCTCAGTGGCCAGAGTGACTAAATATCACATGAAATCCGATCTGGCAGTTCAGACAGAGTCACATTGGCACAGATCGGATATGAATCAGATCTGAATACCACATATGAAAGTGGCCTAAATCTGAATATAAAAAGTCAGATTCATTGCAATGTATGCTGTTCACACAGCCACACAAAATAAACATCTATGTCACATATGATGAAACAATTCATATTTGGGCCACTTTTAGCTGCTGTGTGAACATAGCCTTAGAGTTCAGTCAAATTCTCATAGTTTTAAATAGTCTGTAAATAAAAGGGAGCATGGAGTCCTCCCTGATTTACCCCCAGTGTGGTCTTCTCCTGATCAACTTCTTTCTACACCTTACACTGTGCCACAGAGAATCCAATAAAAGACACAGTTTTCCAGTTACTCATTAGGTTCACTGTAAAACTAACGCTGTGCTGTAAAAGGGCTTAAGCCAAATGAAGAGATATATGAATATTTCAGTGTTTTAATATTTAAAATAAAACCCACCGTTGTCTGTGTTCTGCTTCAGTTCTGAGTACACAGTGTCAGCATTCACACTAGTCTCATCTAAAATAAACACAGAATTAGCTTCCTGAGATATCTACAGCTCATTACAAAACAGTGAAAAAGAGGATCTGAATATAAACACTGACTGATGTGGCTCGAGGTCACATTTTTCTCATTTTGCTGTACCTTGTTTGTACTTTGGTTTCTTCCTCGGTTTCAGTTCAATCTGTGCATAAGTCACATCCATGGATCCAGAGACAGCATCTGCAGAATAAAGAACACAACAAAGCAAACACAGTCTTAACAACTGCACTGATTTTTACTAAGTTTCACTAACAAACATCCCATAATACACACCTCATTCCCACATTTAACCTGTGTTTCATTAGAGAAGATCCTTCAACTCTAAAGTGTACAACCACTGCCTTTAGCTCTGGATTTAACATTTTAGATCTGTACCTCTCTTCAGCCTGTGATATCTGCTCTGTTACAGAGTGATGGTGAACACAGGATCCAGTGACTGGATAAAGACACAGTACCTGAGTCATGGCCCAGCTGAAAGTTGGAGTAAATGGCTTCAGTCTGTGAGGCCTGTGCTGGAAAATCTTTGCCTGATATGAGGGAAGAAAGAGAAAGATGTATTTTGCTGATTTGGTTTATTTAATCCTACATGAAATATTCAAATCTACATGTTAGAAAAATCCAATCAAGATGTACATTTGTGCTTGAACGTCTTGTTTTTTATGACTTGTGAGAAAGTGACATCAGTGGTCTCTTCAGCCACATCTGATTCAGAACAGTGTTAGTCTCAATGATTCTAGCTTTACAGAATCATTTAGCCTTTGACTGAGCTTTGTAAGTGATCAAATATATTATAATATATATATATAAATATACCTTTGTTACTTTGATCTGCGCGTTCAACTGAGTCATAAACATGTGCATTTCCTAAAAAAATATAAGGCAAAATATGAACATATAAAAGGGTTGAAATCTGGGCAGGAAATTTTGAAAATGGAATATTGTGATGAACAACTGTTAAACAGACTTATTAGAGAAGATGCAGAGGGCTTCCCTTTTTTATTCTTTTCATAATTATAAATACAGTTACATTTCCATCACATATGGCTGCAAAATACAAATGGACCCTCCTCTATTTGTAATATACCTGGATTTAATATTTTCCTCAAAGCATATAGCAAAAATCAATGTTCATTCCAGAAGGAGGACTTTCAGCTGATTTATAAATGAGGAGGAAACTAAGAGCTGTAATTAATCATAGTTTACATGTTTTAAACATCTGACACTCCTACCTGTAAACTCATCAACATACAGCTGTTTTAATGATATTAAATAAAAGTTAGATGCATGAGTTTTCAGACCTTTGTTAGTTTTGTAGCGCCACAGCAGGATCAGAAAAATGATGAACAACAGACAGAAACTCCCTCCCACAGCCGCTACAACCAGGTCAGGAGCAGATTCAGCAGCTGGTCGTACTGAAACATACAACTGTTCATTTCACTGAAATACTTTTCATACCCTTTTACTGGATATTTAACAACAAACACTAATAACATCATCACATTCTCACCTCTGACTGAGACCCAGCTCTTTGGTGACTCTCCTTTCTGTGAGTGCTTACAGTGGTAGAGACCTTCATCTGACTGTGAGACATTGTGGATGGTCATCTCTGCTGTAGTCTGGGTCTGGAGGAGTGATCCATCTTTATAGAAATCAGCTGTGAGGACTGAGGGCTTTGTGTAACGATATAAACAGCGTAGAGTCAGAGACTCTCCCTCAGTCACAGGATGAACAGGACTCTCCAGAATTACAAGACCATCTGGGACAGAGGAAATATGAATGAAGAATATAATGATGATGAATGATATTTACATTTATTCAGAACTTTTCAAGGCATTCATAGTGCTGAACATATTCTGGGACATTGCCCTCGGCGCAAGGTGAGAATACACCCTGGAGGGGGCGCCAGTCCTTCACAGGGCAACAGACATTCACACATTCACTCACACTTATGGACACTTTTGAGTCATCAATCCACCTACCAACGTGTGTTTTTGGACCGTGGGAGGAAACCCACGCGGACACAAGGAGAACACACCAACTCCTCACAGACAGTCACTAAATGCAGTAAATGTGATTCAGTTGTTGACAGAACTATGCAGCACCACTGATGTAGACTCACAGTGCACTGTGATGTTGAGAGGATTACTGCTCTCTCCAGATTCAGACTCACACCAGTACACTCCAGTGTGGGATGAGGAGAGGGAGCTGATGTTGCAGGTAGATCCTGTAACTGATGAACAATCCGACACCTTCTCACTGTGTGTGTATCGTCTCACTCTCCATCCAGTAGAGTCCCTCTGTCCCTCACAGCTCAGTGAGAGAGAGTCAGTACTAAAGTGTTGAGTTCTGTTGGGACTGACCATCAGAGAGACTGGAGGAGACACACCTTCAACACAGAAATGATCGTTCAGATTTGTTATGATTATTATTATTATCTTGTTAAAGCCAAATTGATTGTATACCAGTTATGACTGGACTAAAGGGCAGAAAGTCAAACACTCTTCTTTAGAACAGTTCAGTTATTCAAAATATTTACCATACAACAGTGTTTATGCAGAAAATAACACAACAATTAAAACGTGTCATGTCCAACACTAATTACAGACTGTAAACAGTGTCACTCACCAGTAACGTTTACCCAGAGTGCATCACTGTAGTGGGTGAAGTAGAGTGGGTTTCCTCTCCCAGCTCTGCACCAGTACTGTCCTCCATCAGAGTCACTGACTGAGCTGATGGTGTAGGAGTGTGTTTCAGTGCTGATCTCATTCTCAGGGTTGTGTGTGTGTTTGGACCAGTAAAACGTCCATCCAGCAGACTGACCCAGCTCACAGAACAGAACCACTGACTGTCCTCTCACTGCAGGTCCTTTACGGCTTGATGTGAGTTCAGGTTTAGGTTTTTCTGTTGTAGGAACGAAAGAGATCATTAAGAGTTCACACACTGTTCTTTTACCTGAGCATTAAACAGCTGTTATAATGTTAACACATCTGGCACAGTGGTGGTTAAACAGAGGTTTCCGTTATTTAGGACTGTACAAATGTTAAAGGCCGCACAATTGTTTATTTAATTTCAGATCAAAACATCCATTAAAGTCATTCTGTATTTTTTTTTACTGGGTTATATACTGGGTTTTATTTATTGTTTGTCTTAGTCATGTTGTTTATTATTGTATGTTAGTTATAATTTAGTGTTACTGTAAATACATACTGTATAAATAGGATTGTATTTTAAAGCCATTTTGGAAGATTTGACTTGTCTTGATGAAACTTAATAAGAGCTTTACAAAGGATTTCTTACATCCCTCTGCAATTATGTCTTAGATTGTGTAATAACTATTATTTTACCAAACATGAAATAACAGTGATCTCACCCTTCACAGAGAGTGTAACAGTGTCACTGTAATATGATGTCTGTCACGTCTCTGTTCTCTGCACCTGAACTGATCCCCGTTAATCATAGCACCTTCTCTGATGGTGAGAGTGTTTCTGTTTACAGTGTAATACTCAGATTGAGACACTGCAGTCCACCGACCCCTTTTATCCTTCTCCCACTGATATGTCCATCCATTATGAATCTTAATCTCACACTTCAGAGTGACAGACTGCCCATTGGACAGGGAGTGTGGCGCTAAATGCTTCTCAGTTCTTACATACTTTTTTGATCTGCTATTTTTGCACTTCTACTCATTTTTCAGGAAATATTTTACTTCAGCCATAACTTCACTCAGCTAGCAGCACTTGTATTTGTGTGTGGACTTAGACTACACTATGCCTCTTGACTCAGTGATCTGAGGGTTCTCAACTCTTCCTCAGATTCAGATTCTCATTCACTGTCCTTCAGCCAATCAGCAGCACAGAAAAATACAATCAAGCAACTACTGCTGGCGGTGTCTGAAACATCCTAAAGTCAGTGAGTTGTGACAGAATCTAGTGTTTGAATGAAATGCTGTTCATTTTTATTGTAAAATTACAGCTTTTTTTTACAGCTTTTATTGTAAAATATGGCAATTGTATTCATTTTTTTAAAGATTGTTTACCTACTGTGCACATCATTATCTAAACTTTTATTGCATTTTTATGTAAAATGTTATAAAATAAGAAATGTATGTAAAATATTCATTATGAATAATGAATGTAAAATAATTAATTACTCCCACCCCCACCCCAGAGTCAATATAGCAGTGCGTAAAGCTTTAGGAAGAGACAAAGAACAAAGTATGTTCCTGTGAGTTAAATGTAGTGATATGATGATGGTGTTAATGAATAATAACAGATTAACACCCACCTGATACAGTCAGTGTAACAGCATCACTGATCTCTGATTTCTGAGAGTCACTCCTCCTCTGTCCTCTGCAGGTGTATTTACCACTGAAAGGCACTTTTACACTGAATGAAAATCCCCTGCTTTTACTTAAAGTATAAACTAGGTGACCATTTTTAAACCAGCTGTAACTCCACTCAGTGTCCGTGTGTTTTTGTACATCACATCTGAGAGTTACTGTCTCTTCAATAAACATCTGTCCACCAGGATCCAGAGTCAGTGAAGCTTTTGGTCTCTCTGTACAATGACATCACACAAATGTTATTTTAAACCACTTAAACTCACCTTTAATCTCAGATCTATTCATTAAAATGTTATTGGAAGAATTACTACATGTAACAAGATCAGACATGTACCGATCACTGTGAGAGTCACTTCATTACTCCAAGCAGAGGGTAGGGGAGAGTATTTCCCAACACAGTTACACTGGTATTTCTGAATGTGGTGTGTTTTAATGTCATTAATTATGTAATAGTTTTCATTAGATTCGTAGGGTTGAGTGTGATCACTGTACCAACGGTACTTCCAGTCAGTTACTCTCCATCCTGGACAGACACATCTGAGTGTGACTCTCTGTCCGCTGAATAATTCTGTCCAGTTTGGCTCCACACCCAGAACTGCATAATACTGCTCTGTAAAAAACACACACACAAAACACACATCCGTCACTAAACTCAAACACTTCATCCTACTCTATGAACACAATTATCAGCTCAGAATTCAACAAATGTAAATGTGAATCACCTTGAGCGTGCTCTGTTTGGATAAGGGAACCAAACACTAAAACAGGGAAGAGAAACAGAGAACATGGCGTTAAATCTGAGATCATCCCTTTCTTCAGAATCACATTTCATCCAAATTATATTCACTTCATGAGATTAAATGAGTGAAACAATTGTAACAAAATCACTAATAACTGCATTACATTCACAGACTGTTAGAAATGTATATAGTGTGATGAGCTTTATCTGCGGGTCTGAACCTGAAGCATCTCATTGTGGTGTTCTGCTGCACCAGCCCAAAGCATTTTTAAATGAAACAACACTTCCTCTACAACGCTACGCATCAGCTTCATCAGCAGCAATAAAAACGGCAAGACAAGCACATACACTGGTCAGCCACAATGTTAGAACAACTGGCTGTTAAGTACATAACACTGATCGCCTTATTGGCACGTGTTTAATGAAGTAATGGCAAGAACATTTACTCACAGAGAGTTAGAGAGAGAGCACTGAGGTCCATAATGTCCCAGTAACAACTGACTGACTCAACATTGCTCTGTGCTCAACTATGATCACTTCCTGAGAGAGAGAGAGAGAGAGAGAGAGAGAGAGAGATCTTTACAGTATAAAAATCTGTAAACTCCTATATTGTGAACACAGAGTGTTTCCTTCAAATTACAGTTCTTACAAATACTAAATAGGTCAAATAACATAAATACTTTTATATTAATGTTGTGAGCTGGGTCTCTGAACCTAAACCAGTGAGTTTCTGTGTGAATGGAAATTTCTCAACATAGGTGAGAGTAGCGTACCCAAATCTAAAGAAACAAGCATTTCTTTATTAATGAGCTTGTCTTTATTAATGCCTTTATTAATGCACCCACCCACTCACAATGGATTCATTAATAGCCCTTAAACATACTAAAAGAACATTCATCATCATCATCATCATCATCATTTTCTTCTCCGCTTCTCCATTTCAGGGTCGCGGTCTAAAAGAACATTAGATAGGTTATATGCTTTTATTTGCAAATCTTTATTTTAAATGTCTCACAGAGATTAATGTGTTTTGGCTGCGAGTCAGTCACAGGGTGGGTCTTCCTTCAGCCTTCATTAAGGCACCTATTCAAATATAAAGCTGCTCCGATCATCAGCTTCACTGGCCTCCTAGTCACCATCAGGAAGAGATAACTGTTTTTTTTTGTACCAGCTCTGGGCTTGAGGTCAGTAACTAGAGCACAACAGATAACATTCATTCTTTATCTGTAACCCTTATCCAATTCAGGGTCGCGGTGGGTCCAGAGCCTACCTGGAATCACTAGGCGCAAGGCGGGAATACACCCTGGAGGTGGCACCAGTCCTTCACAGGGCAACACACACTCACACATTCACTCACAGCTATGGATACTTTTGAGTCACCAATCCACCTACCAACATGTGTTTTTGGACTGTGGGAGGAAACCGGAGCACCCGGAGGAAACACACCAAACTCCTCACAGACAGTCACCCGGAGCAGGACTCGAACCCACAAGCTCCAGGTCCCTGGAGCTGTGTGACTGCGACTCTACCTGCTGCGCCACTGTAACAATGATGGCTAATTACAGTTATAAAAGCGGCTTGTATATAACTGTTAGCGAAACACAGGAGGATCTGAGATTTAGTTAATGTTAATATGAGCTGTGTTCAGGTTGTGAGAAAGCACTCTATACATGCATCAAGTTAACGTTAGTCTCTTGCATTGGGTAGTGTGAATATATTTATATACCACCCTTATCAGTGTTTCTGTAGTGTAGTAGGTAAAGTTCCATATCATGCCATTTGGGACACAGCCTCACTCTCTAAAGTTACTGTTAATCAAATGCTGTTTCACATGATTATAAATGCAGTATTTTACTGCCTCATCTTGTGCAGTAAAGGGCCTTATCTTACTTTACTGCCTTACCTGGCATATATTTTGGATATATGGTGGGCTTGGACTCAGTAAAATCAAACCACCAAAATCAAACTCAGTCCTATGCCCTTGTACCCGCCTTTGCTCATATTTGCACAGATGGAAAAGTGAGAAACTGAAGCACTGTTTAATTAATAAGCCAATTTTCTGTATTTTTGAAAATTTGAACATTTATGTTAATGTTGTATCTGGTGTTATAATGTTAAGCTACTGATTTAGATACAGAAGTTGACATTACTTCAATAAATTAGAAAATTGTAAACATGCATGTGTATTATATTACCATTTTTTGGGGGTGCAATATGGTACAGGTGGGGTGCAGAAATCCCCCTACATCTGAGGTGGGGAAAGAGAAAAAGTTTGAGAACCACAGCTAAAAGGTAACTTGCTCTGTTCGTGACTTAAGACTCTCAGATTCCGGCAGACTGAGGTTTGCAAACTTCCACATTAATGAGGCAGAAGCAACATTGGTGAAGCCATTGCAGCACTTAGTGTTGGGAAAGCAGTGGTGTATTGATCCTGACAATTTTATATAATTCTAATATCCTGCAGAGTAAATATGACCTGTATTGTATTTTTCTACTTACTCTACATATTGTCACACTGAGCCCATAGTATACACTGCACTTCTTTCACAGAGCTGCAGCCCAGTCTTCACTTTGCACTTTAAGAAATCAGGAACAAAATACATACAAATATTCATGTGTATAGAATAAAATATCAATTCAACTCAAACAGCACAAGAAAAACAGCCCCTACAGGTGTTAATAAGCAAGTGATCATATTAAAATATTCTTATGCAATGGAGATTTCTCAGCCAATTAAATTAGTTTGACATTTTCAATTAAAATACATCAGGCAAATCGTATGTTGAAATACAGCAAATCATTTTGTGGTCTGAGTCTTCTCTGGTCAGATGGAGGGTAAACCCATTTTGGACAAGCCCAGCCAACCACATTCAATAATGCACAACTTTTCTGTCTTTTGAATGTTTGTACTAACTGTGCAACTCTTTAAAACCATGTTGGTGAGTGGTGGCTTTACAAATATGCCTAGATTTATTGGATTCTCTTGTAAAGAGGCATGCAGCTGCATTGGCATAACATAGGCAATAGACAAAATTATATAATTTTAAAAAAGTGTGATTTTCTTTCATATTGTCCCTAATCACCCACATAAAAACTAATACATTTTACCAGGGCCAAAAAGTAGCTTAGCCTTGGCCTATCCTACTACTCACCCCACATACAATAATAGTATAATAATGAAATTAGAATGCTGCCCACTGACTTACTGTTATTGTTGATGACTGGTCGTTTTAAAAAGTGTTCTCACATTTAAGACCATTTAATTCAGGATGGAAGACATAAGAGCTAACCTAGGCTTATTTTCTCATCCAGTCCGTGTACACAATGTCTTACAAAATGTCATTAGTGGTAAGGACATTATTAGATTTTTATACCACAGGTTCTACAGCATGTTTCTGTTCACAGAGTGCCACTGTCAGAACCGCATCTGCCACCACCACCACTGTCATCAGCCACGGGAGTTGATGAAGGCCCTACTGTGGCAAGCATTCTGTGACCACATACTGTGGCCCAACTGTTGCTTGAATAACAAGTTTCTTTTATTTCTCACAGTTTCTCTGCACATCCTTTGCATTTTCTTTCCATCTCAGAAGATCCTGTTACATTCATCCTACATTGCACTGCAAACCAGCGCACAGAGCCAAAGGGAGGAGGTGTTTCATGGACAATGCCTTTTTAATTATTTTTTTTTATGTCTTTGGGCAGTCTGTGCTCACTGAGATACACATTGAGAATGTAGTTGCTACACTGTTCTCTTGGAGGGAGGAAGTTACTCACACATACACTGGCCAACAGGAAGCCAGCCCACAAGTACTGAGCTAAACTTAATTAAGTTAAATATACATGAACTGCAAAAGGGGGATTTTCTGTCACATACTTGAAACTGAAAGACAAAACCAGTAAATTTAACTAGAGCTCAGCAGCCGGCCCACGGTGGGTTTGCTGGTGAAATTTCTTCAGCACCATTCAACAGAATGAGGTAAATTGTGATTCTATACTAGGAAACAGAAAACCATGAAAAACTGAAAGTTCACCAGTCAGTGCAAGGATATTTTTATGAATGACCAGAGTTACTTAACAAATGATGCAAATTTCTTTCAAAGCACATTACTGGCCTCTTTGATGTTTTGTTTGTTGCCTAAAGCATTTCTCAATGGTCTCCTTCTTGACTGATATCCTGGCACAAGTGTTAGAAATAGTAGCATTATGGATGTGCTATATGTCTAATTATGATCACCCATAAGTGTTAATTAAATGTTAATTGGTCAAATGTCTGGCAAGGAACATGCGAAATATACTACAAAAATTAACATAGAACTATAGGCTAGATGAATCTCTTTATTTTTCAAGAACAGACAGGGTGTAAAGGACAGGGGAATCAGTAAAAAAACTGCCACTAGACCATAATCTGGATGCCTCGGGATAAGTCAAGACAAATGGCATTCATATGTAGATAATCAACATTACTTTTAATACCCACGTCAAAGTTGATTACTTGGTTTAGCACTGCTTTCCCTTCTGCAGGCTCAGGCCTTCAAATCATTCATTCATTCATAGTCTGTAACTGCTTATCCAGTTCAGGGTCATGGTGGGTCTGGCGCCTACCCGGAATCATTGGGCGCAAGGTGGGAACACACCCTGGGCGCTGGTCCTTTGCAGGGTGACACACACACTCACTCACACCTACGGACACTTTAGAGTCGCCAATCCACCAACGTGTTTTGGGACTGTGGGAGGAAACCGGAGCACCCAGAGGAAACCCACACGGAGCACCCAGAGGAAACCCACATGAACACACCACACTCCTCACAGACAGTCACCCGGAGTGGGACTCAAACCCACAACCTCAAGGTCCCTGGAGCTGCGTGACTGTGACACTACCTGCTGCACCACCAATCTGCCCCCTTCAAATAATGCACCCACTCAAAGTTTTAGCTTGACAAAGTGATACTGAGGCAAGAGAGGGCAGCAAAGCTGCAGCTTTGGAGAAAAACAACTCAGACACACTGATGTCAAACTTGCAGAAGGTGTGGTCACAGCCCTCAATCTTGTAGATTTACTTTCCTGTAGAGTGTAGCTCCACAATCTTCCAAACTGGCTCAAGCTAATTTACTTCTTCAGAAGCCATTAGCGTCGGGTATACCTTGTGATTTTGTGTTGAATGAACAGAAAAGGTCCAAAATTATTTTGGGGGTTGGTGGTCCTGTTTTATTAATGCTTTGGAAAATTGTTGTGTTTTGATGCCAAAGCAAGAGCAGTGAGGTAAATGCCTCAGTCTGATCTCATGCTTGTTTCATGCCCCTCAGGAGTTAAGTTGCTGATCAGTTTGCACAGAATTCTGGCAAATGGTCACACTTCAATTTTCAGCAGTGTCAGCAACAAGAAGAATATCACATCTCATACTTGAAATAGGAACAGCTTTTATTGTACATTACATTACAGAGCCAAGACCATGATTAGTCACACCATCATCAGTCACATGATTAGTACTCTAGTAATCTGGTAGCACATCAGTACTAGCAGCGAAGTGCATTAAGGTTCCTAAGTACTTTTGCCATTGTTGCAGTGAAGCCAGACAATCACTGACCAAGGCATTGCAGCTTGTTCTTTGCCCATGCTGCCCTCTTCATGCTGCCTCACAGTGCCATTGATCACTGTGTACTGCTTACTGATGGCTGGCATTATGTGACTGAGGACAGGAACATTTAAAAATAAAGGTGCTACAAAGGGATTGTTGAGCGATGCCATAAAAAAAAAAAAAAAAAAAACAACGCATAAAGGACCATGTATGTTTAAGAGATGTAGGAGTGTGAAACACCTTTTAAAGGTTTAAAATCCATCACTTGACCTGAAGTGTCTTTACCCATTGGAACGTACTAGTAAAAATGATTAACGAAAGCATGTTGGCTTTACAGACTGTTTCAGGGTCCTGGGGTTGTGGGTTTGAGCTCTGTTCTGGTCTGTGGGGCGTTTGGTGGGTTTCCTCCAACAGTCCAAAATATGTTGGTAGGTGGACTGGATATTTGGAAGTGTCCATAACTGTTAATATGAGAGTGTGTGGTGACCTGAGATGTGGTGACCATCCAGGTGTGTTCTTGCCTTGCACCAAGTGTTTCTGTGTAGGCTCTGGACCCACCGTGACCCTGAACTACGTTATCAGTTACAGACAATGAATGAATGAATGAACTATTTAAGTAGAGGTGTGTTTGGATTCTTAAGGTGGTCAGTTAACCAATTCAAGCACTACTAATTCAATACTGAGTCTTCAACAAAATTCAGCAAAGCACATTTCACTTTTTATGAAGGGACTAAGTTTGTAAGGGATCAAGGTGGCAGAAGAGGCCACAAGCAGGGGGCTAGATGTCACACAAGGTGAGTAGGGGTTCACCAGGTCACACAAATGGACATAGTCTATGGAGGCTGCCTCGTGATGTCACCGGAATGGTTCTTATTTGCCTCAAAGCATTAAGATGACTAAGTTCAAATAGATTGTATTTATTTATTAATATTATCCTGCAAAGTTATGCTATTTAAAAATGTTATTCATCCTCTTCTACATTAATGTTACACACTCAAACTTCAACTTTAAGCATTTACATTTCAAACTGGATTAAAAGTAAAATACCATAAAAAATCCCACATAGCAATGATGTTTGACCAAAATGTGGCCCAAATCTGAGCCAGAGTATTTCATTTTTTGAACTTTCGTTTGTCCTTACTACTGCGTAGTCCACCCACGCAGTAGATTGTTAGTACAGTTTGAAATGTATGAAAACAAAATTGTGCTTAAAACATTTTTGTGTGTTCTTCAAATAAGGGCTTTAAAACATCAGATCTGAAATGTAGGAGTAACCACTTCCACAAAAACTCTCATTCTATCTCGTGGTTCAGCCAGTAAACAACTCCCCCACTGTAATACTGACCCTTAGTGGACAGGATGAGAATTACAACCAACAATTATGACCAACTGTCACAAACTATGAAAACTGAAAAATAACCAAGTTGCATTGCATTCCATGGCTGGAGTTGTGCACTTATACACTTGCTAACATTAGCTAATAATGGCACCAGACTTCAAAAAGTTTATATTGAAAATTTTATATAAAAACATATTTAAACCTGTAAATCTTACTTGTAAATTCAGCTACTTTTAGCTGCACCCCTTCCTCACACAGCTGCTCTATTACTGACTTACACACCTCTTATTTAATGTTCATAGAAAAGCACTGCTGATATGACACATGGGAAGAGCCACAAATGAAATTAAGGTCAACATGGCAAGCATCAACTTGTTTATTATGAAGACCCCAAGGACTGGGCTGTGGAGTGGTGGACCCATGTTCTCTAGAGTAACGGAGTTTCATATTTGGGAAGAGTTGACATGCTAAGACTCACTAATGCTGTAGTGTCTTGCAGCATAGAGGGACAAACTCCTTATTAAATGCCCATGATTTCAGATGAAAAACACTCACACAGTTGCCTGTATAGTGTAGTTAGATGTGGACCACAGATAGAATGCCATGACAAATTTTAAATGTGACTGCTACAACAGAGCTAGTGTTGGCCCACAATACATTTGCAGATCAGCTCAGATTAATTGTGTATAAAAAATATTATTGATGTGGGTTTTACATTGACAAAAAGGACAATATAACACTTCCAAGTGCCATAACCTTCAGTAAAAAAAGTGTCACAGATTATGCTCAGAGGGGCAGCTCAGCCAAAGAGTCTCTCAGGGGAGATGGAGAATGCACTTTCAACAAAGGATAATGTGTATCTCAATAAAACCTCTGAAAAGCTGTGATAATGAAATAAATGCTTAAAAATAGCATGCAACACTGTGGACTTTGGGGGCTCGGGTAGAACTGAGATGTAGACTCTGAATGAAGTTTGGGAGGCTGTGAGCAGTCATGTAGTTGGGTATCTATGCTGTAGTTTAGGTCAGTAATAAACACTGAATCATGGTGAAAACAGTGCCGGACAGTTATTGTATGGTCCCTCATGTCTTTGTTCAGTGTCCACTTATCAGTGATCGTCCTCTTGCTTTGCTGCTCTGTAATACTGGCTTTAGAATGTTTGGGTTCTGAGCTTCACTCTATGTTTCTGTTCAGAAACACATAGCTGAAGACATCATCAGCTCACCAGGTGACCTCAAAACGTTTGGTTTGAAATATCCTGCTGGAGTTCAATTTTGATGCTGAGAAACTCATCACTGGCCACCTGCCATTTTGCTCCAAGTTTTTCACCAACTTTAATTTCATCATTCTCATTCATCATTTTCTTCAACTCCCTGTTTGCCCAGCCCTGAAACAAAGACCTCAACTTTATTGAGGGACCACCTGCTGTAATCAGTTTTGATATAAAACTAAGTTCTCTCTGTTGATGGGGACTGATATGCTGTGCTTGAATTAAAAAAAATCCTTCGCACTAGAAGCTGGGATGGATTCTTACTGTCACATGATGCAGATTATGCTCTTTAGGTCAATAAACAGAGATTATTTAGGCACAATCCTGCTGTTTGTTTTTAAAAGGGAAATTATCAAGTCAATATTTAAAAAATAACTTGAAACAATTTGAAGTAAACCTGCTTTGTTGCCATGGAAATCTCTCCATATACAAAACTGCTATAACTGTTATATTATATATATGTTCAGTTGTTTCTGTGTAAGTGAACTGTCTAACATGTGTTGGTGAGTATTCAGTGGTGTTTTGTGGGTTTGGTGAGTGGAGGAGGAGATGATGAGGTGTTAAAATGCATTTAGCTCTGTTCATGACTTCAGACTCTCAGTGGCAGACTGAGCAATTCAAATGTGCACTGTGAGATATATTTTATTTAATGGCATATAGTTTTGACCTTTTTTTTATTTATATACCTCTTTGACTCCTGTTCTTAAGGTGATGATAACCATCCCCCTGCATCTAATTTCACATCTTGCTTTTTGGGAACTGAAAGTTAATTGCTTACAGTCCAGAACCTCCTGGCTCATTATATGCCAGGGAAAGACCTACTGACTGGATAATGACTACTGTGTTTAGAATGTTGTGGTTGGAAAGTGGCACTTTACATTTTGTTAAGATTTTATGATTAACAGAACAAAATAAAAAAACGGAAATAGATCTTATATTTAATATAGATGTTCGATTGGGTTCAGATCTGGAGACATACTTTGCCACTGAATCACTTTTACTCTGTTCTTTTTCAGAAATGCAACAGTGGCCTCAGATGTGTGTTTTGGATCATTGTCATGTTGGAAAAGTGCATGAAAACCAAGCGCATGGAGTGATGGTAGCATCTTTTCTTTCAATATAGAGCAGTACATCTGTGAATTCATGATACCATCAATGAAATGCAGCTCCCCGACACCAGCAGCACTCATGCAGCCCCACATAAGGACACTGCCACCACCATGTTTCACTGTAGGCACCATGCATTTTTCTTTGCACTCCTCACCTTTGTGAAACCATACAGTTTGGAAGTCATCAGTTCCGAAAACATTTATCTTGGTCTCATCACTCCAGAGTATAGAGTCCCAGTAGTCTTTGTCTTTTTCAGAATGGGCCCTGGCAAATTCTAGGAGGGCTTTTTTGTGCATGGGCTTCAGGAAAGGCTTCCTTCATGGATGACACCCATGCATGCCATTCCTGTGTATGCCGCGTATTGTGTCACGAGAAACAGTCACTCCAGATTGGATTTGTACTTCTTTAGCTAACTGCAATGAATTTGTGTGGCAAAGTTCATCACCCCACCAAGGAAGTAGGACACATCTCTCAGTGAAGCTTTAGTTCAGCCTCCAGGGGCTTGTACCACAGATGAACCACTTGTTGCTTTGCATACTTTTAGCCCACATTCACCCTTCCTTCAGTGGTCAGGTCTACCACAGTTATTTGGGTCGTGTGTCAATCTTAGCACAGCAGTGACACAGGCGATGGTGGTGTGTTATTGTGTGTTGAGTGGGTACAAGTGGATTAGACATAGCAGTCCTACTGGATTTACAGTCTGTACTTGTAAAACTATAAGTGAGCCTGGGTGTAGAAACAATGAGGAAGTTTTAATGTTATAGTGGGTTTTGACATTAACCACATTACCTCAATATCAATATGTGACACGTTGAATTTATTACTGCCTTCATTGTGGTATTTTTTGCTGTTGTTGGTATTTGTTTCTTTGCTTAGCTAAGTTACAAAAGTGTACTTTGTGTGTGTGTGAACAATATAAAACATTAAGCATTGTTAGGTTAAAAGACAATAAGCAACCAATGTCCAAGGGTTTTGGGAATAACAAAATTTCAGGCACTGGTCACTTGATCTTCAAGTGTAAGGGACAGGGATGGCATAGTAAATAAAGGGTGTGTTTTCTGTTTAGTATTAATAATTTTTAGACCTAAGTACCTATGATTTTATGATTTTATTCCATTGAACATATGCTCACAGTACACAGACATAAAATGACATAAATGATGGACAGGTGAATATCTCTGAAATTAAAAATAATACAACAGCAGTCAGCGGTGAGCTCAATTGATCTATTTGATCTCATTGATTTAATTTTACCAGAAAATCCCACTGCGATCAGAAATTCACATTTACAAAAGAAACCTGTCCAAGACAGCAGCTGTACAGACTCCCAGCACATCACATAGAACATACACTATACTGTCAAAAGTATTCACTCATCCATGGCATAAGGTGTATAAAATCAAGCACCTAGGCATGCAGACTGCTTCTAAAAACACTTTAGAATGTAATAGGATGCCACCTGTGAAACAAGTCCAGGTAAAAATCCAGTCCCATTGAAATTTCCTCACTACTAAATTTTCCAGTCAACTGTCAATGTTATTATAACAAATTGGAAGTGACTGGGAACGACAGCAACTCATCCACAAAATGGTATGCCACGTAAAATGACAGAGTGGGGTCAGCGGATGCACATAATACACAGAACTTTGTGGATTCAATCGCTACAGACCTCCAAACTTAATGTGGCCTTCAGATTAGCTCAAGAACAGTGCGTAGAGAGTTTCATGGAATGTGTTTTGATGGCCGTGCAGCTGCATCACCAAGCGCAATAGGATGCAAGGTAAAGCATGCAGCCACTGGACTCTTCCATACCTTTTTTCTGAGAGTGCATACAGTGACTTGAGGATCGAAACTAGGGCACTCTGGCCCTGGTGCTGTGTGGCAACAAACACTAGGAGGAGCTTTTCAATTCTGGTGTTAATTTGCTCTCACCCACTTTCCCTCAGGGGAATCTCTGACACCATCTTAAGGGTCGTTCCATTTCTGTATGAACTGAAGTGTGTTAGGTCAGCCTTCAAAAGGTGGGAAGGAACGAGTGAACACTGAAGTCCACTTCAGAAGCAGAACTTGCACAGAATAAATAGTAACATGATGCTATTTCCCTAGTAACAGCAAAAACAAATGTTGAACAAAGTAGTTAGCTATATAATAAAATAACATAAAAATCCACAATGCTTAAAATGTAAAAAACTGTAATATATTCTTACAAAATCTATATTCTACATATTTTTTGCATTTTAATTAGGTTATAATCATTGAAACAATACTTATTTGATGTTCAGCTTTTGTGATCACTCATTCTTGTGAAATATTTGTCTGTTCCTCAATATGACAGTGTGGACAGTCTGCAGCAAATTTTATCTGTGAATCACCAAATAAATCAGGTCAGCAGTATGTGCATTTGTGTTTGTGCCGAGTGTGAGTGTGTTCCAATTGAAATGCCCACTCCTCGTCGTCCCCTCCTCAATTTCTACACTGAGTGGCCACTTGTTTGACATAAGTACTATACACTTCCAAGTGGTCAGTGAAAGTGAGTGAAGGCAAGTGAATATCAGAATTAAAACGCAGGGTATCTGTTTTTTTTTTTTATGACAAATGTTTCTGTTTGTTACTAGATGTCTATTGTCAGAGAAAATATATATTTGATTGACTTTGGAATGATGGTCAGGTTTTAAAGGAAACTGAACCAAATGTGTTTTTGTGGAATAACTGATGTCGTTAGATGTCTCTGGTCTGACTGTGTTCACACGGTTTACACTGTGATATTATACTAACCCATGTGGTCCTAAGTTAATTTAGATTAAATCCTGTTCCTTTGTTTGGTCAGTGATCATCATTGAGGTTAGACTAAGAGCAATGAGGTTAATAATCATTTTATGGTCAGTTCCTCCACATTACGAGTTAAGCTGCTGATCTCTATGTATCTTATTCTTGTTAAAATGTTAAACCTTCACACATTAAATTTTAAGTTTCAGCAACATTACGCTCACACACACACACACACACACACAAAGCAACAGCATTCGTGTTCTTCCTCTTTCAATTTACAGTGTCAAGACCATATTTGGATGTGTGTAGATTCAGGTCATTAGATCAGTCTTGCACATGCATATATTCCATAAATGGTATGTGCTTCATGTAAAGTTTCTGGATTGGAGCAGACACTAAGGAGCACAGTGGGCAAAGACCCTTTAATGTGGTAGTCCAGCTTCTTTCCCTGGTCAGTTTCTGCTCTTTTAGTCAGTGGTTCTTGTACTTTTTGTCTTGAGACAACCCCAAATAACTGATCAAGAGACCCACACACAGATCACTTGATGTCTCGTTATAAGATTGCAACTACATTTTGCAGCAGGTAGTGTTGCAGTCACACAGCTCTAGGGACCTGGAGGTTGTGGGTTCGATTCCCGCTCCAGGTGACTGTCTGTCAGGTGTTGGTGTGTTCCCCGTGTCTGTGTGGGTTTCCTCCCATGGTCCAAGAACACACGTTGGTAGGTGGAGTGGCGACTCAAAAGTGTCCGTAGGTGTGAATGTGTGTGTGTCTGTGTTGCCCTGTGAAGGACTGGCGCCCCCTCCAGGGTGTATTCCTGCCTTACACCCAATGACTCCAGGAAGGCTCTGGACCCACCGCGACCCTGAACTGGATAAGCACTTACAGATAATGAATGAATGAATTAGCTGAATAGTTTAATGCAATATACAATTAAATTTTAATATTCTCATTAAAAAATGTTCAATACATTCAGACAGAAAATCATCTTTTTCTTCCCCAGTTTTGGTGACTCACTCAGGGGTTGCACCCTCACCCCACTTTAAGAACTGCTGCTTTAAGTGTCTGGAAGAGATTTTTAGTGAACATTGTGTTCCAGTGAAAAACGTGTCTAATATCAATTAAGCTGATCTCTCCTTCAGTGGAGGACATTGGCCTTGTGTTGGCTGGTTGCACTCTCTCTCTCTGTCTCTCTCTCTCTCTCTGTCTTTCAGGAAGTGATGATAGTTGAACACAGAACATTGTTGAATCAGTCAGTCGTTATTGGGACAGTATGGAGCTCAGTGCTCTCTCTGTAACTCTCTGAGTAAATCTTTTAATATTTTTATTACTGTCAGTTTTGGTGTAAATGTTTAGTCTGAGGTCTCATCTAATATTCAGACTTTTCCAGAAGATTTGGTGCATTACTTTTCCTGCATGTTATATGTGCACTCTGGCTAATTTAATGACAAGTATGCTACATCAACCTTTCAGAAAAGCCACATTACTCATCTGTAGGCACTGGACAGACACTCTTAAAAATTAAGGTGCAACAAAGTTAATTCAGCAATGCCATAAAGACCCACTTTTGTTTCCATAAAGAATCATTTTTGCCAATACATTTAAATAAGTAAAGAACCCTAAGATCAAGTTGTGGATTTTAAAACCTTTAAAAGTTTGTTCACACTCACGTCTCTTAAACAAACCAGGTTTTTTTATGGAACCATAAAAGGGTTCTTTGTGCAATGCAAAAGAAGAACCCTTTCTGGGTTCCATAAAAAAAAAAAAAAAACCTGGTTTGTAGAACCATTATTTTTAAGAGAAATCAACTACCAAAAATGAATGAATTTGGAGAGTCTTCCGTGATTAACCACAAAGAAATGCAACCCAGCTTGCTTGCAGCCAGCGCACTGAGACGGGGCCAAACTTACTTGATTTTATACATCCAGTAGGGCAGGAGTTCTTATACTGGAAGCCTGATGAACTGAGTTGCATGGGAATAAAAAGCATGTTAAATTTTAATGAATAAATAAAATCCAATATAATGTATATTGCTAAAAAGGCAATATGCACTGCTTTTGAATAAACATTAATGTATGTGACAACCTCTCACAAGTTTCTGAAATCCATCACCCAGTTAGGTTAGTTGTGATATTATAGAGCAGGGCCAGGATTGTTGTATGTACTGGTGAATAAAATAAGCCCAAACTGATAAACTGGTGGTGTGGTGCAGCATGTAGAGTCACAGTCACACAGCTCCAGGGACCTGGAGGTTGTGGGTTTGAGTCCCGCTCCGGGTGACCATCTGTGAGGAGTTGGTGTGTTCTCCCTGTGTCTGCGTGGGTTTCCTCCGGGTGCTCCGGTTTCCTCCCACAGTCCAAAAACACACATTGGTAGGTGGATTGGTGACTCAAAAGTGTCCGTAGGTGTGAGTGAATGTGTCTATGTGTGTTTGTGTTGGCCTGTAAATGACTGGCGCCCCCTTCAGGGTGTGTTCCTGCCTTTCACCCTGTGATTCCAGGTGGACTCTGGCCCCACTGCAACCCTAAAACTGGATAAGTGGTTTCAGACAATGAATGCTGAAAGTCAGAGATGATTTATGCTTATCTATATATTTAAACTGCTCACTGCAAAATGATATTATAGCTTTCTTCAGTGATGTAATTTGATTTCTAATATTGTCATAGTTGGAAGTTGTGTTCATATTTTGCCATCTAGCGGTGACAGAATGCAACTACCGCACCATTAAATGTGAATTTTTTCACTCGTATTTTGGCACCTGAATTTGGTCTATCGAATTTGAGCACCTTCGAAGTTTGTTTGAATTTTTTTAAGCTTGAATTTTTTTTTAATCTGAATTCATTACCCTTGAATAATAACAGTGAAAACGTGTTCTTGAAAATTCACGAGTTCAATCCAAAGAAACAAAATTCAGATGCATATTTTTAGTGCAAAATAAATTCAGTGCTACAAATTCAAAGGTGGTAATATTTCAAAGTCTGATGAGACTGATTTGCCTCCAAACAAAACAGACAAAATCATTTGTGGCATCGGCTTGCTTCGTTGAATGTGTGTTGTTTTAGCAGGTGGGGCTGTTATATGACTGAGTTTTAAGCTTCATTTGCACAAACCTTTATGCTGATGAACCTGAATGTGGGTGGAGTGGGGAGAACAGTTTATACTACTGGAGAATCTGAATGTGGATTGAGTGGACATTCATTCATCCATTATCTGTAACCTTTATCTGGTTCAGGGTCGCGGTGGGTCCAGAGCCTACCTGGAATCATTGAGCGCAAGGCGGGAATACACCCTGGAGGGGGAGCCAGTCCTTCACAGGGCAACACACACACCCCCACATTCACTCACACACTCACACCTACAGACACTTTTGAGTCACCAGTCCACCTACCAACATGTGTTTTTTGGACTGTGGGAGGAAACCGGTGGGAGTGGGATTTACACCAGTTAAAATAAACTCTCAGTCCACAATAAAGGGGATGTCGAACATTTTAGCGTTATAGGTCCAGACAATAGCATCAGAGTTGAGTCCTGGACCATGGTCCAGCTATTAGTGACTCCTGTTATAATGTTATAAGTGTATATAGCTAAACTATATTGCTATGATATGTCCTTATCTTGACCTTTATATGGCCAACTTTATTTTAGATATTTACAAATGTCCTTTTTTGTGTGTGAAAATACTAAATAAACTGGCTCTAACTAAAAGCAATAGCCAGGGCATTATGGGAAATGTGGTGTCTGTAGTGAATTTGCATATTGTGTCCTGTAGTTCTGCTAAGCACATGCCCCAGTAAATTGAGTCTTATGATGCCTCTGTGATATGATGTAGTCTGTTGAAGATTTCCTAAAAATTTTGCCAGTACCAGTGTAAGTAGAACGTACTATTAAAAACTCTTTTGAATAAGTGTGATACGTATTAATGGAGCAACACTGATAGAGCAGCTGGGCTTCATGCTAGGTCTACGGGTGATATCCAGATATTTATTACATGCCTAAATGATTTATCCTGTTATAACATTATTTAATATATTTTAACTTTGAAACTTTAGTGTGTTTCTATTCCATTTTTTTTTAAGTAATAGTGGAGTGGAGTTTGTCTCAGATCTAAGAAAATCTAAGATATTGTCAGTGTATGGTGCTCTGTTGTGTAAGGACCTATGAAGGGAGCCAGAAAATGTGCTGTTCAAATTCTGATTTGTAAATTAATCATACCTTGGTATGAAATCTAGTCGACTCACAGTATTTATTATTTTGATGATAAATATATTTATTGTTAACAATTTCATTGAGGTCATTTAAAAATGTCCATGGTAGATCAGCATATTAATCAGTGAGACTTGTATCTAAAGTAAATCCATCCATCCATTATCCACCGCTTATCCGGGTCCGGGTCGCGGGGGAAGCAGTCGGAGCAAAGAAACCCAGACCTCCCTCCCCCAAGCCACCGCCTCCAGCTCCTCCGGGGTTATACCGGGGCGTTCCCAGGCCAGTCGAAACATATAGTCTCTCCAGTGTGTTCTTGGTCTGCCCCGGAGCCTCCTCCCCGTTGGACATGCCCGGAACACCTCACCAGGAAGGCGTCCAGGAGGCATCTGAACCAGATGCCCGAACCACCTCAACTGGCTCCTCTCAACGTGGAGGAGCAGCGGCTCCACTCCGAGTCTCTCCCGGATGTCCGAGCTCCTAACCCTGTCTCTAAGGGAGAGTCCAGACATCCTGCGGAGAAAACTCATTTCAGCCGCTTGTACCCGCGATCTCGTTCTTTCGGTCACTACCCAAAGCTCGTGACCATAGGTGAGGGTTGGAACGTAGATTGAACAGTAAATCAAGAGCTTTGCTTTTCTGCTCAGCTCTCTCTTCACCACAACGGACCGGTACAGAGCCCGCATTACTGCGGACGCTGCACCGATCCGCCTGCCAATCTCCCGCTCCATCTTTCCCTCACTCGTGAACAAGACCCCGAGGTATTTAAACTCCTCCACTTGAGGCAGGATCTCACTTCCAACCTGGAGAGAGCACTCCACCCTTTTCCGACTGAGTACCATGGACTCGGACTTGGAGGTGCTGATACTCATCCCTACCGCTTCACACTCGGCTGCAAACTGGCCCAGCAAGAGCTGGAGGTCCCGGCTCGATGAAGCCAACAAGACCACATCATCTGCAAAAAGCAGACATGGAATCCTGAGACCACCAAACCGGACACCCTCCGCCACTTAGCTACGCCGAGAAATTCTGTCCACAAAAATTGTGAACAGAACCGGTGACAACGGCAGCCCTGACGGAGTCCAACTCCGACTGGAAACCAGTCGGACTTACTGCCAGCCATACGAACCAGACTCCTGCTCTGTTTGTACAGGGACTGGATAGCTCGTAGCAAAGAGCCCAGTACCCCATACTCCCTTAGCACCCCCCACAGAATACCCCGAGGGACACGGTCGAATGCCTTCTCCAGATCCACAAAACACATGTAGACTGGTTGAGCAAACTCCCATGCACCCTCCAGGATCCTAGCGAGGGTAAAGAGCTGGTCCTGTGTTCCATGACCGGGGCGGAATCCGCATTGTTCCTCCTGGATCCGAGGTTCAACTATCAGTCGGACTCTCTTCTCCAGTACCCCCGCATAGACCTTACCAGGGAGGCTGAGGAGTGTGATCCCCCTATAGTTGGAACACACCCTCCGATTCCCCTTTTTAAAAAGGGGAACCACCACCCCAGTCTGCCAGTCCAGAGGCACTGCCCCCGATGTCCACGCAATGTTGCAAAGACGTGTCAACCAAGACAGCCCCACAACATCCAGAGCCTTGAGTAACCCGGGGTGCACCTCATCCACCCCCGGGGCCCTACCGCCAAGGAGTTTCCCTACCACCTTGGCCACTTCAGCCCCAGTGATAGACGACCCCCCCCCCCCCCCCCCGGGGTCCCCAAGCTCTGCATCCTCTGCGGAAGGCGTGCTGGTGGGATTGAGAAGATCCTCGAAGTATTCCTTCCACCGTCTGGTGACGTCCCCAGTCGAGTTCAACAGTTCCCCACCCCCACCATATACAGTGTTGGTGGAAAACTGCTTTCCCCTCCTGAGTCGCCTCACCGTTTGCCAGAAACTTCTTGGAGCTGACCAAAAGTCGTTTTCCATGTTCTCACCGAACTCCTCCCACACCCAAATTTTTGCCTCAGCGACTGCCGAGGCCGCGAGCCGCTTGGCTCCTCGGTACCTGTCGGCTGCCTCCGGAGTCCCCTGAGCCAACCAGGCTTGATAGGACTCTTTCTTCAGCTTGACAGCCCCCCCCACCGGGGGTGTTACCACCGAGTGCGGGGATTGCCACCCCGACAGGCACCGACAACCTTGCAGCCACAGCTCCGTTCAGCCGCCTCAACAATGGAGGTCCAGAACATGGCCCACTCGGACTCAATGTCACCAGCCTCCCCCGGGATGCAGTCGAAGCTCTGCCGGATGTGGGAGTTGAAGATCTTTCTGACAGGTTCCTCTGCCAAACGTTCCCAGCAAACCCTCAGCACACGTTTGGGCCTGCCAGGTCTGTCCGGCATCCTCCCCCGCCATCTGATCCAACACACCACAAGGTGGTGATCAGTTGACAGCTCAGCGCCTCTCTTCACCCGAGTGTCCAGAACATATGGCCGCAGGTCAGATGATACGACTATAAAATCGATCATCGAAATGCGGCCTAAGGTGTCCTGATGCCAGGTGTACTTGTGGACACCCTTATGTTCGAACATGGTGTTCATAATGGACAAACTGTGATGAGCACAGAAATCCAATAACTGAACACCACTCGGGTTCAGATCAGCGGGGCCGTTCCTCCCAATCACGCCCCTCCAGGTCTCACTGTCATTACCCACGTGAGCGTTGAAGTCCCCCAGCAGAACAATGGAGTCCCCAGAATGAGTGTTCTCCAGCACTCCCTCTAGGGTCCCCAAGAAGGCATGGTACTCTGAACTGCTGTTCGGTGCATAAGCACAAACAACAGTCAGAGCCCTTTCCCCAACCCTAAGGCGCAGGGAAATTACCCTCTCGTCCACTGGGGTAAACCCCAACGTACAGGCGCTAAGCCGGGGGGCTATGAGTAAGCCCACACCTGCCTTACGCCTCTCACCCTGGGCAACTCCAGAGTGAAAGAGCATCCAGCCCCTCTCGAGGAGATTGGTTCCAGAGCCCATACTGTGTGTCGAGGTGAGCCCAACTATATCTAGTCGGTACCTCTCAACCTCGCGCACCAGCTCAGGCTCTTTTCCCACCAGAGAGGTTACGTTCCATGTTCCAAAAGCCAGTTTCAGCAACCGAGGATCGGAACGCCAGGGCCCCCGACCACCACCCGATCCACAATGCACCAGACCCGGATTACTACCTCTCCCACAGGTGGTGGGCCCATGGGAGAGTGGACCCATGTATCTCCTTCGGGCTAAGCCCGGCCGGACTCCATAGGTGAAAGTCCGGCCACCAGGCGCTCGCCAAGGAGCCCCTCCCCCAGGCCTGGAATCCAGGGTGAGGCCCCGGTAACCCTGCTCCGGGCAAGGGAGGCTGTGTCCTCGTTATTAACTTTTTCATTCGTGTCTTTATGGATCACTCTTTGTCTGGCCCATCACCTAGGACCAATTTGCCTTGGGAGACCCTACCAGGAGCTATTGCCCCCGACAACATAGCTCCTAGGCTCACACAGGCACGCAAACCCCTCCAACACGTTAAGGTGGTGATCCAAGGAGGAGATATATATAATTAATATATATATATATATATCACAGTCTGACTGCCCAATAATTATGTTTAGATCATCAGCTAGTGTTCCTAACTACTCACGTCTTCCCTGCACTCTGCCTTGATGAGCATTTATTGATTGTTTTGTCTTCCTGGACATTGTCTGGTTTTCATTCATTCTTTCATTGTCTGTAACCTCTTATCCAGTTCAGGGTAGCGGTGGGTCTACAGCCTACTTGAAATCATTGGGCACAGCCAGAAACACACGGGAAACATTGGATTTGTTTTTCAGGTTGTTATTCAGATTCACCTGTTGCATTCTCCTGTTTATTGCTGTATTATTTTCTCAACCATGGACAGTTTTTAATCTGTTTTGAATTCCCCTTTTCCATTACCTACTCTAAGCCTGGTTATAACTGCAAGTGTCTGACCCAGTCTGCTACATTATAGACTTGCATTAACAATGTTATGAGGTTTCTTAGGTGTTTAAAGGGTGCCAAAGTAAAATGGTTTATTTATCCAATATAATTTTTTGACTTATAGTAACACTAGGTAGTATTTTTACCTTAAAAAAGGTACAGCCTCAACATAATTATGATGTTCCACCGACATGTAATAGAGCCTTTGTTGTTGCAGATCTGTGCTCAGCTCTTCAGAAACTGCATTATGTAACGTTTGGGGCTGGGGGCTGTAGGATAACCGCCCCTTTCTCTCCCCTCTTCCCTTGTTTTCTGGATAATGCTGTAAATAGGAATTACACTCTGCAAATGTAGGGGGAACCCAGGAGCAAAAATACCAAATGTGTGAATGTGTAATAAAGTTTTCCATGTGTAGAAATATTTTGTGCATGTGTGAAAATGTTTTGTGTTCCCAGATATGATATGTACGTATATAAAATGATTTTTTTTGCTGTAGAAATAGTCCCTTTATGTGTAATTAAATATTTTCAACAGTGAAATTTCACTGAGGGACAGAAACACATTTGGTACCTTTGAGTGCAACACTGAAGTAACAAGCTAGAAAACACTTTGGGATATGGTAACAGTTTAGATTTGATATTAATGCAATATTTATGTTCCCTTAATCCTCTGTTCTAGGGCTGTTTGTAGTATTTTACAGTGGACAAACTGTACATGTCACCACTGATGTTGACCAGCTTCAATCAGGTGAGTTTTTTCTTATCTTTATCGCATTGTAGAAAATTCTAAAATCTAGTTTTACATAAGTAGTTTTGTCAAGATTAGTGTGATCATAGACTAATTTAGGGGGAACAGAGAGACGAAGGGAAGAACAATGAGGCCATGACACAAACAAGTCTTTATAAAACTAGACATTTCCTTAATCATAAACACAGCACTGATACAGACCAGCACAACCTCTGGCAGATATTAATACACACAATACATAATCAAACATTCCCAGTCTTGTTGGCCTTGTCCTAAATTGTTTGAAACCTGTTGTTGATGTTTTATAAGTTCTGTACATAAATATATTTGTTATTCTGTTGTTTATTTATTTAAATAACATGGACCGTACACATAAATCAACAATTTCTTAGTATAAATGTGCCAGATTTAGCTGAATGGCTACTTTTCATCTGCAGTCCCTGTCCAGGTTGATGTTATAGACACAGCTTCCAGTGAACTACTGCAATATTCCAATGAACTTCCAGTAATATTGCACCCCAGTGATGTGTAGAGACTGTAGAAGTGTAAAATTCCAGTGTATCTATTCATTTAAGGTGTTAAATATTGTTCTAATAATGAATTAAAGTGTATACAAAGTGTGCATTTGGATGTAAATGAACACTATGCTAACTGACTCCTTTGTTTCCACAAAGAACATATACTGTGGTGTGTATTAAGCAGGAGTTTATAGCTGAGACTGTGATAATCCCTTCAGTGTTCATTAACATCGGTCTCATAGCAATACAGGTTTTTAATTCATTTTCATACATGGATCTTTATATAAATCCTCTGTTATCTTCTTCCTGTAGCTCTACCCACTCCTACACTCACTGTAGGACCAAAGGGAGATGTGTTGACTGGAGACTCAGTCACTCTGAAGTGTGAGATTTCGACTGATTGGACCTATCTTTGGGAAAGGGCTGGTCCTGGAGAGTCGCCTGCAGGGTTCCAGTCTGTCACTGAAAACGGTGACACTCAAAGCTTTACAGTAAGTGCTGTGGATGAAGCTCAGTACCGGTGCAGAGTACGGAAACCTGGAGGACCAATACCATCACTTTACAGTACTCCTGTTACCCTCACTGTGAAGGGTGAGTACTTCTATTAATAAAATGAAGAACACAGTCACTGGCATAGAAAAAGAGGGGAAACAAAAACACAACTTATTTTATTTCTAATTATTTTCTTTACCATTTTTGGTATAAATGAAGAAAATATTGAATCCCAAGAGAAACCCTCAGAGAAACTCAGAGGGAAAGCTGTGGTGGAGAAAGAAAAGAGAGAGAGAGAAAGGGAGACCCAGGAGAAAATTCAAGTATCTTTACCAAATTACCGGCCAGGCTTGCATGGCACTCTGAAAAGAGAACTCCAAGACTGAGCACTGAGGTGTGTGTTGGCTTCCCTTAAGTAGGAGTAGCCCAGGTGGAACTAATTGCCTCAAATTAAGAGTCTCTAGTGACTGGGGGTGACTTAGCAGGAAGCCCCGCCCCAGTCCCAGGCAGACCTCTTATACTCTCGTTTGTGTATCAGAAGGTTTTTTTGTTTTTTTTTTCTAATTTTTGCTACAGTCAGACATATGCTTCATTTATCTCTCTCGCACTCTGCTGTGTTGACTGGAAACATGATTAATTTAGCATTTTTTTTTTCTGTCGATGTTTCTTTATTACGCATTATATTTGTGACATTTTCACAAGCGGTATTGTGCCGAACTCATCATAAGCGTCCAGACCAGATGACAGGCCAGACCCCCGGGAAATCTCCCGGTTCTCCCAAAGGCCAGTCCGGGCCTGCTTAGGCAAGAAACTCACTACACCTTCTCCCTGCATACAATGTGTGCGTAGTGTTTCCAACTTTCTAAAGTCAAAATAAGGAACGCAGAGGCCGGGGGACCAGCATGCACTTGTAAATACTTTTTGATTGTAGTAAATCAGATAAAACATATTTGTTGTCAGACATTTATTAAGCCAACTGCCATCAGGAAGGTCAGTGCCTGTCAGTAGCCTTCTGAACAATGGCAAAGCAGAATCTGTCCATGTATTTTGCAAATACTGTATTATTAGTTTCAAATAACTGTTATTTTAAACTGTACATTAATAAAATAAGTTCTGAAATGAAAGAATCTTTGATCTAAGGGTATAAAAGACTCATCCTCATTAACAATTATAATTGTTATAGAATGAATTGCTTATTTAGGACTCATTTGTCTTACACTCTAATAATAGTTACTGTTAATCTATATCAAAATGATCTAATGTGAGTTTTATGTATAAAGAATTACTTAAATACATCTATGGTGTGTTGAGGGAGAATGAAATGTTTAATTTATAAAAGATCATGAAACATGAGTCACTATCATTTCATGTATGGAGAACATTAGCGTAATCATTAAACAGCAACTTCTGTTATTCATGCATTAATGAAGTACATCGATTAAATACATAAATAAATAAATTATTTTTAATTGGTTAAACATCTAAACCAAGCTGAAAAGTGAATGAAATTATACCCTTAACTAGATACATGTTTTCAGTTTTGACATCTACATCATTTCACCACTTTCTACAGACAAGTGTCAGAATGAGCACAAACAGGTTTAAAACAGCAAAAGAGACAAAACTATGAACATCCATTAGACAAATATGATAACTTTTGTTTTGGTAAATAAGAGGCCTCTCTACAACTTAAAAATATTACTTTTATTGTCACAGAAACTGATATTTAATAAAATTTCAAAACTAGACAACTATGTTTTAGGACTGTTTTAGATGGCCAAACTAGACTAATAATGAAGGTTTGGATGTTGAATTTATGTGATCTATCTGTGGTCACTTGGGTAAGATTTTTTTCACAAATGGCCTGAACTGCACATTAAAGGAGAGATTATGTACCAATTCAAATGTAACTACACAAATATTCTACAGTAAGTACAGTGAAGAAAAGTTTATGGAAGAAATTGTAGCAACAGTAACTGACTCTGACACAATTAGACACTATCAGTTTGTTTTAAAACAACATATATGAAGTTGGAGAATTACTGTTGAAGGACTGTTGAAATTGAAGTAGGAAACCTACACACTTCCCATTTGCTTCTCCAGAAGATACCCCTCAATTCAATTAATTCAGTTCACATCCACACATTAGTGCAACAAAGCAAACATGTCAAAATTCTAGATTCTATCTGAAAAGGCAAACATAAGTCAGTGTTACACAACTATTGAGCAGGAATCTCTCTCCATGGGACAAATGTCTGCAGACACCATTTCTTTCCATGTAGACAATCTATGGGTGTTTCTCTGTGGCTTTGACAGAATACAGTATAAGTTAACTTTTAATTTGTACAGTGACACATTTTTCAAAGCACCTTAATTTTAGATGTACACTGGAACTAAGCAGTCTCTTTTTTTCATCCTGCTTTCAAACATATTTTTGTTTACTCACAAAGACTGAAACCTGAAGGTCAAACTGCAAAACCTTGATGTTCAACTCCACTTAAAGCACTGTCTATGCTCTGCTCCTACAGGATGGACATTTGCTGTAAAATTGAATTCTTGCCCTCTGAATGCATATCTCCTTAACGTGTAGTTCAGCTCTCCCCTGTTCCTCCTCTCTCTATTTCATGCCTGACGAGGATCTCCCCAAGTTGCTGATTTGCTGGAGTAGTGTTCCTTTTGTCAGAAGCTCTTGTTTTGTTTTCCATTCACTGAGTCGGGGCTGCATACAAGCTCCTGACTTTGTTCCAGTGTACAAACAGACTGGAGAGATAGGGAACACTGAGGAAACATTTTATGAACTGTACAAGGTTTATTGGACCGAAATCGTATACAGGACCATTATGTGCTTCATGAAAGCTGTGTTTTGCATCAGTTTTGCATTTATAAAATAATTACAAAATTCTAACTAAACACTTTGCTTTTGAATGTCAGTTTTTGATATGTTCAGCATATATATTCCTCAAAGAAACTGTGAAAACTGGAGGCAGTGCGCAAATGTAATTGCTTACCAACCAAAAGGAGAGGATAAACATGATTGGTTATCTCATATTGGATTGAGATTTTTAAATACAGCGCCATAAACAGTTTATGTAAATAGAAGTATTTGCCTGCTCTGGCTGCTTTGCTGTCTCTGAGGAAGCTGCAGAATGTTATGATTCTCTGCTGCCTCTGAGGCAGATTCTGAAAAAGTATTTCTTATTCCTCTGAGACAGAGGCTAAGACAAAGTGGAAAATCACATGAGAAATTAGAGCATTTGTGTATCTCGTTCTGCAGCTTCTTCAGTGGCAGCAATCATGAATGAATCATGAAGTGAGCAGAATGTATTTTTTTTTTTTTACAATCTGCCTCAGAGGCAGCAGAGTACTGTGACATTCTGCAGCTTCCTCAGACAGTTACATTGTCCTCCATTCAGATTAAACAAAATGCTGAGATTTTTTACAAATTATGAAAAAAAAAAGTGTAGACTATGCTTTGCTGCTCACAACATAATAAATAATGTCCCCTATTAGTATGTACCTAATTACTCAGATAATTACAGGTTAGAATACAGCTTTACTCTGTTTACTAGAATATTGTAAATAAAAACCCATCACAATTTAACAAATAATTATTAATAAAGCAGTATATTTAACAGATACATAGCCAATAAATAAAAGTTTAGCAGATGAATCCTGAAAGTTGTGTGAGATTTTAAAAGCTGCCTGGTTTTCTGCAGTACTATAATACACAATTGAGGCTTTGTGTATTTGGTGGCTTCTCAAATATTTAGAACTAGTTAATTAAATTCTTATTGATTATTCAGCTGTTTTTCCTTATATTAATTGTGCATGGTAATGATTACATTACTATTTACTAATTTGCTGGATTTTTCTACATGTATAATTTCTCCTGCTCCTGAACTCACTCGATTGGGTAACTGCATGCTCCTGTGCATGCCTTTGAAATGTAGTCCTGTGGCACAAGACTTTGTCGCGTTGTGAGTGGACATGGCGTATACGCAGCTAAAGTTTTTTTATTAAAAAAAATATATATCCAATTAATCTGCGGATTTTACAACTTTATTTTCAAGAATGTCTAGAAAAAAAAAAAGATCTGTGGCTGACCAACAAACTCCACCACAACACATAAGCAAAACCCCCACACCCATAAAACAAAAACACAATACAAACTCTCAAATAAACCCTAAAACAACCCCAAACTAACCAAAGAAGTGGCCGCAGGAACAGCTCTGCCACAACCTCTCCAGGCCCTTCCACACTCCACAATATATCCACCCCTTTTGACCAGCTCCACTTGTTACCTGTCTTAAACAAAATGGTGAACCCCTCCTCATCTTCACTTCTGAAACACTCAGCCTCACTGAGATACGCTTTTAAACACAGTCATGTTACTGACCCCTCCACAATTAACTTCAAAATTTGTGAGATGTTACTCTGTTATCTTCTTCCTGTAGCTCCACCCACTCCTTCACTGACTGTAGAACCAGAGGGAGATGTGTTCAGTGGAGACTCAGTTACTCTGAAGTGTAAGGTTACGACTGATGGTGATTGGACATATCTGTGGGAAAAGGTTGGTCCTGGAGGGTCGCCTGCAGTGTTCCAGCCTGTTACTGAAAAGAGAGACACTCAGAGCTTTACAGTAGCTGCTGTGGATGGAGATCAGTACAAGTGCAGAATACGGAAAACTGGAGGAACATTAACATCAGAGTACAGTACTCCTGTTAACCTTACTGTGAAGGGTGAGCAACTTAACACTTTTTTAATGATTTTCAAAGTGATGAATTTTCCTGTTGAAGTTTCAGTTTCTGAATATTCTGTCTATAAATATATAAATTAATAAACTGAAAACTTACATAATGATGTCTCCAGTGTTTGTCTCAGCACAGGCTCCAGGAATATATATTTTCATCAAAATAATTATGAACAGCACAAGTGCCTCACTATTTCTGTAAATAGCCCCTGTAAAATAAGTGCACAAAACTTTACATAACTGCTGACTAATGGCAAACACTACGTATATTAAGATAAATAACTCTTAAAATACACCATTAAACAAACTGTCAATTAATGTTCGTACTGTTCTTCTAACAGTGATCTCTAGGTTCTAAGATGAATGTGATCAGATGTGGCTCAGAAATAATGAAGTAGATTTTTATCAATTGAGAGTTTTTTTTTAAAGCTTTTTTGTTTCCTCTGATTTGATATAAGGGCATGTCTGACACAGAACCGGGGTAAGGGGGGGGGGGGGGGGGGTTGGTTAATTTCAGAAGAAAGGAAAGTGTCTGTGGCTGTATCCAGGGAGGAAGCAAGAGGAAGAAGAGTCAGTGTGAGGAAGGGTTGTTTGGAGAAGGGAAGCAAGAGATGATTGCGGGATAGAGTTCAGGTTTCACTGAGCAAAGGTAGAACATGGATAGGCTGAGCAGGGAGGCGGATTGTGAAAGACATAAATTGATGATCTGAGCAGTGAAGAGGGGTTACTGTGATATCTGCTGAAGATCAGGTCTAGAGCGTTACCAGCTCTGTGCATAGGAGGAGACTGATAGAGGTTGAAGTCAAAGAGTGACAGCAGTGATTTGTGGCAGAATGAATGCAGCTTGACTTATGGAAGGCTGACAACATTCTGTTATCTCTGTTTTTTCACTCTGTTTCTTCCTGTAGATCATGGATGCACAACTCTAGTCCTGGAGGGCTGGTATCCAGCAGTTTGGTGATTGCTCTGCTAAAACACACCACTTAAACCTGGCAATTAACAGATGAGTTGAATCAGGTGTGTGTGAGCAGAGGAATCACCAAACTTTGCTGGATACGAGTCCTCCAAGACTGTGCATCCCTGCTTTAGATCCTGTGTATACACATTGTGTGCAGTTGGATTTAAACAGACACTGTGGGAACTGAGCCACTCAGTGAAAACACTGTGGTGTCCATTAAGTGTTTATAGGAGAGACTGTGATCATCTGTTCAGTGTTCATTAACCTCAGAGACACAGCAATGTAGCTTTTATATTTGTGTTATTCATTAATGGAACTGATCTAAAAACTGTTATCTTCTTCCTGTAGCTCTACCCACTCCTTCACTGACTGTAAAACCAGAGGGATACCTGTTCAGTGGAGACTCAGTCACTCTGAAGTGTCAGATTAAAGATTCTCTTGGGTGGACATATCAGTGGGAGAAGTATACAGGGGGTCAATGGACTACAGTATCTCACTATGAGAATCATCTTGTAAACACAGAAACACTCATCATCGGAAACGTTAATGTCCAGAGTAAAGATCAGTATCGGTGCAGAGGAAAGAGAACAGACAGAACGCTACAGTCACAGTACAGTGCCACTTTTACTCTCAGTGTCAAAGGTGAGTGCTTTAACACTTCTTGTTTATGCATATTCATGTTTACAGCTGCAGTATATTCTATGATTTCTGGCTTTATGTACTGTGATTAATCAAACTATTGATTTCAGGAACACATTCATTGTTTGTCTCAGCACAGACTCCAGGAATATATCTTTTACCACATTAATTTATAAAAAGTATATTCCCCACTATTTCTGTGAAAATCCTCTTAACATTTATTATTTTACATTAAGTGGTGATCGATTAGTTGTAAACACTCAATTTATTAGGTGAACAACTGATAAGGTACATCATTAATAATAAAGATCTATTATATACACTCCTGAAAACAGCATTAATTAACGTTGTATATTATTATATAATAAGCAGTGTTACCCAGCTCAGTAACACTTTATTTTAAGGTCTGTTTCTTAACAGTTAATTATGTTTATTAAATTGTAAGCAGTTAATTAAAAAGCAGTTAATAGCTATTTATTTAATAAATATTGACTTGCCCTTAGGAAGTGCTTATTAACGCTGGAATTCATGGCAAAAATACATTAATGCTGTACTGCATACTATGCTGGTTATTGTAAATGAATTGGGGCCCTACCCTGGAGCCAGGATTGGAGGAGGGGCTCCTCGGTGAGCACCTTGTGCTCTGACTTTTACTCATGGGTTCTGGCTGAGCTCAGCCCGAAGAAGCAACATGGACCCACCACCTGTTGGAGAGGTAGTAATCCAGGTCTGGTGCAATGTGGATCGGCTTGCAGCTGAGGGCGGGGACCCTGGCGTTCTGATCCTTAATTACTGAAACTGGCTCTTGGAACATGGAATGTAACTTCTCTGGTGCAAAAAGAGCCTGAGCTGGTGTGCGAGTTTGAGAGGTACCGGCTAGATACAGTTGGACTCACCTCTACACTCAGCATAGGCTCTGGAACCAATCTCCTTGAGAAGGGCTGGATGCTCTTTCACTCTGGAGTTGCCCAGGGTGAGAGGTGTAAGGCAGGAGTGGGCTTACTGATAGCCCACCAGCTTAGCGCCTTTACATTGGGGCTTACCACAGTGGATGAGAGAGTAATTTACCTGCACCTTTGGATTGGAGAAAGGGCACTGACGGTTGTTTGTGCTTATGCACTTTACAGCAGTTCAGAGTATAAGGCCTTCTTGGGGACCCTATAGGGTGTGCTGGAGAGTACTCATTCTGGGGACTCCATTGTTCTGCTGGGGGACTTCAATGCTCACGTGGGCAATGACAGTGAGGAACGGCCCCGCTGATCTAAACCCGAGTGGAGTTCACTTATTGGATTTCTATGCCCGTCACAGTTTGTCCATAACAAACACTATGTTCGAGCATAAGGGTGTCCGTAAGTACACCTGGCATCAGGATACCCTAGGCCACGTTTCAATGATAACAACCAGCTATCCTTAACAACTACAGTTACTCATTGAGCCTAGCCCATGAGTACCCAAACCAGCCACTGTATCACTAGCTCTTCACAGGGGTCATCAGGTAGGCACCTCCTCTCATTGGTGTTTCGTTGAATTAAGCCCAAACCACCTCCAGAAGGCTCAACAGTGAAGTCTGGTGTCCCAGACCCACCCCCCTCCAAGCCAGCTTTACAGTCCTACCTCACCCTTTACCATCAACAACCATAAATCCACACTGGCCTCCCTGGTGACTAAGGCTGTACCCAGACCACTGGTACCATTAATGCATGCTCAGTGCCATCATGTGAACTTTATGTGCTACATCACCAACAATCACAATAGCATTTCTACAGTGCATGTCCCTGAGTAATTTGTGCTCTCTTTATTAACAAACACTGACTAGACCTTTCAGCTCTTTCTGATAACTCCCTCTCCCTGATGCCAAACTGCACAAGCAGGGATGTGGCAGACTTGGCTACAAATCCCCTAACACCTATCTCCACCAGTCTTACATGTGCTTGTCACCCACATTTCCTCACCTCAGCCACCAAGTCCACGCACTTCAGCCTTTTCCTTTTGAACGCTTCATCTACTGCATCCTCAAATGGAACCTTTAACTCTGTAATAAACTACCCTTTTACTTTCAGAGTAGAGCACCATGTCTGGCCTCAGTGTAGTTAACACAATGCACCCTGGGACCTGGATCTTTTTTCCTACGTCCACCAGCAATTTCCAATCTTGTGCTTCACCCCATCTACCAATATTTGTAGCCTGCACACTTTCTCAAAAACATTCCCCCTCACACACAAACGTAACTATATTATTACTACAGCCACTCATCAATGCATTAACCTCTAGCCATTTGCTGTCCAACAAACATACTAAAAACTTAATCAGGTGCTAATGTCTCCATGTATACCTCCCCTGAGACAAACTAAACTTACAAGCTGATAGAATATGATTTAGCACGCCAAAACTTGTACATACCTTGACTTACCTACTGTCCAAGATTTTGTGGTGTTGGAAGGATATCATAAGTTGCTCCCAGCAAAAACTTAATACAACTTGCCTCCATCACTCACAACTCTTGCCAGGAAATGTTCCGCTTCTGTAGATTCTCCCATCGAAGCCACTGGCCTTGATTTGCCTGTGACGCTGCTGTTGCGCAACATCCCTCCATGCTCGCGAATAAAACTAGTCATCATTTGCCTTCTCTCTGGTGATGTGGCCTTACTAAACGCTTTCCATGAATCACTTGACCCAAGGCTTGCTCTTCAGCATTGTAATTGATAAATAACATCCCTTAGCTCTAATGAGCTCCTGGCTACCTTCACGGCCACTTTTGGATTCCAATTCTTTCCTGCTTTTGTGACTGACGCTGCTGCTTTTACCACTGCTTCTTTCAATCCTGACAAAATCATCTCACGACTCACCTTTGCACATTTAAATTCCAACTTGTGAGTGGTAACTCCAGTACCCCTCTCCCATACTATGCCACGCTACTTAAACACTGAGGCATCTCTAGCCACTTCCTTATGGCTTTGTTCATATCCCTTTCCATCCTCTCTAATTCTGTGATCGAAACATCATAAACTGTCAATGGCCACTTAATACGAGGCAGTAATCCAAACTGCAGACTCCACAGTTTCAACTTCCCTTGTGAACACGATCTATCATTGCTATTAACGGCCTTCACCAGTTTAACTTTTGACACAGTAGTTATTAGCATTGTCATGTCATCATGTAAGCCCTATTGGGGGGAGCTGAGTACCATCATGCAACCTCTTTCCGCCTACAACCCATTAAGAGGCCCTAACTACTACCTCCATTGCCATGTAAAGACATTTGAGGTCTGCTTGTAATGGAAATATTACAATGCATTAATAATTAGGACATCAGTAAATAAACAATTTAAAAATTTAAATTGTCTTAAAAATACTTTATATTAATACATTTAATTTTACATGTTTGTATTGGGGCAGCACGGTGGCGCAGCAGGTAGTGTCGCAGTCACACAGCTCCAGGGACCTGGAGGTTGTGGGTTTAAGTCCCGCTCCGGGTGACTGTGAGGAGTTTGGTGTGTTCTCCCTGTGTCCGCGTGGGTTTCTTCCCACAGTTCAAAAACACATGTTGGTAGGTGGATTGGTGACTCAAAAGTGTCCATAGGTGTGAGTGTTTGTGTATTGCTCTGTGAAGGACTGGCACCCCCTCCAGGGTGTATTCCAGCCTTGCGCCCAATTATTCCAGGTAGGCGCTGGATCCACCGTGACCCTGAACTGGATAAGCGGTTACAGATAATGAATGAATACAAGGTTTATTGGACTGAAATCGTATACAGGACCTTTGAGTGCTTCATGACAGCTGTATTTTGCATCAGTTTTGCATTTTGCATTCATAATAATTAAAAAATTCTAACCAAACACTTTGTTTATGAATGTCAGCTTTTGATATGTTCACCATATGTATTCTTCAAAGAAACTGTGAAAACTGGAGGCAGTGCGCAAATGTAATTGGTTACCAACCAAAAGGAGGGGATAAATGTGAATGGTTATCCCAAATTGTATTGAAATTTTTAAATACAGCGCCATAAACAGATAAAGGTATTTGCCTGCTCTGGCTGCCTTGCTGTCTCTGAGGCAGATTCTGAAAAAGTATTTCTTATTCCTCTGAGGCAGAGGCTAAAACAAAGTGGAAAATCACATGAGAAATCAGAGCATTTGTGTATGTCGTTCTGCAGCTTCTTCAGTGGCAGCAATCATAAATCAAGTGTGCAGAATGTATTTTTTTTTTTTTTTTTACAGATTACTGTGACATTCTGCAGCTTCCTCAGACAGTTGCATTGTCCTCCATTCAGATTAAACAAAATGCTGAGATTTTTGAAATACTTCCTACAAATTATGAAACAAAAATAAGTGCTGCAGAAAAATGGTTTTCCTCAGCACAATAATACACAATTTATGTGTATTTGGTGGCTTCACAAATATTTAGAATTAGTTAATTAAATTCTTATTGCTTATTCAGCTGTTTTTCCTTATATTAATTGTGCATGGTAATGATTACATTACTATTTATTACTTGCTGGATTTTTCTACATGTATAATTTCTCCTGCTCCTGAACTCATTCGATTGGGTAACTGCATGCTCCTGTGCATGCCTTTGAAATGTAGTCCTGTGGCACAAGACTTTGCTGCATTGTGAGTGGACAACGCGTATACGCAGCTAAAATTTTTATTTAAGATAAGTCCAATTAATCTGCTGTTTGTGCAATTTTATTTTTCAAGAATGTCTAGAAAAAAAAAAAGAAAACACAATACAAACCCTCAAATAAACCCTAAAACAACCCCAAACTAACCAAAGAAGTGGCTTCAGAAGCAGCTCTGCCACAACCTCTCCAGGCCCTTTCACACTCCACAATATATATCCATGAGGGAGAGTAGCAGCCTCTGACTCCAGTGATGTGTAGATACTGTAGGAGTATAAAACTCCAGTGTACTGGATCTCATACACTGCATCTGTTCATTTATTCTGTTGAACATAAATTAAAGTGTATAAACATTGTGTGCAGCTGATTTTAAGTGAACACTAAGTAAACTGAGGCCCTTATGTTTCCACAGAGACAACAAACACCCTGGTTTCAATTAAGCCCATGAAGATAAAGAGATGTTAAAAGGAGAGATTGTGATCATTAACCTCAGTGTCACAGATTTTTTATTTATTTTCATTTATAGAGCTATATATAATTACTCTGTTATCTTCTTCCTATAGATCTACCCACTCCTTCACTGACTGTAGAACCAAAGGGAGAGCTGTTCACTGGAGACTTAGTCACTCTGAAGTGTGAGGTTACGACTGATGGTGATTGGACATATCTGTGGGAAAGGGCTGGTCCTGGAGAGTTGCCTGCAGGGTTCCAGTCTGTTACTGAAAAGAGAGACACTCAGAGCTTTACAGTAGCTGCTGGGGATGGAGGTCAGTACCAGTGCAGAGTACAGAAAACTGGAGGAACACGATCATCACTGTACAGTAATACTGTTAACCTCACTGTGAAGGGTGAGTGACTTAACACTTTTTTAATGAATTTTCATGTTTACAGCAGCAGTACATTCTGTAGGTTTTTATCTAAAATGAGTTTATTAATCAGCAAAGTGATGGATTTTCCTGTTGAAGTTTCCGTTTCTGAATATTCAATCTATAAATATTTAAATGAATAAACTGAAAACTTACATAATGATGTCTCCAGTGTTTGAATAGTCAGAATAACACAGAATAGTCAGTGTTAGCAATATTTTTACGACCCTCCTTCCAGTGCATTCAGCTTCTAAAGCCCTGTTAGAACTGGAGAATATATATATATATATATATATATATATATCCATCCATCCATTATCTGTAACCGCTTATCCAATTTTTTAGGGTCGCGGGGGTCCAGAGCCTACCTGGAATCATTGGGCGCAAGGCAGGAATACACCCTGGAGGGGACGCCAGTCCTTCACAGGGCTATATATATATATATATATATATATATATATATATATATATATATAATTATTATTATATAGATTTATATATATCCTAAAAACTGATTGGAGTGAAAATCTGAGTCACACTGGATTTTCTCCTCCTTCTCTCCGTTGTCTGCACAAGATATTTGTCAGCCTGTGTCTGGGGGGGGGGGGTGTAGTTTGGAAAAGTGAAGCAAGAGATGATTTCGGGATAGAGTTCAGGTTTCACTGAGCAAAAGAAAACATGAAGGAGTGACATGGACAGACTGAGCAGGGAGGTGGATTGTGAAAGTGGAGAACTTTTGCAAGAACTGCTTTACAGCACATAGGACAGAGAGAGAGAGAGAGAGAGAGAGAGAGAGAGAGAGAGAGCGAGGCCATACCAGAGTTAATACTGGACTGACTTTCCTCAGTGAAAGGAGCTGATAGAGAAATGACATAAGACAGACACATTCTTCTGTGTTGGATGAGTAAGTAATAATGTTGTTGCCCTGTCTTGATTTGTTGCTGTGTTTGTTAGAGAGAAGTATTTTGATGAAAGTGCTATAATCAGGTTTTTGAGAGTTACTGAGCATGCAAGTTGCATTCAGAATAAACAACTCTCAGCTATCCCTAAAAGGATAATTTTAATGTTATATTTCTTTTGGTAATTTGTGAAATGTAGGAGCTTGTGTGTGCAGTCACACTGTGATAGTGTTTATGCAACGAAATCTGCACAATAATAATAATAATAATAATCACACAATAATGAGCAAGCTCAAACAATGTAGTGTCAGATATTGCTCTACCCTCCTGAATTCAGTCCCCTATAATAGTATCAGCCTTGTGGGGGGCGGGGGTAGTTTGGAAAATTGAAACAAGAGATGATTGGAGGATAGAGTTCAGGTTTCACTGAGTAAAGGATGAACATGAAGGGGTGACTTCTGAATATCAGATGTAGAGTGTTACCAGCTCTGATAGAGACTGATAGAGGGTGAAGTCAAAGAATGACAGCAGTGGTTTGTGGCAGAATGAATACAGCTTGACTGATGGAAGGCTGACAACGCTCTGTTATCTTCCATCTGTAGATCATGGGTGCACAACTTCTCAGCAAAGTTTGGTGATTGCTCTGCTAAAACATACCCCTTAAACCTTGTAATTAACAGATGAGTTGAATCAGGTGTGTGAGAGCAGAGGAATCACCAAACTTTGCTGGATACCAGCTCTCCAGGACTGGAGTTGTGCATCCCTGCTTTAGATCCTGTGTATACATATTGTGTGCAGCTGTACTTAAATAGACACTGTGGGAACTGAGCAACTCCTGTTTCCACAGAGAAAACACTGTGGTGTCCATTAAGTGTTTATAGGAGAGACTGTGATCATCTGTTTAGTGTTCATTAACCTCAGAGACACAGCAATGTAGCTTTTATATTTGTGTTATTCATTAATGGAACTGATCTAAAAACTCTGTTATCTTCTTCCTGTAGCTCTACCCACTCCTTCACTGACTGTAAAACCAGAGGGATACCTGTTCAGTGGAGACTCAGTCACTCTGAAGTGTCAGATTAAGGATTCTCTTGGGTGGACATATCAGTGGGAGAAGTATACAGGGGGTCAATGGACTACAGTATCTCACTCTGAGCAACGCTCTGTAAACACAGACACACTCACCATCGGAAACGTTAATGTCCAGAGTAAAGATCAGTATCGGTGCAGAGTAAAGAGAACAGACAGAACACTACTGTCACAACCCAGTGCCACTTTTACTCTCAGTGTCAAGGGTGAGTGCTTTAACACTTCTTGTTTATGCATATTCATGTTTACAACTGCAGTATATTCTATGATTTATATCGTTATATGCTTTAATTAATGACACCTTCAGTGTTTGTCTCAGCACAGGCTCCAATAATATATCTTTACCACAAAAATGTATAAAAAGTATATTCCCCACTATTTCTGTGAAAATCCTCTTAACATTTATTATTTTACATTAAGTGGTGATCGATTAGTTGTAAACACTTAATTTATTTGGTGATCATTCATAATAAAGATCTATTATATACACTAATGTAAACAGCATTAATTAACATTGTATATTATTATATAATAAGCAGTGTTACCCAGCACAATAACACTTTAATGTCTGCTTAACAGATTTGTAAAAGAGCCTACACATATACTATAAATGTATTTATATAATGTGTTGAACACTGCATCAGACATATTCACTGTATCAGGTAGCTTACTGTGTGTTTACAGCAGTTTCTTTTATCATCGTGGTAAAAAAGGTCAGTGGCCATTAGATTGAAATCTTTTATTGCAATAGCAAAGCTAATGCAGACCCTACTCATTTTTAATTACAAATACGTTTTCGTTAGTAAGTGCTTATTAATGTTGTGGAACAACCTATATTTATAAAAAAAAAATGATTAAGGAATTTGCAAGACCATAACTAAAGTGTTCAACTTTAATAATTACTGTCTTGCCCTTAGGTGCTGGAGTTCATATCAAAAACACAGTAATGAAGCTGAATACATACCTGGTCATTGTAAATTTATGGCTGGTTTATCGTGACACATGATCAACATGACACCCAAATATATACTAATCCTGCCATACACCAGTATTGCAAATGAGTTCATAGCAATGAGGAGATGCATGGGGCATTCACTCGAAACACTGTGCCTGTTTAACCTACCTAGAAGCATTTTGCACTCTAAAACAACAAAATCTTTGCACTGGATCGAGTTTCAGAACACCTTCCTTGACTTTTCTCAGATTTGTCTGATAAATTCTTAATCATTCACGTGAATCAATTTCAGTCCTATTGCTGTCAGCAGGGATTTCTCTGGCATCCCAAGCCAGAGAACATTTAAGACTTAACACAGCACAACAGCATCTTGCCGCAGTGGAGCAGGTAACGGCTGTGACAGAGATCAGAAGCAGTAATGACAGAGAAATTTAAACCTTAGGTTAAATAGATGTTATCCATTGATTTCATCATTGTAGCTGTATTCTGAATACTGTCTGTTCATTGTAACTGTATTCTGAATACAATCTGTTTTCATGGTAGCTGTATCCGAACCCCCCCCCCAAAAAAAAACAAAAAAAAAAAACACTGTCAGTAAGACAAAGACAAGTCCAATTCTGAATCTGCATGAATTACAGCAGTTTAGCTTCTTAGTAAAAGAGTCTAGGAGCTAAATTAGTCCAGTTTATTTTTTTTTTATTTCTAAATACATAACACTGTTAAATGTATTCTGTTACTCCCCAACACTGTCAGTAAGACAAAGACAAATCATACTCACATTCTGCATGGATTACAACAGTTTAGCTTCTTAGTAAAGTCTAGGAGCTAAATTAGTGACACACTAAAATAACCGGTGCTTTATGAAACAAAAGAACACTATAATGGAGACCCTGAGTGGTTGAGCAGCTGACATTCTATAACAAACAGAAAACAGTTCACTTTAAAAACTACAGCGACGGGACTCTTCAGTTATTGTAAGCTTATACAGTGTTGTTAAAAAGAGCTGATATAAAACAGTAGTAAACACTGCCCCTGACTCAACTTTTTTTGGATGGTGTTACTTGCATCAAATTCATAATGGGCAAATATTTTTAAATAAACAATATAATTTCATAGTTTTAATACATAAAACCCTTTTTTTGTACAAATAGTAATTAAGTATAAGGTTTAACTGATTCGCACATCAATCATTGCTACATTTTGCACAATATCCTGACATTGTTTTGCAAATGGTGTTGTAGATGCCGCTTTTTAAATAAGCAGCAGCTGTCTAATTTCAGTAGTCCAGTCTGCTGGAGATAAATTGCATAAATCAGTTTCTCTAAGTATGTTCTTAATATGGTAAAAGGTCAATTTTTGTAGTTTCTACCTTTTATGGTAGTTAAAGGAACACTGTAGTATTTTTACCTTAAAATGACAGCTTTGAAATGATTGTGATGTTCACTTTTTAGCGTTAGACATAGGTGCTGGTAATAAGTGCTTTTCTGTAGCTGTTGTTTGGTTATAATGGCCAGAGGTATACTTTGTGCCCGTGGAACCCAAGCTTTATTGAAGCTCTGTGTGTGTGTTTGTGCGTGTGAGATGCTGTCAAGACAGTACAGTAAACATGACCTTTACACTCAGCAACAGGTAGGGGGAGCTCAGGAGACAAAAAAAAAACATTCTTGCATAGTATTCCTTTAAAGTTCAGATCTGATACCAGTATTATGTCTAGATTTGTCACTAGCGGCTTGTCTGAAACTGCACCCTATTCACTATAGTGCACTATTTCTGGGTTCTGAAAACCTAGTGCAGCATTTTTAGTATAATTTTTAATCCACAATGCACCACAATAAGTAGTGTATAACTGATGTATCCTAGCGGACAGCGGAAGCCCATAATGCGCTGCGTTGTTTGGCTGGAAGATTTGCAGGCTTCTCTAGCTGTCTAATCTGTGGTTTCATGTGACGTGTCATCACTAACAGCAAAAAATAAAATAAAATAAAAATAAAAAAATTAAAAATATGCAGGTAAATTGCATTCAGAATAAATAACTCTCAGCTATCCCTAAAAGGATAATTTTAATGCAATAGTTTTTTTTTTTTGGTAATTTGTGAAATGTAGAACCTGTGATAGCGTTTATGCAATGAAATCTGCCGTTGCACGATAATGAGCAAGTTAAAACGATTTTGCGTCAGATATCGCTCCCCTATAATAGTGTACTGCATAGTGAGCAGTGTATAGGAATAGAGAGTAGAGAGCCATATCAGACACACCATAGGTCTTTAGTCTTTAGACCTTTGGTGTTAAGATGAGGAGTGACCTCAAGTTTTTTCTCCCCTTACTGCTAAAAACAATCACATCTGTCTTCTTTAAAGTTGATGAAATCTGTCCACCAGAAATCTGTCCACCAGTCCACCTGGTGACAGAACTAAATACTATTTTATTATTTTTATTCGCACAACTAGTAACATGAAAATATTTAACAATAGATGCCCAAGAACGGAGCTATTTGAGATAAAAACCAGCACTACTGTATGTCGTTATTCAGGTTACTACTGTCTCTAAATTGCTGTTTTTAAGAGAGGCTTAATCACTGTATTGTGTAGCACTTGGGAGATCCCTGAAAGGAGTGACCAAATATTATTCATAGTACTCAAAATAACTGGATAATCACTGTTACAACAGCACATTCTTCTACAAGTTTCATCTGCCTCAAACAATGAAAAGCTTTGCTTCAGCTTTGGTTAAGAATGTATTGTGTAGAATGTATTACTTGTTGTGATTTATTGTTTAATTCCATTCTATTAGATTAACTTAATCAGTGCTTTCAAACAGACACAGTAGGAACCCATAGTAGCCATGATCTATGAAATGATCAATCTTTATATGCTATAGCAATTGTCTAAGTGCAACCAGGAGGGAAGACAGAGTCCCAAAATGATTCTCAGGCCTGAGGAGGAATCAGAGCAACAAAGACACAGAGTCAAGTATTCACTCAAATCTCTAGCTTATTCAAATTTTGTTGCAGTATATATAGGGCCTTTGTCACATATACCACTGGTAATGTGTACCATTCGGACATTATTACATCATGTCTCATTGCTCAAAGCCCAGACACTCCCATAATGGCATCTTATGCCATACATTTTTCTGTTGTCTTTTTTCTCTTGTCAGCATAATGTTTGCAGATGGTTAGGTCAAGTTTTCCACTCAGGATGTTCTTCAACATATCTATTAGCCTTCTCTAATCTTTCTAGAGATTAGAGATCTAACTCCTCTAATTTAACTACAGTGCATTGTTAAGCACTTTCCCTCCCCACTCTAGGGTCATGACCTGTGTACGTTATGTAATAAGAACTTCAAGGTCATGAGCTTAAGCACAATATGTTTTACACTTCAATCATGATGTATCTGTGTATAACAATCATTATAGAGTATATTGGTGGATTATTATTATTATCTCATTACAATGTCATATTGCATTTTCCCATCCCATAGACATAACTTTTTATAATTCATTGTTCTGTGACTGTTTTTATGTTTCCACAGAGAGACCAACAGTTGAGCTCACCATAAATTCTAAACACGCAATGAGAGGAGAGAATGTCACTTTCAGATGTGATATAAAGGGAGGAGGAGACACTCAGTGGACGTACAGATGGATTAAGGATGGTCAAACACTTGGTGAAACAGAACAGCAGTTCAGTATCAGTTCTGTTACAGATTCTGACAGAGGTCAGTACAAATGTGGTGGAACAGGGACACGGAGCTCACGCTACTCAGAGACCAATGCAGCTGTTCAACTGACTGTATCAGGTGAGTGTCTCATCTCTTCAGTGTTCATTCTCCTCAGTGTCACACCTGTACAGATGAGAACATGTACTTTCTTTGTAATTCATTTGTAAAGAATCTATGCAGATGTTCTTCTGGAAACACTCCATTAGTGCAGTGTATTAATGTAAGAGCAGATTGGTGCTTTCTGGGAGTGACAGGTCAGCCCTGTCTTTTGTTCAGTTGACAGAATCTGTCCCTCAACTTGACAATGGGACTATAGTCACCTGTATTCTCCTCTTGTAATTTTTTTTACATAAATAGACCTAGTTTAAACAGCTGGAGAAGTTACTACCAGATTTGTTTTTAAACCCACTGCCAGCAGAGGTCACACCCTTCTTTTTGTGAGGGACAAGGCTGAACACTAATAGAGTTTTCTCAGGATTCTCTGAAAACTTAATGATGATATGCGCTTTAGATGAAGAAATTGCTAGGTTTTGTCCATGTTACAATTTATTCTTTAATGTTATTCTTTAATTATTCTTTAATATTTGAATGCACAGTCTTAGCATTAGTATTACTTTACTAAGATATATGTACTTTTTTTTCATAACTGAGCTGTCTCTAAATACTCATCATATCTCTGTAGCTCAACCCACTCCTACAGTGCAAGTAGAACCAAAGGGAGATGTGTTCACTGGAGAGTCAATCGCTCTAAAGTGTGAGATTAAGGCTTATGATGGATGGACATATCAGTGGGAGAAGCAGAACCATGGTGGATGGACTGTACTGTCTCAGTCTGAGTATTACACTGTAAACACAGGCACTCTCAGCATCAGAGAAAATTCTACAGCTGTTGGTAATTATAAGTGTAGAGGAAAGAGACAGGGAACACCAGATTCATCAAATGACAGTGACGTACTAAAGCTGACTGTAAATGGTAAGTGAATTTACTTTTTTTAAACATTTTCATATTAGTAGCATTGCATTCTGCATTATTTCACATTAGCATTACGCTCCACATGCTAATAACACTAACAAACAAATACCTGAATTAATATTGTATATTATGAATAAATAAGTCATTGTAGTTCAAAAATTTCAGCTGAAAAAATTTAAACACTAACTGAGTAATATGCAATGTTCATTTATTCATTGTCTGTAAACGCCTATCCAGTTGAGGGCTGCAGTGGGTCAGGAGGACACCTGGAATCACTGGACGCAAGGCAGGAACACACCATGGACATGGCGCTAGTCCATCACAAGGCACCACACATTCATTCACACACACCTATGGACACTTGAGTCACCAATCTACCTAACGTGTGTTTTTGGACCGTGGGAGGAAACCCACACGGACACAGGGAAAACACACCAAACTCCTCACAGACAGTCTGAGAGGAGCTTGAACCCACAACCTTCAGGAACCTAGAGCTGTGTGAAAGTAACACTAACTGTTATTTTGCCACTCATAAATACTTAACATTGGATAATTTTCCTCAAAATAAATAAACAAACATAATTCAATTAATAAAGGAAAATTAAATAAATAAATAATAAAACAAAACAAAATAAAATCTGTGGAACAGGTTTAGGTAATTAACAAAATCTACCAAACACTAATCTTCACAACATGTGTTTTTGGAACTGTATCTTGGCACAAATAAGTACATTTCTGAGGATCTCAGATAAAGAGATGATGCTCATCATAGTTAAACAAGCGTGTCTAAAAATGTGGACACTAAAAATATCACCAACAAATATCACCCCAAGAGTAATAAGTGTAATATTCTGGACCACAATAGGACCCAGGGTCACTTCCAATATAAAGGCCTCTCTCACATGGACTAATGATAATGTTCAGGATCCACCGTCAGGAGAACACTGAACAATAATGTTCTGTATTACCAGGTTGCAAGTTGAAATCAGTGGTCTCCAAGATTAACTGCTGTGTCTGCTTTTTTTGCTAAAGATCACATGGAAAAACTGGAGGATACTGGCCAGATGTTTTTTGGACACGTGGAAACACAATAGAGCTTGGTTTAAAAGAAGTGTTATCACAGCATAATAACCTTATCAAATGTTAAATATGGGGTGGTAGTATATCGGGGTCAGAATGGCTTAGCATCATTATTGTGATGATGTTTCATAAATCAAGGATTAGTTTTACATCACTACGGCTGAGAAAAAATTAAACAATTTTCTCCTGTTTTTACCTGATTTGGTCAGTGATTAAAGAGGACACAAATAAAGCACTTTCACAATTATAGAGTGCCCTTCTGACCAAATATTTACTGTATGAATTAATTAGTTTTTCAAAACATCCCTGTTCACAACTGTTCCCAGATCAGTGTTTGGGGAAGCGTTCCTGAGTCCATGCAGTGATTTCCACTACAGAAATGTGTCAGTTTTTAAACATAGTGTCCGCAGAAGATCACAGATGTACAATATGAGTGTACAACTTTGTCCTTCGCTATCAAGCTCAGAATTCTCTGAAACACCATGTTATGTGCTGTAGTTCCCAGGTTCTTATTTCATGATTAATGTTAATGTTGAATTGTTGCACTTTTTGCCCATGCAGTTTTACACAGAGTGGTGAACCCCTCCACATCTTTATTCTGAAAGAATCAGCCTCTCTGTGATACTCTTTTTAAACCCAGTCATGTTACTGACATCTCCACTGGGTCTCACTCACTGTAGCTGTTAATTTATGCTGTTAAACATTGTTTCAGTAATTAATTAAAGTGTAAACACTTTGTGTGCAGCTTGATTTAAATGAACACATTGAGCAAACTGAGATCCTTATGAACATACACTGTGGGGTTTATTAAGTTTTTAGATGTACATCACTACAGCTGTTGAAAAGGAAATACTCAATTTTTATCCCAGCTTTGGTCAGTGATTTAAAAGGACTCTTCCTGAAGTGTGAATTCTTAAAGCACGTTCATAATTATAGAGTTCCCTTTTGGACTAAAACTTTTGAAGTAAAAAAAAATATTGTTCACAACTCTTCTCTGTTCTCTTCTCTCTGTAGCTCTACCCACTCCTGCACTGACTATGGAACCAGAGGGAGATGTGTTCAGGGGAGAGTCAGTCTCTCTGAAGTGTGAGATTAAGGGTTATAGTGGATGGACATATCAGTGGGAGAAGAGTAAAGGCAGTGGATGGACTACAGTGTCTCAGTCTGAGTATTACACTGTAAACACAGACACTCTCACCATCAGAGAAGATTATGTCTCTAATAGAGATCAGTACCGATGTAGAGGACAGAAAACTGACAGATCCCTATCATCATATTACAGTGAACCTTTTACTCTCAGTGTGAAGGGTGAGTGTTTTAACGCTTTTTAAATGTATTTTCATGTTTACAGCAGCAGTATATTCTATAAATTCTGTTTATAAATCCTTCTGTTAAACTGAAGAAATGTAGTGAATCTCTTTTCATTGACACACAAGTGTTTGTCTCAGCACAGACTCCAGAAAAATATCTTCAATAAAATTTATAAACAGCACAAATTCCATGCTATTTAATGAATATATCTTTAACATTTTATATTAAGCACTGACTGATATCTCACACTGTTTTAATTACAGTATTTACAGAGTTTCTAAATGCAGTTAATGAATGTATTTGTCGACAGACACAGTTCTAGTTGCTTTGGATTTTAATGACACGAAGATTAATCCAGACCAATTATGGAGTCCCCTCTGGACCAAATATTTTACTGTATGAACTAATAATTGTTTTCAAAACATCCCTGATCACAACTGTTCACAGATTATGGGTTGGGAAGTGGTCCTGAGCCCATGCAGTTTTGTCCAGTATGGAACTGTGCCCTTGTCCCAGCAGATTTGAAACCTGATGCTGGTGTTTAATGATGGGGGCACTTTTAAAACTCTGTTGCTGGTGAACTACTGTAATACTGCACTCCAGTGTTTACAGTGAGTCTCTGACTCCAGTGATGTGTAGAGACTGTAGGAGTGTAAAACTCCAGTGTACTGGATCTCATATGCTGTATGATTTATGCTGCATTTATTCTGTTAAACACTGTTTCAATAGTGAATTAGTGCTTACACTCTGTGCGTGGCTGGATTTATATGAAAACTGCGGTTAAACTAAGACCCTTGAATTCCCACAGAAAGAACAGAAACTTTTAGGTTTATTAAGATAAACAGGTGTTTATAGGAGAGACTGTGATCATCTCTTCAGTGTTCATTAACCTCAGTGTCACAGCAATGTAGATTTTTCATTTGTGTTATTCATTAATGGAGCTGTCTCTAAATCCTCTGTTATCTTCTCCCTGTAGCTCCACCCACTCCTTCACTGACTGTAGAACCAGAGGGAGATGTGTTCACTGGAGGCTCAGTCACTCTGAAGTGTGAGATTAAGGATCTACTTGGATGGACATATCAGTGGGAGAAGAAGGATAAAGGGGGTCAATGGACTGAAGTGTTTCACTCTTGGTATTACACAGTAAACAGAAATACTGTCACCATCTATAAAGATTATGTCAAAGATGGAGATCAGTACCAGTGCAGAGGGAGGAGAACTGACAGATCGCCATGGTTACAGTACAGTAAACCTATTACACTAAGTGTGAAGGGTGAGTACTTTAACATTACTTTTTTCACATACGTCATTACACATTTTCATGTTTACAGCAGCAGTACATTCTACAAATTATGTCTATTCAAATTTCTATTAAAAATCTGAAGACGTTATTGATTCTCTTTACAGCGACAGTCTCAGCAAACTACTGTAATATATCTTCACCAAAATAATTTATTAACAGCACAGATGCCTCCCTGTTTCTATGAGTGTCCCATACATTAATCTCAGACTGACTAATGGGAAACACTGCATTCATTCATCAGGATGGAATCTACATCATTTACATCAATTAATTACTATTAAATGCATGATTTATGTTGTATATCATGATAGAATCAGCAGAATCTATGTTGTCTAATAGCTTCATAAGCTGGAAGAACAATGTGTAAGTTTAAGTACTTGTAAAACAATGGGAGTCTTTCTTGAAACATCCATAAAAACACACACAAACTGAGTAATGATTCACAAACTTATTAGTAGAATATGTGTATGTTAGTGAATACCTCTGGTTCACAGATTGGGAGGGTGGGCAAGTCCTCCACTGTCTCCACACTCTCACTCAAAAATGAATATGGAAGCCCATATGTAAATGTTCATGAAGTGATGTAAATGGACAGTTTATGGGTAAATGTGAGTGTGATGGAGATGGAGCATGAGGCTGGTTCACCTACGTACATTTTGAAGAAGATTGTGATTTATAAAGAGAAAAAAAAAGTGTTCAGATGTGAGTGTACACAGGGTTTTATTTAGCATAACTTTTTTGAGCGCACACCATTTCCTGGCTTTTGTGTGTGCACACACTTTCACTACAGAATGCCTACAGAGTTTTATAAATAAGGCCCCAGGTGTAAATCTTTTTGTACCTACAAAACATTTACATTTTTTATATCAAATCATGTACCTCCAGATTTTTAATTTGAATAAAATGTCCTCAAATTTTATATCTGGCTATAGTTTATTTTATTTCATGCTACCATGTGACAAAAAAGTAAATTCAAAGTGTAATTTTTCAGTGAATAAACACTTTAATGAATCAGGATATTTATGAAAAAGTGTTTTACAAATTATTTTAATGATTCATTTCAACAACTCATTCAACAAACTGCAAGACAGAATAAGTGACTTTGACACTGAGCAAACATTTCACACTGATGAGTTTATCATTTTACATGTGTAAAAATCTTACTGCAGAATTATGAACAGAATTGAGTCCAAGGGCCTAAGAGACTCAGCCGAGGTGTGTTTATACAAAATGTAACTAAAACTGAAAGGAAATTTGTCTCAGTAATAACTCAATGCAGATGGAAAACTGTTTTATTATAAACATATTTTATTTTTACCTTTTACCTTTTATTCACAAGAATATTTACATGATATTTGAAAGTAATCTTCTCATCAGTTAAATTTCCTGTATGTTCATACTCTGTGGCTCTTTTTTCTATTTGCACTGATGTCAGGGATGACAAGGTTACCATTGTCATTTTTCATGGCTCTGGTAAATAACATGAATACAGTTTAATCTACATTAAGATGTAATATGTATTTATTGAGTGCAACGTGTGAATCAGGAAAGCAGTGCTGAATGGATTTCACAACAGAATGAACACTACCTGTAGAACATTCATTCATTCATTCACTGTCTGTAAGACCTTATCCAGTTCAGGGTCATGGTGGGTCCGGAGCCTACCCAAAATCATTGGGCTGAAGGCAGGAACACATCCTGGAGGGGGCGCCAGTCCTTCACAGGGCAACTCTCTCTCTTTCTCTCTCTCTCTCACACACACACATATACACACACACACCTATGGACACTTTTGAGTTGCCAATCCACCTACCACCGTGGGTTTTTGGACCATGGGAGTAAACCGGAGCACGGCCATGCACCGAACATGGCCTTAAAAATAGTCCACCTTACTTGCTTGGATATTCAGTTATGTCATTTCCCCTTTCATTTTTTTAAATGGCCACTGAGATACTGAGATAATCAGTGGATTATAGGAGAGACTGTGATCATCTCTTCAGTGTTCATTAACCTCAGTGTCACAGCAATGTAGATTTTTCCTTTGTGTTATTCATTAATGGAGCTGTCTCTAAATCCTCTGTTATCTTCTTCCTGTAGCTCCACCCACTCCTTCACTGACTGTAGAACCAGAGGGAGATGTGTTCAGTGGAGGCTCAGTCACTCTGAAGTGTGAGATTAAGAGTGATCTTAGATGGACATATTATTGGGAGAAGAGGAATACATGGAGTTCGTGGAGTGAAGTGCCTCAGTCTTGGTCTTACCCTGTAAACACAGACACTCTCACTATAAGATCTGTCGCAGACAGAGATCAGTACCGATGCAGAGGGTTGAATTCTGACAGACAGATATGGTCACAGGGCAGTAAAACCTTTACTCTCACTGTGAAGGGTGAGTGCTTTAACAGTTCTTTTTTTAAAGCATTTTCATGTTTACAGCAGCAGTTCTATGAGTTCTGTCTATTAATGTTTCCATTAAAAATCTGAAGAGGTTTAGTGATTTTCTTTAGTGACACTTTCAGCATTTGTTTCAGTAACAAAATAATTAAGAAACAGCACAAATGCTCTGCTATTCCTATGAATATCCCATAATACTTTACATTTAGGGCCTGTGCTGGTGAACTCTGCAGTTTCAGGATGAACAGCTATTGTATGTCATATATAATTATGAAGTATTAAATGAACTAATGAACATGCCACAAATTCAGAGGGGGGCCAGTCCTTCACAGTGCGACACACACACACACACTCACACCTACGGACACTTTTGAGTCATCAATCCACCTTTTGGACCTTGAGAGGAAATCGGAGCACCCGGAGGAAACCCACGCAGACACAAGGAGAACACACCACACTCCTCACAGACAGTCACCCGGAGGAAACCCACGCGGACACAAGGAGAACACACCAAACTCCTCACAGTCACCCGGAGGAAACCCACGCAGACACAGGGAGAACACACCACACTCCTCACAGACAGTCACCCGGAGGAAACCCACGCAGACACAAGGAGAACACACCAAACTCCTCACAGACAGTCACCCGGAGGAAACCCACGCAGACACAAGGAGAACACACCAAACTCCTCACAGACAGTCACCCGGAGGAAACCCACGCGGACACAAGGAGAACACACCAATATATATAAAAAGCCTCTAGATTTCGGTGTGTAATTTCAGGCAGATAATGAGGAAAAAAATGCCTGGAGTGTAAAGAGAGGATAGTAGCTGGTCTTGTAATATCATTGAATCAGATTGAATCTCCTACAATTAACTCACCTGGTGGGAGACACTGTGGTAAAACTGTAGAGAATCTGGTCAGATGCAGAGGGGACGCTGGGGAGTGAGCTCTGAGTGAGAAATTCAAAGACTGGATCCTGAACATTAGCACAAAACACTGCTCATTTTCCTGCTGTGTTTTAATAACTGCTAATTAATATCTAACAAAAATTTTTTTTTTGCTTTTTTAAAAAGAAATTTAAACAAATTCAGGCAGTCTTAAAAATATGGTTCTAGAAGGGTGTTTTATTCAAGGAAATTTTTCTCTATACAACCCCTGACTAAAGTATGAAATCACTTCGGAGGATGTTCTTTAAATTGTTTGATTTTGTAGAAATATCACAGAGACATGCCACAAAATTCATCAACCATCAATTCATCAAAAATCAACCAAACAATAAAAAGAGAAATATATTTGCTGCAGCCAGTCACAATTGTTTTTTTTTTTTAGATCAAGCAAAGGAAAAAATATGGAATCACTCAATTCTGAGAATAATATTATGGAATCAGTCTGTAATTTGCCGTTCTAAAACAAAATCCTGCATCAGATTCAATCTGCTAATTAGTCTTCATTTAAAGAAAGGATTCTAACTTCTTTAAGAAGGAAAATCATCACTGAATGTTGCAAAAGATGCTGGTTGTTTATGGAGAGAGATTAGTCTCAAAATACTTTACAAATGTGTAAACGTTAATCCACAAATTAAACACAAGTCACAAATATGTTTCACTGTTCACAAATGAACACATCACTCTGTGTCTCACAGTCTGCAGTTTGTACAAATACAGCTACATTCAGAAATACATGTTTTTGTTTTTCATAGATATATCACAATTTTATGCGAAAATAAATACATTTGTTTAAATTTAGATTGTAAATATTTGTAAAGTCAAAGTCTCTAATTTAAAATTTATTTGTAAATTGTTGAATCTGCGTTTGTGGATCAAGTCACTCACGTGTTTTCCGTGACATGCATTTGTTCATTTCCCCTTGCGGAGACTTTCCTTTCGCATTTCACCCAATCGAACAAAATGATGCCCAAATTCGAACAATTCGACTGATACGGGACGCGATGTGTTTCGTATTTTTTGATTGGACTGTTAAAACGGGTGGTTTGTTTCAGACAGACACCCTCAGCCCGAGGGCGGGTACCCCATGGCTCCTAAACAGAACATGCGCTTCTCATTGGTCATCACTTTTATTGAGCCAATACGCAGCCAGAATTATCTGTCCGTCATTTACTGCGGGAGCCAATGGAGTCACATTCCCTCCTACAAGGGGTTGTTTTGCTGCATCCTGGCAGCAACATGTCAGTCCTGTAACACTGGGGAAAACAACAGTGCCATCTAGCGGCAGTTGTTCGCCTGCTGGCCACATTTGTGGATCAGGCTGCATTTGTATTTGGAGCGGGTGAAATGCGAAAGGAAAGTCTCAAAATCCAAAAACCTGCGAGAGGAAATGAACAAATGTACGGAAAAATAACAAATCACGGAAAACACGTGAGTGACTTGATCCATAAATGCACATTCAACAATTTCCAAATAAATTTTAAATTCAAGAATTTGACTTTACATATATTTGCAATGCAAATTTAAACAAATGTATTTATTTTTGCATAAAAGTATGATATTTTTATGAAAAATAAAAACATGTATTTATGAATGTAGCTGTATTTGTACAAATTGCAGACTGAGACACACAGATTGGAATGTGTTCATTTGTGAACAGTATTTGTGACTCGTGTTTATTTTGTGGATTAACGTTCATTTGTAAAGTATTTTGAGACTAATCTCTCTCCATAGTTGTTCCCAGTCAGCTGTGTCTAAAATCTGCACCAAGTACAAACAAAATGTGAAGGTTGTAAAAAAGGAAGCGTACTGGTAGACCAAGGCAGACATCAAAGCATCAAGATAGAAAACTTTAAGCAGTATGTCTTGAAAACAAGAAATGCACAACAAAACAATAAGAAACACGTGGTCGTAAACTGGAGTCAATGACTGTAAGAAATCACCTAAAAAGCAATGGGGTTTACATACAGACAAGCCTAAAGAAAGCCATCATTAACACATAAACAGGAAAGAAAAGGTTACAGTGGGCTAAAGAAAAGCAGTCATGGACTGTGGGTGACTGGATGGAAGTGATCTTCAGTGATAAATCACAAATCTGCATTGAACAATGTGATGATGCTGGAACTTTTGTTTGGTCCCAGTCCAGTGAAATTTATGAAGATGCCTGAAGAAAACATGTACATTTCCACAGTCATTGATGATATGACCTGCATGTCAGGTAAAGGCATGGGGATGATGGCAGTCACTGCATCTTTAATAAATACCAAAATCTATGTTAAAGTTTTGGACACTTATTCCATCAGCTGAAAGGATGTTTGGTGACGATGACTTCATTTTTCAAGATGATAATGCCTCTGGCCATAGGACAAAAGACATGACAACTTTCCTTCAAAAAAGACATCTAATATCAATGGCATGGCCTGCGAATAGTCTGGATCTCAACCCAGGCTCCAACCTGCAAAGCTGATCTGGCAACAGCAATAAAAGGCAGACAGAGCTGGATTGGTGAAGAATACTGTTTGACATTAGTTAATTCCATGTCTGAGAGAATTCAAGCTGTTATAAAATCCAGCGCTGGTGCAACCAAGTACTGATGTGTTTTTCTCACGATTCCATAATCATTTCCTCAGAACTAAGTGATTCCATATTTGTTCCTCTGTGTGATCTTAACCAAAAACAACTGTGACTGACTACAAAAATGCCAGAAATTTGGAATAGATAAAAAAAAAATTAAAAATACATATAATATATATTTTGTGTGTGTGTGTGTGTGTGTGTAGTTTTGTGGCCTGTCTATGGAAGCAAATCTGTCTCATCAGACTTTCAAATATTACCACCTCTTTGCACTGAAATTATGCACATGAATATAATTGCTCTTGAATTGAACTCGTGAATTTTCAAGAACACGTTTTCACTCTTATTACACAAGGTTAATAAATTCAGATAAAAAAAAATTCAAGCTTAAAAAAATTAAACAATATATTTTGAAGTTGCTCAAATTCGATAGACCAAATTCAGATGCCAAAATACAAGTTAAAAAATTCAGATACACATCCGGGATACAAAGGATAAGCAATTGATTCATTTGAATTTTCTGTTCCACCTTAAATGGTGCAGTAGTTGCATTCTGTTGCCGCTAGATGGCAACATACGAACACAACTTCCATACAATGGAAAAACTACACATTTATCTTCCTTCCGCGGATATCTTTATTTTTAAAGTTTGTCAAAAATCTGAAAGGCTCACTAAAGACACAATATAACAGACTATTGATATCCTGAAGATGAAGAAATTTTACTGTGGAATTTTTATATACATATGGACACAGCTTCCAGTGAACTACTGTAATACTGCACTGACTCCAGTGATGTGTAGAGACTGTAGGAGTGTAAAACTCCAGTGTACTGGCCTCATAGTTTCAGTATGGAATTAAAGTGCATTCACCACAGGGAGACCAAAAACCACGGTGTTTATTAACTCTACTGAGATAAACAGGTGTTTATAGGACTGACTGTGATCATGTCTTCAGTGTTCACTAACCTCAGTGTCACAGCAATGTAGATTTTTCCTTTGTGTTATTCATTAATGGAGCTGTCTCTAAATCCTCTGTTATCTTCTTCCTGTAGATCCTCCCACTCCTTCACTGACTATAGAACCAGAGGGAGATGTGTTCAGTGGAGACTCTGTCACTCTGAAGTGTGAGATTAAGAGTGATCTTAGATGGACATATTATTGGGAGAAGTGGAATACACGGAGTTGGTGGAGTGAAGTGTCTCAGTCTGGGTCTTACACTGTAAACACAGACACTCTCACTATAAGATCTATCACAGACAGAGATCAGTACCGATGCAGAGGGTGGAATTCTGACAGATCACTATCATCATATTACAGTAACACCTTTACTCTCACTGTGAAGGGTGAGTGCTTTAACAGTTTTTTTTAAAGCATTTTCATGTTTACAGCAGCAGTTCTAAGAGTTCTGTCTATTAATGTTTGCATTAAAAATCTGAAAAAATGATTAATATCTCTTAATACTTTACATTTAGTTCTGACTGATCAATGGTAAACTCTGCAGTTTCAGGATGAACAACTATTGTACGTCATATATAATTATGAAGTATTAAATAAACTAATGAACACAGCATGAATTAAACTTCAGCGTTCCTTACATTTTCCTTTTTTATGAACTGTATCCACCCACAATCCAAAAACACATGTTAGTGGAGGGATTGGCTGTGCGGCATTGTCCACCGGTGTGAATGTGTGAGTGTGTGATGCCCAGCGATGGACTGACACCCTGCAGTAATTTCCCCAACAGAATTGTGATGGCCTTTAATGCATTGCCACCTGGTGCCCAAAGATCACAGCCATCATTACTGAAAGGCTTTCAGGCTTGTCCCTTGCACAGAGATTTTAATTCAATACGCTGTACATTCTGTGGATTCTCTGAATTGTTTAGTCATATTATGCGCTGTAGCTGATGGAATCCCTAGACTAGATTTGAAGCTGTGTAAAAGAGAGACAGACTTGTTTAGACCTGTTTAGACCACTGAGTTTTCAGTACAGAGTAAAATATAATATCCACTAAAACTGTGCCAAAATGATTTTCTGGGTGTATTCCATCATTCCTAAAAAAAAAAACTCATTTAAAATATTCTGCATGAAGAGCACAGTTCTGGAGCCAGCTGTGCAGACTCAAAAGGCAGCTAAGAGCCCAAGTTCACTTCCAAAAGGTGGAATAGGACCAGAATTCACTAAACAGGTTTTACACAGAATTGAGCTCAGCTGAACAGCTTGTTAAATCCTGACACTTTACAATAAAAACTGAGCAGAACAGAACCATTCCACGCAACATTCGATCCACACACACACACACACTGGTGAGAAGTAGCAACCAAACGCACACAGTGTCCTCTCAGCCAGTAACGACTGTCCACCTGGAGGACTGCATCAGCCACTAGGGGGTTCCCCCACGATAGAGTGCCAATCCATATCTGGGCATACACACACACAATCACACACACAGACATTCATTCACACACACACACATTCATTCACACACACCAGGACAGTGTTTTTGAGTAGCCAATTCATATAACCTCCATGTTTATGGTCTCTGGAAGGAAACCGGAGACCCCTGAGGAAATACTCACACACACACACACACACACACGGGAAGAACATGGAAACTAAATGTCAGCAAGTTTGATTCCTGAAAGACAGTGGACAGCAGCTTGTCTTCTAATATTTCTGTAGACTGAATCTCCCACTATTAACTCAGCTGGTGTGAGACACTGCAGTAAAACTCTGTGGAGGATCTGTCCAGATGAATATGGAGGAAAGGTTGTTGTAGGGACATTCAGAGAGAGCAGATACTGCAGAAAGTACTGCTCACTGTGTGATATTTCATAGACGTGGTGTTTAAAGAACACAGTATGTTACTAAAATGAGAGGCAAAAACTGAGTTGTGTATTAACTCCATTGAGATAAACTGTGTTTAAAAGACTGACACTGTGTGGTCATCTCTTCAGTGTTCATTAACCTCAGTGTCACAACTATACAGAGTTTTAATGTGTGTTTTTTCTTAATGGAACTGTCTCTAAATCCTCTGTTCTCTTCTCCCTGTAGCTCTACCCACTCCTTCACTGACTGTGGAACCAGAGGGAGATGTGTTCAGGGGAGAGTCCGTCTCTCTGAAGTGTGAGATTAAGGGTTATAGTGGATGGACATATCAGTGGGAGAAGAGTAAAGGCAGTGGATGGACTACAGTGTCTCAGTCTGAGTATTACACTGTAAACACAGACACTCTCACCATCGGAGAAGATTATGTCTCTAATAGAGATCAGTACCGATGTAGAGGACAGAAAACTGGCAGATCACTATCATCATATTATAGTGAACCTTTTACTTTCACTGTGAAGGGTGAGTGCTTTAACACTTTGTGTTTTCCTCTTTACCACAGCAGTACCGTATTTTCCGCACTATAAGGCGCACCTAAAAAACTCAAATTATCTCAAAAGCCGACAGTGCGTCTTATAATCCGGTGCGCCTTATATATGGACCAATATTGAGCCAGGTCTCGCAACTACGGTAAATAGCCGCCTACTTCATTTTCTTCCGCGCGCTGTGCATGCTGGGTATATACCGATATATATATTTCATTTCCATTTGTTTTTTATGTAAAGACCCCAAAATGGCTCCTATTAAGAGACACGCATATGACGCAGAGTTTAAACTCAAGGCGATCAGTCACACAGAAGAACACGGGAATAGAGGAATAACTTAGTAAAGTGAGCTTTACGTGTTTATTTTGTGTGTTGTGTGATTTTAACGTTTGAGCAACGTTGAGTTATTGATATATTGTTATCGCTTTGCACTATTTCGAGTGTTACTATATTGTGATTATTATTATTATTGAATCGAGGAAAAGTCCCCCCCCCCCACTATGTGGGGTATATTGACATTGCACTACATGTTTTACCTTAAACTACGCTGGGTTGTAATCTATTAATAAAGTTGAACTGACCTATCTGACTGTTTTGTTGACATTCCCTTTAGCGCAGCTCCATCTAATTGATGCATAACGTAACCCCCAGCCTCTACTGTAGCGTCTATTGTATGCGCCTTATAATCCGGTGCGCCTTGTATATGGACAAAGTTTTAAAATAGGTCATTCAATGAAGGTGCGCCTTATAATCCGGTGCGCCTTATAGTGCGGAAAATACGGTACATTCTATATATTCTATCTATAAATATTTAATAGTAAAGTGACGAACCTTCTCTTTACACTCACACCTTCAGTGTTTGTCTCAGCACAGGCTCCAGCAATATATCTTCACCACAATCATTTATAAATAACATACTGTAAATGCCTTGTTATTTGAATGAATATCACAGTAACACTTTATATTCACTAAATAAGTGCAGACTGACTAATGGTAAACACTGCATTTATCAGAGGGAAGAAATCTTAAGGTACATTTTATATTATGATGAACTGCTATTAAAAACTGCATTAATCATTAAAAAATCAATCAGTTTATTATTTAATGATTAATTTAACCTTAAATTGTAACATCAGATTAATTCATTCATTAATAAACACTCAAATAAACATTTTATTTGTTTGTAAATTTGTTCCTTCATTATCAGATGTGATCATCTCTTCACTGTACACTTCATTATCACAGCTGTACAGATGTTTACGTTGTGCATTTTTCACTGAGGTCATAAGTGAATTGAACATGACCAGTCTCCTCCTTTCTGTAGAACCACTAGTTTTCCTTAATTATTCATTGATCACTCTATGACTATCATTTATTAATATGTTATTTAAGAATTTAAACATAACTCTGTGTTGTTGTTTTTTTTTATCATGATACATGAGAACTGCTGCCCTGAACATATCAGTGTTTACACTGATGAAACATTTCTGATCCATTAAAGCACCTGGAAACTAAATAACTGAGTTAGTAAAATAAAACACAGACATATATATGAGAGGGTAGCCTCCACGACCAGGACTGGGAACACATGCCTTAATGAAACTGATTCTAAACATTAATGAAAATACTGTATAAACTATAAAGTAAATAATATTCATTAGAAATAACGGAGAGGTTTTATTTTTAAATTATTTTACAGTATACCCATATATTGAACTGTCCTTATGTGATTGTCTCAATGCCACTGAATAATAGAAATGTTTGGCAGATCATTTGAAGAGTTTTAGGTTGGATGCTTACTTTGTGTGTGCTTTATCTTCATCAACAGAAAAACCTAAACCTGAACTCACATCAAGCCGTAAAGGACCTGCAGTGAGAGGACAGTCAGTGGTTCTGTTCTGTGAGCTGGATCAGTCTGCTGGGTGGACGTTTTACTGGTCCAAACACACACATAACCCTGAGAATGAGACCTGCACTGAAACACACTCCTACACCATCAGCTCAGTCAGTGACTCTGATGGAGGACAGTACTGGTGCAAAGCTGGGAGAGGAAACCCACTCTACTTCACCCACTACAGTGATGCACTCTGGGTAAACGTTACTGGTGAGTCACACACGGTCTGATAAGACAGTGACACTGACCGTATAGTAGTACCATATTGTTACATGATGGGGCGTAGTGTCGCAGTTACACAGCCGCAGTTACATTTGGACTTGTGAAGACAGTGAAGAAAAAAGCAACGGATATGAAGCAGACCACAGAAACAGAGGAGCTGCTGTCTGAACACAAACACACAACAACCTTTCTAATATTTATAATATATTGACATATATTTTGAAGTATTTTCCATTTTATCGCCTACTAGTAAAATATTTCTCAAGCTTCTGTGCTGATACGTGCATTGTCCTGTCACAGGTTCATTCAAAGTCTTTATTTTTTTGTAATGTACAACCCACGTTTTAAAAAAGTTGGGACACTGTAAAATATACATAAATGTAAATAAAAACAGAATGCAATTATTTGCTAATCTTACAGACCCATATTTAATTCACAATAGAACATAGAACACAAGTGACACATTTTACCATTTCATGAAATGTATTAACTCATTTAGAACTTGATGGCAGCAGCAAAATAAAGAATTGGGTACAGGGTCATGTCAGCCACTGTGTAGTATCCCCTCTTCTTTTAACCTCAACAGTCTGTATAAATCTGAGAAGTGAGGACATCAGTTGTTGGAGTTTTGGCAGAGACTGCTCCCTGGGAGCCGAGATGGTTGGCAGCCCCTTGCTCCGACTGTGTGTGTGTTCCCTGCCCCTAGCGTGTGTTTGTGTGTTCACTACCACAGATGTATCAAATGCAGAGAAGTAATTTCCCTGTGGGGATCAATAAAGGTGTTTCTTCTTCTTTTTCTAAATGTTGTCCCATTCTCAGGTTTCCTCGCAGAGTCCAAAAACACACGTTGGTAGGTGGAATGGCTACTCAAACTTGTCCATAGGTGTGAGTGTGTGCATGAATGTGTGAGTGTGTGTTGCCCGGCAAAGGACTGGTGCCCCCTCCAGGGTGTGCTGCCACTTTGCACCCAGTGATTATGGGTTAGGCTCTGGACCCACTGGGACTCTTCTTTTGTGAAGCCATGTTGTTGTGATGGATGCAGCATGTGGTTTATCATTGTCTTGCTGAAATATACAAGGCCTTCTCTGAAAGAGACGTTGTCTGGATGGGAGCATGTGTTGTTCTAAAACCTCTCTACACTGTTCAGCACTGATAGTGCCTTTCCAGATGTGTAAGCTGCCCATGCCATAGGCAACAGTTCAACCCCAAACCATCAGAGATGCAGGCGTTTAAAATGTGTGCTGATAACTTGCTGGATGGTTCCTCTCTTATCAAGTCTGCAAGACACAGACTCCATTATTTCCAAAATGAATTTCAAATTTTGATTTCTCTGACCACAGGACTGTTTTCAAATTTGCCTCAGTCCATTTTAAACATGTTTGCTGGCTTCCCTGGGCCTATAGTGTTACTGGATCGTGTTCACCTATCACTGCTTTTTTGCATGATACAGATTTAACTCGCATTTGTGGATTGCACAGTGAACTGTGATTACAGACAGATTTCTGGAAGCGTTCCTAAGCCCATGCCATGATTTCCAGGACGAAATCAGATCTGTTTTTAATGCACTGCCTGAGGGCACAAAGATCACCAGCATTTACCATCATCTAGTATTTTGTGCCCCGTCCCAACTTTTCTGAGAGGTGTTGCTGCCATCAAGTTCTAAATGAGTGGATATTTTTCATGAAATAGTAAAATGTCTTTCAGCATCTGTGTTCTACTGTGAATGAGATACTATGAGATACGCAAGTCCATGCATTGTGATTTTATACAGCATCCTAATATTTTTGGAATTGGGGTTGTACATATCTGTGTTAATTTTAATGTGAAAATGGGGAGATTTGGGCTTTTTTAGTTTGGTGTCAATTTGGTGTCAACATTTTAAGGGCTTTTGGAAATGGCCTGTTGCTCTATTTATTTATGAAATCTACTTTTTTTTTTACCAATTTTTGTCTCATAAACATGGCGATGCCTCCCTAACAGCAACAAGTGATATAGATCCACTTACAATATCATTGACTCTGTCACCGATATTGTGCATGTATTTGATATGGTCTTAGTTCATTTGTACAGCATTTATCAAGAGTATGTTTAGCAGCTTGTTGTATCTTCACTTTTTCAGCAACGTCTCAAGGTGTTTCTCTGGTGGTCAGTCCCAACAGAACTCAACACTTTAGTACTGACTCTCTCTCACTGAGCTGTGAGGGACAGAGGGACTCTACTGGATGGAGAGTGAGACGACACACACACAGTGAGAAGGTGTCAGATTGTTCATCAATTACAGGATCTACCTGCAACATCAGCTCCCTCTCCTCATCCCACACTGGAGTGTACTGGTGTGAGTCTGAATCTGGAGCAGGCAGTGAACCTATCAACATCACAGTGCACAGTGAGTCTAATTTATTCTTACTACTAATAAGAGTCCAATATCTAGTAAGATATTTTAATGAACATGACCAGTTAATTATATGCATATAATTATTATTATTATTTATTATTTTTATTATTATTTTTCTTTTTTTTATAATTTTCTTATTATTTATTATTCTGGGGGCGGCACAGTGGTGCAACATGTTGATGTAGCCACACAGCTCCAGGGTCCTGGGGTTGTGAGATCAAACCCTGCCTTTGGGTCACTGCCTGAAATGTTTGGTGTGTTCTACACCTGTCAGCATAGGTTTCCTCCAGGTGCTTCTGTTTCCTCCCAAAGTCCAAACAAACATGATGTTTTTCATTCATTCATTATCTCTAAGTGCTTATTCATTCCAGGGTTGTGGTGGGTCCATTGCCCACCTGGAAATATTGGGCGCAAAGCAGGAATACACACACATACATACACACAAACACTCACACACACTTGGTCGCCAATCCACGTACCAACGTGTGTTTTTGGACCGTGGGAGGAAATCCATGCCGAGATGAGGAGAACACACCAACATCACAGACAGTCACCCGGAGCGGGACTTGAACCCACAACCTCATCCCTGGATCTGTGTGACTGCGACACTACCTGCTGCACCACTGTGCTGCCCAATACATGATGTGCTAAAGGGAATTAAGGGCACAAAAAAGAAAAAAAAAATGAGCAGAGATCTCAATTGAGATGGTTTCAAACTGGAGGAAGAGATTTCCAAAGTTTGAGGCCAGCAATGCTGAAAGATCTACCACCCATAGTAGAAAGTGTCAAGAGTTAGAAGATCAACAAGAGGGACAGTATGAAGGAATGAAATCAGAGAGATATGTAGGATCATTATTTTAAATGAAGTTTGCTTTTGATTTAACAAATCCATACAATCGAGAGATTATCTGGAAACAAACTTTGTTCTTCACACACGCTCAACACATCTACTACTTTTTAGAAAAGAAAATTGACTTGTACTGTATTTGTGTGTTTATATTTATTGTAATTATATATACTTTTATCCAAACACTAGGTTAGGAGATACATAACTTAAAATAATAATAATCTTAGGTGTCTATGAGATTCTACACTACTGTGGGTGGACTGGCTGTGTGAAGTTGTCCTAGTTGTGAGTGTGTGGTGCCTGCGATGGTGTTTTCCTGCCCTGTGCCCAGTGATTGTGGGCAGGCTCTGGATAAATCACAATGTTTAACAAGATGAAGTGGTTACAGAGGTAAATGGATGGATGAATAAATGAGTGAATGAAGGAATGAATGGATGAATTTTCATCCTATCCCAAAAGAACATATTCTGTGCTTTATTCCAGTGATCAAGGTCTCTGTGGTAAAAGGGGAAAAACTTCTTAAATCTACCATTTCTTTCACATTCCTTTCAACACATAATTTACCCCGAATATCTGCTCCAAATCACTCTTCAAATGTTCCTACAGATGGTTCTGTAATCATGGAGAGTCCTGTTCGTCCTGTGACTGAGGGAGACTCTCTGACTCTACGCTGTTTATATCGTGACCCAAAGCCCTCAGTCCTCACAGCTGATTTCTATAAAGATGGATCACTCCTCCAGACCCAGACTACAGCAGAGATGACCATCCACACTGTCTCACAGTCAGATGAAGGTCTCTACCACTGTAACAACTCACAGAAAGGAGAGTCACCAAAGAGCTGGGTCTCAGTCAGAGGTTTGTAGCTTTCAACATGAAACATTTTAATAAAATTACACTTTTACAGTCATCTATATTCACTGGTGCGTTTATTTCTGTGCATCTGATTCAGGAGCTTCGTTCTCAGTGTTGGGAGTGCTCAGTAGTGTAATGGCAGTGATCCCATATATAATGGTGTCCATCGTGCTGGGAGTCAAATGCTACAGAGCTCGAGGTATGAGCTCAGTCTTCTTGTAATCATGGGCAAACTGATTTCTTTTGGCATTTTAACTGAAAATGTCACTTATCGTCACTTCACTCACAATTTTGTGTAAAATCATATTGTGTATGTGTAATATCATTCTTCTGTTGTCACTGATTCACCTCCTAGATACACAGTATTATTCATAAAAATGACATATTTAGAGGATTGGCATACAACAGAAATTATAATCATAAATACAGCTTTATGAAGGAACATACTTTCAGTCTTAATAACTACATATAATAATTCTAAAAGTGTCAGGACCGGGCGGACTGACGAAGGCGGACGCACACGCTATAACACTATTTATACAAAAGACAACAGACAGACTTGGATAACTTGACATAAAACTTATATAAAGAATGGCAGAGAGACTTGGACATATAGAAAGAAGCAGACTAAACCTAGACAGAGGAAGCTAAACAGACAGAGAGATAATGAGACTAGCCTAGACATGGAGAGCTAAAGAGACAAACCTAGACATGGAGAGCTAAACAGAGACCCAGATTAGAGAGACAGATACAGAGGAACCTAAACTAGAGACAGATACAGAGAGACCTAGACTAAGTGACAGATACAGACAGACCAGTATAGGGAATTACTTGCTGACTAGAGACAGAGGGAAATACTGACAGACCAGAGACAGGGAAATGCTAACAGACAAACCAAACAAGTACACGAAGCACAAGGAAGAAACAGACAGACCAGACTGACATACAAAGGGAAGCAAATCAAAAAGTGAGGAACAGACTAGTGAAAGACAAGTGAACTTCCAACAAAGAAAAAATGCGACAAAGGAACTTAAATACACACAAGGACAGCTGAGACAGATAACGAGGGGGCAGGATTACAAATGAGACACAGATGGAAACACTGATGAGGAGGTGGAACTAAGACGTGACAAGGGCAGAGACATGAACCATAATAAACAGAACCATGTGCTCTTGCACATGGTGGGAAAACAGACACATGACAGGACCAGAGCATGACAAAAAGCAATGAAAAATATGAGAAATGTCCATACAGAAGTTTTTTAAAGAGATGTGGTCTATTGTTCAGTGTATGTATTAGATTTTATTATATCAAAAATGTGCGTGTATTATATATAGCTTAGGTTTGACTGTGTAGTAACACATTAAACTAATCCATTGTGGCCTTTTTGTGTATGTCACAGCTAAACCTGCAGATGAAGATGAAGATGAAGAAGTTGAAAACAACAGAACAGAGTAATCGGAGAAAACCCAGAACATATCTGAAAGTGTTGAAAGTTTTTTTCTTTTTTTATTATTTTTATTTTTGTACGCCACATTTATGAACTGGAATAGCCGGTTTCGTCATCTAGTGTCAGTGAGTGAAGTGAGTTATTAGAAATGAGTTATTATTTTTGATAAGATGATTAACTCAGGTTTTCTCCTTGCTTTGAGAAAGGTGTTTTTCTTGGTTTATTAATATGAAGTATGAAAGCTTTTTATATAATTAGATTATTTTTAAATATATTTTTTATCATTTAAATTTATTCTATTATTTTATATTCCTTTTATTACATTAAATTTTATTTGACTTATTATTTTAACCATTTATGTGCAGCACATGAACTTAGAATAAGGAAGATAACAAAAGCATATGCTCAGTATAATTAAATGTAATTATAATTAAGCAGTTACTAAAATTGTTTTTTTCCATAGAATAATTCGTTTTATTCTCAAATATACTTTGTTAAATGTTTACTTTTACTTTTTATTATTGTTTTTCTTTATTTCAAAGACATTTTATGTTTCTTATTTTGTGGTACATCTATTTTTTTTTTTTTTTTTACATTTCTTAGTCCTTTACTTTTTGGTGGCATGGAGACCCAGCCGGTAGTGTCACTGTCACACAGCTCCAAGGTCTTAGGTTTGTGTGTTTGGATGATTCTGAGAAGAGTTTTCTATGTTCTCCCTGTGTCGGTGTGGGTTTCCTCCAGGTGCTCTTGTTTACTTCCACAGTCTAAAAACACACATTGGTAGGTGGACTGCCACTCAAAAGTGTCCATAGGTCTGAGTGAATGTGTGAGTGCCCTGTGAGGAACTGGCAACCTGTCCAGGCACCCAGTGATTCTGGGTAGGGTCCGGAACCTCTGCAACACTGAACTGGATAAGAAATTACAGACAATAAATGATTTAATTTAACATTAACCATTATCTGTAATGATTTGGTTTCAAGAAAAATGCATTACAAAATATTCTTTTATTCATTCATTGTCTTATCCAGTTCAGGGTCACGGTGGGTTCGGAGCCTACCTGGAATCACTTGGCACAAGGCGGGAACACACTCTGGAGGTGTCCACAACACACATAAAGATTGTATTAGTAAACTCCCTGGTCCTACTCTCTGTGAGCCAGGATACATTCGGGCGACTCCTTCATTTACTGGTAAAAGCTCCAGCTGTATGGCTGCCAGCCTGGTACTTCAGAGTACCCCCAAACTCGCCTGGTACCGCTCACACTGTGCAGCTCCTGTAGGAAAGAAATATCACTTTTCAAGGGGGTTGGTTCCAGAGCCCACATTGTGTGTAGAGGTGAGTTGAACTATAACTAGTTGGTACCTCTCAAATTCCTGCACAAGTTCCAGATCCTTCCCCCACAGTGAGGCTACATCCCATGTCCCAAGAGTCAGTTTCCCAGTTTGTTGACAAGGTCCATGCCACCAGGGACCCCATCACCACCACCCTGTACTGCACTACACCCTTACCCTGGACCTTGGTGATGGTGGGTCCATATGTCCCTCCCATATTGCTTTTTTGGGATGAGCCCAACTGGGTTACATGGGCTGCCTTGCTCTAAGGGTAGGTCCCGGTGACCCACAGCTCCCAACAATATAGCCCTGGATGCTATTAAACCACACAAGCACTCCCACCATGACCCTTGACCAAGGCCCAAATCCAGAAAAGGTGTAACTTATTTTATGCACATTTTGTAATATTTCTTGTATTTCATTGGTTTATTCCACATTAAATTTTGGTGAAACTTTATTCCTTTGTTCTGTGTTCACTCAATTTGAGCAAAGTTACAATTCTGTATCTGAATCCAGAATAGATTATTTTTTATTTTAAGTTCTGGTCTGGTGTCTTGGGCACAAACTCAAGTTTCCCCTTTATGCAATGACTTCAAACATCTCATTGCTCCATGTTCCCATACATACAAACATATACACACAAATACCAACTGCATTCTGTTCTAACTGCAGCTGGTAGTGTATATAAGGCTGTCACACCTCTTTGTATTTCAGTAATTTTGTGACGTCCTAATATTTTGGTCAGAACATCTCCATCATCAGTTGGTCTTGTGGGGTGTTCCTCATATGCAATGGTTAGTATTTACCAAAAGTGGCTCAAGGAATGACAACCAGTCAACTACCGGGTCATAGGCAACCAAAGCTCACTGATGCACTTGGGGAGTAAAGACTACTCCATCTGGTCCAAACCCCCACAAGAGCTACTGTAGAACAGATTGATGAATAAGCTAATGCTGATTCTGAAAGAATGCTCTTGGAACACACAGTGGATCGCAGCTTGTACTACAGTGGCTTTAGGATCAGATCAAATGGGCTATTAATGCAGCTCCTGAAGTCAGTTTCTCTGCCACAGGAGGTAAGAAAATAATAATAAAAAAAGTAGTAATAATAATACTAACAAAAAAGGGGAAACGTAAGAGGAAGGTGAAATACAAAGTCAGATCCAAATCCACCGCCCTTGAATAAATACTGACACAACACAACCACTGCAAAACATTTAAACTCATTTTAACTGGTAAATCCCATGTGAATAGGGCTGGTTCCTCTAATGTTGGTGGTACATAAATTGAGCAGAGTTTTCTTGAAGGAGGCAGAGAATACTGGTGCATCTCAATAAATTAGAATATCATCAAAACGTTATATACAGTGGTGGGACAATGAAACTGAAACACCTGGTTTTAGACCACAATAATTTATTAGTATGGTGTTGGGCCTCCTTTTGCGGCTAATACAGTGTCAGTTCGTCTTGGGAATGGCATATACAAGTCCTGCACAGTGGTCAGAGGGATTTTAAGCCATTCTTCTTGCAGGATAGTGGCCAGGTCTCTACGTGATGCTGGTGGAGGAAAACGTTTCCTGACTCACTCCTCCAAAACACCCCAAAGTGGCTCAATAATATTTAGATCTGGTGACTGTGCAGGCCATGGGAGATGTTCAACTCCACTTTCATGTTCATCAAACCAATCCTTCACCAGTCTTGCTGTGTGTATTGGTGCATTGTCCTCCTGATACACGCAGCGTCTTCATGACACAATGTTTGAACCATTGGATGCACATGGTCTTACTGGTGCAATGTGCAATTAATGAAGATTGGACACCAGGCTGGTCCAATTTAGCCATGAAATCTCCCACACTAAAATAACAGGTGTTTCAGTTTCATTGTCTAACCCATGTAGAATCCTGAGTTTACCAGTGGTAAATACAACTTTGTCCACCTTTCGAGTGCAATTCACAAGTCGGAAAAATGGTATTTCCCAGTTTCCAACATCACTTAAATGCAGCATAACACCAGGCTTGTAAATGCAGGAAAATGGCTGCTGCTTGTTCACTTTGTCTTTTTCTTGCATAAGAAGATGTTTTAGTGAAATAATGAACAATTTTAATAAAATGAGAATAAGAAGTTTAAGTTATATTGCATCTTTCACAAATCCAAGGATGCTTTACAGAGTGTTAAAATATAAAAATAAAAAAAATGTAACAAGGAGAAAGAGAAGAGGAAAATTTTCAGCTGAAACTTAAAGGAACACAGTGACGAGCAGAGATGAGAGATCAAGGCAAAGTGTTCCAAAGACTGGGGGCAGCAGCACTAAAGGACCTGCAACCTATGGATTAGTGTCTGGTATATTGGACTAGAAGGCCAGTGTTGGTAGATCTAACTATCTTTTGGCTTCTTCTTGGCATTGACTTTCTACAGCAGTGAAACTTAATGCACAGCAGATTTTATCTCACTGTGTGTTATTAATTTATTTGTGGCAGGTTGCTACACTATCTACTTCATCTCTGATTTTCTACAAGTTTAGGAACACTTGGTCATTAAATTACAATACAAAATACATGCTATCAAATACACCAAATACACCAAATCATTAACAGTCATTCAATTGTAAGTTCACGGTGGCGGTGTGTCTGGAGCCAAACCCGCATTCATTGGGTGCAAAGCGGGAACACACACTGGAGGGGTCACCAGTCCATCACAAGGTGACACACACTCACACCTATGAACACTTTTGAGTCGCCAATCCACCTACCAATGTGTGTTTTTGGACCATGGGAGGTAACCAGAGCATCTGGAAGAAGCCCATGTGGAACTCCTCACAGACAGTGACCCAGAGCAGGACTCCAGATCCCTGGAGCTGTGTGACTGTGACACTAACTGCTGTCAAAATAAAGATTGACTCAAAAGCATCAGACTAAAAACACTTGCAGTTTTGTATGTGAACACCATTCATCCTCCCTCTTAGCTACTGTTTCTGTCTAGTTTATCATATCACCATTTAGCATTCATCTATTTCCCTCTTTTATTTCCTTCCTCTCTCATGTTTCTGAACCTCTCTGCTCTCACTGTTGTGGCTTCACTTGCTGCTCCCACTCTTGATCTAGTAAAACAGTAAACAGAAATAATATTTGATAGACACAACAATTTGACATATAGCTTCAAAAACTATGTACGCACTTTTAGACTACTCATCCCAATTCCTCTGTTGTATGTTCTCTCTGTCTAAGCCTTTTTCCTCTCTCATCAGCCCTCTCTATTATCTTACCTCCATTTTTTTCTCTTCTCTCTCGTGTCCTGTATTTCCAATCCTTGACTTCTTGCTCCTGTACTCCTACAGTAGTATATCTTAATTTTCTTCTCTCAACTACTTTTTAAACTATTTGCTACTTTTATTAATTATTTGTTCTTCAGTCTTTTCTGTTCTTTATTCCTTTTCTTTATTGTTCTCATTTAAAAACTTTTATCCTCAGTCTACCCCTGTTCCTCTTCTCAATTCTTTGGACCCAGTTGAACAAAGAGATTAAATTAATACATTCTCCATAATTATGCAATATCATTTTCTTTTTAATGCCACCTTTTTGGCAAAACCTTCAGATATTTATTAGAACACAAATGAAAATCTACATTGTTTGTGTAGGTGTTGGATGTAGGGTTGGTGTCATTTTCACTTGAAAATGAAGCAGGATTGGTATAGTTCTGGCAGTGCTGCCTTTTATTTTCAGTCTCACAACTGTACAGGAGCCACACTCTGCTCTACTCTACTCTCGCTACATTACTTCCACTTGCCATATACATCATGTAACTTCTTTAACTAATAACACATCTGACTGAATATTTGTGTTACTAAATAATTTGGACTTACTTGCTGCAAGAATAAATCCTTCAAATACAAAAGTGATTAAAAAAAATTAATCAAATCGATCCAATCAATTAGCCCAATTTACCTTTACAGGTTTAACACACTCAGGTTCGGGTCATAAAAAAATGATCTTAGGAAACCCAGGCCTTTGACTGGACAGAACTTTTAACTCAAATGGTGCACCTGTGGCATTACTCAAAGAATACTTTGTGGCACCTTTATGAAATGTATGAGTTCATTACCTCAGGGGACATGATTATCTATCTATTCAACAGTGTAGGCACTTGTATAAGGCCGCACTTTATTTTGCTCTTGATTGTTGGTCCGTTCTCAATCTAGCAATGACACTGTTTTCGACATTGATGTGTCTGAAACACTCATAATAGCACCATTTACAATACCATGCGAGTGTCACCTCTGAGTTGAGAATGATCCACCACCCAGATATCTGGGCAATAGCAGTCCTGTGGTCAAAAACTGTACAAAGATCAGTGTGACAAAGGGTACGGTGGCTAAGGAAGCCCAAACTCACTGCAAATTAAAACAAGCTGCAAAAGCACAAAACACATCCATCAAGATTACACTCTACATTCTTATTGTTTCTGCTTAAAAGAAGTGTTAGACTTGATTTTTCCTTCATATCAAACACAAGTTTATTAAATGCAATATAAGCAATGATTCAGGTTCTGTTCTGTTTGTGATGTGAAGAAAATATCTAACACTTGTTTTAAACAGAAATAGGAATCATGAGTGTAATCTGCTGTAAGCTTTGCACACAAACGGAGTCAGATTCTGGCAAGACTTTGTTGTTCTGTGTATACACATCATGTCTCTGGGGTGCAGCATCTTTCAGGGTTCTCCAGAAAACATCCATTGTGTTGTAACTGGATTTGCTGCGTTTCTGAACTTGCATCGCTTTTGTGAAATGAAGCCCAGGTTTTGTTGTTTTAATGGATGTTTTGTCTTTTTTTCATTTTTCCTTCAGTCTATAATTGTAATCAATATCTACATATCTATGAAAGTTGGTTAAAATAACCATTAAATGTTGGTAAAAGAAACCATTTTGCTTCTTTTCTTAACTTCTACATTATATATGATACACAAATTATACTACTACCAAATTAAATACAGTTGCCTGTAATATATTTATTTGTATAAGACCTTTCATACATGAATGCAGCTCAAAATGTTTTACTTTGTTTTATGACAAAAGAGTAAACAATGTGAATTAAAAATGAGCATTATATCCTATCATTGAAGCTTTTTACTATTTCAATAAAATTCTATTTTTAGCCACAAGATACAATTGTTTTTAAAGGATTCTTCTTTTAACAAACTCTTTGGCACATTTACCTGCTATAAACATATTTGGAGGTTTACAATTACATACATCAACACAGTATATTAACTCCCTGTTATGGAGTTATATTTTGCTAAAAAATATAATAAAATAATATAATCCACAAGCAAAATATTAAGTTAATACATTGATGAGAATTAAATTATTTTGTTGCCGTTCTCCCTGTGTCCATGTGGGTTTCCTCCAGGTGCTCCGGTTTCCTCGCACAGTCCAAAAATACATTGGTAGGTGGATTGGTGACTCAAAAGTATCCATAGATGTGTGTGTGTGTGTGTGTGTGTGTGTGTGTGCTGCCCTGTGAAGGACTGGCGCCCCCTCCAGGGTGTATTCCCGCCTTGCGCCCAATGATTCCAGTTAGGCTTTGGACCCACCGCGACCCTGAACTGGATAAGCACTTACAGATAATGAATGAATGAAATTATATGTTTTCATATTTTATTTTTAACCATTTATTTTTTGTTTACAGGATCCAATTTATAAAGACGAGCGAAAAAGTACTCTGTGAAAGCATCTGCTAAGATGTGTGAGGCCTACAAGGCATACTTTGCTTTGCCTGTTGGGGTTCATGGCTTCCTAGGCAATCACAAGGATGAAAACTATACACAGCTGGTTCATTCATTTTCAGTAAAGCTCTTCAGGGTCCGGAGCCTACCAGAATCACTGGAAACTGGAGCACCTGAAGAAAACCCACATGGACATGAGGAGAACACAAACTCCTCACAGACGATCACCCAGAGCAGGATAGGAACCCAGAACCTTTATCACAAGTGGTGCACCTATGGCATTGCTCAGAATACTTTGTAGCACCTTTACAAATTGTATGAGTTCATTACCTCATGGGACATGTTTATCTATCTATTCCACAGTGTAGGCACTTGTATAAGGCCACACTTTATTTTGCATTTGTTTGTTGGCCCATTTTCAATCTAGCAATGACACTGTTTGCAACACTGATGTGTCTGAAACACTCATAATAACACCATTTACAATACCATGCGAGTGTCACCTCTGAGTTGAGAATGATCTACCACTCAGATATCTGGGCAATAGCAGTTCTGTGGTCAGAAACTGAACAAAGATCAATGTGACAAAGGGTACGGTGGCTAAGGAAGCCCAAACACATCCATCAAGATTACACTCTACATTCTTATTGTTTCTGCTTAAAAGAAGTGTTAGACTTGATTTTTCCTTCATATCAAACACCAAACACAACTTTATTTTTAAGTTCACTTTTCCCAGGACATGAACTTTGAACACTGTTGCCAAGGACAATATAACGACATGATGTGAGACTATATTTGGGGACTGATTCATGAAAGTGATTTTCAGTGCAGTCGTAAATTTCGGAAAACCACACACTTCTGAACGGTTTTTGGTTATCTTTGTAAATTTGAATTACGTACTCTTCTTTATTGATGGAAAGTGACTGGGCTTTTATAAAATTCTGTCATGTTTTCTTTGCTTCTGGGACAGCAAGGATACATGTGCACTATTGCAGAAAGAACTGGCCTTCTCTGAGAAAGTGATACATAGTACAGTAGCAAATCAAGAAAATCTACTCATTTTTGAGGTATTACATGCAGCATTGATCATATTTCATAACAATTTGTAGCAAACTGTTGATTGTTTCTATAATAACACACAAGCACAAGTCAGTTTCATGTTTTATCTCAATAAATACAAAACTAGTGTAGGTAATTGTCACAAAATCATGAGGAATGTTGATGTTTTTTATTAAGTTTATATTTGAGCAGTTGAAGTAAAACAGTTATAACCCAAAAACAAAGTGTGTTACATTGGTTTATCAGCAGACATTTTTTCGCAAAGACAATGTAGACCAAGAGAACATACATAGGAACACCTACCTTTTTTCTCACTGCCCATTTTATCAGCTCCACTGACCAAACTGAAGCACTTTGTAGTTCTGCAATTACAGAGTGTCATCCACCTGTTTCTCTGCATTATTATCATTTCACTCTGTGCTTCAGTGGTCAGGACCCCCACAGAAGAGGTTTGATTTGGGTTGTGGATCATTCTACTAAACAAAATGTAAACTTACCCACCTTGTTTTGTCTTAAAATGAATGTATATTTCATAAGAATAAAGTGCAATAAACATTGAACTGAGATCTGATGTTTATATGGACTACTTATGAAATATGAGGTGATATTACTGTATGGTATATCTCACCTTTTTAAAAAGGTTTTTAATAATTGGTCAATTTCCATGCTTCATAAAATTGTCATATCTAATAAGTACATAGTATGGTAAACACTGAACTGATATCTGATGGTTATATGGACTACCTATTAGAAATTCCTATTTTAAAAAGCAGCAAACATGACTCATCATAAACTGTTTACAAACTTTGGGATTTTGGAAACCATTTACTCCAAAACTATACAGTAGTATCACTTCATATTTCAAATTATTTTAAATACAATTGATATCGGTTAGTTGTATGGACTATTTATTAGAAATTCCTTTTTATAAAGCAGCAAACCTGACCAATTGTTAAACACAATGGACAGTTATAAGGATTTTGGATGCAATTTACGCAAAAGCAATACAGTAATATCACTTAAAGTCATAAGTGCATAGTATGGTAAACATTTAACTGATATCTGTTGGATTTATGAATTATAATAATAATAAAAAGCTTCATTAATAATATATTCTTATTTTACTCATCAATTTATAGTATATTTCTCAAAGATGTAGACTTTACAAACGTCCACAAATTTTCATGATTTTTACTGGCTTTAAATGTCTTTGAAAAGTTTGTTTCTTGTAAAGCCTCTCTATCCAGACTCGGGCTTGTGGATGGGGTCAGTGCAGTTCTGCTCACTCTTCATGGACCTTTGGGGGAAAAGGATCATCAATGAGTGCTTGTTTGGCTAATAACATTTAAATTACGGCTTACATCACAGAAAATATCAATAAGAGCTGAACCTAATTTAATTCACACATACAGTGATCTAATGATGATCAAATCAACATAAATGTCACTTCTTTAAACTGTCTAAATGTTCTAATACACCTCTTCTAATGAGTGAATCTTGCTGAAACTTGGTGTACACAGACAACTATCTCCATTAAAGAGCATTATTAATATAATGGGATGATGTGGAGCAGCCGCATATGAACCTAATGTCAACATGACCCGTGCCAATGCGCTGGAGCAGCATAAAACCCTCCAGTTTTGGGCCACGGAGCAGTGGAACTTACATTTACATTTATGCATTTGGCAGACGCTTTTATCCAAAGCGACTTACAAAAGAGGATCCAACATTCAAACTACAGCACAAATTATACAAAATACCTTACATTAAGTGCAATATGCCAGGAAGTAATAAGTGCATTAAAGAAAGACATTCAGTGCAAGAGATACTCTCGGAAAAGCTGGGTTTTCAAGGATTTCTTGAATGCGGAGTGGGTCCCTGTTGCTCTGATAGTGCTTGGAAGCTCGTTCCACCAGCATGGTACCAGAGATGAGAATAGCCTCCACTGACCTGTACGGGGGGTTGGTCGTGTTAGTTGGCGCGCCTTTGAAGAACGGAGAGGGCGGGCGCTAACGTATGGTTTTAAGAGTCTATTGAGGTTGATGGGAGCAGAACCTGTGAATACTCTGAAGGCCATCATTAGTGATTTAAATTTGATGCGAGCAGCTAAGGGTAGCCAATGCAGCTCAACTAATATGGGCGTGACATGTGCTCTTTTAGGCTGGTTGAAAACCAGGCGTGCTGCAGCATTCTGGATCATCTGTAGCGGTCTCACAGCACAGGCTGGAAGACCTGTCAGGAGGGCGTTGCAATAGTCAACACGGGAGATTACTAACGTCTGAGCAAGGTGCTGTGTTGCATGTTGAGTTAGGTATGGCCTAATCTTCCTTATGTTGAATAGGGAGAAGCGGCACGATCGAGCTACAGTGGTAACTGAATGTTCTTAAGTGAAGGATCTGACCTCACTGCTGTTCATGAGGCGTAAAGAGGTCAAATATTTACAGCTATCTTAAATTATTCTGTGTGAAGACTTCCTAGAAAAGCAGATGTTCTAGCAAAGTAAAGACTTCTCACTGATTCATTTGACTTCAGAAGAATCATTGGACAGGTTGGTGTCTACAAACTTTTGTCCAGACAGTGCTTATCAGAATTTCTCCTACCTGCAGACTGTCTTTGTGTTTTCAGTTCATTACTAAAGTTGAATCACCATGTCCAGAACCGTCACCTAAACAGATGGAGTAGTAGAACCATGTGTCTTCTCGTCCTATTACACAATGCACGTGTAAAACAACTGCTACTGCAGTCAAGCAGAGCATAACATTTCTAACATAGAACCATTTAGGCTATGTTCACACAGCGGGTAAAAGTGGCCCAAATCTGATTTCGTGACCAAATCTGATTTTTTTGTTCTGCTGTTCACACTGTCTGTATAATGTGACCTATATCTGGCATCAGTCTGAACAGATCACGCTCCTGAACTGACTTGCATGCACAAAGGAAGATGCTTCAGGTGCTGACCAGAAGGAAATGTCCATCTGTTTCATACAAAGCACTTTCATTCTTGAAATGAAGGAATGGGACCGGACTGTCCAGCGATGTATTACAAAACCTACCTTTTCTTTATTCCATATGAGCTTTATGTTAAAAACAGAGTATTCTTTTACCGGGTCTCTCACGAACACAAAGTCTCCAAAGAGAAGCAGGTACACATTTATACGGTTTCATACAAAAAAAAAAACAATAAAAAACTGATATAGAACAATAAACTTTTATCCTGTATGTTTTATAAAGAACACTTTATAAAAATTTCTACAATTTTATTTTCTCATAAATGAGACAGAAACCTGGATTAAGAAGTTTCACATGTTTTTCATTTGCTGATATTTTTTACAATACAAAAATTTTACTTGGACTTGGCCACATCCTAAACACCTCAAATTGAAATGAAAAATGCTTTGGACCATTGTCCGGATATCATTCTCAGTGGCCACTGTGACTAAATATCACATGAATTCCAATCTGGCAGTTCAGACAGAGTCACAATGGCACAGATTGGATATGGATCGGATCTTAATATCACATATGAAAGTGGCCCAAATCTGAATTTAAAAAGTGAAGCTCAATGCAATTTGTGCTGGTCACACAAACAACACATCTGTGTCACATATGACCAAACAGTTCAGATTTGGGCCACTTTTAGCTGTTGTGGTGTGAACATAGCCTTAGAGTTCAGTCACATCCTCACACATTTAAATAGTGGGTAAATAAAAGGGAGCATTTATACCCAGTTTGATGTGTCACACGACCCTTTTCCCATTGAAAAAACAAAAGTTGGATCTAAAATGTCCGACTTCAAAATGGCCACCATCCATCTTGAAAAGTTTCCCCCCTCCCATATACTAATGTGCAACAAACACAAAGTTAATTTCACCAACCATTTCCATTTTATTAAGGTGTATCCATATCAATGGCCCACCCTGTATATGTAATCCAGTTGTATTTCCCAATTAAAATTGTTTAAAAATATATATTTTACAGGAAATTATAGAAAGTTAATTTTAGTTAGTGTAATAGCTCATGTGCTCAGACCTTACTTTTCACTGATTTCTGTAGAGATATCTTTGTTTTTGTCTGTGCTAGGCAATTGGTTGTTGCCTGTCAATTATGAGTCTGGGATTGGGCGGGGCTAAGAGCTGTGTGGAGAGGGAGAGAGCCATGCTGGACAAAAGCTAATTTTGTTTGGTTGCATTAAGCAAGTGAAGTGGCTGTTGATGTTTTGAGCCTCACTGTGCACAAGCCACGATTCAGGCTTGCAACGTTTTGTCCATTTACATTGCTGAGTGTGTGTGTGTGTGTGCGCCCACTGTTCAGATAGGTAATGATTAACGTGTATTTGTTCAGAGCCGTTAACTTGGTTTAGAGGTTTCATATCACTATTAACTAATATATTATATGAATATACAATACTTTTGATACTGGGCCAATAGTATTCATCCAAATGCATATTTACTTTTCTATTGAAATCTCTGATATCCATGTCTAATTCATATTAAATTCAGAGTAAAACTTGATACAGCTAAAATTAAATGCTTTTGTGGTTTTGGTGTTCTCATTTGACTAATCTACTATATACATCTATATTTTGATACATTCCTTCTGGTTTACATCATTTAGGATTAACTGAAATTTGTGGGGTGTATGTGCAAAAAAATAAAAAAAATAAAAAGAACCCTTAACTCTGTCTCTCTTTGTTTCTTTTAGTCATTGGGACCTAGGGCTCACACACGAGAAAGGTTTTGAAACTGAAAGCATGGCCGAGAGACGCATTACTGAGAAGCTTAGCGCATATACAAAATAAATGAGTAATAAATGGAAGTGTTCTCTTTATAATGCTGTTTTTAAAGACTCTCAATACTAATAACAGTCCTCCCCTTAATTTCTCAGTTATGGATTCTGATACATGGTTTTTCAAAGCTTTTGGCCCCACTTTGATGCCACACACACAGATGTTCACAAGTCAATTTTGACAAGTCCAAGTCATGTTTCATGTCTTTGAGCACAAGTCCAAGTTGAGTCTCAAGCCTCTTATGGTTGAAAAGTGTGAATGATATCTGGTCCAGCCCACATCACTGCATTGCTATTTCTTATGTGTTTAAATCATGTACTGTCATTTTTAGCAGGCACTACAGTATCAAAACTCATTTGTATAATTTCAATGCAGTATGTTAAAGGAAACATACGTAAGATATTTACTGTACATGGTCATAAAATATCCAGGGTGTGTGGTCATAGATTAAGGAAACACTGAGCTAAAACACTAGTGATGGGAATTATGGCTCTTTCTAGGGAGCCAGTTCTTTTGGCTCAGCTCATTAAGAAAGAGCTGGCTCTTTTGGCTCCCAAGTGGCTCCAAATGATGTGTAAAATGAATTACTAGTGTAAAAACATACATTATATCAAATGTATTATTTATATGGCTTTATTTATACAAAAATGAATTGTGAAATGTAAAATACAAAAAGTAAACCAACAGGTCCAATCTCTGACATGTAGGATGTGGTAGTTCACGATGTCCAACACTCAGTTGTTAGACAAACAGCTGTGGCTTTTTCAACCCTTTCTAGGAGTGAAGCACATTCTCTGCCATAAAGGCCTGGAATAATTTTTTGGGAAAGTATATTCCTGCTTGGAAGTGAATACATTGTATATAGAGAGCATGAGCGTAGTTTCTGAATTCTTTGTCTACTTTATAGAAAGGGATCATAGCCTTTTGCAAAAAAAAAAAAAAAAAGCTCTGGGTTGTATGTCTAGATGGCTGTAGAAGTTGTAGAGACAGCAACAGTTGCAGTAGACACACTGCACCTTCATTAATAACAGATTGTCCGATGTTAATAACCGATGCTTGTCTTTTTCTTCTAATTGCACTGTGTAGGTTGTTTGTGGAACCTGCTTGACATGAAATTGTCACTTTGCAAACTATACTTTTCTTCACCTTTCCAGCGTGTAGTCTGTCTAAAGACTCTCCCTCCCTCCTGTTGTTTGCTGTGTGTGTCACTATGTGTGTCTCTTACCACTCCCCTCCCCACTCTGCTCTTGCATAGTGTAAACAAACAGATGCTCTCTCACATCTTAACCAATCACGTGACGGGAGCCGATTCTTAGAGCTAGATCATTCGTGACCGACCCATCACTATAAAGCACTGCTGTCTCTCATAGCATTGCTGAAGCAGTATAATCGCTTTGAGAAGTGCCCAGTCCGCAGTGGAGCTCCTGTCATCCCACTCTCGGAGGTCCTGCCTATGATCCTGAGGCATAGTGACGTCAGAAAGGTGTCAGGACTGTATTTTTTTGTGTTTTATTTTATGTCCAGCCCTAATTCATATTAAACGTCTCGAATGCTTTAGAACTTAAGGTGGCAGATCTCCTGATCTGTAAGTCATAAACAGCCACAGCTGCAGGGCAAAATGAGTTGGAGATTCCGTTAAACAATGTACAGTGCCCTGAGAAATATTTACTTAATGTTGAGCAGGTAGTGGTCAAACACAACGATGCAAATATTGATCCAGCAGGTTCATCTGCTGAAAATCAAAACTAGGCTGATGCAAAGAAACTATTAGAGGAAAACACATAGGGATCATGCATAGCACACTTGTAATGTGGCAGCTAACCCAAGGGTGGATTTGAACACCAAACCCTTGGCTTGGGAGACTAGAGTAAACAGGGTGAACTACCAACAGAGAACTGTGCCAGGAAGTGTGATACAAGAAAAGAAGAAAACTGAACAGCTCAAAAATCACTGAGCAAAATGAAAACAACAGCAGGAAGTAGCTTCCCAAAACAAAAGGGAGGAAATAAGAGAAAACAAATTAAATACATCAAACAGTCACTTGCAAAAGAACAGGAGGAAGAAGAGGAACTTATTTAATTTCTATTTACTTATTTATACCAGAAAAATGGGGGGAAAGGAAAATATTGAATCCCAAGGAGGGAAACCTGAGAAACCCTTAGAGGTAAATTCAAAGGCAAAGCTCTGGTGAAAAACTAAAAGTTTGAGGGAAAGGGAGACCCAGGAGAAAACTCGTGGGACTTTACCACATTACTGGCCAGACTTGTGTGACACTCTGATAAGAGAAACCCAAGACTGAGCACTGAGGTGTGTGTTGGATTTCCGTAAATAGGAGAGGAAAGGTGCCACTGATTTCTCCTAATTAAGGCATGGTATCACCATGTCTCCCTCTGATGGCTGGGGGTGGCTTAACAGGCAGCCTTGCCCCAGCCCCAGCCAGACATTTTACAACACTATGCATTTTCAAACTTGTTTGTATTTTTTCATTGTGTGTGTGTCTGTGTGTGAGTGTGTGTGTGTGTGTTTGTAAAAAGGTTCTTGGTATTAAGACCATTTGTTTGGTTACTGAAGTTGTGTGTTTCTTTAACAGAACAATAATATATTCAATAATGTTTATATAGACAGTCTGTTTGAGGTCAAATTAAAATATGTTTTCTAATTTGCACATCTTTGTGCTGAAGAGCTCAAAATTAATTAGGTAGCTTATTCTCTTATTTGTGCGTGTGGGTGTTTATATAATCTGTTCTAATGCTGGGAGCACACCGCACACTGCTCAGCTGTCCATACACGGGGGTCATATTGTAAAATTAGCAGACGACACAGTAGTGGTTGGATGCATCACAAATGGCATCTAAAATCACTCTTTGACCCGCTTCCCTCAGGCAGGATGCTGCGGAGCATCAAGTCTAAGACAACCAGACAAAGTAGTTGTACTGTATCAGTGCTCACATATACTAATGGATTTCACACATCATTGAAGTCATGTGACTGAAAATAACTTATATGTAGCATGGTGACTCACCCAGAGAGCCAACACTGAGCAAGAGAGGAAGCCAAGCACAGAGCTAAGTAGAGTTTGTGTGAGGAACTGAAAAGAAGATAAACAAAGAGGTACAAGCACTTAAGGACCAAACAAATGATTTGCTTTAATATATTTACTTATGTATTTATTTTAAATATCTTTTCTCCACTTAAAGGTGCAAGCAAACAAAGGCTTGAGATGTTTCTTGTGCCTCTTCTGCCTGCCTTAAGTGTTCAGGGCGAAGCTGCCCTGAACTTACCCTCCACCCCACCCCTCAACTAAAACATGTGTCAATATGCAGACTGCTACAGTGTATATAAATAACAAGTCATTCCATTTGTTCAGAACTTTTATATAGAACAAAAATAAATTAAATAAAAAGTAGCACATATTCTCCTCTATTTACCACAAAGGAACACAACTATTTCACTCCCAATCCAGTCCAGCGCCACTGCAATTCCACAGTTTGAAGAGCTCTTCTCTACAGCAAAAAAATTCCATAATGTGTCTTCAGAAGTGCCCTTATATCATTACATCATAGGTGTTGTTGCACGAGTGGGGCCCCATGTCGAGCATTAGGTGCCCTTTTTATTATTCACCCCTGACCTTCAAACAATCTGAGTCCGCCACTGATGCCATGGGTTTACTATAGTTTAGATTCACTATGTGAAATTAATCATTCACTTTTATATGCTTTTGAATTTTAATGAATTTTTGTAAAATGAGAAAATACAGAGCAATATGATCCACTATGAAATAAAGTACTTCTTTAGAATCTGCCTCAGAGGAAGCAGAGCATTGTAACAGTCTGCAGCTTCCTCGGAGGCAGTTACATTATCCTCCATTCAAACTTAACAAAATACAGAGATTTTGCAGCACTTCCAACAAAATAATGAAACAGAACTAAGTTTACTGTAAACAATTACACATTTATTTCCTCCAGAGACATCTCTGACAGAACAGGAAAAACACAAAGGTATTGCTGGTGATTCAGCAGCTTGGACAGAGTCTGAAGTGGAGGAGCTTATAGAAAATATACTTTAACCGAACTTGGAGGTGGACTCACTAATGAAATTATAGATATTAATAATGATAAACAAGAAAAAATATGATTTAAAATAAATGAAAGAAAATCACTCCAAATACTTCTCTGAAAGACTTTGCCTCTCCGTCACATTTATTAAACCAAGTCATGTCACTCATTTACTGACAATTTATCTAATTTATTTCATTAATAAACAAGAAGAATATGAATTTAAAATATATGAAAATAAAATTATCAGATTTTACATCTGTGCAAACAACATCATACAGTAGAGTCCGAGTGGCTTTTGTTTTTTGTTAAAACTTGTTCACTGTGGATTTGCTGGTGGTAAATCTGTAGATTAAAGATTACTCCAGTCTCTAGAGGAAGAACCTCTTTGTCTTAGAACTGTCCTCGTCACATACAGACCCCCTACAGTGGTGGTCCTGGAAGGTGGGAATATCAGTGCTGTGTTCTGCTCAGATATGAATCACAGTGTTAGGGGAAGAGTGGGTTAAAATGGACAGGATCTGAAGTGAGACTGGAGGGAGTGATACCTGACAGAACTGGAGCTGTTATTACAGCCACTGGAGTTTTAACTAAAGAAATGATGTATGAGATTGATTTTTTATCCATGACGTGTACAGAAGCGGAGCATGATTAAAGGTAAAAGTGATCAGTCTCTAAAACTCATTTGAATAGATTTTAAACACACAGAGGGAGTTCTTTCTACACTGAGTTCTTCTTTTAGATTCTCACTCTTCTGTGACAGCAGACTGACTTTGATCTTCATCGGTTTGAGCTGGAGGACAAACAAAAAATTAGATTAAAAATGACTGATGTTGCTGTGCCGCCCACTGGTGTAAAGACATTATTGCAGCCTGAAATGTCTTTTTTAAACTTCACATTTTAAAATGATTTTTGAAGAATAAAACTTTAAGAATCATTTAAATAAAATCTGCGCTAAGACCAATGTCAGTATTATACACTTAGAACAATTATGATCTACTAAAGATATGTCTGCTGCTTCTGATGTGCAGTTATTATTGTTATAGATTCTGTGAAGGATTTAATCTGCAGTTGCACTGAAAGAGTTCTGACCTCGAGCTCTGTAGCATTTGACGCCCAGCACGATGGACACCAGCAGATATGGAGACACTGCCATGACACTACTGAGCACACTGAGCACTGATATTACTGATGAAGTCTCTGTGTAAGATACTGTAGATCACACACACACACACACACACACACACACACACACACACAGTTGTAGTTAGTCATTTGCTAATTTCTTCATTCATACTGTTTTGAAATATCTGGGTTCTGTGTAAAAGTACATTGCAGTAAAAATACTCCATTCACACACCACCTCCTCAACACGGTTTGTCCAAAATAAAACACAAAGTTGATGATGTCAGTTTTGCATTTTCAGCACATCTTTACATCTCACCTCTGACTGAGACCCAGCTCTTTGGTGACTCTCCTTTCTGTGAGTGTTTACAGTGGTAGAGACCTTCATCTGACTGTGAGACAGTGTGGATGGTCATCTCTGCTGTAGTCTGGGGCTGGAGGAGTGATCCATCTTTATAGAAATCAGCTGTGAGGACTGAGGGCTGTGTGTCACGATATAAACAGCGTAGAGTCAGAGACTCTCCCTCAGTCACAGGATGAACAGGACTCTCCAGAATTACAGAACCATCTGGGACAGAGGAAATATGAATGAAGGATATATGAATGATATTTGCATTTATTTAGCACTTTACCAAGGCATTCAAAGTGCTGTACATATTTTGTGACATTATGGAGTTGCCTCAGTGACGACCAGAGATATGAAAGAGGGAATGATTAAACCAACTGAAATGGACAGTGTCAGATTTAAAAGGACATCACTCCTAAACCTGCTACACTTCTCTAGAATGACCCTTCAAGAACTGTTCAGGAACTAGCTGTAAAATGACTCTAGTGGTATTATTGACTGAGGGCAGTCACTGTAAATGCAGTAAATGTGATTCAGTTGTTGACAGAACTATGCAGCACAGTTGATGTAGACTCACAGTGCACTGTGATGTTGAGAGGATTACTGCTCTCTCCAGATTCAGACTCACACCAGTACACTCCAGTGTGGGATGTGGAGAGGGAGCTGATGTTGCAGGTAGATCCTGTAACTGATGAACAATCAAACACCTTCTCACTGTGTGTGTGTCGTCTCACTCTCCATCCAGTAGAGTCCCTCTGTCCCTCACAGCTCAGTGAGAGTGAGTCAGTACTAAAGTGTTGAGTTCTGTTGGGACTGACCACCAGAAAGACTGGAGGAGACACACCTTCAACACAGAAATGACCGTTCTGACGTGTTATTATTACTATCTTGTTAGAGCCAATTTGAAAAGTGTTGTATAGCAGTTGTGATCGGACTAAAGGGCAGAAAGTCAAACACTCTTCTTTAGAACAGTTCACTTGTTCCCAATGTTTACCATACAACAGCGTTTATGCAGAAAATAACACAGCAAATAACACGTGTCATGTCCAACACTAATTACAGACAGTAAACAGAGTCACTCACCAGTAACGTTTACCCAGAGTGTATCACTGTAGTGGGTGAAGTAGAGTGGGTTTCCTCTCCCAGCTCTGCACCAGTACTGTCCTCCATCAGAGTCACTGACTGAGCTGATGGTGTAGGAGTGTGTTTCAGTGCTGATCTCATTCTCAGGGTTGTGTGTGTGTTTGGACCAGTAAAATGTCCATCCAGCAGACTGACCCAGCTCACAGAACAGAACCATTGACTGTCTTCTCAATGCAGGTCCTTTACGGCTTGATGTGAGTTCAGGTTTAGGTTTTTCTGTTGTAGGAAAGAAAGAGATCATTGAGTTCACACACTGTTCCTTTACCTCAGCATTGTACAGCTGTTACATACAATATTTACACATCTGGCACAGAGGTTTATTACACAATGATGTGATGCTGTTTCAGTTCATGCAGAACTGGTCAAATGTCAAAGACCACTTCTTACAAGCACTTTGAACTGCCCTTGTGTATGAAAAGTGCTCTATAAATAAACCTGCCTTGTCTTGCCTTACAAATTGAAAACCAGTGAGTTACATCTTTGTCCTCCAAAAAAAGCTCAAGCAGGAGGAGACAGACTCAAACCAAAATCTAAATGAATACTTCATAAAGTGGACTTTCTAAAACTGGATTTCAATACATTATGAAAAGATATGAAGAAAATGAGACCCCAAACATTGACACATTCAAGACCTGTTAGAGCACAAGTCTGTCACAGTAATTAACACTTTGATATTTGTGAAACAGGAGGAAGTCAAACCCCACTCTTATTTCAAATCTTCAGATCTGTTCATTCTTCCACTGTGACAAGAAAACTCAGCACTGTGGGTGTGAAAAGACATATAGCTGTTAAAAAGCCATTACCAAGTAAAGAATATGTGCTCTGCAAATGGACATCTGAGATCAGGAGAACGAGATTTAATGAACTGAGTATTCTGAATTTGTATTTAATTTTCAGAGTATGTTCCTGTGAGTTAAATGTAGTGATATGACGATGGAGTTAATGAATATCAGTGTAAATAATAACAGATTAACACTCACCTGATACAGTCAGTGTAACAGAATCACTGATCTCTGAGAGCTGAGAGTCACTCCTCCTCTGTCCTCTGCAGGTGTAGTTACCGATGACAGACACGTTTACACTGAATGAAAGTTCCCTACTTTCACTTAAATTATAAACTGAGTGATCATTGTTAAACCAGCTGTAACTCCACTCAGTGTCTGTGTGGTTTTGTACGTCACATCTGAGAGTTAGTGTCTCTCCAATAAACATCTGTGCACTAGGATCCAGAGTCAGTGAAGCTTTTGGTCTCTCTGTACAATGACATCACACAAATGTTACTTTAAACCACTCAAACTCACCTTTAATCTCAGATCTAGTCATTAAAAGGTTATAGGAAGAATTACTACATGTAACAAGATCAGACGTGTACCAATCACTGTGAGAGTCACTTCATTACTCCAAGCAGAGGCTAGGTGATAGTATTTCCCAACACAGTAACACTGGTATTTCTGACTGTGGTGTGTTTCAATGTCAAAACGCATGTAATTGTTATCAATTGATCTGAAAAGTTCAGTCTGACCACTGTACCAATGGTACCTCCAGTCAGTTACTGTCCCTCCTGAACAGACACATCTGAGTGTGACTGTCTCTCTACTGAATATTTCTGTCCAATTTGGCTCCACACCCAGAACTGCATCATACTGCTCTGTAAAAAACATACACATCAATCACACATCTGTCACTGAACTCAAACTCTTCATCCCACTCTATGAACACAATTATCAGCTCCAAGAGACTTCAATGAATGTAAATGTGAATCACCTTGAGCGCGCTCTGTTTGGATGAGGGAAACAAACACTAAAACAGGGAAGAGAAACAGAGAACATCATTCTTCATCCAGAAGAAATAAATAAAAATTACTTCATGAGACTAAGTGAATGAAACAATTCAAACAAAACCACTAGTAACTCCTTTCCACAAACAGTGTTTATAAAGGTATATACATTGTGATGAGTTTTATCTGCGGGTCTGAAGCTGAATGATCTTATTTCTGGCCCATGGTGGTTGTGCTGTGGTGCACCAGGTCAAAGGACACAGAGATTATAAATAACAACAAAACTGAAACAGCACTTCACCCCCACCACTGGCACTGAGCAGCAACTTCATTAACAGGAGAAATAATAACAAATGAAATATTGTAGAACCAATGACTGGAGAAGAGAAGAATAACTGAATAACTTGTTACAATATACATTTCTGTAGCTACTAATCACTACAATCAATAATACCTCAGAAGATCTGGCATCATGGAGCCGATCTCAGCAAAACTTTAAAGACAATCACAATTTGGCCCTTGTTAATATCACTCAATTTCTTACACATGCCTGTTTTTCCTGCTGCTAACACATTAGCTTTATTCACACTCAGACTAATTTACAGTATCCCACCCTCAACAGGTGCCACTGTCACCAGATCATCAGTGTTATTCCGTTTACCTTGAGGGGTTTTAATCTCGTGGCTGATTGGTGAATATTGTTTCCATAAACCTTTTTTAACATTGACTTGCAGCTCTGTGTATTTCTCTAAAAAACAAAATAAACCTCACTGACCAAGCAAAGTCTGAAAGACCCCCCCTCCCCCCACCTCACTTTTACTTGCACAAGTTGGTCTGTAACAAATAGTTAAAAGATGGAACTCACTTTTTATCTTAAACAATCTCTGTGTAACTGATCCTGCAAAGCTCTGCACTGATAATGTAGTCAACTCTCTTTCTCTCTGCTTCAAAATCTGGAAAAACTGAGGAATTCTACATATCACTCTTTCAATTAAACCCTATGTCAGCTCAGGTCAATGCCTTCCAGAATCTGCTCAACATTTAATCATTATGTCTATGGTGAATCAATGAGGAAAACATTTACCCACCTCTCATGATGTGTATATTTATATATTTCCACATCAACGTCTATTTCCTGTTTGTTTTTTTGTTTTTTTCTTAAGACTGTCTTTGTATATGCCAATTCGTTTTTATAGCTAAATGCTTACATAATAACAGAGCAAGTTGTGTTCTATGTGTTAACTTATTTTTTTTATTTAAAAATGTGTATAATACTCTCATAAATTTTTAAGGTGAAATTTAAAACAGTTAACATGGATAGAAAATGTGTTATCATAAAGTATCTATTTAATGATAAATGTCATAAAAATATATTAATCTATATTAAAATACATTCAAATATATTGGTTGCAGTTTGTAGACTCAAACAGTGGTAAAAAAATATATACTCAACATTTATGGCTCTACAAGGGTTCTTTAGTAAAGCAAATGATCAAAGAACCCTGAGCACAAGAACTACCTCTTGCATGATTAAAGGGGTTCATCAGATTGATGGAGAATGTGCTATAGATGGTTCTATAGAGCACCTTTTAGACAAGGATTCTATATGGCACCAGAAAGGGTTCCTCTACTGTTGCGACGACAAACTTGATACAAGAGAAGAACCATATTTGGTGCCATATAGAATCCTTTTCTAGTATTAGTATTTTAACAGTTATATTAAAACGTGGACTGGAATACACTCCATGTTAGAAACAAGACATATTTTTGAAAAACACAGTGAATGCATGTTAATTGCGTCTTCATAATTTCTCAAAATAATACAGTTTGATCTGTGATTTGTGTTCTATTCTGAATAAAATATTAGATGCTGGCACCTTCACATCATTGCATTCAGTTTTTATTCACAATTTGTTTAGTGTCCCAACTTTTTGGAATCCGGTTTGTAAATTAAAAGGCAGAATAAAAATCATAAAAGTCCAATAAAACAATTACATAAAAAGGGTTAAATGATTAAAAATGATTAAAATAATTTAAAATGATACAGTAAAAGAAAATAACTAAAGTGCTGTTACTGAATAAAAGTGCAGAGTATTGTAGACTGAGCTGTAGCTGCTCAAACAGGAATGTTTTAAGTCTTGATTTAAAAGTGTCTAAAGTCTGGGCTCTTCTAATATTCTCAGTCAGCTGGTTCCATTTATGAGGGGCAAAGGAGCTAAACACTGCATCTCCATGTTTAGTTTTGACCTGAGGCAGGACTAACTTTAGTTCCTAAAGATCTGAGATCTCTGCTCGGCTCATATCTCTGTAGCAGGTCTGAAAAATACACTGGTCCTACCCCATTAAGACATTTATAGACCAGTAATAACACCTTAAAGTCTATTCTGTAACAGACTGGTATCCTGTAAAGATTTGAGGATGGGGGTGATGTGACCTCTTCTTGTGCTCTGAGTGAGAACTCTGGCAGCTGCATTTTGAATCAGCTGAAGCTGTTTAATGGTTGTTTTTGGAGGTCCAGTTAAGTGACCATTACAGTAATCAAGCCTGCTAGAAATAAAAGCATGGATAAGTTTCTCCAGGTCTAGTTTAGTCAGAAAATCTCTAATTTTATTGATGTCCTTAAGATGGTAAAAAGCTGATCTAGTAACCGCTTTAATATGACTGCTAAAAATGAGATCTGAGTCCATTAATACACAAATGTTGTGAGCCAGTTCTTTAGATCTGAGGGCTCTTGAGTCCAGATACGCAGCCAATCTTTCTCTCTCATTGTTGTTCCCAAATAGTATAATCTCTGTTTTATCTTTATTCAGCTGCAGAAAGTTATGTCCCATCCAGTTAATGATGTGTTCAAGGCACTTGCTTAATGAGTCAACTGGACCAGAGTCCTTTGGGGACAGGGCTGTGTAAATCTGAGTATCATCTGCACAGCTATGATAGGACAGCCCACAGTCCTGCAGAATCTGGTCAAGAGGAAGCATATATAAATTAAATAAAAGTGGACCAAGTATAAAACCCTGGGGGACACCACAGGTCAATGGCATTCATTCATTCATTGGCGCTAGTCCTTCACAGGGCAAAACACACACTCACACCTACAGACACCAATCCAAATACCAACATGTGTTTTTGGACGGTGGGAGGAAACCGGAGCACCCAGAGGAAACCCACGGGGGCACAGGGAGAACACGCCTAACAGAGAGTCACCCAGAGCGGGAATTAAACCCACAACCTCCAGGTCCCTGGAGCTGAGTGACTGCAACACTACCTGCTGCGCCACCATGCTGCCCTGGTATGTTCTCTGAAATATTATTTTCTATTTCTACAAAGTAGTTCCTGCCTTCCAGGGAAAAAACAAACCATTTCAGGACTGTTCTTGAGAGTCCAACCCATTTTGTGAGTCTGTCTATAAGAATCTTATGGTCAGTGGTATCCATGGCAGCACTTTTCAGCCTCTCTATTTAAGCGAATGTCTTGGCTGAAGATCCACCCACTGTATACAACATGTCCCCAAAAAGTGGTATATCATTAAATAACAACTTAATGCTCTTTGAGTAATAACAAACCTGATCAAAATATTTGAATTTGATCTACAGAAAACACAGAAAATTAGTCAGTTCAAATGCATATTTGCCATTTTCTCCAGGGGATGATACTCATGTATCATCTACAGGGGTTGGACAATGAAATGTTCAACTTTACTTTCATGTTCATCAAACTATTCTTTCACCAGTCTTGCTGTGTGTATTGGTGCATTGTCGTCCTGATACATGGCAGCGCCTTCAGGATACAATGTTTTAACCATTGGATGCACATAGTCTTACTGGTGCAATGTGCAATTAATGAAGATTGGCCACCAGGCTGGACCAATTTAGCCATGAAATCTCCCACACTACAATGACAGGTGTTTCAGTTTCATTGTCTAAACCCTGTAGAATCCCGAGTTTACCAGTGGTAAATACAACTTTGTTCACCTTTCGGGTGCAATTCACAAGTCAGAAAAATGGTATTTCCCAGTTTCCAACATCACTTAAATGCAGCATAACACCAGGCTTGTAAATGCACGAAAATGCCTGCTGCATGTTCACTTTGTCTTTTTCTTGCGTAGGAAGATGTTTTAGTGAAATGATGAACAATTTTAATAATAATGAGAATAAGAAGTTTAATTTATATAGCATCTTTCACAAATCCAAGGATGCTTTACAGAGTGTTAAAAAATTAAAAATGTAACAAGGATAAAGAGAAGAGAAGAGGAAAGTTTTCAGCTAAAACTTAAAGGAACACAGTGATGAGCAGAGATGAGAAATTGAGGCAAAGTGTTCCAAAGACTGGGGGCAGCAGCACTAAAGGACCTGCAACCTATGGATTAGTGTCTGGTATATGGGACTAGAAGGCCAGTGTTGGTAGATCTATCTATTGGCTTCTTCTTAGCATTGACTTTCTCCAGCAGTTAAACATAATGCACAGCACATTTTATCTCACTGTGTGTTATTAATTTATTTGTGGCAGGTTGCTACACTATCTACTTCATCTCTGATTTTCTACAAGTTTAGGAACACGTGGTCATTAAATTACAATACAAAATACATGCTATCAAATACACCAAATACACCAAATCATTAACATTCATTCATTTGTAAGCACTTATCCAGTTCAGGGTGGCGGTGTGTCTGGAGCCTAACACCCGCAATCATTGGGTGCAAGGCGGGAACACACACTGGAGTGGTCACCAGTCCATCACAAGGGGACACACACTCACGCCTATGAACACTTGAGTCGCCAGTCCACCAACCAGTGTGTGTTTTTGGACCATGGGAGGTAACCAGAGCATCTGGAAGAAACCCATGTGGAACTCCTCACAGACAGTCACCCAGAGCAGGACTTGAACCCACAACCTCTAGATCCCTGGAGCTGTGTGACTGCGACACTAACTGCTGTCAAAACAAAGATTGACTCAAAAGCATCAGACTAAAAACACTTGCAGTTTTGTATGTGAACACCATTCATCCTCCCTCTTAGCTACTGTTTCTGTCTAGTTTATCATATCACCATTTAGCATTCATCTATTTCCCTCTTTTATTTCCTTCCTCTCATGTTTCTGGACCTCTCAGCTCTCACTGTTGTGGCTTCACTTGCTGCTCACACTCTTGATCTAGTAAAACAGTAAACATAAATAATAATTTAATAAGTAAGCAATATTTGATAGACAACAATTTGACATATAGCTTCAAAAACTATGTACGCACTTTGTTTAGACTACTCATCCCCATTCCTTTGTTGTATGTTCTCTCTGTCTAAGCCTTTTTCCTCTCTCATAAGTTCTCTCCATTATCTTACCTCCATTTGTTTTTCTTCTCTCTCGTGTCCTGTATTTCCAATCCTTGACTTCTTGCTCCTTTACTCCTACAGTAATATATCTTAATTTTCTTCTCTCAACTACTTTTTAAACTCGCTTTGCTACTTTTATGTATTCTTTGGTCTTCAGTCTTTTTCTGTACTTTATTCATTTTCTTTATTGTTCTCATTTCAAAACTTTTATCCTCAGTCTACCCCTGTTCCTCTTCTCAATTCTTTGGACCCAGTTGAACAAAGAGATTAAATTAATACATTCTCCATAATTATGGAATATCATTTTCCTTTTTAATGCCACCTTTTTGCCAAAACCTTCAGATATTTATTAGAACACAAATGAAAATCTACATTGTTTATGTGTGGGTGTTGGATATAGGATTGATGTCATTTTCACTTGAAAACAGTCTCACAACTGTAAAGGAGCCACACTCTGATCTACTCTACGCTCGCTACATTACTTCCACTTGCCATGTACATCATGTAATTTCTTTAACTAATAACAAATCAGACTGAATATTTGTGTTACTAAATCATTTGGATTTACCCGCTGCAAGAATAAAACCTTCAAATACAACAGTTATTAAAAAAAATAATAATAATCAAATCGATCCAATCAATTAGCCCAATTTACCTTTACAGGTTTAACACACTCAGGTTCAGGGTCATAAAAAATGAACTTAGGAAACCCAGGCCTTTGACTGGACAGAACTTTTAACTCAAGTGGTGCACCTGTGGCATTACTCAAAGAATACTTTGTGGTACCTTTATGAAATGTATGAGTTCATTACCTCAGGGGACATGATTATCTATCCATTCAACAGTGTAGGCCCTTGTATAAGGCCGCACTTTATGTTGCACTTTGTTGGCCCGTTCTCAACCTAGCAATGACACTGTTTGCAACACTGATGTGTCTGAAACACTCATAATAACACCATTTACAAACCATGCGAGTGTCACCTCTGAGCTAAGAATGATCCACCACTCAGATATCTGGGCAATAGCAGTCCTGTGGTCAGAAACTGAACAATGATCAATGTGACAAAGGGTACGGTGGCTAAGGAAGCCCAAACTCACTGCAAATTAAAACAAGCTGCAAAAGCACAAAACACATCCATCAAGATTACACTCTACATTCTTATTGTTTCTGCTTAAAAGAAGTGTTAGACTTGATTTTTCCTTCATATCAAACACCAAACACAAGTTTATTAAATGCAATATAAGCATTGATTCAGGTGCTGTTCTGTGTTTGATGTGAAGAGAACAGAATAGGAACATGAGTGTAATCTGCTGTAAACTTTGCACACAAATGGAGTCAGATTCTGGCAAGACTTTGTTGTTCTGTGTATACACATCATGTCTCTGGGGTGCAGCATCTTACAGGGTTCTCCAGAAAACTTCCATTGTGTTGTGACTGGATTTGCTGCGTTTCTGAACTTGCATCGCTTTTGTGAAATGAAGCCCAGGTTTTGTTGTTTTAATGGATGTGTTTTGTCCTTATTGCATTTTTCCTTCAGTCTATAATTGTAATCGATATCTACATATCTATGAACGTTGGTTAAAATAACCATTAAATGTTGGTACAAGAAACCATTATGCTTCTTTTCTTAACTTCTACATTTTATATGATACACAAATTATACTACTAACAAATTAAATACAGTTGCCTGTAATATATTTATTTGTATAAGACCTTTCATACATGAATGCAGCTCAAAATGTTTTATTTTGTTTAACTCTTTGGCACATTTACCTGCTATAAACATATTTGGAGGTTTACAATTACATACATCAACACAGTAAATTAACTCCCTATTATGGAGTGATATTTTGCTAAAAAATATAATATAAGAATATAATACACAAGCAAAACATTAACTTAATACATTTATGAGAATTAAATTATTTTGTTGGCGTTCTCCGCGTGTCCGTGTGAGTTTCCTCCGGGTGCTCCGATTTCCTCCCACAGTCCAAAAACACGTTGGTAGGTGGAATTGTGACTCAAAAGTATCCGTAGGTGTGTGTTTGTGTGTATGTGTTGCCCTGTGAAGGACTGGCGCCCCCTCCAGGGTGTATTCCTGCCTTGCGCCCAATGATTCCAAGTAGGCTCTGGACCCACAACGACCCTGAACTGGATAAGGGTTACAGATAATGAATGAATGAAATTATTTTGTTTTCATGCTTTATTGTTAAACATTTATTTTTTGTTTACAGGATCCAATTTATAAGGACGAGCGAAAAAGTACTCTGTGAAAGCATCGGCTAAGATGTGTGAGGCCTATAAGGCATACTTTGGTTTGCCTGTTGGGGTTCACGGCTTCCTAGGCAATTAAGGATGAAAACTATGCACAGTTGGTTCATTCATTCATTCATTCATTCATTCATTTTCAGTAAAGCCCTTATCCAGTTCAGGGTCCGGAGCCTACCCAGAATCACCGGAAACCGGAGCACCTGAAGGAAACCCACATGGACATGAGGAGAACACACCAAACACCTCACAGACAATCACCAAGAGCATGATAGGAACCCAGAACTTTTAACTCTTATATAATATATATCTATAACTCTAACTCTATAATACTTTGTGGCACCTTTACGAAATGTATGAATTCATTACCTCAGGAGACATGTTTATCTATCTATTCAACAGTGTAGGCACTTGTATAAGGCTGCATTTTATTTTGCATTTGTTTGTTGGCCTGTTCTCAACCTAGCAATGACACTGTTTGCAACACTGATGTGTCTGAAACACTCATAATAGCACCATTTACAATACCATGCGAGTGTCACCTCTGAGCTGAAAATGATCCACCACCCAGATATCTGGGCAATAGCAGTCCTGTGGTCAGAAACTGTACATTGATCAGTGTGATAAAGGGTACGGTGGCTAAGGAAGCCCAAACTCACTGCAAATTAAAACAAGCTGCAAAAGCACAAAACACATCCATCAAGATTACACTCTACATTCTTATTGTTTCTGCTTAAAAGAAGTGTTTGATATGAAGGAAAAATCAAGTCTAACACCAAATACAAGTTTACTTTTAAGTTCACTTTCCCCAGGACATGAACTTTGAACACTGTTACAAAGGACAATATAGCGACATGATGTGAGACTATACTTGGGGACTGATTCATGAAAGTGATTTTCAGTGCAGTCGTAAATTTCGGAAAACCACACACTTCTGAACGGTTTTTGGTTATCTTTGTAAATTTACAATACATACTCTTCTTTATTGATGGAAAGTGACTGCTTTTTTAAAATGCTGTCATGTTTTCTTTGCCTCTGGGACAGCAAGGATACAAGTGTACACTATTGAAGAAAGAACTGGCCTTCTCTGAGAAAGTGATATATAGTACAGTTGCAAATCAAGAAAATCTACTCATTTTTGAGGTATTATATGCATCATTGATCATGTTTCATAACAATTTGTAGCGAATTGTTGATTGTTTCTAAGATAAAACACAAGCACAAGTCAGTTTCATGTTGTATCTCAATAAATACAAAATTAGTGTAGGTCATTGTCACAAAATCATGAGTTCATGAGGAATGTTGGTGTTTTTTCATTTTATAATGTGAGCAGTTAAAGTATAACAGTTATAACACAGAAACAAAAAGTGTGTTACATTGGTTTATCAGCATATTTTTTTGCAAAGACAATGTAGACCAAGAGAACATACATAGGAACACCTACCTTGTTTCTCACTGCCCATTTTATCAGCTCCACAGACCAAACTGAAGCACTTTGTAGATCTGCAATTACAGACTGTCATCCACCTGTTTCTCTGCTTTATTATCATTTTACTCTGTGCTTCAGTGGTCAGGACCCCCACAGAAGAGGTTTGATTTGGGTGGTGGATCATTCTACTAAATAAAATGTAAACTTACACACTGTGTTTTGTCTTAAAATGAATGTATATTTCATAAGAATAACGTGCAATAAACATTGAACTGAGATCTGATGTTTATATGGACTACTTATTAGATATGACAATTTTATGAAGCATGGAAATTGACCAATTATTAAAAACCATTTTAAAAAGGTGAGATATACTATACAGTAATAGCACATCATATTTCATAAGTACATAGTATGGTAAACAATAAAATTATAAAAAATGGTTATATGGACTACTTATTAGACAAGACAATTTTATAAAGCAGCAAAATTGACAATGGGCAAATATGTTTTTTTTATTGTCATTTACTTAAGACTTATACATTAATATCACTTTGTACTTCATAGGTACATAGTATGGTAAACACTGAACTGATATCTGATGGTTATATGGAATACGTATTAGAAATTATTATTTTAAAAAGCAGCAAACATGACTCATCATTATAAACTGTTTACAAACTTTGGGATTTTGGAAGCCATTTACTCCAAAACTATACAGCAATATCACTTCATATTTCAAAGTATTTCAAATACAATTGATATCGGTTAGTTGTATGGACTACTTATTAGAAATTCCTTTTTATAAAGCAGCAAACCTGACCAATTGTTAAACACAATGGACAGTTATAAGGATTTTGGATGCCATTTACTCAAAACCAATACAGTAATATCACTTAATGTTATAAGCACATAGTATGGTAAACATTTAATTGATATCTGTTGGATTTATGAATTATAATGGTGGTGCAGCAGGTAGTGTCGCAGTCACACAGCTCCAGGGGCCTGGAGGTTGTGGGTTCGATTCCTGCTCCGGGTGACTGTCTGTGAGGAGTTGGTGTGTTCTCCCCGTGTCCGCTTGGGTTTCCTCCGGGTGCTCCGGTTTCCTCCCACAGTCCAAAAACACATGTTGCAGGTGGATTGGTGACTCAAAAGTGTGAGTGTGTGAGTGAATATGTGTGTGTCTGTGTTGCCCTGTGAAGGACTGGCGCCCCCTCCAGGATGTATTCCTGCCTTGCACCCAATGATTCCAGGTAGGCTCTGGACCCACCGCAACCCTGAATTGGATAAGTGGTTACAGATAATGAATGAATGATGAAAAGCTTCATTAATAATATATTCTTATTTTACTCATCAATTTATAGTATATTTCTCAAAGATGTAGACTTTCCAAACATCCACAAAGTTTCATGATTTTTACTGGCTTTAAATGTTTTTGAAAAGATTGTTTCTTGTAAAGCCTCTCTATCCAGACTCGGACTTGTGGATGGGGTCAGTGCAGTTCTGCTCACTCTTCATGGACCTTTGGGAAAAAGGATCATCACTGAGTGCTTGTTTGGCTAATAACATTTAAATTACGGCTTACATCACAGAAAATATCAATAAGAGCTGAACCTAATTTAATTCACACATACAGTGATCTACTGATGATCAAATCAACATAAATGTCACTTCATTAAACTGTCTAAATATTCTAATATACCTCTTCTAATGAGTGAACCTTGCTGAATCTTGGTGTACACAGAGAACTATCTCCATTAAAGAGCATTATTAATATAATGGGATTATGTGGAGCAGCTGCATATGAGCCTAATGTCAGCATGACCAGTGCCAATGCGCTGGAGCAGCATAAAACCCTCCAGTTTTGGGCCATGGAGCAGTGGAACTGAATTTTCTTGAGTGAAGGAATGATGAGTGTGGTGTTGTGTTTCTGATTCAGAACTAATCTTTCATCAGTATCTGACCTCACTGCTGTTCATGTGGCGTAAAGAGGTCAAATATTTACAGCTATCTTACATTATTCTGTGTGAAGACTTCCCAGAAAAGCAGAGGATGTTGCTCTAGCAAAGGAAAGATTTCTCACTGATTCATTTGACTTCAGAAGAAACATTGGATAGGTTGGTGTCTACAAACTTTTGTCCACACAGTGTTGACCAGAACTTCTACCTGCAGACTGTCTTTGTGTTTTCAGTTCATTACTAAAGTTGAATCACCACGTCCAGAACCGTTACCGGAGAAAAACAATAGAAAACTGTAACTGTTATTGTTTTCTAATGAAGACAGACTGAGCACAGGCCGCTGTGGAGAAATTTACACCTCAGTTGAGAGCTGGACATTTCCCCTGTACTGAAGACAAAAGTACTCACACAGGGCACAAACACAGACATTGTGGCTGTCATGTGATGTGCCAGAATGTGACAGTGGCCCACCACACTTTGTCTTTGTGTCTGATTTGTGTATTGTGGACTATACATGACAAAATGTTCACATTCAAATAGTGAAGAATTTGAATGAGCACAGTCCCAAATTATCTTTAAAGGCTTGACACATGAAGATGAGGGCCAAACTGCTTTTTCACTAATTTATGTTTTGTCTCAATTCTCTGTGGAATTATTACCACTAAATCACACTGTGGCTTCTGAGGATGATCCATTATGAATCTTAAATACTGACATAAGATCTGTGAACTGTTTAACTGTAATCAACACTAGATGGAGTAGTAGAACATCCTATTGCACAATGCATGTCTAAAACAACTGCTACTGCACTCAAGCAGAGCATAATATTTCTAACATAGAACCATTTAGGCTATGTTCACACAGCAGGTAATAGTGGCCCAAATCTGATTTCGTGACCAAATCAGATTTTTTTGTTCTGCTGTTCACACTGTCTGTATAATGTGTCCTATATCTGGCATCAGTCTGAACAGATCACGCTCCTGAACTGATTTGCATGTGCAAAGGAAGATGTTTCAGGTGCTGACCAGAAGGAAATGTCCATCTGTTTCATACAAAGCACTTTCGTTCTTGAAATGAAGGAATGGGACGGACAGTGCAGCGCTGTATCAGAAAACCTCACTTTTCTTTATTTCATATGAGCTTTATGTTAAAAACAGAGTATTAATTTCCTGAGTCTCTCACAAACACAAAGTCTCCAAAGAAAAGCAGATGAGTGCTGGTAATGAGTTTAATATCTACACGGTCCACATTTATACAGCTTCATACCAAAAATAACAATATAAAACTGACATAGAACTACTGAAAAAAACTTCTGTATCCTGTATATTTTATAAAGAACACTTTATACAGTTTTATTTTCTCATAAATGAGAGACAGAAACCTGGATTATGGAGTTTCACATGTTTTTTGTTTGCCGATATTTTTTACAATACGAAAATGCTTTTACTTGGCCATTTCCACGTCCTAAACACCTCAAATTTAAATGAAAAATGCTTTGGACCGTCGTCCGGATATCATTCTCAGTGGCCAGAGTGACTAAATATCACATGAAATCCGATCTGGCAGTTCAGACAGAGTCACATTGGCACAGATCGGATATGAATCAGATCTGAATACCACATATGAAAGTGGCCTAAATCTGAATATAAAAAGTCAGATTCATTGCAATTTGTGCTGTTCACACAGCCACACAAAAGAAACATCTATGTCACATATGATGAAACAATTCATATTTGGGCCACTTTTAGCTGCTGTGTGAACATAGCCTTAGAGTTCAGTCAAATTCTCATAGTTTTAAATAGTCTGTAAATAAAAGGGAGCATGGAGTCCTCTGAGATTTACCCCCAGTGTGGTCTTCTCCTGATCAACTTCTTTCTACACCTTACACTGTGCCACAGAGAATCCAATAAAAGACACAGTTTTCCAGTTACTCATTAGGTTCACTGTAAAACTAACGCTGTGCTGTAAAAGGGCTTAAGCCAAATGAAGAGATATATATGAATATTTCAGTGTTTTAATGTTTAAAATAAAACCCACCGTTGTCTGTGTTCTGCTTCAGTTCTGAGTACACAGTGTCAGCATTCACACTAGTCTCATCTAAAATAAACACAGAATTAGCTTCCTGAGATATCTACAGTTCATTACAAAACAGTGAAAAAGAGGATCTGAATATAAACACTGACTGATGTGGCTCAAGGTCACATTTTTCTCATTTTGCTGTACCTTGTTTGTACTTTGGTTTCTTCCTCGGTTTCAGTTCAATCTGTGCATAAGTCACATCCATGGATCCAGAGACAGGATCTGCAGAATAAAGAACACAACAAAGCAAACACAGCCTTAACAACTGCACTGATTTTTACTAAGTTTCACTAACAAACATCCCATAATACACACCTCATTCCCACATTTAACCTGTGTTTCATTAGAGAAGATCCTTCAACTCTAAAGTGTACAACCACTGCCTTTAGCTCTGGATTTAACATTTTAGATCTGTACCTCTCTTCAGCCTGTGATATCTGCTCTGTTACAGAGTGATGGTGAACACAGGATCCAGTGACTGGATAAAGACACAGTACCTGAGTCATGGCCCAGCTGAAAGTTGGAGTAAATGGCTTCAGTCTGTGAGGCCTGTGCTGGAAAATCTTTGCCTGATATGAGGGAAGAAAGAGAAAGATGTATTTTGCTGATTTGGTTTATTTAATCCTACATGAAATATTCAAATCTACATATTAGAAAAATCCAATCAAGATGTACATTTGTGCTTGAACGTCTTGTTGTTTATGACTTGTGAGAAAGTGACATCAGTGGTCTCTTCAGCCGCATATGATTCAGAACAGTGTTAGTCTCAATGATTCTAGCTTTACAGAATCATTTAGCCTTTGACTGAGCTTTGTAAGTGATCAAATATATTATAAAAAATATATATATAAATATACCTTTGTTACTTTGATCTGCGCGTTCAACTGAGTCATAAACATGTGCATTTCCTAAAAAAATATAAGGCAAAATATGAACATATAAAAGGGATGAAATCTGGGCAGGAAATTTTGAAAATGGAATATTGTGATGAACAACTGTTAAACAGACTTATTAGAAAAGATGCAGAGGGCTTCCCTATTTTCATTATTTTCATAATTATAAATAAAGTTACATTTCCATCACATATGGCTGCAAAATACAAATGGACCCTCCTCTATTTGTAATATACTCGGATTTAATATTTTCCTCAAAGCATATAGCAACAATCAATGTTCATTCCAGAAGGAGGACTTTCAGCTGATTTATAAATGAGGAGGGAACTCAGAGCTGTTATCAATCATAGTTTACATGTTTTTAAACATCTGATACTCCTACCTGTAAACTCATCAACATACAGCTGTTTTAATGATATTAAATAAAAGGTAGATGCATGAGTTTTCAGACCTTTGTTACTTTTGTAGCGCCACAGCAGGATCAGAAAAATGATGAATAACAGACAGAAACTCCCTCCCACAGTCGCTACAACCAGGTCAGGAGCAGATTCAGCAGCTGGTCGCACTGAAACATACAACTGTTCATTTCACTGAAACACTTTTCATACCTTTTTACTGGATATTTAACAACAAACACTAATAACATCATCACATTCTCACCTCTGACTGAGACCCAGCTCTTTGGTGACACTCCTTTGTGTGAGTGTTTACAGTGGTAGAGACCTTCATCTGACTGTGAGACATTGTGGATGGTCATCTCTGCTGTAGTCTGGGGCTGGAGGAGTGATCCATCTTTATAGAAATCAGCTGTGAGGACTGAGGGCTTTGGGTCACGATATAAACAGCGTAGAGTCAGAGACTCTCCCTCAGTCACAGGATGAACAGGACTCTCCAGAATTACAAGACCATCTGGGACAGAGGAAATATGAATGAAGAATATAACGATGATGAATGATATTTACATTTATTCAGAACTTTTCAAGGCATTCATAAAGCTGAACATATTTTGTGACATTACGGTGTTGCCTCAATGACCACCAATCTGCAGTAACTCAGTGTATGCTCACCACTCATCAGCTCTTAGAGAGATTCATTCATTCATTCATTATCTGTACACAGGGACATGGGGAGAACACACCAACTCCTCACAGACAGTCACTAAATGCAATAAATGTGATTCAGTTGTTGACAGAACTATGCAGCACCACTGATGTAGACTCACAGTGCACCGTGATGTTGAGAGGTTCACTGCCTGCTCCAGATTCAGACTCACACCAGTACACTCCAGTGTGGGATGTGGAGAGGGAGCTGATGTTGCAGGTAGATCTTGTAACTGATGAACAATCTGACACCTTCTCACTGTGTGTGTATCGTCTCACTCTCCATCCAGTAGAGTCCCTCTGTCCCTCACAGCGCAGTGAGAGAGAGTCAGTACTAAAGTGTTGAGTTCTGTTGGGACTGACCATCAGAGAGACTCGAGGAGACACTCCTTCAACACAGAAATGACCGTTCAGATTTGTTATGATTATTATTATTATCTTGTTAAAGCCAAATTGAAAAGTGTTGTATAGCAGCTGTGACTGGACTAAAGGGCAGAAAGTCAAACAATCTTCTTTAGAACAGTTCAGTTATTCAAAATATTTACCATACAACAATGTTTATGCAGAAAATAACACAACAATTAAAACGTGTCATGTCCAGCACTAATTAGAGACAGTAAACAGTGTCACTCACCAGTAACTTTTACCCAGAGTGCATCACTGTAGTGGGTGAAGTAGAGTGGGTTTCCTCTCCCAGCTCTGCACCAGTACTGTCCTCCATCAGAGTCACTGACTGAGCTGATGGTGTAGGAGTGTGTTTCAGTGCTGATCTCATTCTCAGGGTTGTGTGTGTGTTTGGACCAGTAAAACGTCCATCCAGCAGACTGACCCAGCTCACAGAACAGAACCACTGGCTGTCCTCTCACTGCAGGTCCTTTACAGCTTGATGTGAGTTCAGGTTTAGGTTTTTCTGTTGTAGGAACGAAAGAGATCATTAAGACTTCACACACTGTTCTTTTACCTGAACATTAAACAGCTGTCATAATGTTAACACATCTGGCACAGAGGTTATTAAACAGTGGTGGTTAAACAGAGGTTTCCGTTATTTAGGACTGTACAAATGTTAAAGGCCACCCAATTGTTTATTTAATTTCAGATCAAAACATCCATTAAAGTCATTCTCTAATTTTTTTTACTGGGTTATATTTATTGTTTGTCTTAGTCATGTTGTTTATTATTGTATGTTAGTTATAACTTAGTGTTACTGTAAATACATACTGTATAAATAGGATTGTATTTTAAAGCCATTTTGGAAGATTTGCCTTGTCTTGATGAAACTTAATAAGAGCTTTACAAAGGATTTCCTACATCCCTCTGTAATTATGTCTTAGATTGTATAATAACTTATTTTACCAAACATGAAATAACAGTGATCTCACAGTTTACAGTGTAATACTCAGATACTCAGTATTACAGTGTAATACTTCTATTTTTGCACTTCTACTCATTTTTCAGGAAATATTTTACTTCAGTCATAATTTCACTCAGCTAGCAGCACTTGTATTTGTGTGTGGAGTTATCTCGTGTGTGGAGGTATCTCTGTTTTGACCTAATTAAAATTCATTTTTATTGTAAAATTACAGCTTAAATTAGCTACAGATACAGAAAATATGGCAATTGTGTTCATTTTTTTAAAGATTGTTTACCTACTGTGCACATTTTTTATCTAACCTTTTATTGCATTTTTATGTAAAATGTTATAAAATAAGAAATGTATGTAAAATAATTAATTACTCCCACCCCCACCCCAGAGTCAATATAGCAGTGCGTAAAGCTTTAGGAAGAGACAAAGAACAGAGTATGTTCCTGAGAGTTAAATGTAGTGATATGATGATGGAGTTAATGAATAATAATAGATTAACACCCACCTGATACAGTCAGTGTAACAGCATTACTGATCTTTGATTTCTGAGAGTCACTCCTCCTCTGTCCTCTGCAGGTGTATTTACCACTGAAAGGCACTTTTACACTGAATGAAAATTCCCTGCTTTTACTTAAATTATAAACTGGGTGACCACTGTAAAACCAGCTGTAACTCCACTCAGTGTCCGTGTGTTTTTGTACGTCACATCTGAGAGTTACTGTCTCTTCAATAAACATCTGTCCACCAGGATCCAGAGTCAGTGAAGCTTTTGGTCTCTCTGTACAATGACATCACACAAATGTTACTTTAAACCACTCAAACTCACCTTTAATCTCAGATCTATTCATTAAAATGTTATTGGAAGAATTACTACATGTAACAAGATCAGACATGTACCGATCACTGTGAGAGTCACTTCATTACTCCAAGCAGAAGGTAGGCGATAGTATTTCTCAACACAGTAACACCGGTATTTCTGACTGTGGTGTGTTTTAATGGCAGAAATTATGTAATAGTTTTCATTAGATTCGTAGGGTTGAGTGTGACCACTGTACCAATGGTAGATCCAGTCAGTTACTCTCCCTCCTGAACAGACACATCTGAGTGTGACTGTCTCTCCACTGAATATTTCTGTCCAGTTTGGCTCCACACCCAGAACTGCATAATACTGCTCTGTAAAAACACACACATCAAACACACATCTGTCACTGAACTCAAACTCTTCATCCCACTCTGTGAACACAATTATCAGCTCAGAATTCAACAAATGTAAATGTGAATCACCTTGAGCGTGCTCTGTTTGGATAAGGGAACCAAACACTAAAACAGGGAAGAGAAACAGAGAACATGGCGTTAAAACTGAGATCATCCCTTTCTTCAGAATCACATTTCATCCAAATTATATTCACTTCATGAGACTAAATGAGTGAAACAATTATAACAAAACCACTAATAACTCCTTTACATTCACAGACTGTTTAGAAATGTATATAGTGTGATGAGCTTTATCTGCGGGTCTGAACCTGAAGCATCTCATTGTGGTGTTCTGCTGCACCAGCCCAAAGCATTTTTAAATGAAACAACACTTCATCTACAACGCTACGCATCAGCTTCATCAGCAGCAATAAAAACAGCAAGACAAGCACATACACTGGTCATCCACAATGTTAGAACAACAGGCTGTGAACACTGATCACCTTATTGGCACCTGTTTAATGAAGTAATGACAAGAAAATTTACTCACAGAGAGTTACAGAGAGAGCACTGAGGTCCATAATGTCCCAGTAACAACTGACTGACTCAACATTGCTCTGTGTTCAACTGTCATCACTTCCTGAGAGAGAGAGAGAGAGAGAGAGAGAGAGAGATCTTTAAAGTATAAAGATCTTTAAACTCCTATATTGTGAACACAGAGTGTGTCCTTCAAATTACAGTTCTTACAAATACTAAATAGGTCAAATAACATAAATACTTTTATATTAATGTTGTGAGCTGGGTCTCTGAACCTAAACCAGTGAGTGTTTGTGTGAATGGAAATTTCTCAACATGGGTGTGAGTAGCGCACCCAAATCTAAAGAAACAAGCATTTCTTTATTAAGGAGCCTGTCTTTATTAATGCCTTTCTGTTCTGCCTATAAAGCTCACTCAGTAAAAAGCACCCACCCACTCACAATGGATTCATTAATAGCCCTTAAACATATGAAAAGAACATTAGATAGGATATATGCTTTTATTTGCAAATCTTTATTTTAAACATGTCTCACAGAGATTAATGTGTTTTGGCTGCGAGTCAGTCACAGGGTGGGTCTTCTTTCAGCCTTCATTAAGGCACCTATTCAAATATAAAGCTGCTCCGATCATCAGCTTCACTGGCCCCCTAGTCACCATCAGGAAGAGATAACTGTTTTTTTTTGTACCAGCTCTGGGCTTGAGGTCAGTAACTAGAGCACAACAGATAACATTCATTCTTTATCTGTAACCCTTATCCAGTTCAGGGTCGCGGTGGGTCCAGAGCCTACCTGGAATCACTAGGCGCAAGGCGGGAATACACCCTGGACCAACATGTGTTTTTGGACTGTGGGAGGAAACCGGAGCACCCGGAGGAAACACACCAAACTCCTCACAGTCAGTCACCCGGAGCAGGACTCAAACCAGGACTGCGACTCTACGTGCTGCACCACTGTAACAATGATGGCTAATTACAGTTATAAAAGCGGCTCGTATATAACTGTTAGCGAAACACAGGAGGATCTGAGAGTTAGTTAACGTTAATATGAGCTGTGTTCAGGTTGTGAGAAAGCACTCTATACATGCATCAAGTTAACGTTAGTCTCTTCCACTGGGTAGTGTGAATATATTTATATACCACCCTTATCAGTGTTTCTGTAGTGTAGTAGGTAAAGTTCCATATTATGCCATTTGGGACACAGCCTCACTCTCTAAAGTTACTGTTAATCAAATGCTGTTTCACATGATTATATATGCAGTATTTTACTGCCTCATCTTGTGGCATATGTTTTGTGTATATGGTGGGCTTTGACTCAGTAAATAGGTTCCCCACCAAAATCAAACTCACTCCTATGCCCTTGTACCTGCCTTTGCTCATATTTGCACAGATGGAAACGTGAGAAACTGAAGCACTGTTTAATTAATAAGCCAATTTTCTGTATTTTTGAAAATTTGAACATTGATGTTAATGTTGTATCTGGTGTTATAATGTTAAGCTACTGATTTAGATACAGAAGTTGACATTACTTCAGTAAATTAGAAAATTGTAAACATGCATGTGTATTATATTACCATTTTTTGGGGGTGCAATATAGTACAGGTGGGGTGCAGAAATCCCCCTACATCTGAGGTGGGGAAAGAGAAAATTTGAGAACCACAGCTAAAAGGTAACTTGCTCTGTTCGTGACTTAAGACTCTCAGATTCCGGCAGACTGAGGTTTGCAAACTTCCACATTAATGAGGCAGAAGCAACATCAGTGAAGCCATTGCAGCACTTAGTGTTGGGAAAGCAGTGGTGTATTGATCCTGACAATTTTATATAATACTAATATCCTGCAGAGTAAATATGACCTGTATTGTATTTTTCTACTTACTCTACATATTGTCACACTGAGCCCATAGTATACACTGTACTTCTTTCACAGAGCTGCAGCCCAGTCTTCACTTTGCACTTTAAGAAATCAGGAACAAAATACATACAAATATTCATGTGTATAGAATAAAATATCAATTCAACTCAAACAGCACAAGAAAAACAGCCCATACAGGTGTTAATAAGCAATTTAGACTAAGTGATCATATTCAAATATTCTTATGCAATGGAGATTTCTCAGCCAATTAAATTAGTTTGACATTTTCAATTAAAATACATCAGGCAAATCGTATGTTGAAATACAGCAAATCATTTTGTGGTCTGAGTCTTCTCTGGTCAGATGGAGGGTAAACCCATTTTGGACAAGCCCAGCCAACCACATTCGATAATGCACACCTTTTCTGTCTTTTGAATGTTTGTACTAACTGTGCAACTCTTTAAAACCATGTTCGTGAGTGGTGGCTTTACAAATATGCCTAGATTTATTGGATTCTCTTGTAAAGAGACATGCAGCTGCATTGGCATAACATAGGCAATAGACAAAATTATATAATTTTAAAAAAGTTTTCCTTTCATATTGTCCATTCCTTTCACTTTTTTACCAGGGCCAAAAAGTAGCTTAGCCTTGGCCTAGCCTACTACTCACCCCACGTACAATAATAGTATAATAATGAAATTAGAATGCTGTCCACTGACTTACTGTTATTGTTGTTGAGTGGTGGTTTTAAAAAGTGTTCTCACATTTAAGACCATTTAATTCAGGATGGAAGACATAAGTGCTAACCTAGGCTTATTTTCTCATCCAGTCCGTGTACACAATGTCTTACAAAAAGTCATTAGTGGTAAGGACATTATTAGATTTTTATACCACAGGTTCTACTGCATGTTTCTGTTCACAGAGTGCCACTGCCAGAACCGCATCTGCCACCACCACCACTGTCATCAGCCACGGGAGTTGATGAAGGCCCTACTGTGGCAAACATTCTGTGACCACATACTGTGGCCCAACTGTTGCTTGAATAACAAGTTTCTTTTATTTCTCACAGTTTCTCTGCACCTCCTTTGCATTTTCTTTCCATCTCAGAAGATCCTGTTACATTCATCCTACATTGCACTGCAAACCAGCGCACAGAGCCAAAGGGAGGAGGTGTTTCATGGACAATGCCTTTTTAATTAATCTTTTCTATGTCTTTGGGCAGTCTGTGCTCACTGAGATACACATTGAGAATGTAGTTGCTACACTGTTCTCTTGGAGGGAGGAAGTTACTCACACATACACTGCCCAACAGGAAGCCAGCCCACAAATACTGAGCTAAACTGAGCTAAACTTAATTAAGTTAAATATACATGCAAAAGGGGGATTTTCTGTCACATACTTGAAACTCAAAGACAAAACCAGTAAACTTGACTAGATCTCAGAGGCAGGCATATGGTGGGTTTGCTAGTGAAATTTCTACTGCACCATTCAACAGGATGAGGTCATTTGTGATTCTATACTAGGAAACAGAAAACCATGAAACACTGAAAGTTCACCAGTCAGTGCAAGTATATTTTTATGAATGACCAGAGTTACTTAACAAATGATGCAAATTTCTTTCAAACCACATTAGTGGCCTCTTTGATGTTTTGTTTGTTGCCTAAAGCATTTCTCAACGGTCTCCTTCTTGACTGATATCCTGGCACAAGTGTTAGAAATAGTAGCATTATGGATGTGCTATATGTCTAATTATGATCACCCATAAGTGTTAATTAAATGTTAATTGGTCAAATGTCAGGCAAGGAACATGCCAAATATACTACAAAAATTAACATAGAACTATCGGCTAGATGAATCTTTTTATTTTTCAAGAACAGACAGGGTGTAAAGAACAGGGGAATCAGTAAAAAAAAAAAAAAACAGCCACTAGACCATAATCTGGATGCCTCGGGATAAGTCAAGACAAATGGCATTTATATGTAGATAATCAACATTACTTTTAATACCCACGTCAAAGTTGATTACTTGGTTTAGCACTGATTTACACTCCTGCAGGCTCAGGGCACCGGTCTTTTGCAGGGTGACACACACATACACACTTGCACCTACGGACACTTTTGAGTCGCCAATCCACCTACCAACCTGTTTTTGGACCGTGGGAGGAAACCGGAGCACCTGGAGGAAACCCACACAGACACAGGGAGAACACACCAAACTTCTCACAGACAGTCACCCGGAGGAAACACACAGACACGGGGAGAACACACCAAACTTCTCACAGACAGTCACCCGGAGCGGGACTCAAACCCACAACCTCCAGGTCCCTGGAGCTGTGTGACTGTGACACTACCTGCTGCACCACCATGCTGCCCCCTTCAAATAATGCACCCACTCAAAGTTTTAGGTTGACAAAGTGATACTGAGGCAAGAGAGGGCAGCAAAGCTACAGCTTTGGGGAAAAATAACTCAGACACACTGATGTCAAACTTGCAGAAGGTGTGGTCACAGCCCTCAATCTTGTAGATTTACTTTCCTGTAGAGTGTAGCTCCACAATCTTCCAAACTGGCTCAAGCTAATTTACTTCTTCAGAAGCCATTAGCGTCGGGTATACATTGTGATTTTGTGTTGAATGAACAGAAAAGGTCCAAAATTATTTTGGTGTTGGTGGTCCTGTTTTATTAATGCTTTGGAAAATTGTTGTGTTTTGATGCCAAAGCAAGAGCAGTGAGGTAAATGCCTCAGTCTGATCTCATGCTTGTTTCATGCCCCTCAGGAGTTAAGTTGCTGATCAGTTTGCACAGAATTCTGGCAAATGGTCACACTTCAATGTTCAGCAGTGTCAGCAACAAGAAGAATATCACATCTCATACTGAAATAGGAACAGCGTTTATTGTACTTTACATTACAGAGCCAAGACCATAATTAGTCACACCATCATCAGTCACATGATTAGTACTCTAGTAATCTGGTAACACATCAGTACTAGCAGCGAAGTGCATTAAGGTTCCTAAGTACTTTTGCCATTGTTGCAGTGAAGCCAGACAATCACTGACCAATGCATTGCAGCTTGTTCTTTGCCCATGCTGCCCTCTTCATGCTGCCTCACAGTGCCATTGATCACTGTGTACTGCTTACTGATGGCTGGCATTATGTGACTGAGGACAGGAACACTTAAAAATAAAGGTGCTACAAAGGGATTGTTGAGCGATGCCATAAAAAAAAAAACAAAAAAAAACATAAAGAACCATGTATGTTTAAGAGATGTAGGAGTGTGAAAAACCTTTTAAAGGTTCAAAATCCATCACTTGACCTGAAGTGTCTTTACCCATTGGAACGTACTAGTAAAAATGATTAACGAAAGCATGTTGGCTTTACAGACTGTTTCAGGGTCCTGGGGTTGTGGGTTTGAGCTCTGTTCTGGTCTGTGGGGTGTTTGGTGGGTTTCCTCCAACAGTCCAAAATATGTTGGTAGGTGGACTGGATATTTGGAAGTGTCCATAACTGTTAATATGAGAGTGTGTGGTGACCTGAGATGTGACCATCCAGGTGTGTTCTTGCCTTGCACCAAGTGTTTCTGTGTAGGCTCTGGACCCACCATGACCCTGAACTACGTTATCAGTTACAGACAATGAATGAATGAATGAACTATTTAAGTAGGGGTGTATTTGGATTCTTAAGGTGGTCAGTTAACCAATTCAAGCACTACTATTTTAATACTGATTCTTCAACAAAATTCAGCAAAGCACATTTCACTTTTTATGAAGGGACTAGGTTTGTAAGGGATCAAGGTGGCAGAAGAGGCCACAAGCAGGGGCCTAGGTGTCACACAAGGTGAGTAGGGGTTCACCAGGTCACACAAATGGACATAGTCTATGGAGGCTGCCTCCTGATGTCACCGGAATGGTTCTTATTTGCCTCAAAGCATTATGACTAAGTTCAAATAGATTGTATTTATTTATTAATATTATCCTGCAAAGTTATGCTATTTAAAAATGTTATTCATCCTCTTCTACATTAATCTTACACACTCAAACTTCAACTTTAAGCATTTACATTTCAAACTGGATTAAAAGTAAAATACCCAAAAAAATCCCACATAGCAATGATGTTTGACCAAAATGTGGCCCAAATCTGAGCCAGAGTATTTCATTTTTTGAACTTTCGCTTGTCCTTACTACTGCGTAGTCCACCCACGCAGTAGATTGTTAGTACAGTTTGAAATGTATGAAAACAAAATTGTGCTTAAAACATTTTTGTGTGTTCTTCAAATAAGGGCTTTAAAACATCAGATCTGAAATGTAGGAGTAACCACTTCCACAAAAACTCTCATTCTATCTTGTGGTTCAGCCAGTAAACAACTCCCCCACTGTAATACTGACCCTTAGTGGACAGGATGAGAATTACCAACAATTATGACCAACTGTCACAAACTATGAAAACTGAAAAATAACCAAATTGCATTGCATTCCATGGCTGGAGTTGTGCACTTATACACTTGCTAACATTAGCTAATAATGGCACCAGACTTCAAAAAGTTTATATTGAAAATTTTATATAAAAACATATTTAAACCTGTAAATCTTACTTGTAAATTCAGCTACTTTTAGCTGCACCCCTTCCTCACACAGCTGCTCTATTACTGACTTACACACCTCTTATTTAATGTTCATAGAAAAGCACTGCTGATATGACACATGGGAAGATCCACAAATGAAATTAAGGTCAACATGGCAAGCATCAACTTGTTTTTTATGAAGACCCCAAGGACTGGGCTGTGGAGTGGTGGACCCATGTTCTCTAGAGTAACGGAGTTTCATATTTGGGAAGAGCTGACATGCTAAGACTCATTAATGCTGTAGTGTCTTGCAGCATAGAGGGACAAACTCCTTATTAATGCCCATGACTTCAGATGAAAAACACTCACACAGTTGCCTGTATAGTGTAGTTAGATGTGGACCACAGATAGAATGCCATGACAAATTTTAAATGTGACTGCTACAACAGAGCTAGTGTTGGCCCACAATACATTTGCAGATCAGCTCAGATTAATTGTGTATAAAAAATATTATTGATGTGGGTTTTACATTGACAGAAAGGACAATCTAACACTTCCCAATGCCATAACCTTCAGTAAAAAAAGTGTCACAGATTATGCTCAGAGGGGCAGCTCAGCCAAAGAGTCTCTCAGGGGAGATGGAGAATGCACTTTCAACAAAAGATAATGTGTATCTCAATAAAACCTCTGAAAAGCTGTGATAATGAAATAAATACTTTGTATCACAGTTAAAAATAGCATGCAACACTGTGGACTTTGGGGGCTCGGGTAGAACTGAGATGTAGACTCTGAGTGAAGTTTGGGAGGCTGTGAGTAGTCATGTAGTTGGGTATTTATGCTGTAGTTCAGGTCAGTAATAAACACTGAATCACTGGTGAAAACAGTGCCAGACAGTTATTGTATGGTCCCTCATGTGTTTGTTCAGTGTCCACTTATCAGTGATCATCCTCTTGCTTCGCTGCTCTGTAATACTGGCTTTAGAATATTTGGGTTCTGAGCTTTACTCTGTTTCTGTTCAGAAACACATAGCTGAAGACATCATCAGCTCACCAGGTGACCTCAAAACGTTTGGTTTGAAATATCCTGCTGGAGTTCAATTTTGACGCTGAGAAACTCATCACTGGCCACCTGCCATTTTGCTCAAAGTTTTTCACAAACTTTAATTTCATCATTCTCATTCATCATTTTCTTCAGCTCTCTGTTTGCCCAGCCCTGGATCAAAGTCCTCAACTTTATTGAGGGACCACCTGCTGTCATCAGTTTTGATATAAAACTAAATTCTCTCTGTTGATGGGGACTGATATGCTGTGCTTGAATTAAAAAAAATCCTTCGCACTAGAAGCTGGGATGGATTCTTACTGTCACATGATGCAGATTATGCTCTTTAGGTCAATGAACAGATTATTTAGGGACAATCCTGCTGTTTGTTTTTAAAAGGGAAATTATCGAGTCAATATTTAAAAAAATAACTTGAAGAAACAATTTTAGGTAAACCTGCATCGTTGCCATGGAAAACTCTCTGTATACAAAACTGCTATAACTGTTATATAGATATGTTCAGTTGTTTCTGTGTAAGTGAACTGTCTAACACGTGTTGGTGGGTTTTCAGTGCTGTTTTGTGGGTTTGGTGAGTGGAGGAGGAGAAGATGAGGTGTTAAAATGCATTTAGTTCTGTTCATGACTTCAGACTCTCAGTGGCAGACTGAGCAATTCAAATGTGCACTGTGAGATATATTTTATTTAATGTTGTATAGTTTTGACCTTTTTTACAGAGAAACTTTTGATCACCCCACCCAACATTATTTTTATTTATTTGCCCCTTTGTCTCCTGTTCTTAAGGTGATGATAATCATCCCCCTGCATCTTGCTTTTTGGGAACTGAAAGTTGATTGCTTACAGCCCAGAAACTCCTGGCTCATTATATGACCTACTGACTGGAAAATGACTACTAATGTTTAAAATGTTGTGGTTGGAAAGTGGCACTTTACATTTTGTTAAGATTTTATGATTAAAAGAACAAAATAAAAATAAAAAACTGAAATAGATCTTATATTTCATATAGATGTTCGACTGGGTTCCGATCTGGAGATATACTTGGCCACTGAATCACTTTCACCCTGTTCTTCTTCAGAAATGCAACAGTGGCCTTAGATGTGTGTTTTGGATCATTGTCGTGTTGGAAAAGTGCATGACAACCAAGGGCATGGAGCGATGGTAGCATCTTTTCTTTCAATATAGAGCAGTACATCTATCAATTCATGATACCACCAATGAAATGCAGCTCCTCGACACCAGCAGCACTCATGCAGCCCCACATAAGGACACTGCCACCACCATGTTTCACTGTAGGCACCATGCATTTTTCTTTGCACTCCTCACCTTTGCAACGCCATACAGTTTATAATTCATCAGTTCCGAAAACATTTATCTTGGTCTCATCACTCCAGAGTATAGAGTCCCAGTGGTCTTTGTCTTTTCCAGAATGGCCCTGGCAAATTCTAGGTGGGCTTTTTTGTGCATGGGCTTCAGAAAAGGCTTCCTTCGTAGACGACACCCATGCATGCCATTCCTGTGTATGCAGCGTATTGTGTCACGAGAAACAGTCACCCCAGATTGGATTTTTCCATCTTTTTTTAATTTTTGTATCACTTTTGCTACAGTATTGGTGACTAATAAGCAAAGCTTTGCTGATGTTCCTGTAGCCTTCACCTTTTTTGTGTAAATTATTTTCTTTTCCATGTGGTGCCATTGCTGACAGCATGAAATTGGAAGAGGTTTTCTTTGCAGACGTAATGCCCGTAATCAATCGTCTGCTGGAAACCTGTTTAATGAATAATTAGACTCACCTGTGGTTGAATTCTTGTTAATTGGAATTTTGTAGTCTAAACTTTAGCTTTGCTGAACACTATATATATATATATATATATATATACACACACACACACACATATTTAACTCTCTGAGTGTTTGTTCTCACACCATTTCACCCAAAAACCACATCTCGGGTCAAAGTTCATGTGATGATGAACCACTTGTTGCTTTGCATACTTTTAGCCCACATTCTCCTTTCCTTCAGTGGTCAGGACTACCACAGTTATTTGGGTCATGTGTCAACCTTAGCACAGCAGTGACACAGGCGATGGTGGTGTGTTATTGTGTGTTGAGTGGGTACAAGTGGATTAGACATAGCAATCCTACTGGATTTACAGTCTGTACTTGTAAAACTAGATGAGCCTGGGTGTAGAAACAAGGAGGAAGTTTTAATGTTATACTGGGTTTTGACATTAACCACATTACTTCAATATCAATATGTGACACATGTTGAATTTATTACTGCTCTCATTGTGGTATTTTTTGCTGTTATTGTTATTTGTTTCTTTGCTTAGCTAAGTTACAAAAGTGTACTTTGTGTGTGTGTGAACAATATAAAACATTAAGCATTTTTAGGTTAAAAGACAATAAGCAACCAATGTCCAAGGGTTTTGGGAATAACAAAATTTCAGGCACTGGTCACTTGATCTTCAAGTGTAAGGGACAGGGATGGCATAGTAAATAAAGGGTGTGTTTTCTGTTTATTATTAATAAATTTTAGAACTAAGTACCTATGATTTTATGATTTTATTCTATTGAACATATGCTCACAGTACACAGACATAAAATGACACAAATGATGGACAGGTGAATATCTCTGAAATTAAAAAAATAATACAACAGCAGTCAGCAGTGAGCTCAATTGATCTATTTGATCTCATTGATTTAATTTTACCAGAAAATCCCACTGAGATCAGAAATTCACATTTACAACAGAAACCTGTCCAAGACAGAAGCCGTACAGACTCCCAGCACATCACATAGAACATACACTATACTGTCAAAAATATTCACTCATCCATGGCATAAGGTGTATAAAATCAAGCACCTAGGCATGCAGACTGCTTCTAAAAACATTTTAGAAGCAATAAGTCACTCACAGGAACTGTGAAACATGTCCAGGTAAAAATCCAGTCCTGTTGAAATCTCCTCACTACTAAATATTCCAGTCAACTGTGAGTGTTATTATAACAAATTGGAAGTGACTGGGAACGACAGCAATTCAGTCACAAAATGGTAGGCCACGTAAAATGACAGAGTGGGGTCACTGGTTTTAATTTGCTCTCACCAAATTTCCCTCAGGGGAATCTCTGACTCCATCTTAAGGGCCGTTCCATTTCTGTATGAACTGAAGTGTGTTAGGTCCGCCTTCGAAGGTAGGAAGGAACGAGTGAACACTGAAGTCCACTTCAGAAGCAGAACTTGCACAGAATAAATAGTGACATGATGCAATTTCCATAGTAACAGCAAAAACAATGTTGGACAAAGCAGTTAGCCGAAATAATAAATAAAATGCTCCACAATGCTTAAAATGTAAAAAACTGTAATATATTCTTACAAAATCTATATTCTACATATTTTTTGCATTTTAATTAGGTTATAAACATTGAAACAACACTTATTTGATGTTCAGCTTTTGTGATCACTCATTCTTGTAAAATATGTGTCTTTTTCTCAATATGACAATGTGGACAGTCTGCAGCAAACTTTATCTGTGAATCACCAAATAAATCAGGTCAGCAGTATGTGCGTTTGTGTTTGTGCCGAGTGTGAGTGTGGTCCATTTGTGTGGCCATTTGTTTGACATAAGTACTATACACCTCCAAGTGGTCAGTGAAAGTGAGTGAAGGCAAGTGAATATCAGAATTAAAACGCAGGGTATCTGTTTTTTTTAATGACAAGTGTTTCTGTTTGTTACAAGATGCCTCTGGTCAGAGAAAATATATATTTGATTGACTTTGGAATGATGGTCAGGTTTTAAAGGAAACTGAACCAAATGTGTTTTTGTGGGATAACTGATGTCGTTAGACGTCTCTGGTTTGACTGTGTTCACACGGTTTACACTGTGATATTATACTGACCCATGTGGTCTTAAATTAATTTAGATTAAATCCTGTTCCTTTGTTTGGTCAGTGACCATCACTGAGGTTAGACTAAGAGCAATGAGGTTAATAAACATTTCATGGTTCCTCCACATTACGAGTTAAGCTGCTGATCTCTGTGTATCGTATTCTTGTTAAAATGTTAAACTTTCACACATTAAATTTTAAGTGTCAGCAACAGTACGCTCACACACACACACACACACACACACAAAAAAAAAGCAACAGCATTCGTGTTCTTCCTCTTTCAATTTACCGTGTCAAGACCATATTTGGATGTGTGTAGATTCATTAGATCAGTCTTGCACATGCATATATTCCATAAATGGTATGTGCTTCATGTAAAGTTTCTGGATTGGAGCAGACAATAAGGAGCACAGTGGGTGCTCCTTTAGTCTGTGGTTCTTGTACTTTTTGTCTTGAGACACCCCCAGATAACTGATCAGGAAACCCACACCCAGACACATGCACGCACACACAGACACATGCACACACAGACAGATCACTTGATGTCTCGTTATAAGATGCCACTACATTTTGCTTGACATTAAACTATCATTTGCCAGAAAATCACTGCAAGGCACTGTGGTTGGTCCATTTCATTTCTGACTTGGCATGTTTTTGACATGTTTGATGACACTGCTGACGTTTGTATGTTTTTTCTCATTTGTTTTTGGGATAATGCACAACCAACGGAAGACTCGTCTTTAATGACAAATTTTTGGCTTTTTCTCTAGCCACCGTCCCAGAGGGAGGAACAATATAAGAATACAATTAGCGGAATAGTTTAATGCCATATATTTAAATGTTAACATTTTTATAACAAAAAAAATAAATAAACAATTACACGAATATTGAATACATTCAGACAGAAAATCATCTTTTTCTTCCCCATTTTTGGTGACTCACTCAGGGGTTGCCCTCTGAACATTGTGTTCCAGTGAAAAACGTGTCTAATATCAATTAAAATGATCTCTCCTTCAGTGAGGGGACATTGGCCTTGTGTTGGCTGGTTGCACTCTCTCTCTCCACCACCTCTCTCTCTCTCTCTACCACACCTCTCTCTCTCTCTTTCTCTCCACCACCTCTCTCTCTCTCTCTCAGGAAGTGATGATAGTTGAACACAGAACATTGTTGAATCAGTCAGTCGTTATTGGGACAGTATGGAGCTCAGTGCTCTCTCTGTAACTCTCTGTGAGTAAATCTTTTAATATTTTTATTACTATCAGTTTTGGTGTATATGTTTAGTCTGAGGACTCATCTAATGTTCAGACTTTTCCAGAAGATTTGGTGCATTAATTTTCCTGCATGTTATATGTGCACTCTGGCTAATTTAATGACAAGTATGCTACATCAACCTTTCAGAAAAGCCACATTACTCATCTGTAGGCACTGGACAGACACTCTTAAAAATTAAGGTGCAACAAAGTTAATTCAGCAATGCCATAAAGAACCACTTTTGTTTCCATAAAGAATCATTTTTGCCAATACATTTAAATGAGTATTTTAAAACCTTTAAAAGTTTGTTCACACACGTCTCTTAAACAAACCAGGTTTTTAATTTTGTGCAATGCTAAAGAACCCTTTTTGGGTTCCATAAAAAAAACCTGGTTTGTAGAACCATTATTTTTAAGAGAAATCAACTACCAAAAATGAATGAATTTGGAAAGTCTTCTGTGATTAACCACTAAGAAATGCAACCCAGCTTGCTTTCAGCCAGCGCACGGAGACAGGGCCAAACTTGATTTTATACATCCAGTGGGGCAGGAGTTCTTATAAATGAGGCCTGATGAACTGAGTTGCATGGGAATAAAAAGTCAAAAATAACGTTACATTTTAATGAATAAATAAAATCCAATATAATGTATATAGCTAAAAAGGCAATATGCACTGCTTTTGAATAAATATTAATGTGACAACCTCTCACAAGTTGCTGAAATCCATCACCCAGTTAGGTTAGTTGTGATGTTATAGAGCAGGGCCAGGATTGTTGTATGTACTGGTGAGTAAAATAAGCCCAAATTGATAAACTGGTGGGGTGGTGCAGCATGTAGAGTCACAGTCACACAGTTCCTGCCTTTCACCCTGTGATTCCAGGTGGACTCTGGCCCCACTGCAACCCTAAAACTGGATAAGTGGTTTCAGACAATGAATGCTGAAAGTGAGAGATGATTTAAACTGCTCACTGCAAAATAATATTATAGCTTTCTTCAGTGATGTAATTTGGTTTCTAACATTGTCATAGTTGTGTTCATATTTTGCCATCTAGCGGTAACAGAATGCAACTACTGCAACATTAAACGTGAATTTTTTCACTCGTATTTTGGCATCTGAATTTGGTCTATCGAATTTTGAGCACCTTCGAAATTTGTTAGATTTTTTTTAAGCTTGAATTTTTTTATCTGAATAATAACAGTGAAAACGTGTTCTTGAAAATTCACGAGTTCAATTCAAAAGAAACAAAATTCAGATGCATATTTTCAGTGCTACAAATTCAAAGGTGGTAATATTTCAAAGTCTGATGAGACTGATTTGCCTCCAAACAAAACAGACAAACTCATTTGTGGCATCGCCTCGCTTTGTTGAATGTGTGTTGTTTTAGCAGGTGGGGCTGTTATATGACTGAGTTTTAAGCTTCATTTGCACAAACCTTCATGCTGATGAACCTGAATATGGGTGGAGTGGGGAGATCAGTTTATACTACTGGAGAATCTGAATGTGGAGTGAGTGGACATTCATTCATTCATTCATCCATTATCTGTAACCTTTATCCAGTTCAGGGTCGTGGTGGGCCCAGAGCCAGTCCTTTACAGGGCAACACACACACACCCACATTCACTCACACCTACAGACACTTTTGAGTCACCAGTCCACCTACCAACATGTGTTTTTTGGACTGTGGGAGGAAACCGGTGTGAATGGGAGTTACACCATTCATTCATTCATTCATTATCTGTAACCGCTTATCCAATTCAGGGTCGCGGTGGGTCCAGAGCCTACCTGGAATCATTGGGCGCAAGGCGGGAATACACCCTGGAAGGGGAGCCAGTCCTTCACAGGACAACCCACACACCCCCACATCTACAGACACTTTTGAGTCACCAGTCCACCTACCAACGTGTGTTTTTTGGACTGTGGGAGGAAACCAGGGGGAGTGGGAGTTACACCAGTTAAAATAAACTCTCAGTCCACAATAAAGGGAATGTTGAACGTTTTAGCGTTATAGGTGCAGACAGAATAGCATCGAGTCCTGGACCATGGTCCAGCTATTAGTGACTCCTGTTATAATGTCATAAGTGTATATAACTAAACTATATTGCAATGATCTGTCCTTATCTTGACCTTTATATGGCTAACTTTATTTTAGATATTTAAATATATGTATTAAATTATATGTCCTTTTTTGTGTGTGAATATACTAAATAAACTGGCTCTAACTAAAAGCAATAGCCAGGGCATTATGGGAAATGTGGTGTCTGTAGTGAATTTGCAAGTTGTGTCCTGTAGTTCTGCTAAGCACATTCCCCAGTAAATTGAGTCTTATGATGTCTCTGTGAAATGTTGTAGTCTGATGAAGATTTCCTAAAAATTTTGCCAGTACCAGTGTAAGTAGAATTTACCATTAAAAACTCTTTTGAATAAGTGTGATACATATTAATTGAGCAACACTGGTAGAGCAGATTAAGCTGGACTTAATCCAGGTATTCATTACATGTCTAAATGATTTATCCTGTTATAACATTATTTAATATATTTTAACTTTGAAACTTTAGTGTGTTTCTATTGCATTTTTTTAAGGAATAGTGGACTGGAGTTAGTCTCAGATCTAAGAAAATCTAAGAAAATGTGCTGTTCAAATTCTGATTTGTAAATTAATCATACCTTGGTGTGAAATCTAGTCGACTCACAGTATTTATTATTTTGATGATAAATGTATTTATTGTTAACGATTTAATTGAGGTCATTTAAAAATGTCCATGGTAAATCAGCATATTAATCAGTGAGACTTGTATCTAAAAGTAAATACTGACACTAAATTAGTAAGGAAGCTAATGCCAAATACATTTCTTTCTAGCTGGATGTATTAACGTGTGGGGACTGGACATGGTGTTATATTCAAAAGGAGAATGTTTTGTCAAATATTTGGCGTTTGCCTTGCTGATTAGGTTTTGGCTGCTACTTTGGAGAAAATATGACAAAATACTGTAGCAAATACACTGAAGATGAGAACAACATAGTTAGTTCAGAAGAAGCTCAGCAGAAGCCCTCACACACCATGGGAGGAGACCACTTGTGCAAAGATGTGCAAGGACATTGGATTAACACAACCCATAGTCACTGTCGGTGTCCTCAAAACAACAACAACTATAAAATACTTCTTAAAAGTTACTAGACTACACTACACACTACTCAGCATGGTGATTGGTGATTGAAAAGCATGCTTGGCCATGTTGCACTACCCTGTAATGTTAATTTCCCCCAGAATCATTTAAAATGTCAACCCTTCTGGTGGCTCTAGTCTTAGTCCAGGGTCAAATCGCATGAAAGTTTCAGGGTGAACCTGAAATGAAGCTGTTCTCTTTCCAACTAGGAATGTCTTAACCAGAGGTATTCAATTTTTTTCCTCCTGAGCCTCTCTAAGCACTTTGAGAGCTTGGAGCACCCCACTCATCTAAAACATGTGTGGCCATATGGAGACTACTACAGCGTGTATTGTGTGTATATACTGTATATATATCACAGTCTGACTGCCCAATAATTATGTTTAGATCATCAGCTAGTGTTCCTAACTACTCACGTATTCCCTGCACTCTGCCTTGATGAGCATTTATTAATTGTTTTGTCTTCCTGCACATTGTCTGGATCTGTTTTCATTCATTCATTGTCTGTAACTTCTTTTCCAGTTCAGGGTAGCGGTGGGTCTACAGCTTACTTGAATCATTGGGCACAGCCAGAAACACACGGGAAACATTGGATTTGTTTTTCATGTTGTTATTCAGATTCACCTGTTTATTGCTGTATTATTTTCTCAACCATGGACAGTTTTTAATCTGTTTTGAATTCCCCTTTTCCATTATCTACTCTAAGCCTGGTTATAACTGCAAGTGTCTGACCCAGTCTGCTACATTATAGACTTGCATTAGCAATGTTATGAGGTTTCTTAGGTGTTTAAAGGGTGCCAAAGTAAAATGGTTTATTTGACCAATATAATTTTTTGACTTAAAGTAACACTAAGTAGTATTTTTACCCTTTAAAGGCACAGCCTCAACATAATTATGATGTTTCACTGACATTTAATAGAGCCTTTGTTGTTGCAGATCTGTGCTCAGCTCTTCAGAAACTGCATTATGTAACGTTTGGAGCTGGGGGCTGTAGGATAACCGCCCTTTCTCTCCCTCTTCCCTTGTTTTCTGGATAATGCTGTAAATAGGAATTACACTCTGCAAATGTAGGGGGAACCCAGGAGCAAAAATACCAAATATGTCTTTTAACTGAATGTGTGAATGTGTAATAAAGTTTTCCGTGTGTAGAAATATTTTGTGCATGTGTGAAAATGTTTTGTGTTCCCAGATATGATATGTACATATATAAAATGATTTTTTGCTGTAGAAATAGTCCCTTTATGTGTAATTAAATATTTTGTATATTCTGTCTGAGGGACAGAAACACATTTGGTACCTTTGAGTGCAACACTGAAGTAACAAGCTAGAAAACACTTTGGGATATGGTAACAGTTTAGATTTGATATTAATGCAATATTCATGTTCCCTTAATCCTCTGTTCTAGGGCTGTTTGTAGTAGTTTACAGTGGACAAACTGTACATGTCACCACTGATGTTGACCAGCCTCAATCAGGTGAGTTTTTTCTTATCTTTATCTCGTTGTAGATAATTCTTTTTTTTAGTTTTACACAAGTAGTTTCATCTACAAAATTAGTGTGATTATAGACTAATTTAGGGGGAACAGAGAGACGAAGGGAAGAACAATGAGGCCATGACACAAACAAGTCTTTATAATCATAAACACAGCACTGATAGGGACGAGCACAACCTCTGGCAGATATTAATACACACAATATATAATCAAACTTTCCCAGTCTTGTTGGCCTTGTCCTAAATTGTTTGAAACCTGTTGTTGATGTTTTATAAGTTATGTACATAAATAGATTTGTTATCCTGTTATTTATTTATTTAAATAACATGGACCGTACACATAAATCAACATAATTTCTTAATATAAAATGTGCCAGATTTAGCTGAATGGCTACTTTCCATCTGCAGTCCCTGTCCAGGTTGATGTTATAGACACAGCTTCCAGTGAACTACTGTAATATTGCACCCCAGTGATGTTTAGAGACTGTAGGAGTGCAAAACTCCAGTGTACAGGATCTCATACAGTATCTGTTCATTTATGGTGTTAAATATTGTTCTAATAATGATTAAAGTGTATACAAACTGTGTGCATCTGGATGTAAATGAACACTGAGTACACTGACTCCTTTGTTTCCACAAAGAACATATACTGTGGTGTGTATTAAGCAGGAGTTTATAGCTGAGACTGTGATCATCCCTTCAGTGTTCATTAACTTCGGTCTCACAGCAATACAGGTTTTTAATAAATTTTCATACATGGATCTTTATATAAATCCTCTGTTATCTTCTTCCTGTAGCTCTACCCACTCCTACACTCACTGTAGAACCAAAGGGAGATGTGTTGTCTGGAGACTCAGTCACTATGAAGTGTGAGATTTCGACTGATTGGACCTATCTTTGGGAAAGGGCTGGTCCTGGCGAGTTGCCTGCAGGGTTCCAGCCTGTCACTGAAAACGGTGACACTCAAAGCTTTACAGTAAGTGCTGTGGATGAAGCTCAATACCGGTGCAGAATACGGAAAACTGGAGGATCAATATCATCACTTTACAGTACTCCTGTTACCCTCGCTGTGAAGGGTGAGTACTTCTATTAATAAAATGAACATTTTGACATCTAATGGTGAACATTATGTTTATTAAGCTGTTTCTTCACTTTCATACTGTATGTCTAACCCTAATCTGTAGGTGTTATGAAAAATGTGTAACGCTTCATAATACAGCTCACGTCTTAAAGTTCACATGTTTTACGGTATTTGTTCCTGTGTTTTAACCCGTTGGACCCTATATATATAGCTATTTTGCTATTCCGTTTTTTTGTCAGTGCCTCTTTCAGTTGCATTTAAACAGTAATTATGTGACATAGCCATATTCAATATGTTGTTTTATTTTCTAAAGAACCTTAGCTACTCAAATATGTAATCACTTGAGGTTTTCATGCTGACTGATAAATCAATTTTTCTATAAATTTGTCATGTTTTGACCAAAAATTTTACCTAGCGCCTGCTTTTTTTTTCATATTTCTCAATGTACAGCCTTGAAATCATATTCCCACATCGGATATCTTGACACAGATTGTTAGTGTGAGGTGTCTGTTAGTTGAAAACATAAGCATTTTTGATGCTAATTTATTACATGTCATATTACTGTGATAAAATAAATTTGTAACATCAGACGGACATGTTTTTCTTGATATTCTAAGCTGTGGGATGTATGACTGATAAAGTTCTGACAGTCACAGCAGGCCCAGACTTTCAGGAATTTAGTTCAGGGCAAATATGGACAATATCCCAACAAATAAAAAACATTTTGGTACTTTGGCAGTTTTCTCAGATGCTGATAATATTTACAATTATGATTATTATTATAATCCTTTTAAAAAATGATGAAATAATACTTGTTTATTTAGAAAACACACAATAAATAATTATTTAAGCTTTTTGGTTTATATTTGTTGATCTAATGCAGTGTTATTTGATGTGAAACCTAAAAAAAACCTTGAAAAACTATAAATCAATAATAGGAATATGTTTTTGCTGATGACTCATATTTTTCTGCCCAGAGACAGCGTGGGTTGACGTTATGTGAGTCAAAACGAAACTGAAAGTAAACAGCGTCTTTCTTGTCCCTTTGCAGCGGTTTTTTTTTTTCTGATTTTAGCGCCTATCATTAGAATGTTTCATGACAAGGACATAAGACAAACATTTTGAAGGAGCGCCTTGATTTTTAGGTGGTTTTTCACACTGGATTACTCCCAGAGGCTTCACAGCACCGCGATGAGAGCGCTATTTTTAGAAACGGTAGGATCTGCGCTTTCTAACGGTATACGGAGCTCACAGACGCATTCAGACATTCAAGACTTACAAAGCTGATTATATAAGGTGTGTTTCTACCCCGCAAAATGCGGGATTCGGGTCCAGAGTTAAATAAACATTGACTGGAGAGACAGCTTCCAGTGAACTAATGTAATAATGCAATACAGTGTTTACAGTGAGCCTCTGACTCCAGTAATGTGCAGAGACTGTAGGAGTGTAAAACTCCAGTGTACTGGATCTCATACACTCTAAAATGATAAAGAAATGTTTATAGGAGAGACTGTGATCATCTCTTCAGTGTTCATTAATTGTCACAGATTTTAAATTTATTTTCATTTATAGAGCTGTATATAATTACTCTGTTATCTTCTTCCTGTAGCTCCACCCACTCCTTCACTGACTGTAAAACCAGAGGGAGAGCTGTTCACTGGAGACTCAGTCACTCTGAAGTGTGAGATTACGACTGATCGTGATTGGACATATATGTGGGAAAGAGCTGGTCCTGGAGGGTCGCCTGCAGTGTTCCAGTCTGTTACTGAAAAGAGAGACACTCAGAGCTTTACAGTAGCTGCTGTGGATGGAGATCAGTACCGGTGCAGAGTACGGAAAACTGGAGGAACACAATCATCACTGTACAGTACTCCTGTTAACCTCACTGTGAAGGGTGAGTGACTTAACACTTTTTTAATTTAATAAATATTTAAATTAATAAACTGAAAACTTACATAATGATGTCTCCAGTGTATGTCTCAGCACAGGCTCCAGGAATATATATTTTCATCAAAATAATTATGAACAGCACAAATGCCTCACTATTTCTGTAAATAGCCCCTGTAACAAGTGCATAACACTTTACATAAGTGCTGACTAATGGCAAACACTACGTTTATTAAGATAAACAACTCTTAAGATACACCATTTAACAAACTGTCCATTAATGTTCATACTGTTCTTCTAACAGTGATCTCTAGGCGATGAATGTGGTCAGATGTGGTTCAAAGAGAATGAAGTAGGTTTTATCAATTAAAAGGTTTTTTTTAATCCTTCTAGTTTTTTTTTTTTTCTCTGATTTGATATAAGGGCAGGTCTGACACAGACCTGGGTGGGGGGGCATGTGGTTCATTTCAGAAGAAAGGAAAATGTCTGTGGCTGTATCTAGGGAGGAAATGGAAGAAGTGTCAGTGTGAGGAAGGGTAGTTTGGAAAAGTGAACAAGAGATGATTGCGGGATAGAGTTCACTGAGCAAAGGAAGAACATTGACAGACTGAGCAGGTGAAGAGGGGTTACTGTGATATCTGCTGAATATCAGGTCTAGAGTGTTACCATCTCTGTGCATAGGAGGAGACTAATAGAGGGTGAAGTCAAAGAATGACAGCAGTGGTTTGTGGCAGAATGAATGCAGCTTGACTGATGGAAGGCTGACGACATTTTTTATTATCTTCTTCTTAGATCCTGGGTGCACAACTCCAGTCGTCCTGGAGGGCTGGTATCCAACAAACAAAGTTTGGTGATTGCTCTGCTAAAGCACACCCCTTAAACCTGGTAATTAACAGATGAGTTGAATCAGGTGTGTGTGAGCAGAGGAATCACCAAACTTTGCTGGATACCAGCTCTCCAGGACTGGAGTTGTGCCTCCCTGCTGTGGGAACTGAGCCACTCCTGTTTCCACAGAGAAAACACTGTGGTGTCCATTAAGGGTTTATAGGAGAGACTGTGAGCATCTTTTCAATGCTCTTTAACCTCAGAGACACAGCTATTATATTTGTGTTATTCATTAATGGAACTGATCTAAAAACTCTGTTATCTTCATCCTGTAGCTCTACCCACTCCTTCACTGACTGTAAAACCAGAGGGATACCTGTTCAGTGGAGACTCAGTCACTCTGAAGTGTCAGGTTAAGGATTCTCTTGGGTGGACATATCAGTGGGAGAAGTATGCAGGGGGTCAATGGACTGCAGTATCTCACTCTGAGCAACGCTCTGTAAACACAGACACACTCACCATCAGAAATGTTAATGTCCAGAGTAAAGATCAGTATCGGTGCAGAGGAAACAGAACAGACAGACCACTACTGTCACAGTCCAGTGCCAATTTTACTCTCAGTGTCAAAGGTGAGTGCTTTAACACTTATTGTTTATACATATTCATGTTTACAACAGTAGTATATTCTATGATTTCTGGCTTTATATACTGTGATTAATCAAACTGTAGTGATTTCAGTGACACCTTCAGTGTTTGTCTCAGCACAGACTCCAGGAATATATCTTTACCACAATAATTTATACACAGCACAAATTCTTCACTATTTATTTAAAGTCCTCTTAACATTTATTATTTTACATTAAGTGCTGATCAACTAGTTGTAAACGCTTAATTTATTAGGTGAACAACTGATAAGGTACATCATTAATAATAAAGATCTATTATATACACTAATGTAAACAGCATTAATTAATGTTGTATATTATTATATAATAAGCAGTGCTACCCAGCACAGTAACACTTTAATTTAAGGTCTGCGTCTTAACAGTTAATTATGTTTATTAAATTTTAATCAGTTAATTAATGATTAAAAAGCATCTAAGTTATTTATTTAAAATTAACATTTTAAGCTAGCCTGCAAACATATGATAAATTAATATTTATAATATGTTGAATATTGTTTACATATTTTTGCAAGGAATATTCACAATTACTGTTGATATCAATGAGCTTACTGTGTGTTTACAAAAGTTTTGTTTATCATCATGGTATAAAATGTTAGTGGCCATTAGACTGAAAGATTTTTTTATTGCAATTGCAATTCTAAAGCAGACAACTCCTTCTTAATTACAGATACTTTTCTGTTAGTAAGTGCTAATTAATGTTGTGGAACAACCTACATTTATAAAAAGGTATTATGAAATTTTCAAGATCATAACTAAAGTTTTCATCTTTAATAAATACTGACTTGCCCTTAGGGAGTGCTTATTAATGCTGGAGTTCATGGCAAAAATACATTAATGCTGCACTGCATACAATGCTGGTTATTGTAAATGAATTGGTGCCCCACCCTGGAGCCAGGCCTGGGGGAGGGGCTCCTCGACGAGCGTCTTGTGGTCGGACTTTTACTCATGGGCTCCGGCTCAGCCTGAAGGAGCAGCATGGGTCCACTCTCCCATGGGCCCGCCACCTGTTGGAGTGGTAGTAATCTGGGTATGGTGTAATGTGGATCAGGTGGCAGCCGAGGGCGGGGCCCTGGCGTTCTGATCCTTAGTTACTGAAACTGGCCCTTGGAACATGGAATGTAACTTCTCTGGTGGGAAAAGAGCCTGAGCTGGTGCGTGAGTTTGAGAGGTACCGTCTAGATATAGTTGGGCTCACCTCTACACACAGTATAGGCTCTGGAAGCAATCTCCTTGAAAGGAGCTGGATGCTCTTTCACTCTGGAGTTGCCCAGGGTGAGAGGCATAAGGCAGGAGTGGGCTTACTCATAGCCCCCCTGCTTAGTGCCTTTGGATTGTGGAAAGGGCACTGATGGTTGTTTGTGCTTATGCACCGAACAGCAGTTCAGAGTACCTGGCCTTCTTGGAGATCCTAGAGGGGGTGCTGGAGAGTACGCCATTGTTCTGCTGGGAGAGAACAAGAACAAGTCGAGTCAAGTCAGACTTTATTTCTAAAGACAACAGAGTCCTGCCAAAGTGCTGTACAATCAAAACCAAACAAAGAACAGCTCTGCTGTTTAAAGACGTATTAATAATCACTTTCTGAATGTTTATAATTTTATTGCTGAGGAAAGCTGCAAGTTCATTACAATTTTCCACAGAGAGTGGTTCTGGATTCAGCAGCAGAGGTGGCTTTCTCAGCCTATCAGATATTGTAAATAAGGTGCAGGTGTTGTTTGAATTTACTGATGGTCTCAGAGAAATAGGATTGTCTGGATTTCTTTTCCTTCCAAGTTATAATGATTGAGTTTCTCTTTATAAAATTCAGAATGAATGTGAAGATTAGTGTTCCTCCATTTACACTTAGCCTTCCTGCACTCATTTTCCTTAGATCTTACCACTATGCTGCATCACCCTGGTGCTTTCTGCTTAACAGATACACTTTTAGATTTCAGAGGTGCTAAAACATCGATAAGTTTACAAGAGCACTTTCAGGAGAAAGAGATGTTTTGTGTTTTGGACATAGCATCGAGAAACAGCTCCTTTGTGTTTTCAGTAAAATGTATTTCTTAACACAAATTTACATAATTACTAATAAACATTAAACATTATTTTAAGACAATGACATGATTCCTGACACACCTATCTCTTAATTGATCAGTCTTTATATAGTACATAGACATAACTTTTTATAATTCCTTGTTCTGTGATTATTATTATGTTTCCACAGAGAGACCAACAGTTGTGTTGACCATAAATCCTAAACACATATTCAGAGGAGAGTCTGTCACTTTCAGCTGTGATATAAATGGAGGAGGAGACACTCAGTGGACGTACAGATGGATTAAGGACCGTCAAACACTTGGTAGAACAGAACAGAAGTTCAGTATCAGTTCTGTCACAGAGTCTGACAGAGGTCAGTACAAATGTGGTGGAACAGGGACACGGAGCTCACGCTACTCAGAGACCAATGCAGCTGTTCAACTGACTGTATCAGGTGAGTGTCTCAACTCTTCAGTGTTCATTCACCTCAGTGTCACAGCTGTACAGATGAGAACCTGTACTTTTTTGTAATTCATTTGTAAAGAATCTATGCAAATGTTCTTCTGGAAACACTTCATTAGTGTAGTGTATTAATGTAAGAGAAGATTGGTGTTAAAGTGGTGCATTCTGGAAGAGACAGGCTAGTTAACGTCAAAGTAATGTCATTCTTATGAGTGATATGTTTGAATTAGATGTTTTGTAATTCTGATCATGATAGTGTTTCAGTAAGTAATTCCTCCTCTAAAGTTAGAACTATTAGATGTGAGGTGACTGTAATCTGTGTAATCTTAATGATTGGTAGAGGTGCAGTAACTGTTGTTATTTTAGGAATAATGACATATGAGCTGTTGATTACAACAGTTTATAAAACTTCACAAATACAGTCATTAAATTCATTTAGAAACAGTGTAATACATTTAAGATGTATTATGAATACTTTAAAATGATTTACAGCAGCAATATTGTGTTTTAAATCTGAGCACTTGATGGTTAAAGAACAAACATAAGCAGAAGTATTTAAATGTTCTCAACAAAATAATGCCATGAATGACTGATTTGCCTGGAGATACTGACTATATCTCCCAAAAGTCACTAGAATTCCTAGACATCATATCCACCTTATTTTGAAATCATGAAAATCATGGGCTGAATTATATACAGTTTTTTACTATGCTCAGCTCTCCTCTGATATTCTGGGTTAGAATCCTTAATGTATATCTGCAAAATAGTTTATGTTTTGTGCAAGTGAATTTGTTTAAAAATAAGTGTTCAGGAGAGCGGCTCTGGTGGAGATCGAGGCTTTCAGGAATAATAATTAAAATGCAGTCTGGAAAATAACAGGATAATCACTGTCACAAATAACACACTTTTATACAAGTTTCATCTGCCTCAAACAATGAAAAGCTCTACAGCTTTGGTTAAAAGAAAAAAAAAATGTCACTGAGTCCTACTATATTATTATGGATAATATTTATTTAAATATATTCATTACTATGTAATTACATAAATATTGATTCCATTTAATTTTAGATGTAATAATGCATTAACAAAAATGTTTCATAATAAGTAACAAATATTTTTCTTATACAAACCGGATTCCAAAAAAGTTGGGACACTAAACAAATTGTGAATAAAAACTGAATGCAATGATGTGGATCATTTTAAGGGAAAGATGTGTTGTTTCAAAATTTCATGGAATCAACTAATCCCAAAAAAGTTGGGACAAGGCCATTTTTTACCACTGTGTGGCATCCCCCTTTCTTCTTACAACACTCAACAGACGGCTGGAGACAGAGGTGCCTTTCCAGACATGCAAGCTGCCCATGCCACAAGCACTCATGCAACCCCATACCATCAGTGAGGCAGGCTTCTGAACGGAGCGTTGAAAATAATTTGGGTTATCCTTGTCCTCTCTGGTCCGGATGACATGGCGTCCCAGTGTTCCATAAAGAACTTCAAATCGTGACTCATCTGACCACAGAACAGTCTTCCATTTTGCTACACTTCATTTTAAAAGACCCCTGGCCCAGTGCAAACGTCTGAGCTTGTGGAGCTTGCTTAGAAATGGCTTCCTCTTTGCACTGTAGAGTTTCAGCTGGCAACGGCGGATGGCACGATGGATTGTGTTCACTGACAATGCTTTCTGGAAGTATTCCTGAGCCCATTCTGTTATTTCCTTGACAGTGGCGTTCCTGTTTGAGGTGCAATGACGTTTAAGGGCCCGGAGATCACGAGCATCCAGTAGAGTTTTACGGCCTTGACCCTTACGCACAGCAATTGTTCCAGATTCTCTGAATTTTTTGATGATGTTATGCACGGTTGATGATGATAACTTAAAAGTCTTTGCTATTTTACGCTGGGTAACACCATTCTGGTATTGATGCACTATCTTTCTGCGCAACAATAGTGGAATTGGTGATCCTCTTACCATCTTGGCTTCAGAGAGACACTGATACTCTGAGAGGCTCTTTTTATACCCAATCATGTTATCAGTTGACCTAATTAGTGTTAATTGGTCTTCCAGCTGTTCGTTATATGCTCAATTTCCATTTTCCAGACACTTATTGCTACTTGTCCCAGCTTTTCTGGGATTTGTTGACACTGTGAAATTTTGAATCAACATATTTTTCCTTTAAAATGTTACATTTACTCAGATTAAACTTTTGATCTGTCATCTATGTTCTATTACGAATAAAATATTGACATTTGCCATCTCCACATCATTGCATTCAGTTTTTATTCACAATTTGTTTAGTGTCCCAACTTTTTTGGAATCCAGTTTGTGTATTTGTTTTAGGGTTAATTTAATATGTATTTATTTAGCAGCTTTGGTTAAAAGAAAAAAAATGTCTCTGAGCCCTACTATATTATTATGAATAATATTTATTTAAATATATTAATTCATTCAGTATCGGTAAGCGCTTATCCAGTTCAGGGTCGCAGTGGGTCCAGAGCCTACCTGGAATCATTGGGCGCAAGGTGGGAATACACCCTGGAGGGGGCGCCAGTCCTTCACAGGGCAACACAGACACACACACATTCACTCACACACTCACACCTACGGACACTTTTGAGTCGCCAATCCACCTACCAACGTGTGTTTTTGGACTGTGGGAGGAAGCCGGAGCACCGGAGGAAACCCACGCAGACACGGGGAGAATACTAAATATATTCATTACTATGTAATTAAATATATATAGATTACATATAATTTTAGATGTAATAATGCATTAACAAAAATGTTTCATAATAAGTAACAAATATTTTTCTTATACAAACCGGATTCCAAAAAAGTTGGGACACTAAACAAATTGTGAATAAAAACTGAATGCAATGATATTTAGATGGCAAATGTCAATATTTTATTCGTTAGAATTCCTATTTCTAAACTTGAGAAACTGGTCTCCTCTGTCCCCAGACATCTGCTGAGTGTTGTAAGAAGAAGGGGGTTGCCACACAGTGTTAAAAAATGGCCTTGTCCCAACTCTTTTGGGATTTGTTGATGCCATAAAATTTTGAAACAACATATTTTTCGCTTAAAATGATACATTCTCTCAGTTTAAACTTTAGATCTGTGATTTGTGTTCTATTCTGAATATAATATTAGATGTTGGCACCTCCACATCATTGCATTCAGTTTTTATTCACAATTTGTTTAGTGTCCCAACTTTTTTGGAATCCGGTTTGTATGTATAGCTGAAATATACTAACATTAATCAGAGGGAACATTAGTGGAGTGGCTGCTGAGCCTCTGGGTCCTGAGCCATTGTCTCCCGCTCACTCCACAAGATGATATTAAACAAATCTGCGCATGTTATGTCTGTCCACTTTGTCATGCCCTTCTGGATGATAACTCTGAGGTTGACACCTCCTCTGTGACTCTGAGACTTCTAATTGTCTTCTGCATTTAACCCATTTGTGGCAGTAAATATGCACACACACACACAAAATAGTGCATTATGGACTGTGAACACACACCAAGAGGGGTGGGCAGCCGCTGCACAGGAGCAGTTGTGGGTTCAGTGCCTTGCTCAAGGGCACCTCAGCTGTGGATTGAGGGAGGAGGGCAGTGCTGCTCCTACACTCCCACCGCCCCAATTTTCCTGGGCCCATGGGAATTAACACAGCCAACAGGATGTCTCATACAAAAAAATAAATAAGAGCCATTACTTACTTCTGTGCTCCAAAATAAGCTGGATAGGAGTCTGATAATGTTGTTAGCTGTGAGCTAATACTTCTTACAGCCCATTGTATAGACAGGCAACTTCACACATACTCCAAGCAAAATACTCATGTGAAAGAGCAAGCACTATTCCTCTCACAACTGATAAACAACCTCACTCAGAGGATCCAGTGAATTTCATGGGAAAGAAAAACTAGGTAGAAGAACAGTATTAAATTTTATTTGTTTTGTTTACAGAAGGAAATATCAGCATTCTATGAATCTTTCCTGTTCAGAAAATGAACTGAAACTCCTACTACATAATAAACTGCCAATTCAGTGGTCGAATCAGTGGTATGTATTTAGGCGAGGGACACTTGATTGTACTGAAAAGGTGCTGGATCCACTGACTCTGGTGGCTGACTGTTTATTAGGCTTCAACCCTAAACACATTTTATAATCCGTCATTTTTTTGTAGACACTAGAGAAAGAGGTAGCAACAGAAACCCACTGCTGGGGCAGGAATAAAGAAGTTTTCATTAAAGTGGGTGAATTACAAGCCATTTGTTCCGTGAGGTGCTTTGTAATAAAAAATAATCTCAATGATGCAGTGTCCATGTGATCCACTGTGAGAGCAGCTGTTTGAAAAGCTCTGAATGATGTGATTCTGACAAAAGAGAAACTTTTTACTACCCTGAGAAAAAAATAATATGATGAAAATAACTCCTGTTACACTGATCATTAATGCACTTTCACAACCCTCAGTATTGATTTAATTCACTAATATATGGTTATACAGCCCTGCTTGATTGAATGCACTGTTACTGTTTATTGGCTGAATGTAACCTATTGGGAAAATCTAAAATAAAACAACCTGTGCAGAATGTAATGCTTGTTGTGATTTATTGTTTATTTTTATATAATTCAATATAGTTAATCAGCCCTTCTTCTGAAATACAGCAGCAGTTCATTGTTCTATGGCTGTATTGTTTTCACAGAGAGACCAACAGTTGTGCTGACCATAAATCCTAAACATGCATTCAGAGGAGAGACTGTCACTTTCAGCTGTGATATAAAGGGAGGAGGAGACACTCAGTGGACGTACAGATGGATTAAGGATGGTCAAACACTTGGTAGAACAGAACAGCAGTTCAGTATCAGTTCTGTTACAGATTCTGAGAGAGGTCAGTACAAATGTGGTGGAACAGGGACACGGAGCTCACGCTACTCAGAGACCAATGCAGCTGTTCAACTGATTGTATCAGGTGCGTGTCTCATCTCTTCAGAGTTCATTCACCTCAGTGTCACAGCTGTACAGATGAGAACATGTGCTACTTTCTTTGTAATTCATTTGTAAAGAATCTATGCAAATGTTCTTCTGGAAACAGTGTTTCAGTGTAGTGTATTAGTGTAAGAGCAGATTGGTGTTAAAGTGGTGCATTCTGAGAAAGACATGTCAGTTTGTCTCTTGTTTATTTGATGGAATTTGTCCCCAGATATTTACTGACTCTAAGCAAAGGTAGACTGTCAATGGGACTATAGCTGCCTGTCTTCTGCATAGGTATTACATCAAGTAAAACTTCTGTTCCTGTGACTGTGGCTCCTGTCACGTCTGTTTGTGTCCCTAAATCAGCACCAAGGACTTCAGTGCTGACTTTTAGAACTGTGCCCAGGCTGGATTCATGGACAATGCCACAGATTCGTACCAGTCCTGGGCACTCACTAATGTTTGTTTTTGTCCCTCTGTCTGTTCCTGTCTTGGTCCCTGTTTCTGTCTATGTCTCTGTCCCAGTCCCTGTCGCCGTGTTTGTGTCTGTCCCTATTAATGTCCTGGTCCCTGTTCCCCTGCCTAGTCCAGATCTGTCTCCTGTTCTGTCTCAAGTCTAGTCCCTGTTTCAGTCCAATGTCTTATCCTCCGTCTCGTCTGGTCTCCGTTTCCTACATCTGTCCTGTCTCTTTTCCAGTCCAGTGTTTCGTCTTCTCTTGGTTCCCCCGTCAGTCATTTGTCCCATCTCCATCCCAGTCTGGTTCTGCCCTGTCCCGTCCCCTGTCCAGTCTCATGTCTTTTCTCCTATCCTGTCTCCTATTCAGTCTCAGTTCCCGTCCAGTGTTCAATCTCCAGTCCAGGTTTCTGTCTCCGCTTCTACCTTGTCCCAAGTTCAGTCCCCTGTTCAGTCCCACAACTCGTCTCCTGACCAGTCACCTAGTCCCACTCTTTTCTCCGTTCCTGTCATGTCCCTAGTCTAATCTCCATTCCAGTCCCTGTTCCAGTCTAGTGTTCAGTCTCCTTTTTCTGCCCCTGTCCTGTCCCAAGTCCAGTCTCCTTTTCAGTTTTGTCTCCTGTCTAGTTACCTTTTCAGTCCCATGTCTGAGCTTCTGTCCTGTCTTGTTTTCCAGGCTTCTCTCCTTCACCAGCACCTGGTGTGTCTAGGTCTATGTGCCCTGGGAGTTCCGCATTTTAGAGGGGGCTTCTGTCATGTACTGTCCTATGTCTGTTTCCCCACAATGTGCTCATTTAAGACATGACTCTGTTTATTTTGTTCTTATTCCTGCCCTAGCCCTGCCTTAGTCCCACCTTAGTCTCATTAGTGTCTCCAGATGTTCCTCATTTGTTCTGTGTATGTATACCCCTTTGCTTGCAGTGCTCCCTTGTCTGGATGTGTGTGTGTGTGTGTGTGTGTGTGCGTGTGTGTGTGTGTGTGTGTGTGTGTCCGTGTGTTCATGTCCACAACGGTTCATGGTAGTTTTCTATTTTGTTTCTGTTCTAGTTTATTTCAAGTGTCCTGGTTTATTTTCTTTCTGTATGTGTTTAACAATAATTCCTTGTGTGAACGTCCGCCTCCTCGTCCTCCCTGCCCAGCCGTGACAGAAATGCTCTGTCCCCTTCTTTTTAAATATCTACTAGTTTTTGTATATTGATTAATCGTTGTATAGCTGTCATTTATTACATCTAAAAAATAAATATTGTGTTCAATCACTGACAGTATTTGTGTCTGTTACAGCTGAAATGAGGGTTTTGTTGTGCTGCTGTTTCAGGGACATCAGTGTACACAAATATGATGATGAACTGATGAAGTGTGTTTGTGTAATCTGACTGCAGTATATCTTTATGGCACCTCTCTCAGTCAGACACAGCAAGAACCTATAGCAGCGGTGTTGTGGTAGTGGGGGGCATTTATTAAAGTATCAATGTTTATTCAGTTCATAGATGTAACTTTTTATAATTAATTGTTCTGTGATTATTATTATGTTTCCACAGAGAGACCAACAGTTGTGCTGAACATAAATCCTAAACACATATTCAGAGGAGAGACTGTCACTTTCAGCTGTGATATAAAGGGAGGAGGAGACACTCAGTGGACGTACAGATGGATTAAGGACGGTCAAACACTTGGTGGAACAGAACAGCAGTACAGTATTAGTTCAGTTACAGAGTCCGACAGAGGTCAGTACAAATGTGGTGGAACAGGGACACGGAGCTCACGCTACTCAGAGACCAATGCAGCTGTTCAACTGACTGTATCAGGTGAGTGTCTCATCTCTTCAGAGTTCATTCACCTCAGTGTCACAGCTGTACAGATGAGAACCTGTACTTTCTTTGTAATTCATTCATAAAGAATCTATGCAAATGTTCGTCTGGAAACACTCCATTAGTGTAGTGTATTGTTGTAAGAGCAGATTGGCGTTAAAGTGGTGCATTCTGGGAGAGACAGGTCAGCCATGTCTTTTGTTTAACTGACAGAATCTGTCCATCATCCAGATATTTACTGACTCTAAACCAAGATAGGCTCTTAATGGTTCGATAGTGTTCTTCCAATCATTTCTTTATACAAAAACATCATTTATACAGATAGAGAAATTCCAATATTTAAAAAAAGAAAAGTCAGAGAACCTTAAATCTTCCCCAGTAACAGATGAAATGTGCAGCCCTTTGCTAAAGAGTCCAGTGTGTGCCTGTTCGTGTCCCTAAATCAGTCCCAAGGACTTTGGGGCTGACTTCTGGAACTGTGCCCAGGCTGGTTTCACAGACAATGCCACAGACTCGTACCAGTCCTGGGGACTCACTAATGTTTGTTTTTGTCCCTCTGTCTGTTCCTGTCTTGGTCCCTGTTTCTGTCTATGTGTCTGTCCCAGTCCCTGTCACTGTGTTTGTGTCTGTCCCTGTTAATGTCCTGGTCCTCTTCCCCTGCCTAGTCCAGATCTGTCTCCTGTCCTGTTTCAAGTCCAGTCCCTGTTTCAGTCCAATGTCTTATCCTCCGTCTTGTCACCTGTCTCTGCTCCTGCCCAATCCCGTTTCTGCTCCTGTTCAGTCCCCAGTCTGGTCTCCGTTTCCTACATCTGTCCTGTCTCTTTTCCAGTCCAGTGTTTCATCTCCTCTTGATTCCCCCATCAGTCATTTGTCCCATCTCCATCCCAGTCTGGTTCTGTCCTGTCCTGTACCCTGTCCAGTCTCATGTCTCTGCTTCTATCCTGTCTCTTGTTTTATTGGAGTCGGCTCCTCCAGATTTTCATTTTTTAAATGCATCTCGTGCCAGCAGAAAAGGTGGAGGTCTAGCTGCTTTGTTCCATGGTTCTTTTCAGTGCAAGCAGTTATCATTTGGTGACTTCACAACATTTGAGAATCTCTGTGTAGTTCTGAAAGGGACACCACAGATATTACTAGTAACTGTCTACAGGCCTCCGAAGTACAGTGCTAATTTTATTGATGAATTTACAGAGATGCTGTCCTTTATTTCTACAGACTTTGACCATTTTGTTATTGCTGGTGACTTTAACATACATATCGACAATCCCAAGGACTGTTTTGCCAAGGAACTACTTGCCATATTGGACTCTTTTGGCCTTTCACAGCATGTTACAGGGAGTACTCATTGTCATGGTCACACGCTGGATATTGTTATCTCAAAGAGTCTCAACATATCAGAGACTGTGAAGGACGTCGCACTGTCAGATCACTACTGTGTGTTCTTTGATATGTGGGCCTCACCAGTCATCAGAGATAGAAGAGTTTGTGTCAAGAAAAGGATTATAAAGGACTGCACAGCTACACTTTTCATGAGTAAATTGTGCACTACACCATGTGAACGATCCAACTCTGTTGATGATCTCCTGAATAGTTTTAATACAAAAATTGTCAGTGTAATGGATGAGATTGCGCCAGTTAAAATGAAGGCCATGTCTTGCAAACAGAAAGCACCATGGAGAAATGCTTCTGTTGTTCAAATCCAAAAGAGGGAGTGTCGCAAGGCAGAACGCAGATGGCGTAAAACAAGTCTTCATATTCACAAAGAAATAGATAGAAGATAGGCTACGTCAATACAACGCGACAATATGCAAAACACGACAATCCTATTTCTCTAGCATCATCAACAATAACACTAACAACAGCAAAATCCTCTTCACCGTGGTCGACAGACTTACTAACTCACCCACACCGATGGCCCCTGAATTAGTATCAACTGAGAGATGTAATGAGTTTGCATTCTTTTTCAACACTAAAATCCAGAATATCAGACAAGCGATTAGTACATCTATATCCAACAATGAGTCTGTACCCTCTCCATCACCTCATAAAAACTCCTTAGTTAAAATGTCAGAGTTCAGTACTGTTGATAGTAATATTTTAATTGACACAGTTAATCATCTCAAATCATCCACTTGCAGTCTTGACACACTACCAACCAATTTTTTAAAGAGTGTGTTTCACACTATAGCACTAGACATACTCCACATTGTAAACACCTCACTCATGTCGGGGGTTTTTCCGAGCTCACTAAAAACTGCAGTTGTAAAGCCTCTTCTAAAAAAGAACAATTTAGAATCTTCTCAGATAAGTAACTACAGGCCAATTTCTAATTTACCGTTCATTGGCAAAATCATTGAGAAAATAGTTTTCAGGCAAATCACTAGTTTCTTGTCCATTAACAGTAGCCTAGACAAATTCCAGTCTGGGTTCCGGTCTAATCACAGCACTGAGACTGCTCTAATCAAGGTAATTAATGACATCCGCTTAAATACAGAGGCTGGAAAGGTATCTCTTCTATTACTTCTTGACCTTAGTGCTGCCTTTGATACCATTGACCATAAGATTCTTATAGATAGACTCGCAAACTGGGTTGGACTCTCAGGAACAGTCCTGAAGTGGTTCATTTCTTACCTGGAAGGCAGGAACTACTTTGTAGAAATAGAAAATAATATTTCAGAGAACATGCCAGTAACCTGTGGTGTCCCCCAGGGCTCTATTCTTGGTCCACTTTTATTTAATTTATATATGCTTCCTCTTGGCCAGATTCTACAGGACTATGGGCTGTCCTATCACAGCTATGCAGATGATACTCAGATTTACATGGCCCTGTCCCCAAACGACTCTGGCCCAGTTGACTTATTAAGCAAGTGCCTTGAACACATCACAAACTGGATGGGACACAATTTTCTGCAGCTGAATAAAGATAAAACTGAGATTATACTATTTGGGAATAGCACTGAGAGACAAAGATTGGCTACGTATCTGGACTCGAGAGCCCTCAAATCTAAAGAACTGGCTCGCAACCTTGGTGTATTAATGGACTCAGATCTCAGTTTTAGTAGTCATATTAAAGCGGTTACTAGATCAGCATTTTACCATCTTAAGAACATCAGTAAGATTAGAGATTTTCTGACTAATCCAGACCTGGAGAAACTTATCCATGCTTTTATTTCTAGCAGGATTGATTACTGTAATGGTCTCTTAGCTGGACTTCCAAAAAAGACCATTAAACATCTTCAGCTGATTCAAAATGCAGCTGCCAGAGTTCTCACTCGGAGCAAGAGAAGAGATCATATCACCCCCATCCTCAAATCCTTACACTGGATACCAGTCTGTTACAGAATAGACTTTAAGGTGTTATTACTGGTTTATAAATGTTTAAATGGGGTAGGACCAGTGTATTTATCAGATCTGCTACAGAGATATGAGCCGAGCAGAGATCTCAGATCTTTAGGAACTAGTCAGTTAGTCCTGCCTCGGGTCAAAACTAAACATGGAGAGGCAGCATTTAGCTACTATGCCACTTTTAAATGGAACCAGCTGTCTGAGAATATTAGAAGTGCCCCAACGTTAGACACATTTAAATCAAGACTTAAAACACTCCTGTTTGAGCAGGCTTACAGCTCAGTTTAAAATATTCTGCACTTTTCTGTAACGGCATTTTATTTCTTTTATTTCTTTTCATTTATTGTCATTTTAAATTGTTTTAATCATTTTAATCATTTTACTCTTTTTATGTAATTGTCTTATTGGAATTTATGATTTTACTCTGGCTTTTAATGTAATTTCTTTTTCTGTAAAGCACTTTGAATTGCTTCTGTATGAAAGGTGCTCTATAAATAAACTTGCCTTGCCTTGCCTTGCCTCTTGTTCAGTCTCAGTTCCCGTCCAGTGTTCAATCTCCAGTCCAGTTTTCTGTCTCCACTTCTACCATGTCCCAAGTCCAGTCCCCTTTTCAGTCCCAGAATGTGTCTCCTGTTCAGTCACCTAGTTCCACTCCTTTCTCCGTTCCTGTCATGTCCCCAGTCCAATCTTATTCATGACATACATTTATTAAAGTATTGATCTTTATTCAGTTCATAGATGTAACTTTTTATAATTCATTGTTCTGTGACTATTATTATGTTTCCACAGAGAAACCAACAGTTGTGCTGACCATAAATCCTAAATACGCAATCAGAAGAGAGAATGTGACTTTCAGATGTGATATACGGGGAGGAGGAGACACTCAGTGGACGTACAGATGGATTAAGGATGCTCAAACACTTAGTAGAACAGAACAGCAGTTCAGTATCATTTTAGTTACAGATTCTGATAGAGGTCAGTACAAATGTGGTGGAACAGGGACACGGAGCTCACGCTACTCAGAGACCAATGCAGCTGTTCAACTGACTGTATTAGGTGAGTGTCTCATCTCTTCAGTGTTTATTCTCCTCAGTGTCACAGCTGTACAGATGAGAACCTGTACTTTCTTTGTAATTCATTTGTAAATAATCTATGCAAATGTTCTTCTGGAAACACTGCATTAGTGCGGTGTATTGTTGTAAGAGCAGATTGGTGTTAAAGTGGTGCATTCTGGAAGAGACAGGCTAGTTAATGTCAAAGTAATGTCATTCTTATGAGTGATATGTTTGAATTAGATGTTTTGTAATTCTGATCATGATAGTGTTTCAGTGAGTAGTTCTCCTCTAAAGTTAGAGTTATTAGATGTGAGTTTACTGTAATCTGTGTAATCTTAATGAAGGGTAGAGGTGAAGTAACTGTTGTCACGTAGTGTTCAGTTCATGCTGTGATTTGACCAAATTTTAAAAATAGGGTAAATTGTTTTTATATGTTAAAACAAGTATCATTTCTTATGAATAATGACATATAAGCTGTACATTTCAGCAGTGCAAGAAAGCCTCACAGATATAGTCGTTAAATGTATTTAGAAACTGTGATATGAATTAAGATGCATTATTGATGAACAACATTGATAAACTTGATTATTAAAAGGATCAGTTTTAGCACAATTATTTAAAAATCTGAACACATTAATGACATGAATTACTGATTTGGTTGGAGTTGCATCATCCAAACGTCACTGGATCCTCTGAATTATCTGAGGTCACATAGGAGTCTAACATATAATATTGTTACATGTGAGCAACTACTGCTTGCTGCACATTGAATCCTAACCCTAAGTTCACAAATACCCCAAGCAAAATACTCCTGTGCTAAATAAAGCACTATTCATCTTAAAAATGATAAATCTCACTCAGAGGATCAAGTAAATTTCAGGGAAAAGGAAAACTAAATCAGGTGAGTAGCCTTGCCCTAGCCCCACCTTAGTCTCATTAGTGTCTCCAGATGTTCCTCGTTTGTCCTGTGTATGTATACCTCTTTGTTTGCAGTGCTCCCTTGTCTGTGTGTGTGTGTGCGTGCATCCGTCCGTCCGTCCAACGGTTGTTTTCTATTTTGTTTTTGTTGTAGTTTATTTTGAGTGTCCTGGTTTAGTTTCTTTCTGTCTGTGTTTAACAATAATTCCTCGTGTGTACGTCCACCTTCTCGTCCTCCCTGCCCAGCCATGAAAGAAATGCTCTGTCCCCTCCTTTCTGAAGATCTACTAATTTTTGTGTATTAATTAATCGCTGTATAGCTGTCATTTATTACATCAATAAAATAAATATCGTGTTCAATCACTGACAGTGTTTGTGTCTGTTACAGCTGAAAGGAGGGTTTTGTTGTGCTGCTGTTTCAGGGACATCAGTGTACACAAATATAATGATGAACTGATGAAGTGTGTTTGTGTAATCTGACTGCAGTATATCTTTGTGGCACCTCTCTCAGTCAGACACAGCAAGAACCTATAGCAGCAGTGTTGTGGTAGTGGGGGGCATTATATTCTTCTAGAAACTTACATAATTAGGCAATACATTATTTTAAGAAAATTGTATTATTCATGGCATGCATTTATTAAAGTATCAATCTTTATACAGTTCATAGATGTAACTTTTTATAATTTATTTTTCTGTGATTTTCATGTTTTCACAGAGAAACCAACAGCTGAGCTGACCATAAATCCTAAACACGCATTCAGAGGAGAGTCTGTCACTTTCAGATGTGATATAAAGGGAGGAGACACTCAGTGGACGTACAGATGGATTAAGGATGGTCAAACACTTGTTAGAACAGAACAGCAGTACAGTATCAGTTCTGTTACAGATTCTGACAGAGGTCAGTACAAATGTGGTGGAACAGGGACACGGAGCTCACGCTACTCAGAGACCAATGCAGCTGTTCAACTGACTGTATCAGGTGAGTGTCTCATCTCTTCAGTGTTCATTCACCTCAGTGTCACAGCTGTACAGATGAGAACCTGTACTTTCTTTGTAATTCATTTGTAAAGAATCTATGCAGATGTTCTTCTGGAAACAGTGTTTCAGTGTAGTGTATTAATGAAAGAGAAGATGTGGTGTTAAAGTGGTGCATTCTGGGAGAGACAGGTCAGTTTGTCTCTTATTTATTTGGTGGAATTTGTCCCCAGATATTTACTGACTCTAAGCCTCTAAGCAAAGATACACTGTCAATGGGACTATAGCTGCCTGTCTTCTGCATAGCTATTAGCTATTATATGCTATTTTATTATTTTTGTTTGCTCTAGTGGTAACATGAATTCAGACGAATGTCATTTAGGACCTTAATAAGGTCAGTCTCTGTGCTGTGATGTATGTTACGCTGCGTTATGTGTGTATGTTTGCTCTCTTTCTCTCCCTCTCTGTAAAATTGTAGGTTCTGCAGTATAGAAGCAAATCTGTCTCATCAGACTTTGAAATATTACCTCCTTTGAATTTGTAGTACTGAATTATTTTGCACTGAAATTCATTCATTCATTCATTCATTATCTGTAACCGCTTATCCAGTTCAGAATCGCGTTGGGTCCAGAACCTACCTGGAATCATTGGGCGCAAGGCGGGAATACACCCTGGAGGAGGCGCCAGTCCTTCACAGGGAAACACAGACACACACACACCTATGGACACTTTCGAGTCGCCAATCCACCTACCAACGTGTGTTTTTGGACTGTGGGAGGAAACAAGAGCACCCGGAGGAAACCCACGCGGACACAGGGAGAACACACCAACTCCTCACAGACAGTCACCCGGAGCGGGAATCGAACCCACAACCTCCAGGTCCCTGGAGCTGTGTGACTGCGACACCGTGCCACCCTTGCACTGAAATTATGCATCTGAATTTTGTTGCTTTAGAATTTAAGTCAGATTTCCACCTCTGAATATTTTGCTTCGCAATTATGCATCTGAATATAATTGCTCTTTAATTGAACTCGTGAATTTTCAAGAACCCGTTTTCTCTGTTATTATTCAGGATATCAATAGTCTGTTATATTTTGTCTATAGTGAGCCTTTCAGATTTTTGACACGCTTTAAAAATAATGAGATAATAACCATGGGAGGAAGCTAAACATGTAGTTTTTCCACTGTATGGAAGTTGTGTGCAACTACTGCACCATTTGAGGTGGAACAGAAAATCCAAATGAATCAATTGCTTATCATTTGTATCCCAGATGTGTACTCTGAATTTTTTCACTCGTATTTTGATATCTAAATTTGGTCTGTCGTATTTGAGCAACTTCGAAATATATAGTTTGAATTTTTTTAAGATTGATTTTTTTTTTTTTTTATCTGAATTTATTAATCTTGAATAATAACAGTGAAAATGTGTTCTTGAAAATTCAGGAGTTGAATTCAAGAGCAATTATATTCAGAGGTGGAAATCTGAAGACTTAAATTCAAAAGCAACAAAATTCAGATGCCTAATTTCAGTGCAAAAAAAATCATTTTCCAAAACAACTTCCTCAGTAATTGTGCTTATGAATGGAAGATTACAGATCGGTCTGAAGTTATTCAGGACACTACTGTTTAAATTGCTCTTTTTAAGAGAGGCTTAATCACTACAGTTTGTAGCACTTGAGATCTCTGAAAGGAGCGACCATGTATTATTTGTAGCATGTCCTTAGATGGTTTTAGCTGCTGGAGATTTCTGATCAATAGGAGTGAATTCAGACAGCGTACATCTCTGACTTTGAGGCTGTACAAGAACAAGTCGAGTCAGACTTTATTTCTAAAGCACATTTAAAGACCACAGAGGCCTGTCAAAGTGCTGTACAATCAAAACCAAACACAGAACAGCTCTGCTGTTTAGAGACGTATTAATAATCACTTTCTGAATGTTTATCATTTTATTGTTGAGGAAAGCTGCAAGTTCATTACAATTTTCCACAGAAAGTGGTTCTGGATTCAGCAGCAGAGGTGGCTTTCTCAGCCTATCAGATATTGTAAATAAGTGCAGATGTTGTTTGAGTTTACTGATGGTCTCAAAGAAATAGGATTGTCTGGTTTGATTGATTGATTTCCTTCCCTTCCAAGTTATAATGATTGAGTTTCTCTTTATAAATTTCAGAATGAATGTGAAGATTAGTGTTCCTCCATTTACACTTAGCCTTCCTGCACTCATTTTTCTTAGATCTTCCACTATGCTGCATCACCCTGCTTTCTGCTTAACAGATATACTTTTAGATTTCAGAGGTGGTAAAACATCAATAAGTTTACAAGAACCCTTTCAGGAGAAAGAGATGTTTTACACAGTGTTCTCAGTAAAATATATTTCTTGACACACATTTACATAATTACTAATAAATTAAACATTATTTTAAGACAATGGCATGATTCATGACACACATATCTCTTAAATGATCAATCTTTATACAGTTCATAGACATATCTTTTTATAATTCATTGTTCTGTGATTATTATTATGTTTCCACAGAGAGACCAACAGTTGAGCTGACCATAAATCCTAAACACGCATTCAGAGGAGAGACTGTCACTTTCAGCTGTGATATAAAGGGAGGAGGAGACACTCAGTGGACCTACAGCTGGATTAAGGACGGTCAAACACTTGGTGGAACAGAACAGCAGTTCAGTATCAGTTCTGTTACAGAGTCTGACAGTGGTCAGTACAAATGTGGTGGAACAGGGACACGGAGCTCACGCTACTCAGAGACCAATGCAGCTGTTCAACTGACTGTATCAGGTGAGTGTCTGATCTCTTCAATGTTCATTCACCTCAGTGTCACGGCTGTACAGATGAGAACCTGTACTTTCTTTGTAATTCATTTGTAAAGAATCTATGCAAATGTTCTTCTGGAAACACTGCATTAGTGTGGTGTATTAATGTAAGTGGAGATTGGTGTTAAAGTGCTGCATTCAGAGACACGTCTGTCTATTGTTCACTTGACGGAATCTGTCCTCATCCAGATATTTGCTGACACTAAGCTAAGAGAGATTATCTTCTGGGGCCTCATTAATAAAGTATGCACAAAAATGGGTCTGAAATGTGCGTATGTAACATCTCACGAAACTGATTTACAAAGAAATGCATTGTGTAAAAAATGAGCATATGTTTAAGCAAGGTTTGACCCACGCGTTTGACCCATAGAACTCTGCAGAGAGAGCGTAAATTAGTGACATCATGTGGTAAAATAGAGAATTGCAAATAAACAAGCAAACCTCCCTCACACGTATCAGTCTATAACACACAAAGATTAGAAAACGAAGATTAAAGAAGAATTAAGAAGATTAACTCTCACTTCTGTAAAATAAAAAGGAAAAATATAAAAAACAATTATCGTTCCATTGCTTCATTCGTATTATTGTGTTACTCTCGCCTGTTTTATTTCACTCTGTATTTTATTCAGATTTTTTCATTTAAATAATTTTTTTGTCTGTTTGGGTTTTATCCCACTGTAATACATTCGTTTGCAAAGTGCATTTAAACTATTTTTTTGAAATGTGCTATATAAGATATAATAATAATAATAATAATAAGAAGAAGAAGAAGAAGAAGAAGAAGAAGAAGAAGAAGAAATTAAACTCCTTAATAAATAGACAGTAACTCGTTATGGGCTGGTAATAGCTGAAGATAATCACAAGCCTAAACAGCTGTAACTTGCACAGAATCTTAGGTCTGTATAAATAGTGCGTGTCTGTCATAATGGCTTTTTTTGATGCTACTAAAACCTAGCTGCTGACAAATAAGGCGAAAAGGTGTTTAGAGATCATGAAGATTTTTTTTTTTTTTAGTGCGAATGATGATGACTGGTTAATGGGCCAATTAATTACTGCTGCAGAAACGTGTTGTCCCTCAACCAGCTTGTGTTTTTGTTTTTTTAATGCCACGACCGATGCCACCAAACAGCACTGAAACAATAAATACTACTGAAGTATCTGTTTTTTGTACTTCGATCCTCCATTTACTCCACTATCTCATGTGAAAATGAACGGTGAACTCCATATTTAAATTATCCCGAGTTTATTTGCATTGACCATTTATAGGTAAAGGTGTGTATTACGGAGGGGGAACATGATGCTGGTTCATAAGGTTGTGATTTATAAAGAGAACAGTGTTCAGGTGTGTGCACGGTTTTATAAATCTGATGTTTCTTTGGGCACATTCACACTTTCACTCCAGAATCCACGCAGAGTTTTATAAATAAGGCCCCTGCTCTTGTAATTTTTTCTTTACATAAACAGACCTAGTTTAAACAGCTGGAGGTTACCATATTAAATAAATAAATAAATAAATACCACAGTAACAGATGAAATGTTCAGCCCTTTGCTGAAGACCATGTCCAGTGTGTGCCTGTGATTGTGGTGGTTCCATTCACATTCTGGAACACACCAAAATGGGGACATTCAAGCCTTCTGAGACAACATTGTGATCAAAGTCATTTGCAATAATTGTTAGCCACACAGTAAATTTCTCTATAAAATCTCGAGTATTTTGATTGTCTAAGTATTAAATTCTGCGGTGCAGCATATAGTACAGTACTTAGATACTGAAAAAAGAAGTCACCAAATGCTGCAGGCTTAAATTTTAGTATGTTTTTAAACTTGACAACTATTCCAACACCTTTTTGTTCCACCACTCTTTTACCTTATTTAAAATATGACCTACACTGTTTCACCCTAAATGTAATTTTACAGCAGACTGTGGTTCACTGTTGTAAATGTATGTCTGTCCTATACAGTGCATTGTGCAATGGACTAGTAACATTTATTAAATATTTATTAAGCATTAAGGCTCTGTTACCAGGATAGATTTAGTTAAAGTTTTACACAACTACAGCTCCTAAAAATCAAACCCTTTAGTATTTATTCAGTCTTGACCTGATTGTGGTCAGTGAATTAAGGGTAAACTTCCTATTTATACAATACCTTACATTTATCAATTATAAAAGAACTTTCATAATTAGAGTCCCCATTTGAACCAAATATTTTAGTGCATTAACTGATTATTATTATTTCAAAAGGTCCCTTATGATTTGAACTGTTCATAGATAATGGTTTTGGGATGTGTTCTTGAGCGATTTCCACTACAGAACCGTATTTGTTTTTAAACACAGTGTCAGCAGAAGGTCACAGCCTTTATTAGTGTTCAGCCTTGTCCCTCACACACAGAGATTTCTCAGGATTCTCTGAAACCTTAATGATATTATGTGCAGTAGATGAAGAAATTGCTAGGTTCTTTCCATGTTACGATAAGAAATGTTATTCTTTAATTGTTATTTAATTGATATTTGAATGTGCATGTAGATTTTTAATTTGTGCTTTTCATTAACTGTCTCCAAATGTTCCTCTTATTTCTGTAGCTCGACCCACTCCTACACTGACAAGAACACCAGAGGGAGCTGTGTTCACTGGAGAGTCAGTCGCCCTGAAGTGTGAGATTAAGGCTTATGACGGATGGACATATCAGTGGGAGAAGCAGAACAGTGGTGGATGGACTGTACTGTCTCAGTCTGAGTATTACACTGTAAACACAGGCACTATCACCATCAGAGAAGATTCTTTGGCTGTTGGTAAATACAAGTGTAGAGGAGAGAGACAGGGAAGACCAGATTCATCAAATTACAGTGACGTTCTCCAGCTGACTGTAAATTGTGAGTGAATTAACATTTGTTTTTTTAGACATTTTCATATTAGTAGCTTTCCATTCTGCATTATTTCACATTTGCATTACGTGCTTTGTTTGTTGTCCTTGTCTTTAGTCCCGCCTTAGCTCCACCCTCTCGTCAGTGTCTCCTTAGTCCTGCCCTCTCGTTATCAGTCCCAGGTGTTCCTTGTCAGTGCTTTGTATATATACCCTTTTGTTTGCTGTGTTCCCTGGTCGGTTCTTGTGTGTGTAGATTTGTTCACATGTATCTACCCTGATTCATGGCGGTTTACTTTCTGTCCTTGTTTTATTCTGTTCAGTTTAGTCCTGTCTTTATTCAGTCTGTCTGTATTACCTGTGTTTTTTTGCTACTGTTTTGTAAATAAAATTCCTTGTGTACATCCACCTACCTTGTCTGTCCTGCCCAGTCGTGACAGGCATCACACATGCTGGAAATGCTTGCCTTTTCATACAAAGAGCATCCATAGTTAAATATCTATGCAAAACAAAAATAAGAAAATTAATATATAAGTCAAATTTTGTGAATAATTTTAGCAATGGGTGCCCTTTTTTTGGCTTGAGCACCTGCCCACAAAAATGTCTGTGCACGTGCCTGCTTCCTGGAATTTGAATTACACAACTCTTCACCCTTGTTCTCTTCTCCCTGTAGCTCTACCCACTCCTGCACTGACTGTGGAACCAGAGGGAGATGTGTTCAGGGGAGAGTCAGTCTCTCTGAAGTGTGAGATTAAGGGTTATAGTGGATGGACATATCAGTGGGAGAAGAGTAAAGGCAGTGGATGGACTGCAGTGTCTCAGTCTGAGTATTACACTGTAAACACAGACACTCTCACCATCAGAGAAGATTATGTCAGTAATGGAGATCAGTACCGATGTAGAGGACAGAAAACTGACAGATCACTATCATCACATTACAGTGAACCTGTTACTCTCAGTGTGAAGTGTGAGTACATTACCACTTTTTAAATGTATTTACAGGTTTACAGCAGCAGCACATCCTATGAATTTGATCTATTAATGCTTCTGTTAAGCACTTATTAAGCATTAATAAGGATTTCATTCAGAAAATGAATGTATAACTAGGAGAGGATAAGTTTATGTTTTATGTCCTGACTCTGTCCTGATTTCTGTTAGCGATTTAAGAGGAGACTTCCTGCAGTTTGAATAATAAAAGCACTTTCATAATTATGGAGTCCCATTTGGCCAGACATTTTGTTGAATTAACTAATTATTGTTTTCAGAACATCCCTGATCACAACTGTTCACAGATCAGGGTTTGGGGAAGTTCTTGAGCCCATGCAGTGATTTCCACTACAGAGTGGTGTCTGTTTTAAAAAGTGTGGAATACTGTAAATAAATAGTTATTGGAGACACTGCTTCCAGTGAAATAATGCACTACAGTGTTTACAGTGAGTCTCTGACTCCAGTGATGTGTAGAGACTGTAGGAGTGTAAAACTCCAGTGTATTGGACCTCATACGCTGTATCTGTTCATTTATTCTGTTTAACATTGTTTCAGTAGTGAAATAAAATAAAATAATATAAAAATAAATTAATGTGCGTTCATGCAGAGGCTATTATTTTTCCAAATGAAGCCCAGAAACTGTGGTGTTTATTAACTCTACTGAGATAAATGTGGTTTTAGGAGAGACTGTGATCATCTCTTCAGTGTTCATTATCTTCATTGTCAACACCTATACAGAGCTTTTATTTGTGTTTTTTATTAATGGATCTCTAAATACTGTTATCTTCCTCCTGTAGCTCTTCCCACTCCTTCACTGACTGCAGAACCGAAGGGAGATGTGTTCAGGGGACAGTCAGTCACTCTGAAGTGTGAGATTAAGGGTTATAATGGATGGAGATATCAGTGGGAGAAGAAGGTTAAAGATGGTGAATGGAGAGTGTATCAGTCTGGGTATTACGCTGTATACAGAGACACACGCATCATCACAGAATATTATACCAAAGACGGAGATCAGTACCGGTGCAGAGGACAGAGAGCAGACAGATCACTACAATCACTTTACAGTGAACCTGTTACTGTGAAGGGTGAGTGCTTTAACACTTCCTTTTTTTCATTTAGTGATTCTCTTTACAGTAATATATCTTAACCAAAACAATTTATAAACAGCACACATGGCTCTCTGTTTCTATGAGAATTCGATTAATTAATTTCACACTGACTACTGGGAAACAATTCAACAATAAAAATGTAAATTATTTACAACAATAAACTATTATTAAATGGACACTGCACTTTTTATGCTGTATATCATGAAAGAATCAGCCAATTCAGTGTTGGCTTATAGCTTCACCAGCTGGAAGAACTATATGTAAGTGAAAGTACTTGATGAACCTCATGAACACTATGTAACCCCCAGATTTTTCATTAGAACATGTGTATGTGAATAAAAATGGTTCACAATTTCGGAGGACATGCATTAGTATATCATTACCATAAATCACACCCATGAATTTAAAAAAGACCGCCATATAAGGAAGTGAAGAATGACCTGAAGAATCACAACAGAAAGTCTTTAAAATCTTTACAGAAAAGCAAAAGAAATAAATATTCTTAGTGGAAAGTATTGTTTTATTGAAATACAGAAAAAGAACTTCAATTGGGGCATTGAAGTGGATGCATTTCCATGCATTTACCAAACCATTAAAAATTGTTGCTATCATCATGAAAACACAGGGGAAAATCTTAAGGTTACTGTTTGCTAAACTGAAGCAATGCCAGGTGTGATCTGAGTGATGTTACTTGTAGTAAAACTAAGCATTTTTGTTCCATTTCATAGATGTAGTGTATTCTACCTGTCAAATGCTCATTAATTATACTAAATATTCAGAAAATTCAATCTGTTCTTTACAGCAGCAAAATACATTTAGAAAACTTAAAGTATTTTTATGAAACAATAATATACTTTTAGTTTTCCAAAAGCCTTTGTGTGTAAAATGTGTCGGCTCAGTTGTCAACATTTTGTGAGACAGATTCAGAAGAAGAAGATGATGATACAGAAGAGTGTGGGAGGTCTGTTGAATGACCTCACACCTCAAGCCAAGGTTCAGACAGTACCAGAAACAACTGTAGTTTCTCTAAATGTGGAAACACGGTTGTGAAGACCAACAAAAAGAGCCTTTCTGGTTTTGTGTTTTTATTATCACCAGTATATGAAATATAAAAAGGTCAGAGAGAAGAACAGAGTACTAATAGGTCAAGGACCTCTGGAGCAGTGTTCCTATGGAACCTCAATATTAAATTTTTCTGAAAAGAACAGAGACAATCATACGCTATTCAATTGAAATCAATCAAAATTAAGAATAAATTGTAAAGAAGTCTAACGAACAATTTTAAATGATGCAGTGAACTAAATGAAAGATCAATTAAAGAAAAACAATTATTGGTAAATGTCTAATTATGATGCATTAAGAAATTATATGATCCAAAATGTAAATATTATACATTTAAAACATTTAGATTTTTAGTTAAAGGGCCATGTAAGGTGTGATTAAAAAAAAAAAAAAACATCAATTTTATTGTATTATTTTTTCATGTTCCAGGTTTTACACAGCCTGCACAGGTGTGCACAGCCTTGCGCCAGTTGTACTGCATGTGAATGTGTCACACAGAAATTGTGATTTATAAAGAAATGGCTTGTAAACTCACATATTTAAGCAAGGTTTTAATTGAAGGAGATACATGACAACATCAGCTCAGAACAAGAATACAGAGGCGTTTTATGTGTTGGCAGGGGATTTTAAACCTGACAGACACTTTGCTGAGGTTTTATCAGCATGTCACCACACCTACACAGGGAAATAACATACTGCACTGTGTTTACACCAACATATGAGACGCCTCTACCTCATGACATCAAACATAAACTTCTTGGCTTTGTCAATGTTAGTATTTTTAAACTAACATTAAAATTGAAGGCAGTTAATTGGGCAGTGCCCTGTAATGACCATTAGTCAATGACAGATGCTGTAAATGGACAGTTTTTGCCAACAAACATTGAGACTACACTGAAATAAATTACATTTTGAATTTACTTTATTTTTTTAATGCCAAATATATCTACCTCCAAATAAGTAATTTGAACAACTTGTACTCATTCTAAAAGTTTATATCCTATATGTGGATTATACAATTTCACACAACACTGTAGAGAAAAAAAGGAAATTAAAAGTTTCTTTTTCAGTGTACAAATATTTTAATAAATTAACATTCATTCAACAAACTTCAAGGCAGAAGTCTTTCACACGTTGAAGAGTTTCACCCAACCTCAGCAAACATTTTTTACAGGGTTTATCACTTGTAAAAAAAAAAAAAAACATAAGGCAGAATTATGAACAGAATTGAGTCCAAGGGCCTAAGAGACTTAGCTGAGGTGTGTGTATATAAGATCATGACTGCAAGGAAATTTGCCACAATAAACATTCATCTCAAATGAAGAGGGAAAACTGTTTTATTCCAATAAAGGTCAGTTATTTCTTTAATTTACTCAAGATAATTTACATTAATTTATGAATTTTTAATTTACATATTTGTAAATTATTCCAATATTTGTAAAAAAAAAAAAATCCACTATATGTCTGTACACTGTGGCTATTAATTCTATTCACACCACTGTTGGCAGACGAGATTATGTTATGACAAGATTATCATAATCAATATTCAAGGCTCTCTTAAATAACATGAATAATAGTTTAATCTACATTAAGAAATAATATGTAGTTATTGAGTGCAGCAATCAATCAAAGTTATTGAGTCCTATCAGCAAAGCAGTGCTGAATGGATTTCACAACAGAAAAGACGCTACCTGTAGAACAGTACACGACTATTATTTTGAAACTGAGTGTACTGTACATCTCTATGATGATAATAGAGGCTTGTACTGTTCAAAGTATTGTTCTTTAAAGTGAACAGAACAGGCCCCATGATTTAGCCTTGTTGGACTAACATTATGATTGACTTAACACTTTTGAATGATTTAAGTTGATTATTTACTAGAGATTCTAATTTTCAGGCTAGACATGCTCATTTAGAGACAGACCTTTAATTGCTGAGGCCAGACATACCACTTCCTTATTTAAAGAGCATCCATGAGCACCTTTCCCAACCTTCCGATCTGTCACAGTTCAAACTGAAAATAAAAGATATAGCTGACTACAGCTGAAACGGCAAGCAATAAAACACAGGCAGCAAGTTTATTTTTGCAGCTAAATTTAGATAATCTCAGACAGGGGTTTCCCAAAAGCATAGTTGCTAACTATGTCAGCAACATACATATGTTAATTGGAACGATGCAGTTGCGATGCAAGTGTTTCTCAAAACAGTCGATAGAACTATCGACTATCAACTACGTTGGTAACTTGCATAGTCCGAACCATCGTCACAGGTGTTTCACCATAGTTCCACAAAACGTTCGCAACACTGTCGTTAAGTTGTGTAGTTGGAACTACAGTTTCAGTTTAGAAGCTTAGTTCCTGGTGACTATGTCATCGATGACGGAAGACACAGTAGAATTAGGGTGTATATATATATATATATATATATATATATATATATATATATATATATATGCACAAGAAAGATACGAGATGTGCAGCACCTGAAACTATGGATACTGGAAGCCTGTGCTAGCATTTGCTCTGTCAGCACTCTCTGTTTGTTTTGGTCCCTTGTCTCCACCATCAATGTCTACACCTGTGTCTCTTAAATGTTTCAGATCATTAAACAAATTTAAATATTAGTCAAAGACAACACAATTAAACACAAAATTAATTAATTCATTATCTGTAACCAATTAAGTAAAGACAAAATGCAGTTTTTAAATGAAGGCTTTTATTATTAAGGAAGATAAAAAATCCAAACCTACATGGCTCTGTGTGAAAAACCTAATTTGCCCCTTAACCTAATAACAGTTTGGGCCACCCTTAGCAGCAACAACTGCAATTAATATTTTGCGGTAACTTTTGCAGTTACTGCAAAGCACAGCTGTGGAGGAATTCTGGCCCACTCATCTTTGCAGAATTGTTGTAATTCGGCCACATTGGAGGGTTTTCGAGCATGAATCACCTTTTTAAGTTCATGCCGCAGCATCTTGATTGAGGTCAGGACTTTGACTTGGCCACTCCAAAGTCTTCACTTTTTTCTTCAGCCATTCATAGATGGACTAGCTGGTGTGTTTTGGATCTTTGTCCTGCTGCAGATCCCAAGTTTATTTCACCTTGAAGTCACAAACAAATGGCCAGACATTCTCCTAAAGGATTTTTTTTGGTAGACAGCGGAATTCATGTTTCCATTTATCACAGCAAGTCTTTGAGGTCTTTAAGCAGCAAAACAGCCCTATCACACTACCACCACCATATTTTACTGTAGGTATGGTGTTCTTTTTCTTAAATGCGGTGTTACTTTTACACCAGATGTAATGGGGCACACCCCTTCTAAAAAGTTCAACTTTGGTCTCGTCAGTCCACAGAGTATTGTTCCAAAAGTCTTGGGATCATCAAGATGTTTTCTGGCAAAATTGAGACGAGCCTTAATGTTCTTTTTGCTCAGCAGTGGTTTTCAACAATGGCCATTTTTTCCCAGTCTCTGGGACACATAAGATACCCTTCTCTACAGTCAGAGCAATCATCAAAAAGTTCAAAACATCTGGAACTGTGACAAACAAGCCTGGAAAAGGACGCAAGTGTATCTTGCCACCACACACAGTGAGAATTATGGTACGAGAAATAAAAAGTTCTCCAAAGCTCACTGTAAGAGAGTTGAATCAAATGGTAGCATCTTGGGGATACAAGGTCTCCCAAACAACCATCAGGTGCTATCTACATGCCAACAAGCTGTTAGGGAGGCATGCATGGAGAAAGCATTTTCTGAGCTATACTCATAAGCGTAAACTGGTGGAGTTGGCCAAGCGGTACTGGGATTTTAACTGGGATCATGTGCTTTGGTCAGATGAGACCAAGATAGAGCTTTTTAGTAACAAACACTCTAAGTGGGTCTGGCGTAACACCAAGCAGAAAAACACCTCATGCCCATTAAGGATGGGGGAGGATCGGTGATGCTGTGGGCCTGTTTCTCCTCCAAAGGACCTGGGAACCTTGTAAGGACATGGTTACAAGGTTTCAAAGAGGTAAACTCTTTGAAATATCAGGACATTTAGAATCAGAATCTGGTGGACACTGCCCAAATGCTGAAGATGGGTCGTCATTGGGTCTTTCAGCAAGATAATGACCCTAAACATGTGGTCAAATCTTCTCAAAAATGGTTCACAAGGTGCAAAATCAAACTCCTCTCTTGGCCATCTCAGTCACCAGACCTCAACCCAATAGAAAACCTGTGAGGTGAGCTGAAGAGGAGAGTGCATAAGAGAAGACCCAAGACTCTGGAAGATTTAGAGAGGTTGTGCAAAGAGGAATGATTGAAGATCCCTCTTTCTGTATTCTCCAATCTTGAGAAGAGTTATAGGAGAAGATTAAGTGCTACCGTGACCCTGAAATGGACAAGTGGAGAAGAAGATGAGCTGAGATGAGATTAAGTGCTGTCTTGTTGGCAAAATGAGGTTCCAATAATTGTGACACACATGATTTCATTCAAAATAATTTATTTCTTAATGTGTGATTTTTTCCCACCTAATAAAGGCACTTGAATTAAAGCTTAGATTTTCTCTTTGTTTTACATTGTTGTCCTATATATATATATATTTTTAAAGAATTTATTAGAAGCCAAAGAACACTTTTTAACCAGGGGCACCAATAATATTGAGGGGCACTGTACATACACATATATCCCTTGGTCTCAGTGCTCCTTTGTCTGGTGTTGTGTGTAAATGTTTGTTTCTATCAGTGTGTTACTGATGTCTACACCAGTTCACGGCTTGTTTCGGTTCCTATCCTAGTTTGTTCCTCTTTATTTCTGTTCATCTTTAGTCTAGTTTGTTTTCTCTGTTTCTTGTGTTTGCTTTTGTTTCAAAATAATGACTCTATGCATGTATGTCCACCTCCATTGTCCTCCCTGCACAACCATGACATAATTAATGTATTACCAACCAACTTTTTTTTTTTGCTTATTTAAAAAAAACCTGACTAATTTCTCACAAAATGAGAAACTTTTACATCACTCAGTGTTTTATATATACTGTATATTATAATATTCAGTATATCACTGCAGTCTTCTTGCTGTAAATTTATGCCAGTTCTTTACCGTGTAAGGTGTAATGGATCAGTGCAATCTATTAAAGGTTTATTAATCATTAATGAAGCTTTGTTTGTTTTACATCATTACTGCTTTTAAAAATTAAACACTTAAAAATGTATTTCGTCTTGACCTGATTTTTGTCAGTGACTAAGAGGACACTTCCTGCAGTTAGGATTATAAAATAACTTTGTCAAGTATCCTTTGGAACAAGTATTTTTACAATATGAACAATTTTTTTTTCAAAATATCACTTGTCTTTCACTTTTCGCACATCAAAGTTTAGGGAAGTGTTTAATTCTCCAGGTTTTGTGCCATGTTACAATGAGAAATGTTATTCTGGAATTGTTGCATTATTTTTCTGCACAGTCTTACACAGAGTGGTGAGCAATGTAGATTTTTCATTTGTGTTATTCATTAATGGAGCTGTCTCTAAATCCTCTGTTATCCTCTTCCTGTAGCTCCACCCACTCCTTCACTGACTGTAGAACCAGAGGGAGATGTGTTCAGTGGAGACTCAGTCACTCTGAAGTGTGAGATTAAGGATCTTCTTGAATGGACATATTATTGGCAGAAGAAAAATAAACTGAGTTCGTGGAGTAATCTGTATCAGTCTTGGCCTTACACAGACACTCTCACTATAAGATCTGTCACAGACAGAGATCAGTACCGATGCAGAGGGTGGAATTCTGACAGATCACTATGGTCACAGGACAGTGAAACCTTTACTCTCACTGTGAAGGGTGAGTGCTTTAACAGTTCTTTTTTAATGCATTTTCATGTTTACAGCAGCAGTGCATTCTATGAAATCAGTCTATTAATGTTTCCATTGAAAATCTGAAGAATGTAAGTGATTTTCTTTAGAGTGATATGTTTAGTCTTTGTTTCAGTAACAAAATAATTAAGAAACAGCACAAATTATTTGCTATTTCTATGAATATCCCATAATACTTTACATTTAGGGCTGACTGATCAAAGGTAAACACTGCGGTTTCAGGATGAACAACTATTGTACGCAATAAATAATGATGAACTATTAAATGAACAAAAAGCACAACATTAATTAAAGTTGTAGAATAAGCAATGTTCCTAATAGCTTTCATAGCTGGAATAACTATGTTAAAATAATGTATGTAAACAAATAAAGTATATTGATATGAATAAAACGTTGCGACACTTTCTAACAATGCAATAAAAATAAAGAAAATTAATTTGTTAAATCTTTTTAAATTGTAACTGATGAATTTACAAAGAAAACATTCTCAGTGTTTTACTGATCAAATTAATTGTTGTGAATAGTAGTGGACAATAAAAGGATATCGATTTGTTTCGTGATTAACTTTAGCTCGATAACAATAATAAATTATGGGAAATAGAGCTCAATAAACCTTCATTTCTATTCCGGTTTAACACAGCAGCTGCACGCTCTCAGGCGCGTATACTCGAGTTATTACGGTAAATGAACACAGGAGACCGCATGAGTGTGAGAACGTACACAAGAGTATAATAGGTTTAATTCAAGGGCTTGTGTGTATTAAATATATATATTAAATATGTAATAGTCTCCTGTTCACTCTGTATTTTGGGGTGTATTTTGTCTGGTATAGCGACCCCCTGCAGGACACAAGCGCAGAAATATTCCCTCACGCGCAGGGAGAATCCGGTGTGTTTTTCTTCACTCAGACTGTATTTTCATTCCGTTTGCGAGAGAACTGTTCGTTTCCTGACGTGGTTTTCCTCACACTAAATTATTTCTCCGCTCGCGAATTTATAATTGGATCTGACGCCATCAGGCTGCTTCTCTTCTCTTCTCTTCTCTTCTCTTCTCTTCTGAAGGGCGGAACTTTTTCCACTCTGCACTCTAGACCCACTCTAGACCCACTCCCACCGCGTCCCTGACCTGGATAAGCAGTTACAGACAGTGAATGAATGAACCTGCGGAACCTTCCAGCTTTCCCACTGTTCTAATCCTTCTAATGGGTTAAGTGCAGTATGTTTACAGTTCAGCACTTGGGAGTTTTTATTTATTAAAGTATTATTTTAAAACTCTTCTTAATCTATCTTTTTACTCTTTTGCTTCTTGGGGTGGTAATGCGCTAAGAATGATTTCATGACAAGACACATAGATATCATAAAGAGCCCTTAAAGTCTCATGGTGGAAAAATATTATTTAAAGAGATTATTTATAAATCCGTTTCCTCAATTTAATAATTCATTTCTTCAATTTAGTAATCCGTTCCCTCGGTTTAGACAGACATAACACAGACTGTGTTAGGACACATGTTTGATTTCTCCTGTCCATTCCTTATTTACTCTGCAACCATGATTTAACAGAATAAAACCTTCTTAGTTCAGGTCGAGGAGAGAGCGAATAAAGGCAGAATTTTGAATCCGACGAGACTCGTTTTTAACTGAGCATTCAGCTGGAGGTGGGACAGTGGGCTCCTGTTGTGCGGCACATATCTGCGGCCAGAATCACATCTCATTCTCAAGCAAATTATTCAATAAAATCCAGGTGACCTGTTTTTATCATTTTTTTCAAGAATGAATGTTTAAAAATGAATAAAACCATAAAAAATAAGCACGCTGTGTAGAGGATTACACTTCCACTGTAAAGCTGCTTATCTGTAATTATTTGATTAACTAGGGCCTATTTCATAGGTGAATGTTTATAACTATTTTTCTTCATTCTGTATTTTCTGCAGCGAAGCGTAGCCTACGAAATAAAGGTACAATACTTTTAATAAACAGATACAAGATGAAGGTGACATATGAAAGCTGGAGCTGTCCTTTTTCCACTGGAGTAGTGTAATTTATGTGAATATTAATTACAAACATACATTGCATGGATTGTGTTATGGACATGATAAAGGACATGATAAAGTGGGCAATATTAGGTTCTGACCAGCAATAATGGACTCACTAGGTGTGTAACTTTGTCCTTTTTTAAAAAATCGGTGTCACAAATCCCCGAAGTGTCATATTATCACACAATGCCCCTTTACACTGATGAGGTGTCAAATTAAATCTTAGGGTGTCCTCTTATGGACAATATGAGGTTTTGTCTGATCTCATTTTTCTCAGTTGAGGCTTAATTCTGGCCACAAAAGCCCCGTTAGGTTTTATTTACATTTTTATGTGGTAATTGATAAATAAAAACAGTAACAGGTCAATTGGATTTTACTGAATAATTTGCTTGAGAATGAGATGTGATTTTGGCCGCGACTATGTGCCGCACAACAGGACCCTGCTATAACAACTCCACCTGAATGTGTCGCGCCAAACTCGCTCAGTTAAAAACGAAATGGAGTCCCCCCAATGTTGCCCAATCAGATTCACGCCCTCCTCGACCTGAACCATTAATGTTTTAGTTATAAAAAGTGGTTGTAATGTGTAAATAAGGAATGGACAGGAGAGATCAAACAAGTGTCCTAGCATAGCCTGTGTCATGTCTGTCTAAATTGAGGGAACAAATTACTAAATTGAATGAATTACTAAATTGAGGGAACGCATTAAGTCTCTAAATAATATTTGTCTACCATGAGACTTTATAATATAATTTCTTTTAGTGATAAAAAATGTTATTGTTCCTATGAAATCTACTATGTGCACAAACACACACACACACACACGCCCAATGATTCCAGGAAGGCTCTGGACCCACCGTGACCCTGAGCTGCATAAACGGTTACAGATAATGAATGAATGAATGAAATGAATGCTTCAATAACCTCTACACTGCAGTATTCTGTAAAATCCAAATTCCTTACACTTCTCTACTCAGCACAACTAATACTTCTATACATTTTAGCATTCTTACACTTCTCTAATCCATATCACATTTTCCTTGAGTATTTTGTACACTTTAACATTCCTTACATTTCCTTTTCCCATATCCACTGTTTCCTCCCACAGTCCAAACAACACATGTTGGTAGATGGATTTGTTGTGCACCGTGTCCACTGGTGTGAATGTGTGAGTGAATGGGTGAGTGTGTGATGCCCAGCTATGGAGTGACACCCTGCACTAATTTCCACAACAGAACTGTGACAGTTTCTAATGCATTGCTACCTGGTGCCCAACGATCACAGCCATCATTACTGAAACAATATACTGTACATTCTCTGGATTCTCTGAATTGTTTCATCATATTTATGCTGTAGCTGATGAAATCCCTAGACTCTTTGCTGTAACTGGATTGGCTGTGGGATGTGTGGGATGACAGGTGCCTTGACTGGATACGGTTTGTTAGACTTTGATTTAAAAGGAGCAATGTGGTCAGGCTTTTAAATATTTGAAGCTGTGGAAAGCGTAAATGTTCACACCTGTAACATAGAGACAGGCTTGTATAGACTTCACTGATGCAGTGTTTTTTTCTTAATGGAACTGTCTCTAAATCCTCCGTTCTCTTCTTCCTGTAGCTCTACCCACTCCTGCACTGACTGTGGAACCAGAGGGAGATGTGTTCAGGGGAGAGTCAGTCTCTCTGAAGTGTGAGATTAAGGGTTATAGTGGATGGACATATCAGTGGGAGAAGATAAAAAGAAGTGGATGGACTGCAGTGTCTCAGTCTGAGTATTACACTGTAAACACAGACAGTTTCACCATCAGAGAAGATTATGTCTCTAATAGAGATCAGTACAGATGTAGAGGACAGAAAACTGGCAGATCACTATCATCACGTTACAGTGAACCTGTTACTCTCAGTGTGAAGGGTGAGTGCTTTAACACTTTATGTATTTTCCTCTTTACCACAGCAGTACATTCTATATATTCTATCTATAAATATTTAATAATAAAGTGAATAACTTTCTCTTTACACTGACACCTTCAGTGTTTGTCTCAGCACAGGCTCCAGCAATATATCTTCACCACAATAATTTATAAATAACATAAATGTCTTGCTGTGAGGAGTTGGTGTGTTCTCCCCGTGTCCGCGTGGGTTTCCTGTGGGTGCTCCGGTTTCCTCCCACAGTCCAAAAACACACGTTGGTAGGTGGATTGGCGACTCAAAAGTGTCCGTAGGTGTGAGTGAATGTGTGTTTGTCTGTGTTGCCCTGTGAAGGACTGGCGCCCCCTCCAGGGTGTATTCCCGCCTTGCGCACAGTGATTCCAGGTAGGCTCTGGACCCACCGTGACCCTGAACTGGATAAGGGTTACAGATAATGAATGAATGAATGAATAAATACCTTGTTATTTTAATGAATATCACAGTAACACTTATATAGTGAATATAAAGTGCAGACTGATTAATGATAAACACTGCATTTGTTAGAGGGAAGAAATCCTAAGGTACATTTTAAATTATGATGAACTGCTATTAAAAACTGCATTAATCTTTCAAACAATCAACCAGTTTATCATTTAATGATTAATTTAACCTTAAATTGTTAACATAAGATTAATTCATTAATAAACACTCAAACAGACATTTTGTTTATTTGTTAATTTGTTCCTTCATTATCAGATGTGATCATCTCTTCACTGTACACTTCAGTATCACAGCTGTACAGATGTTTACGTTGTGCATATTTCACTGAGGTCATAAGTGAATTGAATATGACCTCCTTTATGGTCATTTGAAAAAGTTATAGGTTGGATGCTCATTTTTTGTGTGTTATATTTTCATCAACAGAAAAATCTAAACCTGAACTCACATCAAGCCGTAAAGGACCTGCAGTGAGAGGACAGCCAGTGGTTCTGTTCTGTGAGCTGGGTCAGTCTGCTAGATGGACGTTTTACTGGTCCAAACACACACACAACCCTGAGAATGAGATCAGCACTGAAACACACTCCTACACCATCAGCTCAGTCAGTGACTCTGATGGAGGACAGTACTGGTGCAGAGCTGGGAGAGGAAACCCACTCTACTTCACCCACTACAGTGATGCACTCTGGGTAAACGTTACTGGTGAGTCAAACACTGTCTGATAAGACAGTGACACGGACTGTATAGTAGTACCATATTGTTACATGATGGGGCACGGTGGTGCAGCAGGTAGTGTCGCAGTCACACAGCTCCAGGGACCTGGAGGTTGTGGGTTTGAGTCCCACTCCGGGTGACTGACTGTGAGGAATTTGGTGCGTTCTCCCTGTGTCTGCGTGGGTTTCCTCCGGGTGCTCCGGTTTCCTCCCACAGTCCAAAAACACACGTTGGTAGGTGGATTGGTGACTCAAAAATACTGGAATATAAATACATTTGTTTTGGTTCAGTTGCCAGGTTTCACTGAGACTTTGAAATGGGTCTCTGTTTAAGAGAAATGATTTCACTTTATGTGCAAATAATGTACTGAGGCTTTAAATTCTGGACTTGTGAAGACAGTGAAGAAAAAAGCAACGTATGTGAAGCAGACCACAGAAACAGAGGAGCTGCTGTCTGAACACAAACACACAACAGCCCTTCTAATATTTATAATATATTGACATATATTTTGAAGCCTTTACCATTTCCATTTTATCGCCTACTAGTAAAATATTTCTCAAGCTTTTTCCTGTCACACGTTCATTCCCAGTCTTTATTTTTTTGTTTTTCAAGTTTTAAAAAAGTTGTGGACATTGTGTAAAATATACATAAATGTAAATATAACAGAATGCAATGATTTGTAAATCTCATAGACGCATATTTTATTCACAATGGAAAACAGAACACAAGTGAGAGATTTGACCATTTCATGAAATGTATTAACTCATTTAGAATTTGATGGCAGCAGTAAAATAAAGAATTGGGTACAGGGTCATGTCAGCCACTGTGTAGTATCCCCTCTTCTTTTAACCTCAACAATCTGTATAAATCTGAGATGGCAGAGACTGCTCCCTGGGAGTCAAGGTGATTGGCAGCTCCTTGCTCTGACTGTGTGTGTGTTCACTGCCCCTAGTGTGTGTTTGTGTGTTCACTACCACAGATGTGTCAAATACATGCATTCATTCATTCATTATCTGTAACCGCTTATCCAGTTCAGGGTCGCGGTGGGTCCAGGGCCTACATACACATTCACACACTCACTGACACTTTTTTTTTTTTGAGTCACCAAACCACCTACCAACATGTTTTTGGAATGTGGGAGGAAACCGGAGCACCCGGAGGAAACCCACGCGGACACAGGGAGAACACACCAACTTCTCACAGACAGTCACCCAGAGCGGGAATCGAACCCACAACCTCCAGGTCCCTGGAGCTGTGTGACTGCAACACTACCTGCTGCGCCACCGTGCCACCCGTGTCAAATGCAGAGAAGTAACTTCCCTATGGGCATCAATAAAGGTGTTTCTACTTCTTTTTCTAAATGTTGTCTCCGGTTTCCTCGCAGAGACCAAAAACACACGTTGGTAGGTGGATTGACTACTCAAACTTGTCCATAGGTGTGAGTGTATGCATGAATGTGTGAGTGTGTGTTGCCCAGCAAAGGACTGGTGCCCCCTCCAGGGTGTGCTGCCACTTTGCACCCAGTGATTCTGGGTTAGGCTCTGGACCCACTGGGACTCTTCTTTTGTGAAGCCATGTTGTTGTGATGGATGCAGCATGTGGTTTATCATTGTCTTGCTGAAATATACAAGGCCTTCTCTGAAAGAGACGTTGTCTGGATGGGTGCATTGTTCTAAAACCTCTCTACACTGTTCAGCACTGATAGTGCCTTTCCAGATGTGTAAGCTGCCCATGCGATAGGCAACAGTTCAATCCAAAACCATCAGAGATGCAGGCTTTTAAAATGTGTGCTGATAAGAGAGGAACCATCCAGTTAGTTATCAAGTCACAGACTCCATTGTTTCCAAAATGAATTTCAAATTTTGGTTTCTGACCACAGGACTGTTTTCAAATTTGCCTCAGACCATTTTAAACATGTTTATAGGCCCAGAGAAGCCAGCAGTGTTACGGGATCATTTTCTTATTGTATCACTGCTTTTTTGCATGATACAGATTTAACTCGCATTTGTGGATTGCACAGTGAACTGTGATTACAGACAGATTTCTGGAAGCGTTCCTAAGCCCATGCCATGATTTCCAGGACACAATCAGATCTGTTTTTAATGCACTGCCTGAGGGCACAAAGATCACCAGCATCCAGTATTTACCATCATTTAGTATTTTGTGCCCCGTCCCAACTTTTCTGAGATGTGTTGCTACCATCAAATTCTAAATGAATGGATATTTTTCATGAAATATTAAAATGTCTTTCAGCATATGTGTTCTACTGTGAATGAGATACTATGAGATACGCAAATCCATGCATTGTGATTTTATACAGCATCTACTTTTTTTGCCAATTTTTGTCTCATAAACATGGCGATGTCTCCCTAACAGCAGCAAGTGATATAGATCCACTTACAAGATCATTGACTCTGTTATAATTTGAAATGTATTTAATAATGTGCTGTGTCACTGATATTGTGCATGTATCTGATATGGTCTTAGTTCATTTGTACAGCATTTATCAAGAGTATGTTTATCAGCTTGTTGTATCTTGACTTTTTCAGCAACATCTCAAGGCATTTCTCTGGTGGTCAGTCCCAACAGAACTCAACACTTTAGTACTGACTCTCTCTCACTGAGGTGTGAGGGAGAGAGGGACTCTACTGGATGGAGAGTGAGACGATACACACACAGTGAGAAGGTGTCAGATTGTTCATCAGTTACAGGATCTACCTGCAACATCAGCTCCCTCTCCACATCCCACACTGGAGTATACTGGTGTGAGTCTGAATCTGGAGCAGGCAGTGAACCTCTCAACATCACAGTGCACAGTGAGTCTAATTTATTCTTGCTACTAATAAGAGTGCAATATCTAGTCAGATATTTTAAAGATGTAGTAATAGCACATGACCAGTTAAATATAGTACTCAAACAGTGCATATAATAATTATTATTTATTTTTTTATTAAAAGTATATCATGAATAGGAGAGTTTTTATTTTGTGCGGCACAGTGGTGCAACATGTTGATGTAGCCACACAGCTCCAGGGTCCTGGGGTTGTGAGATCAAACCCTGCCTTTGGGTCACTGTCTGAAATGTTTGGTGTGTTCTACCCCTGTCAGCATAGGTTTCCTCCAGGTGCTTCTGTTTCCTCCCAAAGTCCAAACATACATGATGTTTTTCATTCATCCATTATGTGTAAGTGCTTATACAGTTAAATCCATGCATGCATATATCAGCCTACCCATGCATATATCATCCCACCCGGAAATATTGGGCGCAAAGCAGGAATACACACACACACACGGTCGCCAATCGACATACCAACATGTGTTTTTGGACCGTGGGAGGAAACCCATGCTGACATGAGGAGAACACACCAACCTCACAGACAGTCACCCGGAGCGGGACTTGAACCCACAACCTCATCCCTGGAGCTGTGTGACTGCGACACTACCTGCTGCACCACTGTGCCTCCCAATACATGATGTGCAAAAGGGAATTAAGGACACAAAAAATAAAAAAAAATGAGCAGAGATTTCAATTGAGATGGTTTCGAACTGGAGGAAGAGATTTCCAAAGTTTGGGGACAGCAATGCTGAAAGATCTACCACCCATAGTAGAAAGTCTAAAAGAACACACAGTAAGTCAAGAGTTAGAAGATCAACAAGAGGGACAGTATGAAGAAATGAAATCAGAGAGATATGTAGGATCATTATTTTAAATGAAGTTTGCTTTTGATTTAACAAATCCATACAATCGAGAGATTATCTGGAAACAAACTTTGTTCTTCACACACGCTCAATGCATCTACTACTTTTTAGAAAAGAAAATGGACTTGTACTGTATTTGTGTGTTTATATTTATTGTAATTATATATAATTGTATCCAAACACTAGGTTAGGAGATACATAACTTAAAATAATAATAATCTTAGGTGTCTATGAGATTCTACACTACTGTGGGTGGACTGGCTGTGTGAAGTTGTCCTAGTTGTGAGTGTGTGGTGCCTGCCATGGTGTTTTCATGTCCTGTGCCCAGTGATTGTGGGCAGGCTCTGGATAAATCACAATGTTTAACAAGATGAAGTGGTTACAGAGGTAAATGGATGGATGAATAAATGAGTGAATGAAGGAATGAATGGATGAATTTTCATCCTATCCCAAAAGAACATATTCTGTGCTTTATTCCAGTGATCAAGGTCTCTGTTGTAAAAGGGAAAAACGTCTTAAAACTATCATTTCATTCACATTCCTTTCAACACAATTTACCCCAAATATCTGCTCCAAATCACTCTTTAAATGTTCCTACAGATGGTGCTGTAATTCTGGAGAGTCATGTTCATCCTGTGACTGAGGGAGACTCTCTGACTCTACGCTGTTTATATCGTGACCCAAAGCCCTCAGTCCTCACAGCTGATTTCTATAAAGATGGATCACTCCTCCAGACCCAGACTACAGCAGAGATGACCATCCACACTGTCTCACAGTCAGATGAAGGTCTCTACCACTGTAACAACTCACAGAAAGGAGAGTCACCAAAGAGCTGGGTCTCAGTCAGAGGTTTGTAGCTTTCAATATGAAACACTTTAATAAAATTTCACTTTTACAGTCATCTATATTCACTGGTGTTTTTCCTGTGCATCTGATTCAGGAGCTTCATTCTCAGTGCTGGGAGTGCTCAGTAGTGTAATGGCAGTGATCCCATATATACTGGTGTCCATCGTGCTGGGAGTCAAATGCTACAGAGCTCGAGGTATGAGCTTCCTGTAATCATGGGCAGACTGATTTCTTTTGGCATTTTAACTGAAATGTTCACTTATCATCACTTCACTTACAATTTTGTGTAATATCCTTCTGTTTTCACGGATTAACCTCCTAAATACACAGTACTATTCATAAAAATGACATATTTAGAAGACTGGCCTACAACAGAGACCAATACAGCTTTATAAAAGGAACATACTTTCAGTCTCAATAACTACATTTAATTATAAAAGTATCAGGACCGGGCGGACTGACGGAGGTGGATGCTATAACACAGTAACTATTTATACAAAAGACAAAACAGACAGACTTGGATAACTTCACAGGAAACTTGTATAAATAAAGACCATGACAGAGTGACTTGGACACAGAGAAACAGCTAAACCTAAACAGGGGAAGCTAAACAGACAGAGAGCAAAACAGACAAACCTAGACATGGAGAGCTAAACAGAGAAGCCTAGACTACAAACCTAGACCTAGACTAGTGACAGAGGGAAATACTGACAGACCAGAGCCCGGGAAATGCTAAAAGACAAACCAAACAAGTACATGAAGCACAAGGAAGGAACAGACAGACCAGTCTGACATACAAAGGGAAGCAAATTGAAAAGCAAGGAACAGACTAGGAACAAACAGACACGTGAAAGATGAGTGGACGTCCAACAAAGAAAGACTAAGACAAAGGATCTTAAATACACACAAGGACACCTGAGACAGATAACGAGGGGGCAGGATTACAAATGAGACACAGATGAAGACACTGACGAGGAGGTGGAACTAAGGCGGGACTAGGGCAGAGACATGAACCATAATAAACAGAACCATGTGCTCTTGCACATGGTGGGAAAACAGACACATGACAGGACCAGAGCATGACAAAAAGCAATGAAAAATATGAGAAATGCCCATACAGAAGTTTTTTTTTAAATAGATGTGGTCTGTTGTTCAGTGTATGTATTAGATTTTATAATATCAAAACTGTGCAGAGCTTGCTTTGGTATTATATATATAGCTTAGGTTTGGCCGTGTAGTAACACATTAAACTAATCCAATGTGGCCTTTTTGTGTATGTCACAGTTAAACCTGCAGATGAAGATGAAGAAGTTGAAAACAACAGAACAGAGTAATCGGAGAAAACCCAGAACATATCTGAAAATGTTGAAAGTTTTTATTTTTTTTTTGTACGCCACATTTATGTCCTGGAATAGCAGGTTTTGTCATCTAGTGTCAGTGAGTGAAGTGAGTTATTAGAAATAAGTTATTATTTTTGATATGATGATTAACTCAGGTTTTCTTTGAGAAAGGTGTTTTTCTTGCTTTATTAATATGAAGTATGAAAGCTTTTTATATAATTAGATTATTTTGAAATATATTTTTTATCATTATTATAATTTGCCTATTCAATGTTTAAATTTATTTTAACAATTTATGTGCAGCACATGAGATAAGAAAAAGGGAGATAGCAAAAGCATATGCTCAATATAATGAAATGTAGTTATAATTAAGCAGTTACTAAAATTGTTTATTTCATTTTTGTCACGGATCACGGGGCGGACTGACAAAGGCGGACGCACTTGCTAAAACACAAATACTTTAATCAAAACAAAGAAACCACAACGAAACGACTTAACTGGGAATAACAAAGACTTGACTCGGAGTAGGAAAGAAACAAAACAACATGACTTAGAAAACAAAACGACTGGAATAGGAGAGGGAAAGAGACAACACGACAGGACTCAGAACATAGTAGAAACATGACATGACTGGGCAACAATACAATGTGAAATGAACGACCGCAGGAAGTGATGGAAGGGGACTTAAATACACAACATAGACTAGACGCACCTGGACAGATAACGAGGAGGACGGGTTAACACATGACACAGACGAGAAGGCGGAACAAAGGCGGGACAAGGGCGGAGACAAGAACATAAACAAAACATAGCCATGTGCTAAAAGAGCATATGACCGGGGAAAACAGAGGTGACGAGACGAGGGCGTGACAATTTTATTCTTAAATATACTTTGTTAAATGTTTACTCTTACATTTTATTATTGTTTTTTTATGTTTTTATGTGACATTTTATGTTTTGACATTATGTTCTATTTATTTTATTTTATTTTTTTACATTTTTTAGTCCTTTACTTTTTGGTGGCATGTCAGCCAAGACATCCCTGTTATCAAGGGCCTTCAGTAGTTCCTGGCTATTCTCATTCACTCCAGGGATCTTGCCTCTGTGGTGCTTTCCAGCTACCTCAGTGGGGAATTGTAATCTGAAACCCTAAACACATTTGGCACTGCCTTCTGAACAGGAGGTATGCCTTTTGGGTTAAGGAGTTCCTCAAAATGCACAGAGTCCTCTACCAGCATTTTCCAGAAAACCCTGACTACACGTTTGGGCCTCCCAGGTGTGTCCTGCAGTTTTCCCTGCCATCTGATCCAACTCATCACCAGATGGTGGTCAGTTGACAGCTCAGCCTCTGTCTTTACCTGTTGGGTGCATAACACACAATAGTCAAAGTTTTACTCTCTGTGAGTCAGGATGCCTTGGGGTGACTCTTTTATTTACTGGGACAAGCTCCAGCTGTATGGCTGCCAGCCTGGTACTTCTGAGTACCCCCAAACCCGCCTGGTGCCGGTCAGCCTGTGCAGCTCCTGTAGGAAAAAAATATCACTTTTCAAGTGGGTTGGTTCCGGAGCCCACATTGTGTGTAGAGGTGAGTTGAACTATAACTAGTTGGTACCTCTCAAATTTCTGCACATGTTCCAGATCCTTCCCCCACAGTGAGGTTACATTCCTTGCCCCAAGAGTCAGTTTCCCAGTTTGTTGACAAGGTCCATGCCACCAGGGTCCCCATCACCACCACCCTGTACTGCACCACACCCTTAACCTGGACCTTGGCGATGGTGGGTCCATATGTCCCTCCCACATTGCTTTTTTGGGCTGAGCCCAGCTGGGTTACATGGCTGCCTTGCTCTAAGGGTAGGTCCCGGTGACCCACAGCTCCCAACAATATAGCCCTGGATGCCATTAAATCACACAAGCACTCCCACCATGACAAGGCCCAAATCCAGAAAGGATGTAACTTATTTTATGCAAATTTTGTAATGTTTCTTGTGTTTCATTGATTTATTCCACATTAAATTTTGGTGAAATTTTATTCCTTTGTTCTGTGTTCACTAAATTTGAGCAAATATTCTCTATCTGATTTAATTATTATTTAAAGTTCATGTTGATTCCTGCAGTTTTAATTAAAGAGAAATGCTTAAGCTGAAGCTGTTGTGTGCAAATATTTTTCCCTTTACTCCTGGAATATGGAGAAATTAGATGCTAAAATTAGTTCTCCAAATGGTTAAAGGCCCTGGATAGCAAAATTCATCCAGCATAGATTATTTTTTATTTTAAGTTCTGCTCTGGTGTCTTGGGCACAAACTCAAGTTTCCCCTTTATGCAATGACTTCAAACATCTCATTGCTCCATGTTCCCGTACATACAAACATATACACACAGATACCAACTGCATTCTGTTCTAACTGCAGCTGGTAGTGTAGATAAAGCTTCCACACCTCTTTTTATTTCAGTAATTTTGTGATGTTCTAATATTTTGGTCCGAACATCTCCATCATCAGTAGGTCTTATGGGGTGTTCCTCGTATGCAATGGTTAGTATTTACCAAAAGTGGCTCAAGGAATGACAACCAGTCAACTACCGGGTCATAGGCAACCAAAGCTCACTATTAATGCAGCTCATGAAGTCAGTTTCTCTGCCACAGGAGGTAAGAAAATAATAATAATAATAATAATAATAATAAAGAAAAATGGGAGAAGTAAGAGAAAGGTGAAATACAAATCCAAATCCACCGTCCCTGAATAAATATTGACACAACACAACCACTGCAAAACATTTAAACTCATATTAACTGGTAAATCCCATGTGAGTAGGGCTGGCTCCTCTAATGTTGGTGGTAAATCAATTGAGCAGAGTTTTCTTGAAGGAGGCAGAGAATACAGGTGCATCTCAATAAATTAGAATATCATCAAAACGTTATATAGACTCATACAAACAGAGTGATCCATTTCAAGCGTTTATTTATTTTAACGTTGAGGATTATGGCTTACAGCCAGTGAAAACCCAAAAGTCATTATCTCAGAAAATTAGAATATTATATAAGACCAATTTACAAAATGATGTTTAATACAGAAATGTTTTCCTACTGAAAAGTATGTGCAGTATATGCACTCAATACCTTGTCAGGGCTCCTTTAGCATTAATAAGTACATCAATGCGGTGTGGAATGGAAGTGATCAGTCCTTCACAGGGTGTTGAATTGAATTACTGAAATAAATTAAGTTTTATATGATATTCTAATTTACTGACTGAGATTCATTCTACTGTTGTTGAAAACTCAGTAAATCATGGATATCATTTTTAGGTGTTGACTAGAAATAGCTTCGCTGAACTGAATATGACTTTTGTTTGTATTTCTCTGTTAATTCAAGGCCTGCTGTCACTGGCTGGGATCAATGTAAAGATTCATGTTGCACACTATATGCCAGTATTTAACTGGACAGGTTTTTGGCCTCGTCTCTGTGAATACAGATCGGTTCCCATCATATTTTTCCAAGTAATTTTGTATACAGACCGAGAGGACCTGAATAGGACCACTAGGTGTCGCCGTGGGAGCAGCTCCAAGTTCCAGTTCCTGTTTGTCATGCGTACAATACCTTTATATCACGAACAACTGTGCAAATAAATACTTGTAACATATTACTATGTGACTATACTAATAAGTTGACATAAACACAGACAAACTATAATAATAAAAGAATATTAATTTAGAGGAAGAAGCCTAAAATAGTAACAATTATAGGGATTCCCATAAGAAATGTACTGAAAAATATCACCAAGTTTAAAATATTAAATATAAAATTAAATATGTCATTACAAGTGTCGTGCACAGATCCCATTTGAGTGTTTAGCAGCAAAATGTAATCCAATACATTCTTAGCAGCAGTAGGTGCGGAGACCAGTTTAAGATACTGAAAGTTTTAGGTGGTGTTTTACAGTTACATTTACAGCATTTAGCAGATGTTCTTATCCAGAGCCACTTGCAAAAGTGTGTTGTGTTTGTTTAAGTTGTATTCCAGCTAGTACAAAGAGGTTTAGAGTACAAAAAAATACCTCTGAGCTCAGATGATGCCAGAGCAAAGCAAGTGCTGACACTTAGAAAGAAAAATAGAGCACAAGTGAAAAAACTAACAATCCCCATGTGCTCTCACTTAGAAAGAAGACTGAAGTGTTAAGAAATAAGTGCAAATACAATGTGTTTCAACAAATACAAATAAGTAGAGTCAGCCAGAGGTTATGTGACAGTAAATGACAGAGGCATGTAAATATGTTGACAGGAAAGAGTCAGTTATTTCTGAGGTAGGAGTCTGATGGCAGTGGGGAGAAAGAGTTCTTTAACCTAGTGGTCTTGCACTATAACCTAATGGTCTTGCAAATCTGTCTCATCTGACTTTGAAATATTACCATTGAATTTGTAGCACTGATTTATTTTGCACTGAAATTATGCATCTGAATTTTGTGTCTTTTGAATTTAAGTCTTCGGATATCCACCTCTGAATATTTTGCTTCACATATACAAATATCACATTATGAACTTGGAAGCTGTACCAAGGACAATGTCTTTTTAATTAATATTTTCTATGTCTTTGGGCAGTCTGTGCTCACTGAGATACACATTGAGAATGTAGTTGCTACACTGCTCTCTTGGAGGGAGGAAGTTACTCACACATACACTGGCCAACAGGAAGCCAGCCCACAAATACTCAGCTAAACTGAGCTAAACTTAATTAAGTTGAATATACATGAACTGCAAAAGGGGGATTTTCTGTCGCATACTTGAAACTCAAAGACAAAACCAGTAAATTTAACTAGAGCTCAGAGGCAGGCCCACGGTGGGTTTGCTGGTGAAATTTCTACTGCTCCATTCAACAGGATGAGGTAATTTGTGATTCTATACTAGGAAACAGAAAACCATGAAACACTGAGAGTTCACCAGTCAGTGCAAGGATATTTTTATGAATGACCAGAGTTACTTAACAAATGATGCAAATTTCTTTCAAAGCGCATTACTGGCCTCTTTGATGTTTTGTTTGTTGCCTAAAGCATTTCTCAGCTGTTTCCTTCTTGACTGATATCCTGGCACACGTGTTAGAAATAGTAGCATTATTGATGTGCTCTATGTCTAATTATGATCACCCATAAGTGTTAATTAAATGTTCATTGGTCAAATGTCAGGCAAGGAACAGGCCAAATATACTACAAAAATTAACATAGAACTATAGGCTAGATTAATCTTTTTATTTTTCAAGAACAGACAAGAGGAATCAGTAAAAAACTGCCACTAGACCATAATCTGGATGCCTCAGGATAAGTCAAGACCAATGGCATTCATATGTAGATAATCAACATTACTTTTAATAACCACGTCAAAGTTGATTACTTGGTTTAGCACTGCTTTACACTTCTGCAGGCTCAGGCCTTCAAATCATTCAGTCATTCATAGTCTGTAACTGCTTATCCACCGTATCTGAACCTTAAGTACAAAAAGTGGCACAGATTATGCTCAGAGGGGCAGCTCAGCCAAAGAGTCTCTCAGGGGAGATGGAGAATGCACTTTCAACAAAAGATAATGTGTATCTCAATAAAACCTCTGAAAAGCTGTGATAATGAAATAAATACTTTGTATCACAGTAAAAAATCTCATGCAACACTGTGGACTTTGGGGGCTCGGGTAGAACTGAGATGTAGACTCTGAGTGAAGTTTGGGAGGCTGTGAGCATGTCATGTAGTTGGGTATCTATGCTGTAGTTCAGGTCAGTAATAAACACTGAATCACTGGTGAAAACAGTGCCGGACAGTTATTGTATGGTCCCTCATGTCTTTGTTCAGTGTCCACTTATCAGTGATCGTCCTCTTGCTTCGCTGCTCTGTAATACTGGCTTTAGAATGTTTGGGTTTAAACACTTGGGTTTGATGGAGACTGACACGTTATGCTTTTAATTTAAAAAAATCCTTCGTACTAGAAGCTGGGATGGATTCTTACTGTCACAAGATGCAGATTATGCTCTTTAGGTCAATGAACAGAGATTATTTAGGCACAATCCTGCTGTTTAGTTTTAAAAGGGAAATTATCGAGTCAATATTTAAAAAAAATAACTTGAAGAAACAATTTTAAGTAAACCTGCTTTGTTGCCATGGAAAACCCTCTGTATACAAACCTGCTATAACTGATATATATATACAGTGCCTTGCGAAAGTATTCAGCCCCCTTGAACTTTTCAAACTTTTACCACATTTCAGGCTTCAAACATAAAGATCCATCCATCCATCCATTATCTGTAACCGCTTGTCCAGCTTAGGGTTGCGGGGGGTCCAGAGCCTACCTGGAATCATCGGGCGCAAGGCGGGAATACACCCTGGAGGGGACGCCAGTCCTTCACAGGGCAACACAGACACACACACATTCACTCACACACTCACACCTACGGACACTTTTGAGTCGCCAATCCACCTGCAACGTGTGTTTTTGGACTGTGGGAGGAAACCGGAGCACCCGGAGGAAACCCACGCGGACACGGGGAGAACACACCAACTCCAACAAGTGGGACACAATTGTGAGGTGGAATGAAATTTATTGGATGTGTCAAACTTTTTTAACAAATAAAAAACTGAAAAGTGGGGTGAGCAATATTATTCAGCCCCTTTACTTTCAGTGCAGCAAACCCACTCCAGAAGTTCAGTGAGGATCTCTGAATGATCCAGTGTTGTCCCAAATGACTGATGATGATAAATAGAATCCACCTGTGTGTAATCAAGTCACCGTATAAATTCACCTGCTCTGTGATGTAATAGTCTCAGGGTTCTGTTCAAAGCGCCGAGAGCATCATGAAGAACAAGGAACACACCAGGCAGGTCCCAGATACTGTTGTGGAGAAGTTTAAAGCTGGATTTGGATACAAAAAGGATCATATTGAAATGAAAGGAGTATCAGACCACTGCAAATCGTACCCCAAGTGTCTTGCAGCTGTAATTGCAGCAAAAGGTGGCGCTACAAAGTATTAACACAAGGAGGCCGAATAATATTGCACACTCCACGTTTCAGTTTTTTATTTGTTAAAAAGTTTGACACATCCAATAAATTTCATTCCACTTCACGATTGTGTCCCACTTGTTGTTGATTCTTCACAAAAAATGTAAACTGTGTTCACGCGGTTTACACTGTGATATTATACTGACCCACGTGGTCCTAAATTAATTCAGAATAAATCCTGTTCCTTTGTTTGTTCCTAACCTCAAGTGATCATCATTGAGGTTAGACTAAGAGCAATGAGGTTTATGGACATTTCATGGTCAGTTCCTTCACATTACGAGTTAAGCTGCTGATCTCTGTGTATCTTGTTCTTGTTAAAATGTTAAACCTTCACACATTAAATTTTAAGTGTCAGCAACAGTACGCTCACACACACACACACACAAAAAAAGCAACAGCATTTGTGTTCTTCCTCTTTCAATCTACAGTGTCAAGACCATATTTGGATGTGTGTAGATTCATTAGATCAGTCTTGCACGTGCATATATTCCATAAATGGTATGTGCTTCATGTAAAGTTTCTGGATTGGAGCAGACAATAAGGAGCACAGTGGGCAAGGACCCTTTAATGTGGTAGTCCAGCTTCTTTCAGTGGTCAGTTTCTGCTCCTTTAGTCAGTGGTTCTTGAACTTTTTGTCTTGAGACACCCCCAAATAACTGATCAAAAGACCCCTTTTTCTCCAACCCACTGGTTTGACAGGACACTGTCAGTGCTAATCTCCCTCAAGCATAAACTACGCCATAGAACAGAAAGCAGTTAAGATGCAACCATTGTGATATTTATTTTTAACAACAGGTTCAGTGTAAATAATTACATATATTAAATGTCAACTATAATTGTGTCAGCGATTCAGATTTTGCATGGGCCACTGGTAGGTCAGAGCAGCCTATATGTACAGAAGAGGAAAATGGAGGAGAAGTGCACTTGCATGAGCAGAGAAGTGCACGTTTGCACAGACACATGCAGGCACACACACACACATATAGACACATGCACACACACACACAGATCACTTGATGTCTGGTAATAAGATGCCACTACATTTTGCTTGACTATCTTAAACTATGCTTAAACTATCTGTGTCTGTGTTGTCCTGTGAAGGACTGGGGCCCCCCTCCAGGGTGTATTCCCGCCTTGCGCCCAATGATTCCAGGTAGGCTCTGGATCCACCATGACCCTGAACTGGATAAGCTCTTACAGATAATCCTTCACAGGGCAACACACATTCACTCACACACTCACACCTACGAACACTTTGGAGTCACCAATCCACCTACCAATGTGTGTTTTTGGACTGTGGGAGGAAACCGGAGCACCCGGAGGAAACCCACACGGACACGGGGAGAACACACCAACTCCTCACAGACAGTCACCCGGGAATCAAACCCACAACCTCCAGGCCCTGGAGCTGTGTGAGTGCAACACTACCTGCTGCGCCACCTTGCCACCCTTAGTGCACATTGTGTTCCAGTGAAAACGTGTCTAATATCAATTAAGCTGATCTCTCCTTCAGTGGGGGACATTGGCCTTGTGTTGGCTGGCTGCACTCTCTCTTTCTCTCCACCCCTACCCCCACCTCTCTCTCTCTCTCTCTCTCTCTCTCTCTCTCTCTCTCTCTCTCAGGAAGTGATGATAGTTGAACACAGAACATTGTTGAATCAGTCAGTCGTTATTGGGACAGTATGGAGCTCAGTGCTCTCTCTGTAACTCTCTGTGAGTAAATCTTTTAATATTTTTATTACTATCAGTTTTGGTGTATATATTTAGTCTGAGGACTCATCTAATGTTCAGACTTTTCCAGAAGATTCCGTGCATTAATGTTCCTGCATGTTATATGTGCACTCTGGCTAATTTAATGACAAGTATGCTACATCAACCTTTCAGAAAAGCCACATTACTCATCTGTAGGCACTGGACAGACACTCTTAAAAATTAAGGTGCAACAAAGTTAATTCAGCAATGCCATAAAGAACCACTTTTGTTTCCATAAAGAATCATTTTTGCCAATACATTTAAATAAGTAAAGACCCCTAAGATCAAGTTAAAACCTTTAAAAGTTTCTTCACACACATGTCTCTTAAACAAACCAGGTTTTTAATTTTGTGCAATGCAAAAGAACCCATTTTGGGTTCCATAAAAAAAAACCTGGTTTGTAGAACCATTATTTTTAAGAGAAATCAACTACCAAAAATGAATGAATTTGGAGAGTCTTCTGTGATTAACCACTAAGAAATGCAACCCAGCTTGCTTTCAGCCAGCGCACTGAGATGGGGCCAAACTTACTTGCTTTTATACATCCAGTAGGGCAGGAGTTCTTATACTGGAGGCCTGATGAACGGAGTTGCATGGGAATAAAAAATAATGTAAAATTTTAATTAATAAATAAAATCCAATATAATGTATATAGCTAAAAGGCAATATGCACCGCTTTTGAATTGGAGGATGATATTAAACATTATTAAATATTAATGTATGTGAAAACCTCTCACAAGTTGCTGAAATCCATCACCCAGTTAGATTAGTTGTAATGTTATAGAGCAGGGCCAGTATTGTTGTATGTACTGGTGAATAAAATAAGCCCAAATTGATAAACTGGTGGGGTGGTGCAGCAGGTAGTGTCGCAGTCACACAGCTCCAGGGACCTGGAGGTTGTGAGTTCGAGTCCTGCTCCAGGTGACTGTCTGTGAGGAGTTTGGTGTGTTCTCCCTGTGTCTGCCTGGGTTTCCTCCGGGTGACTGTCTGTGAGGAGTGTGGTGTGTTCTCCCTGTGTCTGCGTGGGTTTCCTCCGGGTGCTTCAGTTTCCTCCCACAGTCCAAAAACACACGTTGGTAGGTGGATTGGCGATTCAAAAGTGTCCGTAGGTGTGAGTGAATGTGTGTTTGTGTTGGCCTGTGAAAGACTGGCACCCAATTCAGGGTGTGTTACTGCCTTTCACCCTGTGATTCCAGGTGGGCCCTGGACCCACTGCAACCCTAAAACTGGATAAGTGGTTTCAGACAATGAATGCTGAAAGTGAGAGCTGATTTATGATTTAAACTGCTGACTGCAAATGTTATTTTACCTTTTTTCACAGATGTAATTTGGTTTCTAATATTGTCACAGTGATTGTATCATTGGTGTTGGTCAGTGACGTTGGAGAGAAATCAAAAAAATGATACCAGTCATTTGGTTAAGAAACAGTTATAAATTGGTGAAACAATTAAAGAATGCAAGTTGAATTTTTCAGTAACAGCAAAGTGATCATATGTATAGGAATGTTTATGCTGTGATATGTTTTGTTGATATAAATATATATCCTCTAGCCATCACTTAAAAAAAAACAATGAAAAAGAAGGTTTGTCTAAACTATCTGGAGAAAGTGGTGCTCTGTAATCAATCAGTGAGCACTAATTAAAATTAAAGAATATGCTCTTCTGATCAACACTCAGCATTACTTTCCTTTCTTTAGAGATTATAAAGCTGTGTGTGCACTGCTGAATAACTGTATCCACAATGAGTGCACTGACCCCACTAGTTACAAGGAGTCAATGGCAATGATCTATGCTTCTTCTCAGAGCTGTTTGTTAAACTAGCAGTTCAGTTTTTAAAGAGGCCCAACAGAAGCACCCAGTTCAGCACTTAACAAACACCAAACACATGGAAGGAGACCACTTGTGCAAAGATGTACGAGGACATTGTAATGCTTCTCCCTAGGTCACATTCTGTGTACTTAAAACAACAACAACAATAACAACAACAAAATAGTTATCGCTAGATCACACTACACACTACTCAGCAACAAGTTCCACACAATAGTGACTGGAAAGCATGGCCACGATGCATGGCCCTATCATGGCCCCCAGCCCCATTCAAAATATCAACTCTCCTGGTGGCTCCTTGCACTCTCTGCCTTGATGAACTTTAATCCATTGTTTTTATTATTATTATTATTATTATTATTATTTCTTCCTGGATTCATTGTCTGTAACCACTTATCCAGTTCAGGGTTGCAATGGGTCTGGAGCCTACCCAGAATCACTGGGTGCAGAGATACCAGTTCATCGTAGGCCACTGCATCTGTTTTCCACTTTCTTATTCAGATTCACCTGTTAGAAACTCCTACTTATTGATAAATTATTTTCTGAATGTTGTTTTTTTTTTGCCTGTTCCATTAAATCCTCTAAATCTGGTTTTAATCGTGTCTGACCCAGACTGCTGCATTACAAACATGTTGTATTAGCAATATTTTTAAAAGGTTTAATTTGACCTAAATCTTTTTTTGGTCATTTTTGGACAAAGTAACATTAGTTAATGTGTTTACCTTAAAATTAAAGCCTCAACATCATTGTGATGCTTCACTGACCTGTAACAGGGATTGTAGGTCATCTATTGTTGCTAATCAGCTCTCAGCTTTGCAGAAACTGTACTATGTAACCTTTAGAGCAGGCTAGGATACCAACTCTCTGCCTCCATCGTCCCTTTGATTTCAGGACGGTGCTGTAAATGTGAATTACACTCTGCAACTGGGGAACAGTAGTGTTCTTTTAAATGAATGTGTGAACAAAAAAATTGGTGAATGTGTAGAAATATTTTGTGTATGTTTGGTTCTCCCATATATAATATGCACATGTAGAAAAGAAAAAAAGTTTTTGCAGGAGCATTTTCAGCAGTGAGGTTTCACTCTAAGATACAGAAATGCACATTTGCTACATTTCAATGTGACACTGATGTAACAAACTGCAAACCTTGGGATACAGTATCATTTTAGATTTCATATTAATGCAACATTTCTGTTCTCTCTTTCTCTGCTCAAGGGCTGATTGTTGTAATCCACAATGGAGAAACTGTCAATGAGTCAGGTGGGTGATTTTTTTCTGTATCTCATTGCAGAACATTCCTGTAGTTTTACAAAAGCAGAATTAGCCTCTATTCTTGTTTGTTCCAATGGTGTTAAGAGGAAATGAATTGTCCTTAATGTCTTGGTAGGGTGATGCATTAAGGTTCCCTTCACTGTAACGAAGGAGTCTAGGCCAAACCCTGAAAAACAACCCCATAGCATTATTTGTTCTCCACCACACTTTACAGTTGGCACAGTGTAGTCAGGCAGATAATGTTCTCCTGGTACTGGTCAAACCCAGACTCATCCATTAGGCTGTCAGATAGAGAAGGTTGATTTGTCAATTTACAACACACATTTCCACTGCTCCAGAGTCCAGTTGGGCTGGACTGCTTTACCACACTACACCTGATGCTTTGCATTGTGCTTGGTGATGTAAGGCTTGCATGCAGCCATCTTCAGTACCAGGGGAACACTTGGGGGTTAGGTGTCTTGTTCAAGGGCACTTCAGTCATAGATGGATAGAAGGAGGAGAACATCACTGCTCCTTCACTCACATTTTTTGTGCCGGTTATGAGGATTGAACCAGCAACCTTTACATGGGAGTTCTGCTCCACTGCTGGTGAGCCACAGCCCCGCACCTTTCACTTATATCTGCCTCAGCACATCAGCAAAGAGCTGAACCTGTGTCCAACAGAACAATGAGGCTGTTCTAACAACAAAAACAGCTCAAGCAAGTAAAACTGTGTAGAACAGAAAGACAATGATTGTTGCCTCTGAAGGAGCAACACAGTATTATGCATTAATGCTCTGCTTCCTCTGAGGCAGAGGCTAAGACAAAGTGGATACATGATTGCTGCCACTGATGAAGCAGAGCATTATTGTGTGTCATTCAGCAGCTTCAAAAATATACTTCTTTAGAATATTCCTCAGAGGCAGCAGTCATAACTCATTTGTGATAAAACTAGACTAAGTGTACAGTATGAAAAAGAAAGTCATTGCACACTTATGTCTGGCAGTGAGAGCAGGGAAACCACGAGGGTCTTGGAAAACCACAGCCCAGTGTTAGCTAACCAATCACGGCTTAAAGGCAGCTCTGCCCCAAATACCATTTTGTGTAGTGGTTTTGCACATCAGTCTGTAACGTCCATGTTTCGACCTCGTGCAACATACTTCACAAAAAAAGTATTTTCTTCTGAAATAATATAGCTAGTGCTAGAGGTGTGAGGGTGGGAGGGATTTACGCACCTGTATACATTTATTAATTTAGGAAATTACCACATGTCTTGAGGCACATTTACAGTGTCTGGTGTGAAATGGGCTTACAGAATGACAGCAGTTGCTGCCTCTCATGTGCCTCACACTGCTCTTGCCTCCCGTGTACTCCAGCTCATAGTCAAAACCATGGAACAGCGTAATGAATAATCAAGGACAACGCATCTGCACACATGAACTTTATTTTATAGACTATGCTTTGCTGCAGACAACATAGCAAAAAAATGGCCTCTATAAACATACACCTACATGCAGTAGGTTAAAATAATCAGATAAGTACAAATAAAGAAGCAGCCTTACAACATTTACTAGAACACTATAAATAAAAAAACAACACAATTTAACAAATACTTATTAAAAATGCAGTATATTAACAAATATGCAACCTAAATAAAAGTTTACCAGATGAATCCTAAAAGGTGCAGGCTTTTCAGCAGCACAGTAACACAATGCGTTTTCCATAAAAAAAGTACACACGTTTTAGTCTTTGTTTTAGATATTGTCTGTGTCTCTTTGGTCTCAGTTCTTTTATCTTCCTCTGTTTATCTTAGTCCAGTGTTCTATCGTCTGTAGTCTTCTGAGATAATCTTGAGTTTCCCTTGTGTTTAGTAGTGTCTGATTCTGTCTCGATCTTGTTTCTACTGTTGTGTAGCTGACCTTTTAGTTCGTACTTCTTTTGTGACTTGTATACGTAATTTATATTTAGACTCCTTAGTTCTTTAGTAAAGTTCTCTTAAGTCTGTTTACCCTTTAGTCCTCTACCACTCCATCTCTAACTTGTTCGTAATGTAACTCTTTAGTATTTATTACTTTTGTCTGTCTCTGTTAGAGTTTAGATATTTTTGCTTGTTTTAATCTGTAGCTTGTCTCCTGTTGTGTGTGTGTGTGTGTTCCCTTATTCCTGTGTGAGGTTCAGTTCTTAGTTTAATCCCTGTGTGTGTTCTAGGTTCTAGTCTGTGCGTGTCCTTGTGTACTCTGTTATTGTCTTTATTTTAGCTTTTTGTAGTTCCTTGAGCCAGCGTTTAGTATTTCTCTAACTTTAGTCTTTGTCTGTTGTATTTTAGTCTTTTCACCTGTCTATTGTCATACGTTTAACCTTAGTTCCTTGTTCAGATCTTAGTTTTTCTCAGTGCTTGGTTTTAATGTAACTTTATTCTTTCATGAGTTATTTACAAGTTTCTGACCACTTATAAAATGTGTACAAAGTGCTGCCCATTGTGTTGGATTGTCAATGCAACCCTCTTCTCCCACTCTTCACACACTGAGAGCAACACCGCAGGAGAAATGCTAGCACAGGTTTCCAGTATCCGTAGTTCCAGGTGCTGCACATCTTGATGTTATGGTGTGGTATATGGGGTACAAAGACAGTGGGGCCATTCTTCATCAGTGGAAACCTCAAGGCCACTGGATATGCGAATTTGCTACATGATGATGTATTTTCCTCTTTATGCACTGAAGCTGGCACGTTCCCTGAGTTTTTCCAGCAAGACGGTGCACAACCACATTATGGGTGTCAGGTCCGAGCATTCCTAGATGAACAATTTCCTGGAAAGTGGATTGGTCGTCGTGGGCCAGTTGAATGGCCCCCAAGGTCTCCCAATCTGACCGCCTTAGACTTTTATATTTGGGGTCATCTGAAGGCAATTGTCTATGCTGTGAAGATACGAGATGTGCACCACCTGAAACTACGGATACTGGAAGTCCCACCAGGTGTTTATTAGCACTAAATTCCCCAGTCTTGTTGGTGCTGTCCAGTGAGTTCTGTAAATAAACTTATACTGCAGACACAGCTTCCAGTGAACTACTGTAATACTGCACTACAGTAACCGCTAATAAGTCAATAAGCTCTGTACAGTAGGTAAATTGTCAGAGGAAGTTGTGGCCAAATTTGGTAAAATTATTAATTTGCATGAAAAATGTAAAATAATAATAATTTAAAAAATCTTGTTTAATTAAAGACCACAATTCCTGCAACAAAGCAGCAGTCTCAAAGTGCAGCAAAACCCTTCAGTTCCACTTGGAATAGGTCTGGACATTTTTACAGATTTTTCATAAGACTGAACAAAATTGAAAGCTTACAATTAGAAAAATTCTTGTTTACTCTTCAACCTTGTTTCCCAGATTTCATTACACCCCACATGATTAATCTGCACAGACATGCACATGTAGATCACTGGAAAACTGAAAATGTCAGCATCTTTGGCACCTGTAAAAAAAAAAGATCTTTGCAAATTTTTCAACAGTGAAAATTTCATATTTGAGAGGACCTATTGGAGCAAAGGTTCATTTTGTGAACTAGTGATTTTTGTCAAAAATCAAATATTATATCAAATGTGTTTGGGAAGTGTTCCTGAGCCAGTGATTTCCAGGACAGAATTGTGTTTGTTTTAAAAAGTGTGAAATACTGTAAATAAATACACAAACAGAGATTTCTCAGGATTCACAGAAACCTTTACCTGCCTGCAGCTGGGGAGAAATATTCTAGGTGTGGCTTTTTGTCCCACACTCTCAGTTTCACAAACCAACACAAATACAAACAAAAAAAGGAGGATTCCAACTCTGTAAAAATAAGTTAAATTGACATTAAGAACCCATTGGCAGAATAATAGTTATAAAAATGAACATAAATTGCAGTTTTAATGTGCTCAGATACAAGGATTTTATCTTCTCTGCTCACTACCAGCATTCTAGCCAATTAGAGGGTGTATCCACCTACATGGATGGAATTAAGGATAGACACTTTGCCCTCAATGAACAAATATTTTATATTTAAATTTATATCCAGTCATACCACATTAATTAAGGTTTTACATTAAGTGCTGATTATCTAATTGTATACACTTTATGCATTAGGATCAACAACTGTTAAGGTACATTATTTTTTAATAAAGATATATTATATACACTCATTAAAACAGCATTCATTAACGTTGGATATTATTACATAATAAGCAGTGGTACTCAGCACCATAACACTTTATTTTATGATCTGCTTCTTAACTGTTTAAGTTTATTAAGTTTATTAATAGGTAGAGAACTATGGAACAGACTTGTCTTATTGGGCTCTGCAGAATTTTCAGTTTGGAAAGTATATTCAGGCTCTTTCAGAGAGAATATATTCTTTGTTTTATTATTTTTGATGTCCTATCACACACTTACCACACAAACATATGAGAAAACATGGCGGGCAAAGCAACAAAAACTTGAAACACAGCCACGCCTGCTCTGAGGCCCAGTGTCCAGAACCCATCGTGAAGTTTTTAGAATGTACTGGGGAAGGAGATGGCTGGGCTCAGAGCTGATGTCAGTGCAGTAAGGACTAAATTACAATTCAGAACTTGACATCTACAGAGTTAGCCACACTGAAACATTCAACTGTTGAAATGGAAGCGAGCCTATCAAAATGCACCAAAGATATTCAGGGCTCAGTTGTACTCATTAAAGAATAAGTTTAGATTTAGATCGATTTACAACCGTGGTGAAGAATAAAGAATATCAGGATTGTTGGAGGCCAGAGGACCATAGCAGCTCCACTGCAAATATTTTGGTGCTACTGCAGAAGGTGTTTAACTTATCAGAGGTCCCTGTGGTAGACAGATCACACCACTCACTACTACCAGCACTGAAACAAGGAGAGAAACCCTGTGCCATTCTGGCTCTCCTACAGAACTTTTGTGCAAATATCCTTTGATTTGCTAGAGTAAAAAAACAAATCAAGTGAGACAGAATGAACACTTCTGTTTATCTACACTGCACGAGTGGCCAGAGCCCAAACCTATTTTGGATTACTCACAACAACCAGATTTACTCTGCGCCAGAGGAGTCCTACATCACAACTAATATTCTAACCAATAAGTCACCCTCCAGTGTCTAATTATAGAGCTTGTCATAAAACTCTGTATTTATTATAATGTCATTTAAAGAACTAATCTACTATTTATCACAAATATTTTATTTATTTATATATTTATTATTGTTTTTATTAAATGTACACAACTACCATTTATGCGACATAATTTTTTCACAAAATATGCTCAATGGGCCTTAGCAGACAGAAGTGTAACCTGGTTAGGAATTTATGTGGAGATTTAGCCTTAGAATAGGGGAGGCCTTAACGACCTGGAAGTTCAGAACAGGTCGACATAGGGTCCAAAACCACTTTATTCATGTTTTTATTTGTATTGCCTGCTTATTGTTAAACTATTTTCTGCCTATAGATTCATTTCAGCATTTCACATCATGACAAGATCTGCTGTTTCATTTGTGATTGTTCAGCTGGTTAGTCTGTCTTACCATGAAATCCATATTGCACAGTAAAGGTTAATGGTTTCGGGCTTAGGCTTAATTTGATTTGTTAGTTGGAACATTAAAAGGATACAGCATCCCATTAAGCATAGTAAGGTTTTCACACACCTGAAATATTGGGTCTGTAGATATTATGTACCTCCAGCATACACATCTCCGAGCTGGTGAACATATCAAATTGAAGAAGGGCTGGATCAAACAGATATTTCATTCCAACTATGGAAACAGATCCAGGGGGGACAGAAATATTAATAAAGAAAGGGGTGCCATTTATGCCCTTCAGCATAATAGCTGATAACAATGGCTGATTTATCATAGTATTTGGCAAGTTATGCGGTAGACAAAGACAAAATAAAAAGTCTCCAAATCAGGTGCAATAATTTTATCATGTATGCAGCCTTATAGGTCGTACGATTCCTGGAGGCACCTTAACCCTACTGCAAAAATGTTCACCTCTCATATTCAAGAACTGAGTCCTACCTTATTTACAATAAAGTGATGTCTTAGTGTCCGAAAGACAATACCACAGTGTAGTGATCTCTGACCACTGACCTGTTCAGTTAGATATGAGGATCCACAGCCTTCCAGATTTTTGCTAATTACACATTTTATCACTTTCTAATTATTATTCAAGGATTCCTGCTCATCCAACTGTTTAAAACCGCTTCTGATCCCCATACAGAGACATTGCTTTTCTTCCTGGTGATTCCTACACAAGCTACTGGGCCATGATCACTAAAACCAAGCTCAAATACTGACTCAGTGATTGTTTTTCTTTTCTAATGTCAAATCAGTCAGAGATGAGTTAGTGTGGTGTATGATGTTTGGACTGATTGAGTTAGTAATTATTTGAGAAAGATTTATAATGCCCAGAATTCTCTAAAATAATCAGAGACCAAACACAACCAGTTTCATCATCAGTAGCTATCAGTAGGAAGGAGCAGAATCTGTAAACTTCCAATTTAAGTAACTTAATTATTCTGCAGAAGAACTAGCAACCCCTCCAGGGTGTATTCCTGCCTAGCAACCAGTGGTTCTGAGTAGGCTCTGGACCCACCATGACCCTGAACTTCATAAGCTGTTACAGACAATGAATGAATGAATGCATTATTCTGGAGTGTACACTTTTAATGCCAGAAATTCAGAATGTTTCTGTACTGCACTAAGAACAGTTCAGAGTAAAACAGGCTCTTGTAGATGGCTGCAGTGTCCCATCAATGGCTTCTTCTGAATCTCTCACAGCACGTCTAAACCTATTGTCTGATTACACCTCCATTTCAGGATATTACCAATTTACAAAGATTATGAACTGATAGTTGTTCATGCTGAATTATGCTCTTAATATTTAAATCATTCAAACCTAAATATTTCATATTCTTCAAATTTAGACAATTTAGAACAGGGTTTGGAACAGACTTTGACTTTAAATCAGCAAAGGGGCGTCAAAGTAAACAAAATTTCAACACAAACAAATATCACTTGTCTTAGGAATATGAATGGAACTTTATTCTGCAGATTATCTAACCAGTTAGAGAGCTGCAAACACACATTGGTTAGTTTTTCTCTGTCAGATTGTTTATTCATCATTAACATGAAGCAACTATAGATTTCCATTATCTTGGAGTCACTCACTGACCCTGTATTAACTTTTTGCTCTCTGGAACCCCTACAGAGAGCAAGGTTGTCTCCGCTGCAGGTATCAGATCATTCTTTTCATAAGGTTGTAAAACTGCATTGTTTCCGGAACCCCTGCAATTATCACAGTCATACATTTAACAAAACAGGAAAGAAGTGTTCCTCCTGTAGCATTCACATAGTTCTAAACAAAATAAAAAATTATACAAATTAGTCATGTATTTTCATTGCAAGGAAAAGGAAAACAAACAAAACATATTGATAAAATATTGATATGAACTTTCCACCACAGGGGGCAGATTTTCAAACATGAATTAGATTTTCACAGATGTAAATAAACAGTTGTTGGAGACATTGCTTCCAGTAAACTACTGTAATAATGCAGTACATTATTTGAATCTCATACACTATCTGTTCATTTATGGTCTTTGTTTCAGTAATTAATTAAACATTGTTTCAGTAATGAATCTAGGTGTTTACACTTCGTGTGAAGGTGGATTTAAATGAACACTAAGCAAACTAAGGCCCTTTTGATTTCACAAAGAAAAAGACAAAGACAGGTGTCTGTCTTTTAAGATGAGCAGGTGTTTATAGGAGAACAGTGATCATCTCTTCAGTGTTCATTAAGTTCAGCATCACAGCAATATGGGTTTTTGATTTGTGTTTTACATTAATGAAGCTGTATCTAAATCCTATATTATCTTCTTCATATAGATCTACCCACTCCTTCACTGACTGTAGAACCAAAGGGAGATGTGTTCAGTGGAGACTCAGTCACTCTGAAGTGTAAGGTTACGCCTGAGGGTGATTGGACATATCTGTGGGAAAGGACTGGTCCTGGAGGGTCGCCTGCAGTGTTCCAGTCTTTTACTGAAAAGATCGACACTCAGAACTTTACAGTAGCTGCTGTGGATGGAGATCAGTACCAGTGTAGAGTACGGAAAACTGGAGGAACACAATCATCACTGAACAGTAATACTGTTACCCTCACTGTGGAGGGTGAGTGATTTAACACTTCTTTTCATGTTTACAGCAGCAGTAAAGTCTGTACAATCTTAATCAAAGTGATGGAATTTTCTGTTAATTTTTTCTGTAGATTCTGTGCATGAAATTTTTTTTATTAACAACCTAAAAACATACATATTGATGTCTCCAGTGTTTGTCTCAGCACAGGCTCTAGGAACATATCTTCATCAAAATAATTAACAAACTGCATGAGTCCTCACTATTTCTGTAAACATTCTGTGTAACACTTTATATTAAGTGCTGACTAATTGCAAACACTACGTTTATTAAGATAACAATACAGACCATACTCATTCTTAATTACAAATACTTCTCTGTTAGTAAGTGCTTATTAATGTTGTGGAACAACCTACATTTATAAAAATGTATTATGAAATTTAACAAAAAGACCAAAACTAAAGTGTTCATCTTTAATAAATTGCCCTTAGGAAGTGCTTATTAACGCTGGAGTTCATATCAAAAATACAGTAATGCAGTTGAATACGTACCTGGTCTTTGTAAATTATTGTTGGTTTATCGTGACACATGATCAACACGACACCCAAATATATACTAATCCTACCATACACCAGTATTGCAAATGAGTTCATTTACTAGCAATAACTACCATTTCAGATCGGTCTGGATTTAAGTATCTTCCACCTCTTTATATTTTAGGATCAGCATGTCGTATAAAGACATTTATGATCTACTTGTAACTGAATATTACAATGAATTAGGACATCAGTAAATAAACAGTTAATAATCCATTTAAATAACCTTAAACAGACACTATATTAAAACACTTAGTCTTTACAACTGACATTTGTATTAAACAGTAGTGGTAAAGTTCTTGTCAATAATTAATTTATTGCTTGCTAAAAGTTAATTAACTGTTAAGAAGCAGTGTTACCAGTAAATCCTTGGCATTCCCTGTGACTGGCGCCCCCTCCAGGGTGTGTTCCTGCCTTGTACCCAGTGATTCCTAGTAGGCTCTGGACCCACTGCAACACTAAACAACAGACAGTGAATGAAATAATGAATCAATAAATCAATTAATATTCACCAGTATTTGATCATGAGGATCAGGACTTGAGTTTGACACCCCTGCTCTATATAATTATATATGGCCTAAGAGATAATTTCATATGGCTATAATTAACGGCCTGCTGGTGCTTGCCCACCACTCATACTACAAATCCCACTATGCAACAGCTGCTTCCGCTTCTAATCACACATTGATAAGTGATCAGGGCATAAATGCATCAGTCAGCACTATTTAAATTGACATTTCAGCTAGCCTCCACCCCGAAAAAAATGGCAATCTGAAAACCTGCAGAGAACCTGTTTGTTGAAAGCGGAAACCTGTGTCCTGTTTGTGGAACTAATGTGGCCGTAATTAAAGAATATAACATAAGATGGCACTATGAGACAAACCAGCAGCTCAAGTATAAAACCTGGACAAACTGCAGAAGCTACAGAAGGCAGAAGAGTTTAAAAAGAGTCTGGTGTTAGAGCAAACTATGTTCACAAAAGCAAAATCAGATGGTGAAGCTGCAGTGAAAGCTAGGCCTAGCTAGTTTTTGAAGAGCTGCATGATTAAAGTGTGACATCTTGTGTCCAGATGAAAAGCAAACATTTCCAATATAAGCCTCAGCAAAAATATAGTTATTGATGGGATGTGTGAGGTTGCCACTGATTTACAAACACAGTTGATGAAGAAGAGAAAAGACTTTAGTGTGTATTCCCTTGATTTGGATGAAAACATGGACAAGACTGGCACTGCACGTCTGGCAATGTTCATCTGTGGAGTGGACTCCAGTTTATGTCACAGAGGAACTTTTGAGTATTAAACCAATGCATGACACAGCCACAGGAAAATACAGATTAGAAGCAGTATCTAAATGTGTGAATGATGTGAAACTGTCCTGAGACAACCTTACAGGACTGACAGAAAAGAGTGTCGACAATAAATAGGGGAGGTGGATGTTGTGTGTATGTTAACAATGCATGGTGCACGGACGTTCAGATTCTACACAAACACTGTTCACCCGATGTTGATGCTGAAGTGCAGACCATTTTATTTACCAAGAGAATTCTCCACTGTTTTCATCCTGGCCACCTATATCCCTCCACAAGCTAACTCCTCAGCTGCACTGGGACGTCTCTATGTTGCCATCAGTATGCAGGAAACAAAGCACCTGGACGCTGTGTTCATTGTGATTTCAATCACTGCAATCTAAGGAAATTTCCAACAAGACAGAACAAAACTTCGGACAATGTCTACTGCAGTGTACCACTTCGGACAATCAGATCACATGTCCATCATCCGCTACCAATCGTATTGTCTCAGGCAACCCTGATGTCTACAAAAAGGCCAGGTATGACTTACATAGGTCCATCAGAGAGAGGTCAAGAGACAGTACAGTCTCAAGCTGGAGCAACACTACAGCACCACTGACACCAGGCACATATGGAAAGGACTAAAACAGCTCAGTGACTACTAGAACAAGTAAAGAGGGTAAATCGACTGCCATGCTGCTCTACCAGATGAACTGAATGACATTTATGTTCGCTTTGAAGCTCTCAACACAGCACCATCAAAGTGGATTCCAGTGAGTGTGGAGTCACATGGGCCAGCTCTCACATTGTTTTTGTGCCTTTCTGCTTAGTATTTATAATGTATATTGTAATTGTTGGTACTTTTAGTCTGGGAGGTAGTGCAGATTAAGGATTTCATTGTACAGTGTAACTGCTTGTTTTTCTGAGCATATTACAATAAAACTTTGGAATTGTTTCATTAATTCATTCATTTATTGTCTGTAACCGCTTATCCAGTTCAGGGTCACGGTGGGTCCGGAGCCTACCCAGAATCATTGGGCGCAAGGCAGGAACACACCCTGGAGGGGGTGCCAGTCTTTCACAGGGCAACACTCACACATTCACTCACACACTTAAACCACTGGACACTTTTGAGTCACCAATCCACCTACCAGTGTGTTTTTGGACTGTGGGAGGACACTGGAGCACCTGGAGGAAACCCACACGTACACGGGGAGAACACACCAAACTCCTCACAGAATGTTCTATATACTAAATAATAAATAGATTGTCTTCTACATAACTATGATAGGCTATTTTATTATTTATATTTGCGCAACTAGTAACATGAAACTATTTAACAGCAGCGGCCCAAGAACAGAACTATTTGAGACACTGAAGGTCAGCAATATTCATTTGATTCATAGACACTGATAGAAATAAAATAATATCTATCCTCCAGATATGATCTTAACCGACTGTTCTTGAAAGATACACCCATTTCTCTAGTTTGTCTAAAAAGACCCTGTGATCAACAGTAACAAATGCAGCTCTAAGATCAAGAAGCACTTGCACTGATATTTTACTGACGTCTGAGTTCATATTGATGTCATTTAGGACATCCATGCATTAGTAATTTGGCCTAGGAATGGAAGATTAGAGATTGATCTGGAGTTATTCAGGATACTATTGTCTAAGTTGCTCTTTTTAAGAGAGGCTTCCTCACTGCAGTTTGTAGCACTCGAGGGGAGATCCCTGAAAGGAGTGACTATATATTATTTGCAGTATGTCCTCAGATAGACAACAGAAGACTTCATTCATGAAGTGGCCAGGAAACATATCTATTATGCATGTAAGTTGTTTTACCTGCTGGAGTATTCTGATCAAAAGGAGTGAATTCAGACAGGGTACATTTCTGATTTTGAGGATGTACAAGAACAAGTCGAGTCAAACTTTATTTCTAAAGCACATTTAAAGACCACAGAGGCCTGACAAAGTGCTGTACAATCAAAACCAAACAAAGAACAGCTCTGCTGTTTGGAGACGTCATGAATCGCCCTGTGTAGTGTGTTCCTGCTCTGTCTGTGTCTCTGTTTCCTTTGTTTGTCATGTGCTTAGAAGGACATGGCTCTTTGTTTTGTTCCTGTCTCCCTCGTCTCCGCCTTAGCTCCACCCTCTCACTGTGCCTCCTTTGTGGTTCTTCCCCCTCGTTTTCTGTCCCAGGTGTTCCTTGTCTGTGTTGTGTATTTAAGTTCTTTGGGTGGAAATTTCTTGTGCTTCGTGTCTTAGTTTGGGGGGTGTCTGTTTGTATCTCTCTAATCTACTAGTACCTTGCAAGTCTGTCTCTCTCTCTGGTCCGTTAGTATTCCTCTCTCTCTCTCTCACTGGTCTGTTAGTATTTCTCTCTCTCTCTCACTGGTCTGTTAGTATTCCTCTCTCTCTCTCTCTCTCTCTCTCTCTCTCTCTCTCTCGTCTGTTAGTACTTCCCTCTCTCACTAGTCTGTTGGTAATTCTCAGTCTAGGTCTCTCTATCTATATATCCCTATCTCTCTGTCTTTGTCTAAGGATCTCTGTTAAATATCACTGTAAAGTATCTTTTATTAAATAAATCTGCTGTGTTGCAGCATTTGCGTCTGCCGCCTTCAGTCCACTCAGTCGTGTCAAGAGACTAGGGCTGGATAATTAAATAAAAAAAAAATTGAAATTGCCATTCAGAACTTCTAATCGTCATAATCTTGTCTATTTAGATTATTTTTTATTCTGTTAGGTCTCCACTATGTGTTTATGTATTGTCCCTTTAAAACCACACTACCAAGCTGTAGTCACATGATTATGCAGCTGTCTGGAAGCAACCTAAACAGTGAGGCCAACCGACTTGAGCAGCTCATACCAAAGAAAAACACAGTGTCTGTGGTTTGGACGTGCTCTGTTTTGACTGTAAATAAGACGGCACTGAACCAATAAGTCTGGTTTCAGCAGTGGAGGTGGCTTTCTCAGCCTGTCAAATATTGTAAATAAGGTGCAGGTGATGTTAAAGTTTTTATTGATGTAATACACACACATTACAGAAGGTTGTGATGTATAAAGAGAAAACATTGTTCAGGTGTGCCTTTTTATAAATCAGAATATTTTGGGGTCAGAGAACCTTAAATCTTTCCCAGTAACAGATGAAATGTTCAGCCCTTTGCTGAAGACCAAGTCCAGTTTGTGCCTGTGATTGCGGTGGGTCCCTTCACATTCTGGAACACACCAAAGACATGAAGTAAATCTAAGTGTTCCTTCATAGTTTTGTTAAAGACATTATCTATGTAGATATTCAAGCCTCCTGCGATGTGATCAAAGTCATTTGCAATGATTGTTAGCCACGCAGTAAGTTTCTCTATAAAATCTGTAGAGTGTTTTTGATTGTTTAAGTATTAAATTCTGAGGTGCAGCATTTAGTACAGTACTTAGATACTGAAGAAAGAAGTCACCAAATGCTGCAGGCTTAAATTTTAAGATGTTTTTAAACTTGGCGGCTATTCCACCACCTTTTTGTTCCACCACTCTTTTACCTTATTTAAAATATGACCTACACTGTTTCCCCTTAAGTGTAATTTTACAGCAGACTGTGGTCCACTGTTGTAAATGTATGTCTGTTCTTCACAGTGCATTGTGTAATGGACTAGTACCATTTATTAAATATTTTATTATTAAACATTAATAAGGCTCTGTTACCAGGATAGATTTAGTTAATCACATCACACATCTATGCAAAACAAAATAAATATATACGTTAACTTTTATGAATAATTTTAGCAATGGGTGCCCTTTTTTGGCTTGAGCACCTGCCCACAAAAATGTCTGTGCACGTGCCTGCTTCTTGGAATTTAAATTACACGGCTCTTCACCCTTGTTCTCTTCTCCCTGTAGCTCTACCCTCTCCTGCACTGACTGTGAAACCAGAGGGAGATGTGTTCAGGGGAGAGTCAGTCTCTCTGAAGTGTGAGATTAAGGGTTATAGTGGATGGACATATCAGTGGGAGAAGAGTAAAGGCAGTGTATGGACTACAGTGTCTCAGTCTGAGTATTACACTCTAAACACAGACACTCTCACCATCAGAAAAGATTATGTCCGTAATGGAGATCAGTACCGATGTAGAGGACAGAAAACTGGCAGATCACTATCATCACATTACAGTGAACCTGTTACTCTCAGTGTGAAGGGTGAGTACATTACCATTTTTAAATGTATTTACAGGTTTACAGCAGCAGCACGTCCTATGAATTTGATCTATTAATGCTTCTGTTAATAAACTGAAGAAATGTAGTGATTCTCATGTTATGAAATGTTATTCTTTAATAGTGATATTTGAATGTGTAGTCTTATCATTAGCATCACATTTAATAATTATGGTTATATGTACCGTAAATAAACAGTAGAATTTTATTTGTGTTTTTCATTAACTGAGCTGTCTCCAAATACTCATCTTATTTCTGTAGCTCGACCCACTCCTACACTGACAAGAACACCAGAGAGAGCTGTGTTCACTGGAGAGTCAGTCACTCTGAAGTGTGAGATTAAGGATTATGACGGATGGACATATCGGTGGGAGAAGCAGAACAGTGGTGGATGGACTGCACTGTCTCATTCTAAGTATTACACTGTCAACACCAGAGAAGATTTTGCAGCTGTTATTAAATACAGGTGTAGAGGAGAGAGACAGGGAAGACCAGATTCATCAAATCACAGTAATGTTCTACAGCTTACTGTAAAAGGTGAGAGGATTAACATTTTTTAGAGAGTTTCATATTAGTAGCATTCCATTCTGCATTATTTCACATTAGCATTAACGCCCCACATGCTGTAAACAAATGCACTAAATTTTGTGGAATATTATGATTAACTAAGTCATCTTAGTTCAAATAGAGCAAGAAGTGTCTGGATCACAATAGGACCCAGGGCCATTTCCAAACTAAAGGCCTCTCTTATGTGGACTAATGTTAATGTTCAGGATCCACCATCAGGAGAACACTGGACAGGAATGATCTGCATTACCAGGTTTGCAAGTAGAAAGCAGTGCTCTCCAAGATGAACTGCTGTGTCTGCTTTTTTTTGCTAAAGATCACATTGACAAACTGGAGGCTACTGGACAAAGGATTTAACGCTGTTTACTGCTGCAGACACATGTTGTCCCTCAACTAACTTGCTTTTGTTTGTAATGCCTCCACCAAACAACTCATTTTACCTCGCCTCGACCTCTGAAACAATAAATACTACCGCGCAGTCTCCAAAGTTTCTGTTTTTTGTCTTTCGGTCCTCCATTTTCTCCACTGTCTCATGTGAAAATGAACCAAGCCCATATTTAAATATTCACAAGGTTTTTTGCATTGACCATTGATAGGTGACCATTGAATGGTGTGATAGAAAATGTCAGAGAACCTTATATCTTTCCCAGTAACAGATGAAATATTCAGCCCTTTGCTGAAGACCAAGTCCAGTTTGTGCCTGTGATTGTGGTGGGTCCCTTCACATTCTGGAACACACCAAAGACATGAAGTAAAACAAAGCGTTCATTCATAGTTTTGTTAAAGACATTATCTATGTAGATATTCAAGCCTCCTGAGATGACAATGTGGTCAAAGTCATTTGCAATGATTGTTAGCCGCACAGTAAATTCCTCTATCCTCTATAAAATCTGTAGAGCATTTTGATTGTCTAAGTATTAAATTCTGAGGTGCAGCCTTTAGTACAGTACTTAGATTCTGAAGAAAGAAGTCACCAAATGCTGCAGACTTGAATTTTAATATGTTTTTAAACTTGGCGACTATTCCTCCATCTTTTTGTTCCACCACTCTTTTACCTTATTTAAAAAATGACCTACACTGTTTCACCCTAAATGTAATTTTACAGCAGACTGTGGTCTACTGTTGTAAATGTATGTCTGTTCTTTACAGTGCATTGTGTAATGGACTAGTACCATTTATTAAATATTTTATTATTAAGCATTAATAAGGCTCTGTTACCAGGATAGATTTAGTTAAAGTTGTACAACTAACTTCCCTAAAAATCAAACCCTTTTTTTATTTATTAAATCTTGACCTGATTATGGTCAGTGAATTAATAGTAAACTTCCTATTTATAAAAGACCTTACATTTATCAATTATAAAAGACCTTTCATAATTAGAGTCCCCATTTGAACCAAATATTTTAGTGCATGAACTAATTATTATTTTTTAAAAGCTCCCTTATGGTTTGAACTGTTCATAGATAATGGTTTTGGGATGTGTTCTTGAGCCCATTCAGTGAATTCCACTACAGAACCATATTTGTTTTTAAACACAGTGTCAGAAGGTCACAGCCTTTATTAGTGTTCAGCCTTGTCCCTCACAAACAGAGTTCTCAGGATTTTCTGAAACCTTAATGACATTATATGCTTTAGATGAAGAAATTGCTAGGTTCTTTCCATGTTAAGAAATGTTATTCTTTAATTGTTATTTATTTGATATTTGAATATGAATGTAGATTTTTAATTAGTGTTGTTCATTAACTGAGCTGTCTCCAAATACTCATCTTATTTCTGTAGCTCGACCCACTCCTACACTGACAAGAACACCAGAGGGAGCTGTGTTCACTGGAGAATCAGTCACTCTGAAGTGTGAGATTAAGGATTATGACGGATGGACATATCAGTGGGAGGAGCAGAACCATGGTGGATGGACTGTACTGTCTCAGTCTGAGTATTACACTGTAAACAGAGACACTCTCACCATCACAGAAGATTCTGCTGCTGTTGGTAATTACAGGTGTAGAGGAAAGAGACAGGGAAGACCGGATTCATCAAATTACAGTGACGTACTAAAGCTCACTGTAAATGGTGAGTGAATTAACATTTTTTTTTTTCACATTTTCATATTAGTAGCTTTCCATTCTGCATTATTTCACATTTGCATTGTTTCACATGCGCTAATAAACAAATGCCTGAATTAATATTTCTTAAAATGATTAAATAACTCAACAATAAATAGCTGCAACAATGTAAACACTAAATGAGTTATTTTCAGTGTTCATTTATTCACTGTATGTAACCGCTTATTCAGTTCCGGTCCACGGTGGGTTGGGAAGCCACCCAGAATCACTGAACACAAGGCAGGAACACACCCTGGACGTGGCGTTAGTCGATCACAAGGCACCACACACTGATACATTCACTCACACACTCTCTTTTGGACACTTTTGAGTCGCAAATTTAGGCATTGTCACGTCCTGTGTCTGTTTTCCTCACCGTGTGCTCATTTAGCACATGACTCTGTTTGTTGTTCTTGTCTCTAGTCTCCTTTCATACAAAGAGCATCCATAGATTAATATCTATGCAAAACAAAAATTAAAAAATAACTATATAAGTCAACTTCTATGAATAATTTTAGCAATGGGTGCCCTTTTTCTGGCTTGAGCACCTGCCCACAAAAATCTCTGTGCACCTGCCTGCTTCCTGGAATTTAAATTACACGGCTCTTCACCCTTGTTCTCTTCTCCCTGTAGCTCTACTCACTCCTGCACTGACTGTGAAACCAGAGGGAGATGTGTTCAGTGGAGACTCAGTCACTCTGACGTGTGAGATTTGGATTCATGGTGGATGGACATATCAGTGGGAGAAGAGTAAAGTCAGTGGATGGACTACAGTGTCTCAGTCTGAGTATTACACTGTAAACACAGACACTCTCAACATCAGAAAAGATTATGTCTCTAATAGAGATCAGTACCGATGTAGAGGACAGAAAACTGACAGATCACTATCGTCACAATACAGTGAACCTGTTACTCTCAGTGTGGAGGGTGAGTACATTACCACTTTTTAAATGTATTTTCATATTTACAGCAGCAGCACATCCTATGAATTTGATCTATTAATGCTTCTGTTCATAAACTGAAGAAATGTAGAGATTCTCTTTTCAGTGACATATTCTGTTTTAGGGGCGGCACGGTGGTGTCGCAGTCACACAGCTCCAGGGTCCTGGAGGTTGAGGGTTCAAGTCCCGCTCCAGGTGACTGTCTGTGAGGAGTTGGTGTGTTCTCCCCGTGTCTGCGTGGGTTTCCTCCGGGTGCTCGGGTTTCCTCTGGGTGCTCCGGTTTCCTCCCACAATCCAAAAACACATTGGTAGATGGATTGATGACTCAAAAGTGTCTGTGAGTTTGTGTGTGTGTGTGTGTGTGTATGTGTGTGTGTGTGGCCATGTGTAGAACTGGCACCTCCTACAGGGTGTGTTCCTGCCTTGCACCCAATGATTCCGGGGAGGCTCTGGACCCACCGCAACCCTGAACTGAATAAGAGCTTACAGATAATGAATAAATTAATTAATTCAGTGTTTTTCTCAGCACTGACTCCAGGGAAATATCTTCAACAAAATAATTTATAAACAGCACAAATGCCATGCTTTTTCTATGAATAATTTTAAAACACTTTACATTATGCACTGACTTATAAAAAATATACATTTTTTCATTAAGTGCTAATTGACTATTAGTAAATATTTTTATTAGGTTTACTAAGATGAACAACTCTTGAGATACATCAATAATAATGATGAACTACTGAAAACTGCATTAAATACTGTTGTGTATTATGGTAGAATAAGCAGCGCTGCCTAATAAATTCAATGTCTGGAACAATCATGTGTAAATACAAGTAAAATATTTTATGTAAATTAATAAATGCAGCTTAATAATATGTGCTTTAGATATCAGAAATGCTTTGTGCAGTGTGGTAATGTTTAGGAGGTAATTATTCTACTAACTATTCTGGCATTAGGGAGTGTATAGGTCAACATGCTGAAATATTCATTCATTCATCTCTCTCTCTTTCCCTCCTCCAGACAGCTTTACTCTCCCTTTCTTCCTTAGGTCATCACCATGACTATTATTTTACTGATAGAGCACAATGCACTGAAAACTACGCCCTTATTCTTTTGTGTGAAATGTTTAATTCACTTGCAGCATTGTCTCCATTAATACAGTGTTTATTTACAGTACTCACACTGTTATAATTACAGTATTTACACTGTTTCTAAATGCAGTTAATGTTTGTAGACAAACACAGTTCTAGTTGCTTCTGTTTTCAATGACACAAAGATTCATCCAGACTCTTCTTGAATTAATTAACCTAATTCATTCATTAATTCTATTCATTGTCTGTAACTGCTTATCCAGTGCAGGATTGAGGTAGATCTGGGGTAGATCTGCGGTAGATTGAGGTAGATGCAGTAACACACATTCACTCACACACTCACACCTATGGACTATTTCACACAACTAATCCATCTGCCAATATGTGTTTTTGGACTGTGGGAGAAAACTTGGAGGAAACAGGAAACCCACACAGTCACAGGGAGAACCCAAAGTACTGGGACCCTGGAGCTGTTTGACTGTAACACTGTTGTACCACTGTGCCAAAGAAGTATGAGAATAGTACTAGTTCAATATTTACTGATCTGCAAGTCCCTCTGGAAATCTCAAGAACACTGTGGACTCTTCAACTGACCACACCACAGCTGAACACAACAAGACACAGAGAGCATTAACCAAATCAAGGAAAACAAGGGGGAACCAGGATAAAGCTACGGCTAAATCCACATCAACCACCACTTCCCAACATTTTTCTTGCTAACATTCTGTCTCTGGTGAATAAAATGGATGAGCTCCAGCTCTGGATTATAACACAGGGACGGATCATGGAGTGTAACATGCTGGAGACGTAGATGAACAGTGACACACTTAACAGTGCAGTGGAGCTGGACAGGTACAGCTTATTAAGAGTGAAAAGAGCGGCAAAAAACTCTGGTAAGAAAGACAGGGGAGGTCTGTGAATTAATGTAAACAAAACATGGTGTTTACATTCTCCACTGTAACTTTTCTCTCTGTCTGAAGTATCTGATGATTAACTGTAGATCCTTTAATCTACCAAGACAATTCTCAACTTCTGTCACCACCACTGTTTATATACCTCCTGATGCTGATGCCAGGTCAGCTGTTGAAGTGGACTTAACTGTTTAAGCAGCACAGATTGTAGATTTGCAAAGTCTCCTGCTCAATCAGAGGAACAACGCTTTGTATCAGATTTACACAAACGTTGCAGAGGGATAAAATGCCTTCCCCCTCCACCACTTGGGGCAGTCTGATCACCTCTAATTTTTCCTGCTTCTCATTTGCCACTCATCAAACGTGTGAAAATCAGTACAAAGGCAATGAAAGTGCAGCTGCCTCTTCTCTACGACTTCATATTCAGAACATTGGAGTATATCCTTCTCTAAGCTACTGTGACATAAACATATTTAGCCTTTAGGAATGCTCAAGCACCCTTAACCTAAAGCGTCACAAAAAAAAGTAAAAAGTAAAAATCCATATATTTTTTAAAACAGATAGTTCTCTGGAAAAACAATATTTAAAAACAAAAATACAGCAGTCCCCCAAGCTCCCATCTACTGACAATATCACCACTGTCACTGTGGTGTTTAAGGAATAAAGTAAATTACTGCAGTGTTCCTGCTATAAATGTATGTCAGTTCTTTACAGTTAAATTTATAAGGCATCAGTACCATCTATTAAGTACTTATAAAGCATTAATAAGGATTTCATTCAGAAAATGAATGTATAACTAGGAGAGGATAAGTTTATGTTTGATGTCCTGACTTGATTTCTGTTAGCGATTTAAGAGGAGACTTCCTGCAGTTTGAATAATAAAAGCACTTTCATAATTATGGAGTCCCATTTGGCCAAACATTTTATTGAATTAATTAATTATTGTTTTCAGAACATCCCTGATCACAACTGTTCACAGATCAGGGTCTGGGGAAGTTCTTGAAACCATGCAGTGATTTCCACTACAGAGTGGTGTTTGTTTTAAAAAGTGTGGAATACTGTAAATAAATAGTTATTGGAGACACTGCTTCCAGTGAAATAATGCACTACAGTGTTTACAGTGAGTCTCTGACTCCAGTGATGTGTAGAGACTGTAGGAGTGTAAAACTGCAGTGTACTGGATCTCATACACTGTATCTGTTCATTTATTCTGTTTAACATTGTTTCAGTAGTGAAATAAAATAAAATAAAATTAAAATAAATTAAAGTGCATTCATGCAGAGGCTATTATTTTTCCAAATAAAGCCCAGAAACTGTGGTGTTTATTAACTCTACTGAGATAAATGTGGTTTTAGGAGAGACCGTGATCATCTCTTCAGTGTTCATTATCTTCATTGTCAACAACTATACAGAGCTTTTATTTGTGTTTTTTTATTAATGGATCTCTAAATACTGTTATCTTCCACCTGTAGCTCTTCCCACTGCTTCACTGACTGCAGAACCGAAGGGAGATGTGTTCAGAGGACAGTCAGTCACTCTGAAGTGTGAGATTAAGGGTTATAGTGGATGGACATATCAGTGGGAGAAGAAGGTTAAAGATGGTGATTGGAGAGTGTATCGGTCTGGGTATTACGCTCTCACCATCACAGAATATTATACCAAAGAAGGAGATCAGTACCGGTGCAGAGGACAGATAGCAGACAGATCACTACAGTCACATTACAGTGAACCTGTTACTGTGAAGGGTGAGTGCTTTATCACTTCTTTTTTTTTCATTTAGTGATTTTCTTCACAGTAATATATCTTCACCAAAATACTTTATAAACAGCACACATGGCTCTCTGTTTCTATGAGAATCTGATTAATTGATTTCACACTGACTACTGGGAAACAATTCAACAATAAAGGTGAAAATTATTTATAAAAATAAACTATTATTAAAAGGACACTGCACTTTTTATGTTGTATATCGTGAAAGAATCAGCTGATTCAGTGTTGGCTAATAGCTTCACCAGCTGGAAGAACTGTATGTAAGTGAAAATACTTGATGAACCTCATGAACACATAGTAAACCCCAGATTTTTTAGTAGAACGTGTGTATGTGAATATAAATGGTTCACAAAGTCAGTGAACACGCATTAGCTTATTATTACCATAAGCCACACCCGTGAATTTAAAAAAGATCGCCATATAAGGAAGCCCATGACCTGAAGAATCACAACAAAAATCTTTAACACTTTTACAGAAAAGCAAAAGAAATAAATGTTCTTAGTGGAAAGTAGTGTTTTATTGAATGAAGTGCATTCAAATCAGCACATTTTTATTTCTGTTCTATATATTTGTTGCTTATATACTTGATTTAATGAGGCTGTACTTGGATTATACCGTCTACAGGCTTATAGTTTCACTATAGACCGTCCTGTATGACTCCACAAATGGTGTGTGACCATGCACAAAAGCTAAAAGCTTTACACAAACTTCTTTCTTCTTTCTTCTATGAGTTTTATCTCTAATGGTCTCCCATAGAGAGATAAAAGCCTGTGCAGTAATTCCTGCTCCTTCAAATGTATCAAATATGATACATGATTTTTAGAGGTGGCTCTTTCATCATGTAATGAAAAGAAATACAGAAACACACTTCCATTGGGGCAAATGTTTTGAGTTCTCTACTGAACTGTGAATGAAGTGAAAGCATTTCCATGCATTTACCAACCATTACAAAATTGTTGCTATCTTCATGAAAACAACAGGAGAAAATCTCAGTACTGTTTGCTAAACTCAAGCAATTCCAGGTGTGATCTGAGTGATGTTACTTTAGTAAAACTAAGCATTTTTGTTCCATTTCATAGATGTAGTGTATTCAACCTGTCAAATGCTCATTAATTATAATAAATATTCAGAAAAATCTATCTGTTCTTTACAGCAGCAAAATACATTTAGAAAACTTAAGTATTTTTATGAAACAATAATATACTTTTAGTTTTCCCAAAGCCTTTGTGTGTAAAATGTGTCGGCTCAGTTGTCAACATAGATTTTGTGAGACAGATTCAGAAGAAGAAGATGATGATACAGAGAAGTGTGGGAGGTCTGTTGAATGATCTCACACCTCAAGCCAAGGTTCAGACAGTACCAGAAACAACTGTAGTTTCTCTAAAGCTATTCATTTGAAATCAATCAAAAATAAGAATAAATTGTAAAGAAGTCTAAAGAACAGTTTTAAATGATGCAGTGAACTAGATGAAAGACCAATTAAAGAAAAAAAATATATTGGTAAATGCCTAATTATGATGCATTAAGAAATTATATGATCCAAAATGTAAAAATTAAACATTTAAAACATTTTGATTTTTAGTTAAAGGGCCACGTAATGTGTGATTTTTTTTTTAAAAAAATCACACATTTTTCATGTGCCAGGTTTTACACAGCCTGCACAGGTGTGAACAGCCTTGCGCCAGTTGTACTGCATGAAGTATATCTGTGGCTTAAAATACATGAGATGATGTTTGGATGTTTAAAGGGTTAGGAATTCCTGTCTATAGCACTCTAGTGTTCAAAGGGCCAAGCACAGACAGACCCTGTATGGGAATAACATGGGTTTTATTGGATTCAATGTTCAAAGCTGGCTCTAAAATGTTGCACAAATACAGTAAATTGGATCTTGACAGTTATCTCAATAGAATGGATCTCGACAGAGCAGCAACTAACCAGCAAATCATCAGCTAATAAACCTGTATCTAAAGACTCTAAATTTCTCTGTCCAAGGGCCTCATCTATAAAGGGTGTGTATGGAAAAAACTGGTCTGTAATGTGTCTTAGCAACATCTCACACAGAAACTGTGATTTATAAAGAAATGGCTTGTAAACTCACTTATATTTAAGGTTTTAATTGAAGGAGATACATAACAACATCAGCTCACTTCAGAACAAGAATCCAGAGGCATTGTATGTGGTGGCAGGGGATTTTAACCACGTAAACCTGACAGACACTTTGCTGAGGTTTTATCAGCATGTCACCACCTACACGGGGAAATAACACACTGCACTGTGTTTACACCAACATACGAGACGCCCCCACCTCTGCCTCTCCGACCACATTTCAATCATCATTGTCCCTGTCTACCATCCCCTGCCTAGATGCTCCAGACTCACACAGAGACCATTACTGTGTGGCCCAGCGCAGTGACTCTGTACTGCAGGACTGCTTCAAAAGCACAGACTGGCAGGTCTTCAGGGAGGTTGCTGTATCTGAGGAGGAGCTGGATCTGGAGGACTATACATCATCTGTCCTAGAATATATCAGCAAGTGCGTGGAGGATGTCACCACCACCAGAACAGTGATGTGCTACCCAAACCTGAAACCTCGGCTGAATGCAAAGGTCCGTTCTCTGGTGAAAGCCAGGGATGCTGGTTTCAGGTCTGGCCATTCACAGGAACTCAGGAGGGCTAGAAGAGAGCTGATGGCAGGAATTAAAGCGGAATATGCACAGAAGATCCAGGGACAATTCCTCTCCTAGGAACCAAGGCCACATCAAAGCCACCATCAACGTCACTAGGATCCACATCAGTATGCAAACTGGGAGAACTGATCCACAGAGGACGCCATCTCCTCTGTAGTCCATACTGCCCTCACCCACCTGAAGCAGGATTCCTACGGCCGTATGCTCTTTGTGGACTTCACATACTCCTTCAACACCAAGATTCCCCAGATCCTGACAAATAAACTCTACTCAATTGGAGTGTTCTGTGCTTCAGCATTAACAGGTGGTACGGAAGCTGCTCTGCTGCACAGAGGAAAGGTCTGCAGAGGGTGGTGAAGGCTGCACAGAGAACTGTTGAAGTCAACCTCCCCCACAACCTCGGACATTTACAACGAACTCCAGATGCAGGAAGAGCGCCATCTGCTGTAAGACTCTTAAACCCTTAGATATATATCACTGCAACGTCACTTCATTGACACAGGACACTTTATCTGCACTTGGTCACTTTATCCATGTTGCTGCTATCCATACCACTATACACCTCACCTACATCTGTGATTTGTGTTGCTGCTACTTTTGTATCGTATTTATTATTTATTGTATATATTTATTGTATTTCACTTCTGTATATTATATTTTATACTTAATGCATATTTTGTTATATATAGTGCTTCTTGGGGAAACTGGGACGTTAAGTACTCAATTTCCTTCCACCTCATGTAAAATGTGTTGTGAATGATAATAAATTCTTCTTGAATGTGAATCCTTGAATTCTTGAACCTATGCATTCACCAATAAAACATTGTGGAAAATAGTGAATTGGTTCCATCTTGTTGTAAATTAGAGAATTGCAAATAAATGTGCAAACAGTAGACAGTAAATCATTATGGGCTGGAGGTAGTTACAGATAGACGCCTAAACAGCTGTAACTGTATAAAATCACAGGTCTATAAAATGATGAGAGGCTGATGCGTTTTTTTTTCATAACGGCTTTTTTTGGTGCTACTAGAAGACCTTGTTAAAGTGACTGCATTTTTTTCAGAGATCATAAACATAAATTGATCATGGTTCATCAGCTGGTTAAAAGCAGTTTACGGCTGCAGTCATATGTTGCCACTCAATAAACTTGTGTTTGTTTGTAAAGCCTCTACTGAGGTCACCAAGCAACACATTCTTCCTTGCCTCGAGCTCTGAAACAAGAACCTCTACCTCATGACATCAAACATAAACCTCTTGGCTTTGTCAATGTTAATATTTTTAAACTAACATTAAAATTGAAGGCAGTGAATTGGGCAGTGCCCTGTAATGACCGTTAGTCAGTGACAGATGCTGTAAATAACTTATATTGAAGTATTGAAAATGTATTTAAAAATGATATCGTTGTTATTGAAACATTTTAAATTGCAATATATTTTGATACTGAATTATAGTCCAGCCCTAACCTCACATTCTTTTTTTTGTTTTTCCGTCCACCATTGGTCTCCACTGTCACCACTGTCTCACTCGAAAATTAATGCGGAAACCCATATTTAAATATTCATGAAGTGATGTTAATGGACAATTTTTGCCAACAAACTTTGAGACTACAGTGAAATAAATTACATTTTGAATTTACTTTATTTTTAAAATGTCAAATATATCTACCTTTGAATTTGAATAACTTGTACTCATTCTCAAAATTTATATCCTATAATTTCACACAACACTATGGAAAAAAAAAAGGAAATTCAAAGTTTTTTTTTTTCAGTGTACAAATATTTTAATAAATCAACATTCATTCAACTAACTTCAAGGCAGACCAAGTCTTTCACACGTTGAAGAGTTTCACCCACCCTTTAACTAAACATTTAACACTGATGAGTTTATCACCTGTAAAAAAAAAAAAAAACCTTGAGGGAGAATTATGAACAGAATTAAGTCCAAGGGCCTAAGAGACTCAGCTGAGGTGTGTGTATATAAGATCATGACTGCAAGGAAATTTGCCTCAATAATCATTCATCTCAAATGAAGAGGGAAAACTGTTTTATTCCAATAAAGGTCAGTCATTTCTTTAATTTACTCACAAGATAATTTACATTAATTTATGAATTTTTACATAACAGTACACGACTATTATCACATATTTTGAAATGTGTAATGTACATCTCTATGATGATAATTGAGGCTTGTACTGTTCTAGGTATTGTCCTTTAAAGTGAACAGAACAGGCCCCTTGATTTAGCCTTGTTGGACTAACATTATGATTGATTTAACACTTTTGAATGATTTAAGCTGATTATTTACAAGAGATTCTAATTTTCAGGCTAGGCATGCTCATTTAGACACAGACCTTTAATTGTTGAGGCCAGACGTACCTTCCTTATTTAAAGAACATCCATGAGCACCTTTCCCAACCTTCAGATCTGTCCCAGTTCAAACTGAAAATAAAAGATGTAGCTGATTACAGTTGAAACGGCAAGCAATAAAACACAGGCAGCAAGTTTATTTTTGCCGCTAAATTTAAATGATCTCAGACAGGGGTTCGTTTCCCAAAAGCATAGTTGCTAACTATGTTAGCAACTTACATAGTTGGAACGATGCAGTTGCAATGCAAGTGTTTCTCAAAACAGTCGATGGAACTATCAAGGTAACTACGTTGGTAACTTGAATAGTCCAAACCATCGTTAAATGACACAGGTGTTTCTCAAAACCGTAATTCCACCGAACGTTCGCAACACTGTGGTTAAGTTGCGTAGTTGGAACTACAGCTTCAGGTCTGTGGTTAGAAGCTTAGTTCCTGGTGACTACATCATCAATGACGGAAGACACAGTAGAATTAGGGTACTGTATAGTGTGTGTGTGTGTGTGTGTGTGTGTGTGTGTGTGTGTATATATATATATATATATATATATATATATATATACATATACATACACATACATACATACATACATACAGGGGTTGGACAATGAAACTGAAACACCTGGTTTTAGACCACAATAATTTATTAGTATGGTGTAGGGCCTCCATTACATATACAAGTCCTGCACAGTGGTCAGAGAGATTTTAAGCCATTCTTGTTGCAGGATAGTGGCCAGGTCACTACGTGATGCTGGTGTAGGAAAACGTTTCCTGACTCGCTCCTCCAAAACACCCCAAGTGTGTGATGCTGTGGGCCTGTTTCTCCTCCAAAGGACCTGGGAACCTTGTAAGGATACATGGGATCATGAACTCTTTGAAATATCAGGACATTTTGAATCTGAATCTGGTGGCCTCTGCCCAAAAGCTGAAGATGGGTCATCATTGGGTCTTTCAGCAAGATAATGACCCTAAACATGTGGCCAAATCTACTCAAAAATGGTTCACAAGGCGCAAAATCAAGCTCCTCTCAATCACCAGACCTCAACCCAATAGAAAACCTGTGAGGTGAGCTGAAGAGGAGAGTGCATAGGAGAAGACCCAGGACTCTGGACGATTTAGAGAGGTTGTACAAAGAGGAATGGTCGAAGATCCCTCTTTCTGTATTCTCCCATCTTGTGAAGAGTGATAAGAGAAGATTAAGTGCTACCGCGACCCTGAAATGGACAAGTGGAAAAGAAGATGAGCTGAGATGAGATTAAGTGATGTCTTGTTGGCAAAAGGAGGTTGTACAAAGTACTAACACCAGGGTTCCAATAATTGTGGCACACATGATTTCATTCAAAAGATTGTTTTCTTAATGTGTGATTTTTTCCACCAAATAAAGGCACTTGAATTAAAGCTTAGATTTTTCTCTTTTTTTACGTTGTTGTCCTATATTGTTTTTTTTTTAAAGAATTTATTAGAAGCCAAAGAACACTTCTTAACCAGGGGTGCCAATAACATTGAGGGGTACTGTACATACACATATATCCCTTGATCTCAGTGCTCCTTTGTCTGGTGTTGTGTATAAATGTTTGTTTTTGTCAGTGTGTTACTGATGTCTACACCAGTTCACTGCTGTTTCCTGTTCCTATCCTAGTTTTTTCCTCTTTAGTTCTGTTCATCTTTAGTCTAGTTTGTTTCTGTCTATCGTGCTCATGTTTGTTTTCTCTGTTTCTTGTGTTTGCTTTTGTTTTATAAGAATGACTCTATGTCCACCTCCATCGTCCTCCCTGCACAACCATGACATAATTAGTGTATTACCAACCAACTTTTTTTTGCTTATTTAAAAAAAAACACAAAATGAGAAACTTTTACATCACTCAGTGTTTTATATATACTGTATATTATAATATTCAGTATATCACTGCAGTCTTCTTGCTGTAAATTTATGCCAGTTCTTTACCGTGTAAGGTGTAATGGATCAGTACAATCTATTAAAGGTTTATTAATCATTAATGAGGCTTTGTTTGTTTACATCATTACTGCTTTTAAAAATTAAACACTTAAAAATGTATTTTGTCTTGACCTGATTTTTGTCAGTGATTAAGAGGACACTTCCTGCGGTTTTTATTATAAAATTACTTTGTAAAGTATCCTTTGGAACAAGTATTTTTACAATATGAACATTTTTTTTTTTAAATATCCCTTGTGATTTGAACTGTTCACACATCAAAGTTTAGGGAAGTGTTTAATTCTCCAGGTTTTGTGGCATGTTACAATGAGAAATGTTATTCTGGAATTGTCTTACACAGAGTGGTGAGAAATGTAGATTTTTCATTTGTGTTATTCATTAAAGGAGCTGTTTCTAAATCCTCTGTTATCTTCTTCCTGTAGCTCCACCCACTCCTTCACTGACTGTAGAACCAGAGGGAGATGTGTTCAGTGGAGACACAGTCACTCTGAAGTGTGAGATTAAGGATCTTCTTGAATGGACATATTATTGGCAGAAGAAAAATAAACTGAGTTCGTGGAGTAATCTGTATCAGTCTTGGCCTTACACAGACACTCTCACTATAAGATCTGTCACAGACGGAGATCAGTACCGATGCAGAGGGTGGAATTCTGACAGACAGATATGGTCACAGGACAGTGAAACCTTTACTCTCACTGTGAAGGGTGAGTGCTTTAACAGTTCTTTTTTAATGCATTTTCATGTTTACAGCAGCAGTGCATTCTATGAAATCAGTCTATTAATGTTTCCATTGAAAATCTGAAGAATAGAAGTGATTTTCTTTGAAGTGACACGTTTAGTCTTTGTTTCAGTAACAAAATAATTAAGAAACAGCACAAATTATCTGCTATTCCTATGAATATCCCATAATACTTTACATTTAGGGCTGACTGATCAAAGGTAAATACTACAGTTTCAGGATGAACAAATACTGTACGTCATAAATAATGATGAAGTATTAAATGAACAAAAAGCACAACATTAATTAAAGTTGTAGAATAAGCAATGTTCCTAATATTTTTCATAGCTGGAATAACTATGTTAAAATAATGTATGTAAACAAATAAAGTATATTAATATGAATAAAACGTTGGGACACTTTCTAACAATGCAATAAAAATAAAGAAAATTAATTTGTTAAATCTTTTTAAATTGTAACTGAAATTTACAAAGAAAACATTCTCAGTGTTTTACTGATCAAATTAATTGTTGTGAATAGTAGTGGACAATAGAAGGATATCGATTTGTTTCGTGATTAACTTTAGTTCGATAACAATAATAAGTTATGGGAAATAGAGCTCAATAAACCTTCATTTCTATTCCGGTTTAACACAGCAGCTGCACGCTGTCAGGCGCGTATACTCGAGTTATTACGGTAAATGAACACAGGAGACCGCATGAGTGTGAGAACGTACACAAGAGTATAATAGGTTTAATTCAAGGGCTTGTGTGTATTAAATATATATATTAAATATGTAATAGTCTCCTGTTCACTCTGTATTTTGGGGTGTATTTTGTCTGGTATAGCGACCCCCTGCAGGACACAAGCGTAGAAATATTCCCTCACGCGCAGGGAGAATCCGGTGTGTTTTTCTTCACTCAGACTGTATTCTCCTCCCGGGAAAATGTTTTCCGTTTGCGAGAGCACTGTTCTTTTCCTGACGTGGTTTTCCTCACACTAAATTATTTTCTCCTCTCGCGAATTTATAATTGGATCTGACGCCATCAGGCTGCTTCTCTTCTCTTCTCTTCTGAAGGGCGGAACTTTTTCCACTCTGCACTCTAGACCCACTCTAGACCCACTCCCACCGCGTCCCTGACCTGGATAAGCAGTTACAGACAGTGAATGAATGAACCTGCGGAACCTTCCAGCTTTCCCACTGTTCTAATCCTTCTAATGGGTTAAGTGCAGTATGTTTACAGTTCAGCACTTGGGAGATTTTATTTATTAATGTATTATTTTAAAACTCTTCTTAATCTATTTTTTAACTCTTTCTGCTTCTTTAAACGCTTGGGGTGGTAATGCGCTAAGAATGTTTTCATGACACTAGACACAGATATCATAAAGAGCCCTTAAAGTCTCATGGTGGAAAAATATTATTTAAAGACTTAATTCGTTCCCTCAATTTAGTAATTTGTTCCCTCAATTTAATAATTTGTTCCCTTAATTTAATAATCCGTTCCCTCAATTAATAATCCGTCATTCCCTCAATTTAATAATTCATTTCATCAAATTAATAATCCGTTCCCTCAATTTAGTAATTTGTTCTCTCAATTTAATAATCTGTTCCCTCATTTTAGTAATCCATTCCCTCAATTTAATAATTAATTTCATCAATTTAATAAACCGTTCCCTCAATTTAGTAATCTGTTTCCTCAATTTAACAATCTTGTTTCCTCAGTTTAGTAATTTGTTCTCTCAATTTAATAATATGTTCCCTCATTTTAGTAATCCAGTCCCTCAATGTAATAATCCATTCCCTCAATTTAAATATCCGTTCCCTCAATTTAATAATCAGTTCCCTCAATTTAATAATCCGTTCCCTCGGTTTAGACAGACATAACACAGACTATGTGTTAGGACACATGTTTGATCTCTCCTGTCCATTCCTTATTTACACTACAACCATGATTTAACAGAATAAAACCTTCTTAGTTCAAGTCGAGGAGAGAGCGAATAAAGGCAGAATTTTGAATCCGACGAGACTCGTTTTTAACTGAGCATTCAGCTGGAGGTGGGACAGTGGGCCCCTGTTGTGCGGCACATATCTGCGGCCAGAATCACATCTCATTCTCAAGCAAATTATTCAATAAAATCCAGGAGACCTGTTTTTATCATTTTTTCCAAGAATGAATGTTTAAAAATGAATAAAACCATAAAAAATAAGCACGCTGTGTAGAGGATTACACCTGTCAGTGACACTGTAAAACTGCTTATCTGTAATTATTTGATTAACTAGGGCCTATTTCATAGGTGAATGTTTATAACTATTTTTCTTCATTCTGTATTTTCTGCAGCGAAGCGTAGCCTACTATACTTTTAATAAACAGATACAAGATGAAGGTGACATATGAATCCTGGAGCTGTCCTTTTTCCACTGGAGTAGTGTAATTTATGTGAATATTAATTACAAACATACATTGCATGGATTGTGTTATGGACATGATAAAGGACATGATAAAGTGGGCAATATTAGGTTCTGACCAGCAATAATGGACTCACTAGGTGTGTAACTTTGTCCTTTTTTACAAAAATCGGTGTCACAAATCCCCGAAGTGTCATATTATCACACAATGCCCCTTTACACTGATGAGGTGTCAAATTAAATCTTAGGGTGCCCTCTTATGGACAATATGAGGTTTTGTCTGATCTCATTTTTCTCAGTTGAGGCTTAATTCTGGCCACAAAAGCCCCGTTAGGTTTTATTTAAGTTTTTATGTGGTAATTGATAAATAAAGACAGTAACAGGTCAATTGGACTTTACTGAATAATTTGCTTGAGAATGAGGTGTGATTTTGGCTGCGACTATGTGCCGCACAACAGGACCCTGCTATAACAACTCCACCTGAATGTACCGCGCCAAACTCGCTCAGTTAAAAACGAAATGGAGTCCCCCCCAATGTTGCCCAATCAGATTCACGCCCTCCTCGACCGGAACCATTAATGTTTTAGTTATAAAAAGTGGTTGTAATGTGTAAATACGGAATGGACAGGAGAGATCAAACAAGTGTCCTAGCATAGCCTGTGTCATGTCTGTCTAAATTGAGGGAACGAATTAAGTCTCTAAATAATATTGGCCACCATGAGACTTTAGTGGTCCATAATATCATATTTCTTTTAGTGCTTAAAAATGTTATTGTTCCTATGAAATCTTTCCTTGTGAATTTGAGTAATGTTCAATTGTGCACAAACACACACACACACGTGTATATATGTATAAACGTACCTTTTGCTTTTCCCAGTTTTCATGAGCTGACCTCAAATATCTGCACACAACAGGCCTTTTTCTAAATTCTTGTCTAAATCTGTGTTAGTGAACACTTCTCCTTTGCTGAGAAAATACATCCCCCTCACAACTGTGGAATATCAAGATTATCATGATTATTGCACAGCTGTGCCTTAGGCTGGCCACAATAAAGGGTACTGTGGGCTTGTTTTTGGAAAAAGCTAAAATTATTAATCCATATGCTTCAATAATTGCCCTGTGAAGGACTAAGGACTCCCCCAAGGGTGTATTCCCGCCTTGCTCCCAATGATTCCAGGTAGGCTCTGGACCAACCGCAACCCTGAGCTGTATAAGCGCTTACAGATAATGAATGAAATGAATGCTTCAATAACCTCTACACTGCAGTATTCTGTAAAATACTGTGAATGGGTGAATGTGTGATGCCCAGCGATGGAGTGACACCCTGCACTAATTTCCACAACAGAATTGTGACAGCTTCTAATGCATTGCTACCTGGTGCCCAAAGATCACAGCCATCATTACTGAAACAATACACTGTACATTCTCTGGATTCTCTGAATTGTTTAATCATATTTATGCTGTAGCTGATGAAATCCCTAGACTCTTTGCTGTAACTGGATTGGCTGTGGGAGGTGTGGGATGACAGGTGCCTTGACTGGATACGGTTTGTTAGACTTTGATTTAAAAGGAGCAATGTGGTCAGGCTTTTAAATATTTGAAGCTGTGGAAGGCTTAAATGTTCACATCTGTAACAAAGAGACAGGCTTGTATAGGCTTCACTGATGCAGTGTTTTTTTTTTCTTAATGAAACTGTCTCTAAATCCTCTGTTCTCTTCTTCCTGTAGCTCTACCCACTCCTGCACTGACTGTGGAACCAGAGGGAGATGTGTTCAGGGGAGAGTCAGTCTCTCTGAGGTGTGAGATTAAGGGTTATAGTGGATGGACATATCAGTGGGAGAAGAGTAAAGGCAGTGGATGGACTGCAGTGTCTCAGTCTGAGTATTACACTGTAAACACAGACAACCTCACCATCAGAGAAGATTATGTCTCTAATAGAGATCAGTACCAATGTAGAGGACAGAAAACTGACAGATCACTATCATCACATTACAGTGAACCTGTTACTCTCAGTGTGAAGGGTGAGTGCTTTAACACTTTATGTATTTTCCTCTTTACCACAGCAGTGCATTCTATATATTCTATCTATAAATATTTAATAGTAAAGTGAAGAACTTTCTCTTTACACTCACACCTTCAGTGTTTGTCTCAGCACAGGCTCCAGCAATATATCTTCACCATAATAATTTATAAATAACATAAATGCCTTGCTGTGAGGAGTTGGTGTGTTCTCCCCATGTCCGCGTGGGTTTCCTCTGGGTGCTCCGATTTCCTCCCACGGTCCAAAAACACACGTTGGTAGGTGGATTGGCGACTCAAAAGTGTCCGTAGGTGTGAGTGAATGTGTGTTTGTCTGTGTTGCCCTGTGAAGGACTGGCGCCCCCTCCAGGGTGTATTCCCGCCTTGCGCACAGTGATTCCAGGTAGGCTCTGGACCCACCGCAACCCTGAGCTGTATAAGCGCTTACAGATAATGAACGAATGAATGAAATGAATGCTTCAATAACCTCTACACTGCAGTATTCTGTAAAATCCAAATTCCTTACACTTCTCTACTCAGCACAACTAATACTTCTATACATTATAGCATTCTTACACTTCTCTAATCCATATCACGTTTTCCTTCAGTATTTCGTACATTTTTACACTGTTTCCTCCCACAGTCCAAAAACACATGTTGGTAGATGGATTGGCTGTGCACTGTGTCCACTGGTGTGAATGTGTGAGTGAATGGGTGAGTGTGTGATGCCCAGCGATGGAGTGGCACCCTGCACTAATTTCCACAACAGAATTGTGACAGCTTCTAATGCATTGCTACCTGGTGCCCAAAGATCACAGCCATCATTACTGAAACAATATACTGTACATTCTCTGGATTCTCTGAATTGTTTCATCATATTTATGCTGTAGCTGATGAAATCCCTAGACTCTTTGCTGTAACTGGATTGGCTGTGGGAGGTGTGGGATGACAGGTGCCTTGACTGGATACGGTTTGTTAGACTTTGATTTAAAAGGAGCCATGTGGTCAGGCTTTTAAATATTTGAAGCTGTGGAAGGCTTAAATGTTCACACCTGTAACATAGAGACAGGCTTGGACAGGCTTCACTGATGCAGTGTTTTTTTTCTTAATGAAACTGTCTTTAAATTCTCTGTTCTGTTCTTCCTGTAGCTCTACCCACTCCTTCACTGACTGTGGAACCAGAGGGAGATGTGTTCAGGGGAGAGTCAGTCTCTCTGAAGTGTGAGATTAAGGGTTATAGTGGATGGACATATCAGTGGGAGAAGAGTGAAGGCAGTGGATGGACTACAGTGTCTCAGTCTGAGTATTACACTGTAAACACAGACAACCTCACCATCGGAGAAGATTATATCTCTAATAGAGATCAGTACCGATGCAGAGGACAGAAAACTGGTAGATCACTATCATCACAATACAGTGAAACTTTTACCCTCAGTGTAAAGGGTGAGTGCTTTAACACTTTATGTATTTTCCTCTTTACCACAGCAGTACATTCTATATATTCTATCTATAAATATTTAATAGTAAAGTGAAGAATCTTCTCTTTACACTGACACCTTCAGTGTTTGTCTCAGCACAGGCTCCAGCAATATATCTTCACCACAATCATTTATAAATAACATACTGTAAATGCCTTGTTATTTTAATGAATATCACAGTAACACTTTATATTCACTATATAAGTGCAGACTGACCAATGGTAAACACTGCATTTATTAGAGGGAAGAAATCCTAAGGTACATTTTATATCATGATGAACTGCTATTAAAAACTGCATTAATCTTTAAAACAATCAATCTGTTTATTATTTAATGATTAATTTAACCTTAAATTGTTAACATAAGATTAATTCATTAATAAACACTCAAACAGACATTTTATTTTTTTTGTTCATTTGTTCCTTCATTATCAGGTGTGATCATCTCTTCACTGTACACTTCAGTATCACAGCTGTACAGATGTTTACGTTGTGTATTTTTCACTGAGGTCATAAGTGAATTGAATATGACCAGTCTCCTCCTTTCTGTAGAGCCTCTAGTTTTCCCTAATTATTCATTGATCACTCTATGACTATCATTTATTAATATGTTATTTAAGAATTTGAACTTAACACTGTTTGTTTGTTTGTTTTTTATCATGACACATGAGAACTGCTGCCCTGCACATATCAGTGTTTACACTGCTGAAACATTCCTGATCCATTAAAGCATCTGGAAACTAAATAACTGAGTTAGTAAAATAAAACACAGACATATATATGAGAGGAGAGCCTCCACGACCAGGACTGGGAACACGTCTTAATGAAACTGATTCTAAACATTAATGAAAATACTGTATAAACTATAAAGTAAATAATATTCATTAGAAATAAAGGAGAGGTTTTATTTTTAAATTATTTTACAGTGTACCCATATATTGAACTGTCGTTGTGTGATTGTCTCAATGCCACTGAATAATAGAATCGTTTGGCAGATCATTTGAAATGTTTTAGGTTGGATGCTTACTTTCTGTGTGCTTTATCTTCATCAACAGAAAAACCTAAACCTGAACTCACATCAAGCCGTAAAGGACCTGCATTGAGAGGACAGCCAGTGGTTCTGTTCTGTGAGCTGGGTCAGTCTGCTGGATGGACGTTTTACTGGTCCAAACACACACACAACCCTGAGAATGAGACCTGCACTGAAACACACTCCTACACCATCAGCTCAGTCAGTGACTCTGATGGAGGACAGTACTGGTGCAGAGCTGGGAGAGGAAACCCACTCTACTTCACCCACTACAGTGATGCACTCTGGGTAAACATTACTGGTGAGTCAAACACTGTCTGATAACTGACACTGACCATATAAACTCCATAAAGACAGCAGATATAGTACCATACTGTGACTTGATGTATTTACACATCATGCACATTGCAACCAGTTTTTAAATGTACTATAAATTTGTATTACATCAATATGGACACTTTTGAGAATGGCTTGTGTGAGCCAGAATATAAAAACCTAAGATTTGGTTTAGTGGACAGGCTTCACTGAGGCTTTGAATTGGGTCTCTGACAATACAGCGGGAAAAACTGCACTCATCTGAAATGACTCAGAGGAGCGATCTGAGGCTCTTGCACTTTCAATAAAAAACAAAAACCTTCAGAGCACATTAACAATCCGCTAATGATTTTTCTGAAGCAGAGCCAGCAAAGAGACATGGTGTTTATGTGAGATGAACAGAAAGCATGACTGAGGGAGGCCAAGTGTGTGCAGCAGATCACAACAGTCTTTCTAATGTTTATAAAATGTGGACCTACACAATACAGCAGTCTTCACCATTTTAATTTTATCTGCCAGTAGTCAAATAATTCTCAAGTTTTCATGCTGAAGTGTATTTCTCAGTCACTATTCATCTCCAGTTTGAATTTTTGCTATTGAAATACATATAGCTGTGTTAGTTTCATGTGATTTGGTGCTCTGAGTTTCAAATTATTTTTTTGGGCCAAAATTTACAAAATGGGAAATTACTTAATGTATTGTAAATGTACATGAAAATGGCTTTTTAATATAGCATTTTTCCCACTGTCATTACCCTCCATAACAGTACCCACTTGCTCTCACTCAGAAAAAAAAAATTAAAAAGTGCCACTCTTATAGCCATTTTTTAATTTTTAATTGTTGTTAGTTTAGTGATAGATAATTTAAAAAGTATCTCAAATCTTATGTATTGCAGTTGGAGGTGATGTTGGATACTGTCACGTCCTTGTGTTAAATGGGGAATGTTTATTTGATGGAAGGGGTGGAATGATTCATGTTCCACATGTGTGATTTTCCATAACAGTGCTAAACATGAGGTGAAAAAGCTGTGACCCAAAACGCTGTGCTGTAATGTTCGAAGACAAAGCTCAGTGTAATTCAGAAGCAAGAGAATTGTTTGAATGTCACCCTGGAGATTTGTGTCATGTGGGCTCTTGTGCTGTCTCTCACTTTACTAGTATTTATTGCACAAGGAGCCAATGTCATGTTTTTGCCCTGTTTTCCTGTCATGTTCCATATTTCCTTGGCTCTTTGGAACAAGACAAAAACAGAGCCATGTGCTAGTCTCCTCCCTAGCCCTGCCTTAGTCCTGCCTTGTCATCAGTGTTTCCACGTGTCTGCTTTGTAATCCTGCCCCCTCTTTTTAATTCTCAGGTGTGTTTTATAGTTCTGTGATTTTTACATCACCACCAGTTTGCAGTTGTTTTCTGTTTTGTTTCTGATCAGTATTTTCTAGTTTGTTTCTAGTGTTCAGAATGTGTTTATTTTCTGTTTGTGCTTTTCTCTTGTTAATGAACTATATTCCTGTGTATGTCCACCTCATCGTCCTCCCTCCAACTGTGACAGCCTTTGACCTATTTAATTTCACCAAACGTTAAAAGTAAAATTACAAGGACAATGTTAATTACTCCTTACCTCCTTGGATCACCACCTTAACGTGGTGGAGGGGTTTGCGTGCCTGCGTGAGGCTAGGAGCTATGTTGTCGGGGGCAATAGCCCCTGGTAGGGTCTCCCAAGGCAAATTGGTCCTAGGTGATGGGCCAGACAAAGAGTGATCCATAAAGACATGGATGAAAAAGAGAAAAACGTGGACACAGCCTCCCTTGCCCGGAGCAGGGTTACCGGGGCCTCACCCTGGAGCCAGGCCTGGGGGAGGGGCTCCTTGGCGAGTGCCTGGTGGCCGGACTTTCACCTATGGGGTCCAGCTGGGCTTAGCCCGAAGGAGATACATGGGTCCACTCTCCCATGGGCCCACCACCTGTGGGAGAGGTAGTAATCCGGGTCTGGTGCATTGTGGATCGGGTGGCGGTCGGGGTCGGGGGACCTGGCGTTCTGATCCTCGGTTACTGAAACTGGCTTTTGGAACATAGAACGTAACCTCTCTGGTGGGAAAAGAGCCTGAGCTGGTGCGCGAGGTTGAGAGGTACCGGCTAGATATAGTTGGGCTCACCTCGACACACAGTATGGGCTCTGGAACCAATCTCCTTGAGAGGGGCTGGATGCTCTTTCACTCTGGAGTTGCCCAGGGTGAGAGGCGTAAGGCAAGTGTGGGCTTACTCATAGCCCCCTGGCTTAGCGCCTGTACGTTGGGGGCTCTGACTGTTGTTTGTGCTTATGCACCGAACAGCAGTTGAGAGTACCATGCCTTCTTGGGGACCCTAGAGGGAGTGCTGGAGAACACTCATTCTGGGGACTCCATTGTTCTGCTGGGGGACTTCAACGCTCACGTGGGTAATGACAGTGAGACCTGGAGGGGCGTGATTGGGAGGAACGGCCCTGCTAAACTGAACCCGAGTGGTGTTCAGTTATTGGATTTCTGTGCTAGTAACAGTTTGTCCATTACGAACACCATGTTCGAACATAAGGGTGTCCACAAGTACACCTGGCATCAGGACACCCTAGGCCGCATTTCGATGATCGACTTTATAGTCGTATCATCTGACCTGCGGCCATATGTTCTGGACACTCAGGTGAAGAGAGGCGCTGAGCTGTCAACTGATCACCACCTTGTGGTGAGTTGGATCAGATGGCGGGGGAGGATGCCGGACAGACCTGGCAGGCCCAAACGTGTGCTGAGGGTTTGCTGGGAACGTTTGGCAGAGGAACCTGTCAGAAAGTTCTTCAACTCCCACATCCGGCAGAGCTTCGACTGCATCCCGGGGGAGGCTGATGACATTGAGTCCGAGTGGGCCATGTTCCGGACCTCCATTGTTGAGGCGGCTGAACGGAGCTGTGGCTGCAAGGTTGTCGGTGCCTGTCGGGGTGGCAATCCCCGCACTCGGTGGTGGACACCCCGGGTGAGGGGGGGTGTTAAGCTGAAGAAAGAGTCCTATCGAGCCTGGTTGGCTCAGGGGACTCCGGAGGCAGCCGACAGGTACCGAGGAGCCAAGCGGCTTGCGGCCTCGGCAGTCGCTGAGGCAAAAACTCGGGTGTGGGAGGAGCTCGGTGAGAACATGGAAAACGACTTTCGGTCAGCTCAGAGAAGTTTCTGGCAAACCGTCAGGCGACTCAGGAGGGGAAAGCAGTTTTCCACCAACACTGTATATGGTGGGGGTGGGGAACTGTTGACCTCGACTGGGGACGTCACCAGACGGTGGAAGGAATACTTCGAGGATCTTCTCAATCCCACCAGCACGTCTTCCGCAGAGGAAGCAGAGCTTGGGGACCCCGGGGGGGGGCTCGTCTATCACTGGGGCTGAAGTGGCCAAGGTGGTAGGGAAACTCCTTGGCGGTAGGGCCCCGGGGGTGGATGAGGTTCACCCCGGGTTCCTCAAGGCTCTGGATGTTGTGGGGCTGTCCTGGTTGACCGTCTTTGCAACATCGCGTGGACATCGGGGGCAGTGCCTCTGGACTGGCAGACTGGGGTGGTGGTTCCCCTTTTCAAAAAGGGGGATCGGAGGGTGTGTTCCAACTATAGGGGGATCACACTCCTCAGCCTCCCCGGTAAGGTCTATGCGGGGGTACTGGAGAAGAGAGTCCGACTGATAGTTGAACCTCGGATCCAGGAGGAACAATACGGATTCCGCCCCAGTCGTGGAACACAGGACCAGCTCTTTACCCTCGCTAGGATCCTGGAGGGTGCATGGGAGTTTGCTCAACCAGTCTACATGTGTTTTGTGGATCTGGAGAAGGCATTCGACCGTGTCCCTCGGGGTATTCTGTGGGGGGTGCTCAGGGAGTATGGGGTACTGGGCTCTTTGTTACGAGCTATCCAGTCCCTGTACAAACAGAGCAGGAGTCTGGTTCGTATGGCTGGACTCCGTCAGGGCTGCCCGTTGTCACCGGTTCTGTTCACAATTTTTATGGACAGAATTTCTCGGCATAGCCAAGTGGCGGAGGGTGTCCGGTTTGGTGGTCTCAGGATTCCATGTCTGCTTTTTGCAGATGACATGGTCTTGTTGGCTTCATCGAGCCGGGACCTCTTGCTGGACCAGTTTGCAGCCGAGTGTGAAGCGGTAGGGATGAGGATCAGCACCTCCAAGTGCGAGTCCATGGTACTCAGCCAGAAAAGGGTGGAGTGCTCTCTCCAGGTTGGAAGTGAGATCCTGCCTCAAGTGGAGGAGTTTAAATACCTCGGGGTTTTGTTCACGAGTGAGGGAAAGAAGGAGCGTGAGATTGACAGGTGGATCGGTGCAGCGTCAGCAGTAATGCGGGCTCGACTGGCCTGGGAACGCCTCGGTATACCCCCGGAGGAGCTAGAGTCGGTGGCTGGGGAGAGGGAGGTCTGGGTTTCTTTGCTCCGACTGCTTCCCCCGCGACCCGGACCCGGATAAGCGGTGGATAATGGATGGATGGATGGATGTTAATTACATTTTTTACCTGGTGTTATTGCAAATGAACTTGTACTCAAAGACCATGCGTTTCAACTCTCTTCCTAAAGACAATTCTCAGTGAATTGGACAAAACAGCCACCAACATAGAAAGCATTGTACATAATTTATTCAGTGATATTGTGGAGGGTCAGGAAACTGCCCAAAGTTAACATAGGAAACTGCCTCAATTAAAATGTAGAATAAATAGAGACAACACCCAACTGTTTTTAAAATGAGATTTTAAATATAAAAGTTTCTAGTATTCATTCATTATCTGTAACCTTATCAAGTTCAGGGTCCAGAGCTTGGGATCACACAGTCCTTCACATTCACACCTACAGACACTTGAGTCACCAATCCACCTACCAACGTGTGTTTTTGGACCATGGGAGGAAACCGGAGCACCCGGAGGAAACCCACGCAGACACGGGGAGAACACACCACACTCCTAACAGACAGTCACCCGGAGCAAGACTCGAACCCACAACCTCCAGGTCCCTGGAGCTGTGTGACTCGTCTTGAAATGACTCAGACTCAACTTGGACTCGAGAACATACTTTGTGTAATGTCATTCACTACTATCATTATTTATTTATTTAAATGTATATATTTGTTGTTTGTATAGTGACCTGCATTCAGTTCCCTCCGAGTCCGTCCGTGTCAGAACACAAGACACACGAGGAAACCGCAGCTTTCTTTTAGTTTCCCCCAGACTGCACCAAATCCTTCGCGTAAAAACGGGATTAAAACAGCAATTCATGCTTTTCAACCATAAGAGCGTTGAGACTCGACTTGGACTCGTGATGAGAGACCTGGGACTTGACTTAGATTTGGCCCTCAATGCCTTGAGATTTGAGCTCAAAGACATGAGTCTTGACTCGGACTTACAAGAAAAATCATCACAGCGTTCCTCCCAAAATTTCTACCATTTTCTGCAAAGTTCCCCCATTCTGCCAGAGATGGCACTATTGTCTCAAGGTGGAAACTGGACCCAGTGATCCCGCTGTTTTCAATGGGGAACCCTGTGGTCAACCGTGTACGATTGGCTCATTGTGAAGTGAATACCGAGAAAGTGAGCTACTGCACATGTGCCTGCATGACGCAAGTCTCCTGTGTGGTTTTCAGACAGTCGTACTGTGTCTGTAGAAGCTGGAAAAAATCCGGAGAACGGAAACTGTGAGAAGTATCTACAGTCTTTCCCAACATCGAGATGATTTTGCTTGGTGCACAGGCGTTGGCTTACACTGAAGTTAATGAGGGTTTTCTGTGTGCAGTTTGACATTACATATTACCAGTAATTACTTTGGAATATTTAGGTTATGTCCACAAACTTATGCAATATCCATCCTGACTACATCAGTTATAATCATCATTGATATATATCAAATCCTAAATTTAAAATTTCCTCAAATAATCCTCCATATGGTGTTTTTTTTTTTTTTTTTCATACTCACTGCACTCTGCAGTTTCAACTATTATTTTCTTGAGCCAGATATTGACTCAGTTCTTTTACAAATAATGTGTATGATCATTTGACATAGATAAAGGAAATATACTATTTTGTAACCATCCTCTCGTCAAAATATTTTATTTCCTTTTAGCAGGATGCGGAAAATACAATGTCACAAGATTGGACTTCTAAAAACGTGTTCAGTGAAGTACCACATGCAAGGTGTGATGGGTTCACTTCCAGAGCACTTCTGCTTTCACAGACACACCATCAGATATCTGGACAGCCAGGTGGATCACAAGCTCCCCTTTATTTGCTGAAATACACATGATACAGTGGAGTCTGTAGGAGTGGGCCTACAAATCAATCTGGATAACTCTCTAGACAACGTGGGTAGAAGGCAATTAGCATGCTAGTCAAACAAGTAAATAAACCTAAAACTACTGTGTGCCATGGAATTATCTCAAAATATTAAACCTAAATCAATAAACAAACTTCTGTGTACTGTTTATTCCAGACCTACACATTCAATGTCCTGAATTGCTTTCAGTAACTTCATGCGACCTCCCACTACACCGTACCAGAAAACCACTAGAGGGCGTCATTGCACCATTTAAAATAATTGAATAAAGTACTCTTTGTACCCTGTTACAAAGGCATGTTTATGTCATTCACACATGTATTAGAAATAATACACTAGACAAGAATTCATAAAATGAACAGCAGCAAATATCTGCCACAATTTTATTTATGACTTGCTTCATGAACAACAATTAACAAGAGATTAATTTTCATTGACAAAATCCTGTCAAACAATTACTAGAAGCCCTCTAAATTGGCTCTGAGCTTCTTCAAACTTTCAGCACAGTGTTTTGGGTCACAGCTTTAATATGACATCTTTAGCATTGTTGTGAAACATAGTTAAGCTAGGAAGAGTTTGTTAAACTTGTGGATCAAATGACCAGCAAGTCCACTCTCTTTAGTATTTCTTCACAGTAGTTTGGAGTGTTAATCTTTGACTGTTACAGACTGTTAACATACTGTTAAGTATGAATAACAATGTTGTGTGTGATTAATAAATTATCTGCAAGGTTTGAGTAATATTATGAATGTTATTGTTTATATGAGTTTCTTCAACAGTTAATTTTATTATTATTATTATTATTCCTGAATTAAGGAATGTGAAAGTTCATGAAATAGATGTACTTTAAGATCAAGATCAGACTGAATTACATATGCAGATATTGTTTTGTGATAATTGAAATAGAATGTTTGAAGGAAAAAAGTGAATATAAAATGACTAAAAATAAATACAGTCAAAGTCATTTTTCAGCAGCTTGTTGTATCTTGACTTTTTCAGCATTGTCTCTCAACGTCTCTCTGATGGTCAGTCCCAACCGAACTCAGAACTTTAGTACCGACTCTCTTACACTGAGCTGTGAGGGACAGAGGGACTCTACTGGATGGAGAGTAAGACAATACACACACGGTGAGGTGGTGTCGGATTGTTCCTTAGGAATAAGACCTACCTGCAACATCAGCTCCCTCAACACATCCCACACTGGAGTGTACTGGTGTGAGTCTGAATCTGGAGAGAGCAGCAATCCTCTCAACGTCACAGTGCACAGTGAGTCTACATATTTATTACCACCAATAAGAGTCCACTATCTAGTGAGTAATTTTAAAGCTTTAGCAGTGACACATGAAGATTAATGTAGTACACAAACACTGCAGATAATGTTGTTTTGCGAATTAGAATTTAAAAGAAAAAATAAATTATGCTTTTTGATCCTGGGTGGATGAAGTCATTTCAGAGGTGAATGAGTGAATGAATGGAAATCCTTTCACACTGTTACCGTCCTCTCTCTATGCTTGTTTTTAATGACCAGGGGTAAGAGAGGACATAACATGAGATGTGTGAAAATCAGGTACTATTGGTGACAGTTAAGATAACCCACACAACTGCTGCTCTTAATTAGATTAAATTTAACATCAGTAACAATACAAAGAAAAACAAACATGGAAAAAGAAAGAGCACAAAATAACACTACATTTAGAGTTCACAAAAAAAAAAAAAGATACCAAGGTGAGTTATTCACATAGCCAACACACTCAGGTGGACTATGGACGGTGCCAAAGAAAAGAAAAAAACAACTTGCCTACCTAACCTACTAACTTCCCTAAGAAAAAAATACATGAGTGGCACTCGCCCCTTACCTAGTGTATACAATAATTTACTATCAATAAGGCTGGGTGTTTTTACTAGCCTGTCCATGCTGAGGTACTGAACAACTAAAAGGTTAGCACATAGTCACATTTACTTAGATACCAACTTTAACTCCACAAGGGAAACAAGTATCTTAGCCACAACAAACAAGTTAGCCACAGACAAGCAAGTCAGCCACAAACAAAAACAACATGGCCTCCTCTCCCCAGCTCTCTCTCTCTCTTCCAGCATGGGCCACCTTTAAACCAGAAGCCCCGCCTTCACTCCAGAAACAGCTCCTTTCATTGTCCAGATACAGGGGTTGCTGTTGATCACCTGTAATAAGACATGATTAAGAGAGCAAGGAAAAAGGGGTGTGGAGAGAAAAAAAAAAAACAGACAGCCTTTCTGGCATGTAACACACACAGTAACAAACACTCTCTCATCCAGTGATAAAGGAAATGGAAACAAAATGGTCTTAAAGTAACGTAATTTTTTTTAACCTTGAAATTCCAGCCTCAAAAACGATGTGATGTTCCACTGAGCTGCAAGAGGGAGGCTCTGTAGTTGCTTCTCTGGGCTCAGGACTGCAGACACTTTTGTAAGAGGTTAGGAAGGCACCCCCCCACTCTTACTTTGCCTTGATTTCAGGACAGTGCTCTAAAAGTGAATTACACTATGGGGAGCCCCATTTAAAAAAAAAAAATCATCTTACTTAGTCTTCAATTTAAACTACCATTTTGTTATTTGTCATATTTGTTCTTAGCTTTTACTCCTTTTCTCATCTTTAAAATACCCAACATTAAATGTTACGTAACCACTGAGAAATCTCTATGAGAAAATAAAAATGCACTGAGAAAGTGCATTACAAGCTGGATATTCAGGTTCCTTTTAACACATTATTTACAGTTCCCAGGATTACACAGGGAATGTCATACTGACTGACAGCTCCCACAGCAACCAGAGCCAATGCAGATGCACTTCCTCACTGCAGTATTGATTATTTTCACTTTGTTTAGGCCTATTTAAACCACATTTCCACACAGCTCTACAAAGCATTGCCTCGTGTTTTTCAGAGTCATACAGAGTTGTTTTCTTGTGTAGTGTTGTATGTGTATTGACATTTAACTTTGGATTTTCAGTCTTCTCTTTTGAATTTATCCCTGCACTAGTTTGCCTTGATATTTTGCTGCTGGTTGTGACCTCTGCTTGTGTGTTTTGGACTCAGATTTGCTTCCTGATTAAAACTTCTCGATGTGAATTTGCCTGTGTGGTTTACCTGTTCATGTCCCCAAATATCTGCTCTGAAATCACTCTTCAAATGTTCCTCCTACCTTCAGGACACATGATTTTAAGGGGGTTTCCTAGTCTTTAAACATAAGCTTCTCTCTCAAGGTTATTGCAGCACCATCACAGGAGGCTAGAAGGCATATGGACAACGCATTTAAGGATGGATACAGTTTTAATATATGACTCTCTTGCATTCTCCACAGTCTTTAATATTAGTTTTCCTCTTTCCTACAGATGGTTCTGTAATTCTGGAGAATCCTGTTCATCCTGTGACTGAGGGAGACTATCGGACTCTACTCTGTGACACAAAGCCACAAGTGACACAAAAGAACCAGACTACAGCAAAGACGACCAACCACACTGTCTCACAGTCAGATGAAGGTCTCTACCACTGTAAACACTCACAGAAAAGGAGAGTCACTAAAGAGCTGGGTCTCAGTCACAGATTTAAAATGCATTTTGTTAAAAGCAACAACTTATTCACTGCTGTGTTTTTCAGGAGCTTCGTTCTCAGTGCTGGGAGTGCTCAGTAGTTTAATGGCAGTGACCCCATATATTTTGGTGTCCATCGTGCTGGGAGTAAAGTGCTACAGAGCTCGAGGTATGAACTCAGTCTCTCTGTTCGTCATAAGCAGCTTTCATTTCTTGTGGCACCTTAACTAAGCATTTTACTTATTGTCACTTCATTTACCCTATTTTTTGTGTGTAATAACACCTACTATTTTGAAAAGTCCCTCATGTCATTTAAAGCCCCTAAATACACATTACTATTAGCTCACCTCATCCCTACACAGTCCACATGCTGATTGAATGCTTGAGTCTGCAAGTTGATAGGATTAGTTACTTAGATTTGTGGCATAAGAAACCCTGGCAGTCTGAATTCACTAATTTTAAGACTGCCTTCAAAGCACTGTACTTTCAAAGTGGAAACACTCAATGGCATTGATAGCTTCCTACTTTTAAATACACCACATGGCCATGTTTTTAGATGTAGTTGTAGTGTATGTTGGTCATACACCGTGATACCTCTGTAAATATATATATTTATATTTGTGTTTATAGCGTTGACCTTATTCAAACTCTTATAATTACTGATTATTTGATTAATGATAGCAATTAAAGTTTGTAATTGGCTTAAACAATTAAAACGTTACTAATTAGTTTGAGAATGAATAATATTCAAGCTAAGTGAGTTCTTCAGGATTTTCAGGAATTTTAATGAACAAACTGTACACACTGTAATTTCAAATAATGCAAGTTTTTATTAATAAGAAGATATATAATTAACATAGCATAACCTTGTAATCTCACGGCATCAACGCAGGGGAAACCGATTTGACTTTAAAGATAAGCTAGGCACTCTGGCTTGTGACTAAAGTGTTGCTAACTGAGGTTTAATTAATACAAAAATTTATCAAGATACTTGATTCAATTTTCAGCTCTGGGAATGCGTAGGTTTAGCTTACTTTTTCATCGATTCTCACCACTCGTTGGGTACAGAGGCTCTCTGAGGTCCTGGGAGTGAAGGCGTCTCACTTAGTTTCGCGGTTCTCCCGCGGAAGTTTCCAGGCTGAGTCAGCGTGGAGGTCTTTCTTCGTCGGTTGAGTCGCCTCGGGCGTACTCGGAGCGTGATGACGCAGGCGGCAGGATCCTCTCTTTGGCTTACTGTCCTGAGCAGGAGGGTCCAACCATATGGACGTTTTGGACGAAAAGTTTCGCTAGTTACTGTAGATCCAGAACTGAAAATCGATTCAATAGACTTACTTATTCTACGACTTTCTTCTATCTCGGCGGTGTTTCTCACTCTGGCCACGAATAAGTTCACCTGCTTTGATCAGTCGTGAGATTAAACTTAGATTGGACGATAAAACAAACACGATTAAAAGAAAAGAGATATTCAAATCACTCGACGTATTAGTAAGGCTTCATACTCTAGCTAATTCAAGACGTCTCGTGAGCTTTGGTGAAGTCTTTTAAGGTTCTTCTTTGTTTTCGTTCGTCGGCGTGAAGAGGAGAAAGTGTCTCGCTTGGAGAGGTTTGGAGCTTGAAGAGATGAAACAAAGAGAACGCGTGCAGGCGTTCAGAGCGGAAACGAAGTTAAGAGTCAGAGAGACAAAGAGAGTTGAGTTGAGCTTCTGATCTTCTTAGCTGAACCGGCGGACTAATGAGTTGCTCTCTCTCTCCGAACTGCGCTCTCAACTTCTTCCTGTTGCGAATTGTGTTGTTCTCTCAACTGGATCTGTGTGCCGAGCTGAACTTCTTTTCAAAGCCAGCGCGGTCACGCCCTATTGGGAGGTGTCTTTTCTTTGATTGGGTGGCGAGTCCGAAGCTCACGTGATCGACTTCATGAGACAGGAAAGGGGGAAGGCTGAATCAGAGATTCAAACAATAAGTAATAAGATATACATTTCCCGTATCAAAATTTCCTATTCATATTAGTAACATACCACAATGAGTGTCCTGGATTATTAATATCAAACATTTACATCAGATTTTATCTTGGGTACGTCGTGTTTGCATCCCATTTACAATGATATGTTAGAAAAACATTAATCCGTTTTTCTAATCAGAGACAGAAACTTCCTTTCATGATAGAAACAGTAATACATCATTTCATTAGAAGGTGGACGTTCATCTGAGGACACAGAGAGTGACATTCACACATATTGTTCATGCATATTAATCAGAATTTGATTTTATTTTCGTTATTGTTTAGGCGACCTCGAGCGAGGCGTAGTTTCGCCAGTGTCCATTTGGGGTCGCTGTTGGTCCATGCCGTTGATCCATGCTGTTCGTCCGGTGCGGATGGTTAACGAGAGGTCACGTTGAGTTCAATCAGTTTGACCATCTGGGCTGTCTGTTTAGTGGGCTCGAGATAAAGACGAGACATTTAGGTGCCATTGTCATAAACTCCCCCCTTTTGTTCGAGGTTCCTGTTTCTTAAGATCATTATAAACTTATCTTTAGTTCCTGAAGAGAGGAAGGGGGCCGAGGGCCAGATGCCCTGGTCCGTCTTTTGATGTTTAGATCTTATGTGCGTGCGTGTGTGTGGGGGCTGCATGGTCTTTGCACCCCCGCGGTTTGTGGAAAGTGGATTCTGTCGCAGACAGAAGGTCCTGGTCAGAATGGAAAAGTTTTAATTCAAAACTTTTCCTTTCTTCATTTTGATTTCTTCATCTCGTTATCCGATCCATACTCCACTACATAGTTAAAGCCGATTTTATAAACTGGGGAAAAAAAATCCACATTATTTGTAATTTGTTTAAAGATTGGCCTAAAACTGAACAATACTGCTTTTAGAGAATCATATTTTCAATTTCAAAAACTACATTTAATGCTTCCAGAAGCAATGAATAAGATAGGGCATGTCCACATGGGACTTTAAGTGTTCATACAGCTTTAGAACTCAGAAACCTAACACCTAACATCCAATAAAGAACACTAAATAAAAATAATCCCTGTTTATGTAGAGTTTAGAAAAGCAAAATGTGCACCGAAACATTACGATTACCTTCATTAATAACCCAAACCTATACTGCTTATATATTTTATTACATTCAAACTGTGCAGTGTTTTTTTTTTTTTTGCTATTATATATTAGTTAGGGTTTGTAGTAAATAAAATATTGAATGAATCTTTTTTTTTTTTGTATTTCACAGCCAAGCCTAATGATGAAGATGAAGAGGACAGAGCATGAACAATCAGAGCATATCCACAAGTGTTTTTTGAAACACCTTGTTTGTTTGTTGGTTAAATTCTGTATCCATTATATACTCATGTATATTTTTTTGGAGGTTTAATTGTGTAATGTGGCAGCTCACGCAGAGGTGGATTTGAACCCCAAACCCTTGATTTGGGAGACTAGAATAAACAGGGTGAACTACCAACAGAGTCCTGGAGAATAGGACACCAGCACAGAGACACTGTGCCAGGAAGAGTGATACAACAAGAGGGAAGACTTCAGATGTCAGAGGAAAACTGAACAGCTCAAAATTACTGAGCAAAATGAAACAAAGGCAAGAAAAAGCTTCCCAAAACAAAAAGGGAAGAAAAGAGAGAAAATAAATTAAATATATTAAACAGTCACTTGCAAAAGAATAAGAGGAAAACTTATATTTATTTATTTATACAAAAAAATGGGAGGGAAAGGAAAATATTAAATCCCAAGGAGGGAAACCAGAGAAACCCTTAGAGGTAAACTCAAAGGCAAAGCTCTGGTGAAAACTAGAAGACAGCGGGAAAGGGAGGCCCAGGAGAAAACTCGTGGGGCTTTACCACATTACCGGCCAGACCTGTGTGACACTCTGATAAGAGAAACCCAAGTCTGAGCACTGAGGTGTGTGTTGGATTCCCGTAAGTAGGAGAGGAACAGGTGCCACTGATTTCTCCTAATTAAGGCATGGAAGCGCCATGTCTCCCTCTGGTGGCTGGGGGTGGCTTAACAGGCATCCTTGCCCCAGCCCCACCTCTTACAGCAGGTTTCTTTGTCTAGTGTAAGTGAGTGAAGTTAGTTATTAGAAAAGTACTTATAAATAATGTTTAAATTGATATTTTTTTATTTGTCATACTTTTTAAAAAATCATATTTATTTTTATTATTTTGTTTGTCGCCTCATATTTCTTTTACTTTTTAGTTATTTTAAACATTGATTTGAAGCATTTAAAGTTAAGAAAATGGCATTTTTTAACAAAGTCTGTAAACTTACAGTAAAATTATAGGTTTGATTTCTGTTTTATTTTAAATTGTATTATATTGTGTCAAATGTTTTATTCTTAAATAGTGTAGTTTTTGTATTTCAATGATATTTTAAAAGTTTTTATTCTATTTTACATCAACTAATATTTTATTTTAATACATTTTTGTTTTCATTTGCTTAAAAGTGTCATGGAGGCCCAGCAGTTAGTGTCACTGTCACACAGCTCCAGGGTCCTGGGGTTGAGGGTTTGAGCCCTACTCTGGGTCACTGTCTGCGTGGGTTTCCTCCTGTAGTCCAAAATCATACAACCCCAATTCCAATGAAGTTGGGACGTTGTGTAAAACATAAATAAAACAGGATACGATGATTTGCAAATCCTTTTCAACCTATATTCAATGGAATATTGTGAATTGTGAGTGTATGAGAGACCCTGTAATGGCCTGGTGCCCCATACAGGGTGTATCTCTGTCTTGTACCCAGTGATTCCAGGTGAATCCCACTGCAACACTGAACAGGATAAGCGATACAGACCATGAATGAATGAGTGAATATTTACTTATATTTGTATTATTTTAACCATTCATCTGTACTTTTGGTACAAGAAATATGCATTAAAAATGGAATGTGTTATTATTTACTTAAGAAACCTGGTCTTGAACCCTCAGACTTCAATAATTATCACCCTCTCTAATATCACTCACTAATAGCCCCTTTCTGTCCAAGATTCTTGAATGTCCTTGGGCCTCTTCTTTTTATCCTGAACCAAACTCCTCCTCTCTCTCTCCCAACATTGGTAATGTAGAGATATCTCCTTCTACTCCTGTCTGAAATCTGGGTGTCCTCCTCGATTCTATTCCCTCATTCACATCCATGTAAACTCTGTGGTAAAACCCGTATTCCTCCATCTGTGCAGTACGATCTCTTTCTCAGTCTGCTGCTGAGTTCCTCATTCATGCATTTATCTCCAGTAGGCTAGACTACTGTAACTCCTTGTTTGGCTGGCCTTTGCTCTTCTTCTGTCCATAAGCTCCACATGGTTCAAAACTCTGCTGCTCAGCTACTCACTCATCCCCACACACATGACCACATTACACCTGTTCTGCAGGATCTTCACTGGCTTCCTGTTAAATACCGGATTCAATTCAAGGTTCTCCTATTTACCTATAAGGCTTTAAACAAACTGGCACTTCCTTATCTGTCTGATCTCCTTCTTCCCTACAAACCTTCTCACACTCTCAGATCTTCCACTGCTGGGCTGTTACATGACCTGTCATCCAACATCTGTATCTGTGCTCATTCTCTAGGCTTGCTCCTCAATTATGGCATTCCCTCCCAACTGTGGTTATACAATCTCCCTCTTTTTCCATATTCAAATCTAATCTTAAGACTAACCTTTTCTCTTTTGCTTATGGCCTCCCTTCGGCCTAACTTGCTCATTTTAGGTTCCTTGCTGGTTTGAAGTTGAACCTGTTTTGTTTGTGTGTTGAATGTTTTTATACTAAAGAATGTAAGCGTTTTGTGGAAGGAAGTGTGTATATAGCCTCCCAGGTTTTGTCATTCCTGAAAATGCACAGGGTCCTTAAACAGGGTCCATTCAGAGGTTAAAAGTGAGAGTTGAAACCGTTTTGGAAGGAGTCCTCTGCGAGCCTTTCTCGGAAATTCTTCACTACACGTTTGGGCCTACCAGGGCTGTCCGGTGGTTTTCCCTGTTGACTGATCCAATTTATCACCAAACCTTGATCAGTTGACAGCTCAGTCCCTCTCTTTACACAAGTGTCCAAGACATAGAGCCTCAGGTCAGAAGACACGACTACAAAGTTTATCATTTTGACCAAGTTTCCTCTGCTACCAATTTCACTTACGAGCAACTATGTGTTTTAACATGGTGTTAGTTACAGCCAAGTTGCAACTAACACAGAGGTTCTATAACACCCTAACACTCGGGTTCAGATCAGGTCAGTCATTTCAGTCACTGCTCTCCAGGTTTCCTGGCTCCCAGCAACACAATGGAGTCAGTGCATGGAATCCTGTTCATAACACTACCTCTACCCAGAGCCCTCATTGTGTGTAGAGGTGAGCCAAAGAATCTAGTTGATATCTCTCAACTTCCTGCACAAGGTCCAGATTACATCCCATGTACCAAGAGTCAGTTTCCAAGATTGTTGCCAAGGTCCATGCTACCAAGGACCCCATTGCCTTACCCTGGACCTTGCTAGTTGTTTATCCACATGTCCCTCCTGCATTGCTTTTTTGGGCTGAGCCCAGCTGGGTTACATGGGCTGCCTGGCTCTAGGGGTAGGTCCCGGTGACCCACAGCTCCCAACAGCATATTAAACCAAACAAGCCATTAAACCAAACAAGCACGTCCATTGTAACAAGGCCCCATTCCAGAAAGGGTGTAATTTATTATATGATCATTTTTGTTATGTTTTTTTCTGTTTAATTTATTTATTTCACATTAATTTTGGTGAAACTTGATTCTTTTTTTCTGTGTTCAATAAATGTGAGCAAAATTACAATTCTGTATCTGCTTTATTTATTATTTACAGTAATATTGATGCCTGTGTTTTAACTAAAGGGATATGTCTATGCTGAAGCTGAAGCACATTTTTTGTCTTTTTACTGTGGAAATATGGAGAAATGAGAAAAAATCCCTGGACTGAAAAACCCACTGTGTTACAGTGCCGCCCGGATTATTGTATTGTGTATTTGTATTGAGTGAATTTTATTTACTGGCACCCACTCCAGTGTGTGTTCCTACCTTGTCAGTGTAGACTCGGGGCCCATTGCAACCCTGAACTGGATAAGCAGTTACAGACAATTAATTAATTAAATTGTTTAACTGGACCCGTGTTAGAGTTGTTGGTCTTTTCTCTGTAAATACAAATAACCTCAATCCATTTCCAACATAATTTTGTTATGAAACCCTAGTTTAAAAAGCAGCTCCATCTTCCAGTTCATGAGTGTCATATTATAACATGTCAGGAACGACAATGCAATTAAATATTTGTGTTGAAACTTGGGTATTCCATGGTTATACAAATGAATATTTATATAATCTAGAAAAAAAGAGGCAAAAGGAAATTTGACTATAATAACAGAACATGGAATACAGAACATACTGTGTGTACAGTTACTATGAAATAAATACATATTGCAGTTAAAAATATACATTATGCTATATATGGGTAGTGACCATAATAATAAATTGACATAAGCATAGACAAACTATAATAATAAAATAATATTTTACTGAGGAGGAAGTCTAAAATAGTAACAATAACACTGAAATTTCCATAAGAAGTGTATTGAACAATATCATTAAAAGTGTTGTGCACAGATCTCATTTGAGTCTTTAGCAGCAAAGGGTAATCCAATATATTCTTAGCAGAAGTAGGTGAGTTGATCTATTAGCAGTTTACAGTTTTACACTTATATTATCAGCATTTAGCAGCTGCTCTTATCCAAAGTGACTGACAAATGTGCTTTGTGTTTGTTAAAGTTTGTATTCCAAATACTTTGAGCTCAAACAATGCCAGAGCAAGGCCAAACAATACACAAATAATAACACAGCAATAACAAACAATACCTATGTGTTCACACCTAGAAAGAAGATAAATAATTAAGCAATAAGTGCAAATACAATGCGCTACAACAAAAACGTAATGCTTATTTAAATAGAGTGTATCAGCCAGTGGAAGAGTTTATTCCACCATCTGTGTGTCAGGAGAGAGAAGAGTCTGGACGCTTGTCTTCCATGCAACTTGAAGGACGCTGGGTCAAGTCGGGCTGTTTTATTTTATTTTCTTGCTGGTACAAGCTGTTCTTTAACCTGTTGATTTTTAAATGGTGCTGTCATACCATTTACCAGTGTGAAAGGTGATAGGAAGTTGATAGGACTCCTCATCCTTGACAAAGCCCAGGACTGTGATATCTTTAGCAAACTTTAAAATGATAGTGAAGCTTCGCCTGGTGACACCACTGTGTAAACTGGAAGTACAGGATGGGTTTGAGCACACATCCCTGAGGTACTCCTGTGCTCAGAGTCACAGTACAGGAAGTGCAGTCACTGATTTTCACCCTCTATAGTCTGCTCTTAAAGTTGCACAGAAGAATGTTTATTCCTGCCTCTTTGAGCGTTATGGTGATCTTGACTGGAGTAATAATATTAAATGCTGATGTGTAATCGATTAATAGCATTAACACCTAGGTGTTTTTTTAGTCCAGGAGTGAGAGGGCAGTGCACACTGTCAGAGCAACATCTTCATATAGGGCCCTGTTTGTGCAACATGCAAACTGAATGGAGGCCAAGACAGGGATACAGACGTGTGATTTGTGCAGCCACTCAATGCACTTAATGATTGTGGAGGTCAGTTTGACATGGTGGTAGTGAGTCACATATATGATTGGAGTTTCAGACATGCTTTGCCCAAAAGACCATAATCAACAGTAGTTTAATAGTTTTTCTAGCTCATTCTTGTTTATTCAGCCGTGTTATAAGTCTTCAAAGTCACATTCAGCTTAAGGGAAGGCACTAGGACCTAGGGAGGCACTAATGGAATAAGCCTCCTCATTTTCTGAGACACTTCCTCAGTGAAGGAAAAATAAATATTCTGCTTTAGAGTTTGTTGGATTCATGTACAACACTGGTGACCCTTGACTGTTTGATCCAGACCTTCAGTTTGGTCAGAAACAAACAAACAAAAAAAGCTGTGTATAACTTTATCTGAATCATTCTGAAAGTATGATCAGGTTTTGAGACTGAACAGATAAAATGTGTGTTTTTAGGATGCCAATAGTCTGTTATATTGTATGTTCAGTGAGCCTTTCAGATTTCGGAGACACTTTGAAAATAAAGAGATAAAGTAGTTTTTCCACGGTATGGAAGTTGTGTTCGTATTTTGCCATCTAGCGGCGACACAATGCAACTACTACACCATTTAAGGTGGAACACAAAAATCCTAATGAATCGATTGCTTATCCTTTGTATCCCGGATGTGTACTCACACACGTTTTTTCACTCGTATTTTGGCATTTTATATAAACACCAAGGACAGTTTAAAATAATAAGGCTTTACAACACATCTAGTCTACAACCTACATAGGTCACTCATCGTCTGATAAATTACTTGAAAATGAAGCCTATTCCTCGACCAGCACCATAATGTTTGTCTTTTGTTTTAAAAGTGCATTATACGACATTTTGCCAGTAGATGTCACACTAAACCAACAAAATCTCAGACCATTTTCAGTCACACCTGCCCCTCGCATCCAGCAGAGGGACACACTGAACTCCACAAGAAGAGTTTACTGCCTACTCAGTCAGAGTCATGAAAACAGATTTATTTAGATTTCCAGTTACACATTAAGGAGAAGAAACACCAGTTCAGAGCCATGTTGTAGGCTACTGGCTACACTTTCCTGATCCAAGGAGAAACATATGGTCCAACCAAAGAGGTGGTCAGAGTCTGCATCAAATAGTAACAGTTATGTATGGTAAATAAAGAATGATGTGATTAGGTGATTTGCTCACTGATTACACTCCAAACAAACAACAAGAAAAGTACAAATACACATGTAAAAACTTTTAATTTAACTGCAAATATGTTACGAAAAATATATCACCCTGCCTTAAGTGAAAAGTGCATCAGTGAACATCAATTTATATAAAACTTCAGCATGTTTCAACATAAGGGAAAAGAAAATATAACACCTCTTCCAGTCTCAGACATTGTCTTTGTTTCTGTCATGTAGCTGTACATGCTGTATATATTCATCAGTATAGCTCAAGTATCAAATTAAAGCTTAAAGTCTCTGCTTTTCATTGCTTTAATAACCCCACTCAAAAAATAAGTATTTTGGTCCAAATATACTTTGCCAGGAAATTGTTATGAAAAATATCAATGTCAACATGTACATATACATCAGTCAAACAGGAAGACTCTCAGGATCACAAAGATACGCCATTATAAATGTAGGACTAAGAAATTAAGGCCGAAAGAAAAAGACATTCCAAACTTCAGGTTTGTTCCTCACCAAAAACAAAATCGCGGCCTCTTGAAGCCTGAAGAGCCCAGAGACTCACCCACAAACAAACTGGTCACTCATTGTTTGGAACCAGAATGTTTGTCATTCTCTGCTGGTGCAACGAAAGCATGAGTGAACTCTCATCACTGGGGGTGAGACGATAAAATCACCAGGGATTTTAAACCTCCTTCGGCCAGCTTGTTTTTTTCCAGTACACCTTAAAATGGTTCTGCAGTTATACTGTGTTTTTATACTGAAAAGGTACATGTCAAAACAATTCCAGGGCTTTTTTACACATTGTGGGCATGTACACATCAGTATAAAAACACAGTATGAACTGTAAATGGACAAACTTTAACAACAGTTCTTTCGTGCTCTCACTAAACTGCAGTGTGAAACCAACACTTACCAAGTCAGTGGTTTACAACATAAAAAAAAATAAAAACTACCTATTGTTCAGAGCCTTTTTTTTCATCTGCGGTGGAGGATGTAGCTATTTCTTTCTCCTGAATGTTTCATACTGTATTTGCTGCATGGACAATACTGTGTCTTGTCTCTTGTGGAGGGCAAAACACATTGGAGTAGGCCAAAGTTTCCACAGAGTGTGACTAACATGCACTTGTGGCTGTCCCAGCAATGAACGAAACAATACAATGGTTTGTGGCTTTGTTCTCTGCTCAAGACGCCTTTACCTCACCATAACACTGCATTTAATTTAGCGATTTGCTGCTGAATGTTTGAAATGTCTGATATTGCAGCTTTCTTGCCTTGAGAGATGCTTTCTCTATTGAAATGAGTGCTTCCATTTGATCCTGCCCTAACTACTTTCAATAGAGTCCTCTTCTCCACATTTTCCACTTTTCTACCAGTGCTGGTGTTCTTCTACCATTCTTTACAGTTTGCAGCTTTTCATTGTATCTCCTGCTGCCCCCATTTTGAATTCATACAGGTCTTAATCACTGACAAAACTTACTGTTTGTGCTTGTATATAGTGACAAAGGCAAAGTGTGAGTTTTTTTTCTCTTGACATTAGTCCCACCCACTGAAAATCTAATTGTGATTGGTTGATTACAGTGTCACTTTAAAATTATGTTTTGGGCTCAAACTAATGAATGTAGAAACATAAATGATAAACTTCCATTCCTTTTCGTTCTACTGAAATGAAGGTAAAATAGTTCATTATATTTTCAAATTGGATACCAGATTAGAGACAGAGACACACACTCTTCCTTATTTAAATAGCCCCACCCCTTCTGCAAATAGAGCCTGAGGTGGAGCAGTTGGTAAACTAGTCTAGAATCACAGCTCTGCTCCGGATGGATCCCTCCTCAGTATCTTGCATTCAATAGGTACATACACTCATTAGTCCTTCATTTTTTAGTGAGACAGAAGGTTTTTATTAAAACACATATATACAGGTTGTGAAAAGTTAACACAGTGAAAATGGGTTTCATAACAACATTGACATGCAGTTACCATTTCTGCTGTATGATGTGCAGCAGTAAACACATTAGGGTCTGTGATATTAACTGTACAGAGCGGCTGCAGTTTCTCCAGAAAGGACAGAGTACCATACGTTTCTGTTCCAGCAGCTTTGGATAAATTCAAATCTACTGCTTCATAAAGAAAGACTGGAGAGATAAGAAGAAATAACATTAAGCTTAATTTGAAACTCATGACAGTGGATTTTTGTATTAAAATGTCTGAATTGACAGTTATTGAAGAGCAAAATTTGATTGATGAAATATTGGTAAAAGTATGAAATACGCATACAGCTACACATACATAACATTTCTCATTACGATTTGAAGTGGACATTTTTTTATCACATTATGTTACACATTATAACACAAGGTATACAAATCTTTTTCCATTATTTTTGATAGCACCAGTACAAGGCTGTGGTACGAGTTTGTGGTAAGTGGAATGTTTTGCTAAAAAGAACATTCTAGTCACAGTGAAAAGTAATATGAATCTAATTCTGATTAACTTACAATGACACAATTATTACAGTGACATTATTAGTGGTGTTAATTAGGCATGAAGTGTTGTGGTGCAGTACAAGACTATTGTCACGTCCTGGCCCAGTCCTGTTTGTTTTCCCTGCCATGTGCTCTCTCAGCACATGGCTCTGTCTGTTATTGTCCATGTCTCCACCCTTGTCCCGCCTTTGTTTCGCCTCCTTGTCCGTACTCCTCGTTATCTGTTTCAGGTGTGTCTCATCTGTAAGATGTATTTAAGTTCCCTTGTCTCATTTCCTTGTATCGGTCATTTGTTTCGTTCCTATTCCTAGTCATGTTCGCGTTCTAATTCCTAGTTGTTCCTTGTTTTCGTTTCCTCTTTTCATGTTGTTGTTTCGAGTCCGTTCATTTATCAGTTGTAGTGTTTGCCCTCAAGTCTGTTTGTGTTTGTTTTGTTATTTTGGTTTAAATAAATGTCTGTATTGTAGCGTGTGCGGCCGCCTCCGTCAGTCCGCCCTTTGCCTGACAACTATACTGTATTGTGTAGTACATGAGTTACAAGTCTTATTCACAAAGGGCCAGTGTAACTGCAGGTTTTAATTCAAATTAAGCAGGAACACACCTAATGCTACTTGTCGGATCAACTATTCTCCTCTAAACAGTGTACTCCTGTTTGGTTGGAATGAAAACCTGTAGTCACACCGGCTCTTTGTGAATAAGATTGGTGACCCCTTGTGTAGTACAAAATGTGCTTCATTTTAATTTTATTTTTCTTCAGTAAACACAGATTTTACCAGTTTTTTCAAAAAATAAAAACAAAAACAACAACAAAAAAGCCACATCTCACAACAGTCATTAAATAACACTTGTAAATCACAAAGAATCTTAATTAGAGTACATAGCATATCTGTCACAGTTGGAAGGAGACAAGGTTGATGTACATGCAAGGAATCAATTTTATTACAAAACAAAAGCAAACAGCAAACAGAAGACAAATACGAACTGGAAAACATTGAAAGAGAAAATGAACATGAACCGGTGTAGACAAATGTAAAAAGCCAAGACACTGAAACTCTGAGCTACACACATCTACACCCACAAGATCAGACAAGGGAGCACTCAAACAAGGGACTATATATATGCAACGAGAACACCTGGAAGAGATAAGGAGAGGGCAGGGCAACAAAGGATGCACAGGTAGAAACACTAACAAGACGGCAGAGCTAAGGCAGAGACAAAGGAACAAAACAAACAGAGCCATGTGCTAAAAGAGCACGTGGCAGAGAAACAGACATAAAAAAGAATAGGAAAGCATGAAACAGGTGTGACAATTGCGTGCCTTAATGGTTGAATCTACGTCTAGAACATCCAGTGATGGTGCAAGGCTTCATGCTCTCTCTCAGAGATGATTGTCTGTGTTTTGACACAGCTCTCTGTGTGTCAATTCTGGATCAACAGATTGTTAAATATGGTTGTCTTGACTCATACGACTTCCAAAAACATAACACTGACAATAGTGTGTCTGCCTTTTGTGTGATAAGTTTGTAAACTGGTATCTCCAAAATGTATTTTTTGTAAATCCAGAAATGACATTGCTTAGTGAAAAACAAAGGCTCATTTCTGGGTCTGTGACACACTGAGGGGAGGAGAGAGCAAGGTGGTGTCTCAGATTCACCAGTCACTGTCTCAGTCTCCCAGCGTCCTGGTCACCTGCAGGAAAACAATGTAAAAGTGTACATTAATGTAAACGGTTTTGATCAATAATGTGATCTTCTGGAATAGCAAGAGACACAAACACATTGGGATAACAACTGTACATATACAGCCTATACGGAGTAATGGGGGCAAGTCAGGAACACACCCTGGACTGGCAAGATGCAACTGTCTGGCTAAGCAATAAATACACATATATAACACTACTGTACTATACTATAACAACTGCATTTAATAAACAGAATGAGTGCAATGCAGGTCTGACAGAAGGGGGTGGGTCCTGCATGTCACAATGGCCAAGACTGTCAATCACTTTCCTAAATGTAAACCTGTATTATTTTCCAATAGGAAAGAAAGTTTATCCACCTATACTCTGCCTAGATACCAAACAAAAGGCCTGAATAGGTTTATTTTGCTGCTTTAAAAGTAATTATTCATTGCCCTGCCAAACTTTAACAATTACAAACTCAACTGATAAAACAATGACTGATTAAAAAATATATTATATGGAATGAAATTTAACTATAAATTACAAACTTTTTTATTTATGTATTTACATTCTGAAGGCATAGAAACTCATAAGAGAATAGCTTTCTTCTGCTAGATTAACATTTGACTCAAGCTGGACATATGAAATGCTAAAATTATATACATTCAAAAAATGCAAATGGACTTTCTCATTAATCCAGAGGAGGAAACCTGAGGCACAGATGATAAGCTAATTATATTTGGAAAATAACAATTAATCACAGTTAAACCCTGCAGTACTTAAGGCAAATGTAAATGGACAATTCATACTTGGTTCTATGAATTAATTCTGCAGACGTCTGCTTAAAATATGTTCATTTTTTGGTTTCAGTGTAATCCTCTTTAGCAGGATGTAGGAAAATGTTTTGGTAGAAATAACTGTGCAGTCAAAGGTCACTCAGGTGAGACTTTGCCTTTGTCAGTGAATGTTTCAATATGTAAAAATACTGATGTAAATATAGTGGCATATTATTAAACACAGGAAAGAAAGAGACCAAACAGAGTCAGAGAGGAAGTGATTGGCCAGTACAAACCATCTACTGATTTACATTTCACATGTTGAAACGTAGGATGGAGTCAGATGTGAAGAAGACTGTGATTAGGTCTGTCAGGAGATTTGTTATGAATACCAGTTCTAAACTAATGTTCTTTTAAACTAAATTTTAAGGAAAGCTTCACTGTTTCTGAAATTTTAGATTTTACCATCACTAAAGACCTCTGAATCTCTGAAGAGACGTTAAATCATTTATGAAGAAAACCCATCCTTGATCTGATCAGAAAATAAATGGGTAGATATGGAGTTTCCCAGCAGTTGACTCTTTTGATGAAGGTCCACACCTCACAAGTAAATTCATCATCAGACCATTAAATCAGTGCATGTTAACATTTCATATTTAACAGTAAACAAACACTCCTGTCACATAGTGTCATATCATACATCATATCATATCTGTAGGGGAACATTTGATTTTCCCTCACTGACTGTGGAACAGAAGCCTGATTTGAGCCAGGCATCATATGTTTATGTCAGGACAGGACAGAGAGCTGATACTTGTGGATCACAGTAAACAGTGTATTGACATTATCCAAAAGAGTAATCAAAAGGCAAGCAAGGTTCAAAAACAGGGAGCAAACAGTACCTCAGAAAATAAGCGAAAAGCGTAGTCAAAAATCAGGCAGAGTTCAAAAACATACAGACAGTACCAAATGGGACGAGGCAGGAGACGTAAACCGGAATAACAAGCAAGAAGTAGGTAACAAGAAATCGTCAGACTGATAACAAGAGAATGCGTTGTAAACTGGGATAAACCACGGCAATACTCGGCAGAGAACAATACAGTGATAGGAGTATATATAGGGAAACAAACAGGTGTGCGTGATTAGAATTCAGGTGAGGGAGACCGGTGGATAGTCATGTTACTGTTGTACTGTTGTTCTGGGAATTGGAGTCCTGGGATGTAGGCGTGACAGTTTAAAACCAAACTGAAACATAAAAATAAGATGTATTTGTATTTTTCTCACTATGAAACATTCAAGCATTTAATTTTTTGTGCATTGTAAATAGTTAAAGGAACACTAGGTAAAATTTGGTGTTTGCTTCTGGGCTGCCCTCGCCTCCTCAAAATCCTGTTTGTTTGTGTAGTGTGAGTGTGCTCTGATTGAGGAGGTTGGCCCAGGCACAGTTCAGTTCAACTCGAGCACTGATTAAACTGGGCCCAGTGTTAGTACACCCTAAAATTTACATAGTGCTGTTTCTGCAGTGCTGAGCCTGGTGTATCTATGACAGATGCTCTATTATTGAATTGTGGAGAATCATTTAGATTTTGAAGCTGTCATTCACTCTCACTTTAAAAGGCTAAAATATTAATGGTCATCATTATGAAAGGGTAATTTTGTCTACAACACTTTGCTTCTCATTCTCATTGCTCACATTTAGGACACAAGAGACAATGTTCTCAGGGACTGTGCAAGATGGAAACAACTATGAAAGCTTACAAGCTCGCATACTTTCTGTGGATTTATTTTAACAATTGACCAATCACAGGCTTTGTCCATAGAGTTCACCCTATGGACTTAGCACAGGCATCACCAGCTGGCAGGGAGCAATGACAAAAAAATGTCAAAAGATGTGCATCATGAAGAGTGAAGTTTCTACATGAGTTCTGTGGTGATTTATTTTCTCCACAATCTGGACAGACTCTTTACAGAAGCAAGGTGAAAGTTGTATCTGGAAAAATGATGAGGAGACCTTTAGGAAGAGTGTCCACTCAGGACATGTGTCTGTTAAAGCTGCATGTTACATGTTGTTTGACTCATAACATTTTGTATTAAACTGAAGCTGTTTTCCTGTATTGCACACATTCATCTTCTTGTTATGGTCTCATTCTCCTACATTCTCTTCAGAGCCTCCAGTAGAGAGGTTACACAGCTCGTCAGCTGACCAATAAATAGGCCATAGTGTTAGCATGTGGTGGTTTTGAAGCACAGCAAGGATGAGAGGTGTAGGAGTAATGGTGGGGCAGAAGTGGTGGGACCAGGGTATGAAGGGGTACACTGAGGGACAGTTTGAGAAGGACGAGGATAACAGTGATATAAACAGTAAAGAGTGGTGGGGAGAATAACATGTGAGATCTGTGACCATCTCAGGCTGGTAATGTTAAGATGTTATTGTATTCTTCAAGCATTAAATAGAGAAACAAATGCCAACTAAACAAAGTCAAATCCACATTTTTTTTCTAGATTTTTATGTTGTTACCACTCTGCATTGGCTTTTTTAACCAGACGTTTCTGTGTGAGTGAAAATGTTTTAGACTTGGTGTCGACGCGGTTGTGATCTTTTTCAGTTCCGCTTTGTGGGTTTGAAAAGTGGAGGAGGGGACAAGGCGCTAAAAGGCCTCTTGCTCTGTTCATGACATCATACTTTTAGATTAGAGCAGAAATACAGATGTGTGTATATTCACACATATCAAAACCTCTACAGCTTATTAATGAGAATAAAGCATCATCAGCAAAACCAGAGTAGCACTTAGTGCTGTCAAAACCATCAGTAAATTGATCCAGAAAACTGGTAGAAGTCAGTATTATCTTTGCAGATGCAGACAATATAAAGTTTATCATCCAATAGGTTTAGGATTTTAGGAACAAGACTTTATGATTAACAGAGCAAAGGAATAAACTGAAATGGATCTTTATTGCAAAACTGTTTACTTCCATTCCTGAGATTATATATAAATAAATAAACATATATTTTCTAATGTAATGATGTTTGTATTTGTTTTACAAGCTTGGAATATTAAACAAACTATTTTAATGATGGATGTAAATGTTAATTTGATTCTCTACCCTGAGAATGAAAACCTGGGTCTGTTTTGACCAGAAAAGTAGTAAGATAAATTGCAGCTGCTTTGAAAACCATAGTCTATGCTAAATGCTCAAGAAAGTGCAACCTATTTTACCTGAAGAACTCCCAAGAAAGTGTCTCGCTGTAGCCAGTAGCTCAACACAGTGTATGAACAACAAATATATGATGTTGTTTCTGATATTTATTATAGAATAATATTATCAGATATCGTGATATAATCAGATAAAATAATGTTCATATACAAACCACACACACATTAATAATTTATTTGTTACACTGTTCTTTTGGCTTCAGGAAGTAACTCACACATTCACTGGCCAACAGGAAACCAGCTCTTAAGAGCTCAGCTGAACTGATCTCACTCATTTTAAAAATAATCAAACTTCAAAGAGTGTTATTCTTGTGTGTTTTAAAGAGCTGCAAAAGCAATAAAATGAGCTTGGAGCTCTGAAACAGACCCACTGTGGATTAGTGGTGGAATTTCTTTTCTTAATGTGAGGAACTAAGAGTAAATGGGCATCCTGTGAACGAAGTGTACGTGATGGGCAATAAGGTATGAGGAGTTCTGTAAGATACTGCGGGCCTAAACCATTTAGAGATTTATAAGCTAAGAGGAGTATTTTTTAGTCAATGCGAAATTTTACGGGTAGCCAGTGTAGGGACGAGAGAACTGGGGTCATATGGTCGAATTTTTTGAACTAACTGAAGCTTGTGTAATGATTTGCATGAGCTCCTTGCCAGGAGGGCATTGCAGTAGTCTAGACATGAAGTTCTAAAACAATTCACTAGTTTCTCTGCATCGTTTAAGGATAAGATATGCCAAATTTTGGCAATATTGCGTAGGTAGAAGAAGGCGGTTTTGACTGTATTGGATATGTGGGTATCAAATGTGAGAGTCGAATCAAAGGCTACCTCTAAGTTTTTAATGATGGTATTGTGTCTTATTGTTGAATTATCAATATTATTAGCAGCATTTCTGAGTGAATGTTTCTGAGGATCTGTACCTAGTAACAAGACCTCAGTTTTATCAGAATTTAACATGAGGAAAATTTTGCATCATCCAGTTTTTAATTTCAGTTAGACATTCTGTTATTTATGTAGACAAGCAACATCATTAGGTTTGGCTGATATATACAGTTGTGTGTCATCAGCATAAGAGTGGAATTGAATACCATGCTTACGGATTAGTCTACTCAGTGGCAGCATGTAGAGTCTGAACAATACAGGGCCAAGCACTGATCCTTGTGGAACACCATATTTAACTAAAGTATGATTAGAGAATTTATTAGTCAGATAAACAAATTCAAAACGCTCAGATAAATAGGATCTGAACCAAGAGAGGGCAGATCCTTTTATTCCTACCAGATTTTCTAGCCTATCAAGAAGAATCACATGATCTATGGTATCAAACGCTGCACTAAGGTCAGGCAGCACCAGAATAGAGATATAGCCCTCATCATGTGAAAGGAGTAAGTCATTAGTTACTCTTTAGAGCTTAGTTACTTTAGAGCATTAGTTACTTTTTAGAGCTGTTTCTGTGCTGTGATTTGGTCTAAATCCAGACCTAAAATGTCATGAATGTCATTGTTTTGTAGGTAAAAGCACAACTGCTGTGACACGACTTTTTCTAGGATCTTAGCAATAAAAGGGAGGTTTGATATTGGCCTGAAGTTTGTGAGCATATGAGGGTCATGATTGGGTTTTTTGATAATTGGTTTGATTACCGCTAATTTCAGAGGTTTTGGTACATATCCGATGTGGAGGGATGATTTTATTATTGTAAGCAAAGGTCTAATGACTTTAGGTAAGATTTGTTTAAATAATTGTGTTGGTACAGGATCCAGTATACATGAAGATGATTTAGATGAGCTAATTAAACTAAGCAAGTCATTTTCATTTACAGAATTTAAGTAGTCTAAGTGCACCTCAGAGCTGGCGGGGGGTTCATCAACAAGAGCCGATGTGACTTTGGACTGATTTTGGATTTTGAGGCGAATGCAATATAGTGGAGTATGGGCCAGATCAAGAAATGAAAAGTTTAAGACTCTCCACTCTGATAAGGATTTTTGGAACAGAACCCCACATTCCACAGAATGTGTGTGTGTTGAAAGACTCTGCACATCCCTACACACACACAAACTCACGCATACACATATGTCTAAACCCAAAGACTAAGCAGAACACACTCCAGTGACCCCCAGGATGAATGAGTCACCACCGTCAACCCAGATGACTACTCCCCATCTTCTTCAGGAATGTAAAGAAAAGGAGAACCCAGTTTATGACTCTTTTTAAGCCGAGGAGATCAAACAAAGTTTTGGAGACCAGGATTAAAAAAAAACAGTTTTATAGCTATTGGCGCCTAGATAGCGCCTAGATAGCGCAACATTATCTTCTGCAAATCAACAGATGGCCCCCAGAACTGACCTTGTAGTGAACTCTCGCAACCCTGGTTCAAACCTGACAAACAGCATGGACCAACAGTGCCCCCAAGTGGACATTTGCGAAATCATGTTTCGCCTTGCCGCCCTCTAAATACATAACGGACGCAAATTAGTTTATAATATCTAGAAAAGTTGGTAATGTACTCAAGATATATATTCATACATATATATTTGATAAAAATAACCCAGTACACTTATTATGCTCTACCCAAGTATGTATATGTATTTTATTTTATCCAGTATTCTATAGTATCTATCCAGTATTTTTGTAAGAGCCAAAAATGTGAATTCTCTCTCTCTCTCTCTGAAACGTGAAGCAAGTCACGTGAGCCTCAGACCCAGGATCCAATCAAAGAAAGGAGACCTCCCAAATGGGCGTGACCGCGCCACATCTGAAAAGGAGTTGCCCAGCTCTAAGCACTTCTCTTGCTTCACTCTTCTCTTTTGCAACTCTCTTCACTCGCTACACTTCCTTGCAACACTCTCTTCTTTTCACTTTTTGTCTTCTCCCTACGCCGACAAAAAGAACTCTAAGAAAAGGACCTCACGCAACTCCCAAGGGATGCCTTGTGCCAGTTAGCAGTGCAATACAGAAACTACAGAGTAACGTCGAGTAATTGTCAGTAATCTTTTCTTTGTTTATTTGTGTTCGTGTTTGTAGCCCAATCCAAGTTTTAATTTTACGACTGATCAAAGCAGGTGAAACTTATTTGTGGCCAGAATAAAAATACCACTAAGACAGAGGAAAATCGTAAAATAAGTATAATCTAAATAATTCGAGATTAGTTCTGGAGATTGGCTGAAAAACAGCAGACTTTCATCTTGAAGCCCCTTCTATCGGGAAGGATAAAATCCAGCCAAGCCAGCAGCTCTCTGTGAAGGGAATCCCCGGCTGATGTCACACCATCCAAAGGACGTCGAAAACTGGCTGACTCATCCGGGAGGGAATCTCTCCACTGATCAGCCTAACTTCAGCCGTGACAGATCAAGCCCCAGAGAAACAACAGAGCGAAGATCTGCGGGACATCAGCGGCTGTGATCGTAAAACCCGAAATCGGGAGAAAATTAAGCCAAATTCCTCATTTTCAGAGCTGAAATTGAATTAAATCTCTTGATAAAATCATATCTTGATCAGATTAGATCATAACCAGCCTCACTCCCAAGCCATATCGCCTAGCCTATCTCTAAATTCAAACCGGTTTCACCTGCATTGATTCCGTGAGATTTTGATGATTGTGCTATGTTTATCAAATATCATCTTTCCTCTTAATAAATATTTCCATTATTTGAAATATGTGTGTGGAGTTTGTTCATTAAGAGTCTGAAAATCCTGAAGAACTCACGTAGCAGTGACAGTATTCCCTCTCTAATTAATTGTTAATGTTTTTGTCATCTAAGTCAATAATAATAATAATAATAATTGTTATTATTAGTTAAATCCCTATTTGTTCGAATACGGTCACTCCGCTACAGCAATCGATTTTATCATTAAAAAACCTCATAAAATCATTACTACAGTAATCAGAGGGGACAACGGAATTGATTTCCTTTTTGTTGCCAGTAAGATTTGATACAGTACTATAAAGGAATCTAGGGTTGTCTTTGTTGTTTTCTATAAGAGAAGAGATCTTTCTCTCTTGCTCTCGTGGGAGGCAGTCACATTTTCTCCCTCTCTGCTCCTTATCTTTCCTGCTTAGCTTCTTTGGTCTTGATCAACTGGTCTCTCAACGCTATTGGCACCATCTTCTCAAGGAGAAGCTTGGGCACGGGGGAGCCCACCTGCCCTGATGGAACAACGCCGGCTGGATATGCCATGGATGGATGGGAGAGGTAGCATGTGGTATATCTGGTGCCTTTTTCAATTGAGGACATTGAAGATGTATACCTATTTGGATTTATGATTGTGGGCTTTCTGCTGATTGGATTAGGCGGTGCCCTGGTTTATCGGAAAATTAAATGAGTTGAGTCAGTTGTAAACAGTCCAAGGAAACTGACCAACATGATTGATGGGATGGGCAGAGCCGTTGGCACACAGACTGGGACTGTGAGTAGAAGTTTGGATTCCATCAAGGAGCAACTAATGTATTTGAACTCCAAGATTGAATGTTTGACCAGTGCAAAAATGGAATTTTGAATCAGAGGAACTTTTAGCTCAAAATTCAGCTAAGGTCTCTGATTCTAACAAAATTAATTTTATCTGTTTTGGCTGCCCCAGTTATCAGCAGCCTTGGAGCAACTGCTCCGGAGGAATGGTTGCTATGGAGATCTGCTGCACCCTCCCCCCCCCCCCCCCCCGTCTGATCTGCGGGCTCAAGGACACTTGACTGCTACTACATTCTTGGACATTTTCACGAACTGAACATGCCCCCCCCTTTCCCGCCTTGAACATGCCTCCTACCTTTTCTCTCCAAATTGTTTGGTCTTGACCGGTGCAACACTATCTAGGTTTGTACACAGTAAAGTTTTTAGGTTGTTTGTAATGAGCTCAAGGTCATTAAGGTGAGTTGGAAAAGAAATGGTGGTAAGGTCTGGAAGGTTATTGATAAAATCACTAACAGTTGAGGTTGTTACTGTCACGATTGCGTGAGAGCAAGGAATTTTATTTAACACAGACAGAATCAAAATAAACACGGGTAATAAAGACAAAACCAACTAAACAGAGCTAAACAAGGACGGACAGGGAAGAGCCATGAACCGGGGTAGACATGTGTGAACAGAAAGGCCGTGAAACACATATCTACACACACAACACCAGACAAAGGAGCACTCAAACGACAGGGGTATATCAGGACAAGACAAACGAGGAACACCTGGAGACAATAACAAAACCGAGGCAGGATTAAGGTGGGGCTAGGGCGGAACAAGGGCAGAGACAGGAACAACAACAAACAGGGCCATGTGCTACATGAGCACATGGTGGGGAAAACAGACAGGACTGGGCCAGGATGTGACTGTTATAGTGTGTTTTCTAATATAGCATGGCTGTGGACAGATAACAAAGTTTAATGATTATAATGATTAGATGGTGATCAGAGATGGTCTCATGTAGCGAGAGATTGGATAGATTATTTATCTCAATGCCCCCTGTTAACACTAGGTCCAGTGTGTGTTTGCATTGATGAGTGGGCCCAGTAACATTCTGAGTGAATCCTAGCGCATCCAAAATTGATTCAAATGCAATTTTAAGTGGATCATGATCCTTCTCAAAGTGAATATTGAAATCACCAACAATTAAATTCACAAAGAAATTCTGTATAAGGGCCAGGAGGACAATAGATTGTGATGAGCATAAAAGAGTGCCTCCTTTTTGATGCAGTAACGTCAAGAGTAAGCACTTCAAAGGATTTAGTGTCATAACCAGATTTTTGTGTTGTTTCTATGGTAGGGTCATAAATTGTGGCTACACCACCACCACGACCAGATGCTCGTGGGCAAATGTAATAGCTGAAGCCGGGGGAGTGGACTCATTTAGGGCAATGTATTCATTGGGTTTAGTCCATGTTTCGCAGAGACATAATTCATAGATTTTGTTATAAGTAATAATATCACAGACAGTAAGTGCTTTAGATGCTAGAGATTGTATATTTAGAAGCCCTAATTTAATTCTGGAAGTGCTGAAATATTGTGTTTGCTGCAGTGCCTTGGTGTTAATTCTAATTAGGCTGTTAAAACTGATTTTTGGGCATCTGTGAATACAAGATTTGCTGGGAACCGACACAGTTTCAATCCTGAAAAATGTATTAGTGTTAATCAGAGTGGGTGATATGGACATGCTACTCATCATACTAACAGCAGAGAGATGGTCAGGTGAAACATTAGGAACTTTAATATAACTTACCTACTCACTATCCAGTCCACCTACCTGACTGATATGACTGGGAAGGACCAGTCAGTTCCGGCGCAGAACCACCTCAATATTCTCAGAGAGAACTACAGATCATAGACGGCTCGGATGAAGCCCATCCCAACGATACAGGGCCGGACGCTCACGAAAGCACTCCCAGAGCCAGGAGTGGAGCCCGAAGAGCCTGCTAAACGTCTCACATCCTCAATGAAATATGTCATTACAAGTGTCATGCACAGATCTCATTTGAGTGTTTAGCAGCAAAACGTAATCCGATACATTCTTAGCAGTAGTAGGTGAGGTGACCAGTTTAAGATACTGAAAGTTTTAGGTGGTATTTTACAGTTACATTTACAGCATTTAGCAGATGAGCTGCATGATGGTGACACTACCTGCTGCACCACTGTGCCACCCCCTTTAAATAATGCATCCACTCAAAGTTTTAACTTACAATGTGATAGTGCGGCAAGAGAGGGCAGCAAAGCTGCAGCTTTGAGGAAAAAAACTCAGACACACTGATGTCAAACTTGCAGAAGGTGTGGTCCCAACCGTCAATCTTGTAGATTTACTTTCCAGTAGATTGTAGCTCAACTTACAATCTTCCAAACTGGCTTGAGATAATTTACTTCTTCAGAAGCCATTAGCGTCGCGTATCCTGTTTTATTAATGCTTTGGAAAATGGTTGTGGTTTGATGCCAAAGCAAGAGCAGTGAGGTAAATGCCTCAGTCTGATCTCATGCTTGTTTCATGCCCCTCAGGAGTTAAGTTGCTGATTGGTTTGCACAGAATTCTGTGAACTCAATATGGCAAATGGTCACACTTTAATTTTCAGAAGTGTCAGCAACAAGAAGTATATCACATCTCATGCAAAAATAGCAACAGCTTTTAATGTACTTTCTCTTTCAAAATTACAGAGCCAAGACCATGATTAGATGTATGCATATTCAGGCTCAGGAGGACCTTGCCGTCACTCCTGCACATGGAGATATTCATAAAATTGTGGATATAGCTCTTAGCTGCCAGCCTCTTCACTGCATTTTCTGCCTTGTACCCGCTGAAGCTGGGATTTGGCCAAACTGCTACAAAGGTGCTATCACCTCCAATGTAAAATTGCTGCATTTGTCTTCCAGGAGGTAAATTAATATTGGTAGCAATTCCCATTCAAGTGCAAAACTAAAGCTGCCTGTGTGTCAACTCTTCAAGTAATCTGGTAACACATCAGTACTAGCAGCGAAGTGCACTAAGGCTCCTAAGTGCTTTTGCCATTGTTGCAGTGAAGCCAGACAATCACTGACCAAGGTATTGCAGCTTGTTCTTTGCCCATGCTGCCCTCTTCAGCCTGACATTGAGCACTGTATGCTGCTTACTGATGGCTGGCATTAACTGACTGAGGACAGGAACACTTAAAAATAAAGATGCTACAAAGGGTTTGTTGAGTGATGCCATAGAAAAAACATATAAAGAACCATGTATGTTTAAGAGATGTAGGAGTGTGAAAAACATTTTAAAGGCTTAAAATCTATCACTCGATCTGACGTTTCTTTACTCATTGGAACGTACTAGTAAAAATGATTAACGAAAGCATGTTGGCTTTACAGACTGTTTCAGGGTCCTGGGGTTGTGGGTTTGAGCTCTGTTCTGGTCTGTGGGGTGTTTGGTGGGTTTCCTCCAACAGTCCAAAAATATGTTGGTAGGTGGACTGGATATTTGGAAGTGTCCATAACTGTTAATATGAGAGTGTGTGGTGACCTGAGATGTGGTGACCATCCAGGTGTGTTCTTGCCTTGCACCAAGTGTTTCTGTGTAGGCTCTGGACCCACCGTGACCCTGAACTAGCTAATCAGTTACAGACAATGAATGAATGAATGAACTATTTAAGCAGGTGTGTGTGTTTGGATTCTTATGGTGGTCAGTTAACCAATTTAGGCACTACTATTTTAATACTGATTCTTCAACAAATTTCAGCAAAGCACCTTTCACTTTTTATGAAGGGAATAGGTTTGTAAGGGATCAAGTTGGCAGAAGAGGCCACAAGCAGGGGCCTAGGAGTCACACAAATGGACATCGTGATGTCACTGGAAACATTCTTATTTGCCTCAAAGCATTTGCATGACTAAGTTCAAATAGACTTTAAACATTTACCTTTCAAATGTAATTAAAAGTAAAATACTATTAAATAAAAAATGTGATTTCTATGGTACTATAATATGCTGATAAAACTTTTGATTAAATATGCTGTAGAGACAAATACTTTAATCAATCAGGTATTGTACAGAATGTGTGAGTGTGTGTCACACTGCGAAGGTCTGGCACCCTCCAGGGTGTTCCTGTCTTGTGCCCTGCTAGGCTCCAGACCCACCATCACCCTGAATTGGATATGTGGTTACAGACATGCAAAATAAATTAAATAATTATTTTAAACTTTACAAGGTAAACAAACTCTGCTCCTGAAACGTCTGAAGCTCCATTGTTTTGGCCATGTCTTACTTATTTTCTTGCCAGGCTGTACACAGAGGGTTGCTTAACATTGGAACAGCCTTCTATGATGTAGTGGCTGAGAAATACAGCTGGGCTCAGCCAAAACATTTGCCTTGAAATCGTGCCTCCTCAGCTCTAATCAGCACTGCAAATAAGCCCAGCCAAGTAATGACCTTGTGTCAGCAGTGTATATGGACCTATTTTTATGATCATTAATCAAAATGTGGAGAAAATATCTAAGATAAAGACTCTTCGAAGCTTTCATTCATACTAGCTGCTGCATTACCTTCTTACCTATACCAATTGAAACAAAGTTTCAAGAAAAAGTAAAAACTACACTTTTCAATAAAATATCTCCCACAGGGCACATCTGAATTTCTTTTTTTGCCACTGAGATTCATGAACACAGCTAAATGTTTTTTAGCACCTCGTCTCCTCCTCCTCCATCAATCCCACAAAACCCACTCTGAAAACTCACCAACATGTTTACGCCAAGTGTTAGAAAGTTCATATACACAGCTGGTCAAAATGAAAATACAGATCCAAGTTACAACATAAACAAAACTCAAAGACTTTCTCTGCATCACTGAGCTGTTTTGGTCCCTTTAGATCACCATGAATGCCAGACCTGAACTGGACCTTTGTGCTTTTTTAGCTGTATTTATCCAGCATTAATGGTGTTAGGAAACAGTCTGAGTCTTGGCAGCAACACTGAGGTGCCCATTTCGATGATCATGGTGAGCCACTTTCCATCTACGGAGATAAAGCATATTTTCAAATTCATTTACATTATATATGGCACCATAAAAAATAAATTCTACTAAAGGGACTACTTTGGCAGGAAAACTCCAACAGGTGGTCAAGTTGGCCTGGTGTTGAGTTTGTTCCAACTGTGTGGACCTGGTTCACCTCTGACGAGTCAAAAGTGGTCTCTGGAGTTGAGACACTAGTCTCTTCCAGCAGCTGTAAAATCTGTTCTGGGAAGAGTGGGTCTTCATCTCAATCTGTCTTCACCAAAGCTGAGGCCAGATCTCTTGCAAGGGGGTTCTGCAGAGTGCTAGGTATCTTGCCCTGCTGAAGGGCAAGACTGCTCTCTTTCTCCTGGTTGGAGTTTCCCCTCACCAGACTAGTCCCTTTCCAGATTTGGGCCTGGATCTGAAGTAGCACAAACACAACAGTGTCTTTAACAGTCTCAATTCTTAAGTCTCAGTCTTAAGTATGAAATTTCATCAGTAATATTAATCTACTTCAAACATTGATATATTCCTTGAAACAGGGGAAATCAGATTTCTGATGGAAAACTTAAAGGTGTAAGTTGTTGGAAAGCGTAACTGTTAAGTTGCATTTGTGAGAGAGGAAAAAGGTCTACAGGTTTGCAACTCCTAAAAAGATTGTCTCTCTGAATTCAGATTTACTGATACACGTGTGACTATTTTCTACAACTAGAAATTTAACTGTCACAGGTGCTGAGGGGTTTTGCACCAAATATACCTCCATAAAAGAACACGGGGCATATTTGCTGCATTCAGAAAAGCTGCAGTACCATGCATTTGTGCTAAATACACTAAACTAGGGGTGTCAAACTGTGTAGGTAGCAGGACACATTACATTCAGCTCATTGTCAGGTATGGGCCTGGCAACAACAGCTATTATAAATAACATATGAGGAACTCCTCTTAAATTTAATTCACAATTTGAACATACAAAATGGATGAATATGTGTAAATCATTATAACAAATATGGTTTTATCATATTTACCTTCATAAACATGAGGGCAACCTTGGCCTAATGGTTAGAGGACCGAGCTTGGTACCAACAACCATGGCTGAAGTGCCCCTGAGCAAGACACTGAAACCCCAAATGCTCCCCATGTGCCAGGGATGGCTGCCTACTGCTCTGGATGTTTGTTCTCAGACCCTAGTGCACTAGTGCATGTGTTCACTGCCACAGATGGGTTAAATGCGGAAGATGCATTTTGTTGTACGTTGTATAATGACAAATAATTGCACATTTCATTTCAAACATAACAGATTTTAAATCACATGACACTGTGTAATTAATTGTGCTTGTCAAAATCATGATTTGTAAGACGATTTCTGACAATAAACAAATTACCAGTACAAATAAATTGAATTTCTCTCAGACATAACATCAGCTATTAAAAAATGGTTAAAACTGTCATTCACTGCAGTTTATCAAGGATGGACTTTGACTCCATTGGCTGCAGCACTAAAGGATGGACCGCTAACTCTGGCTGCTGATTGGCTAAATAAGAGACGACCAATGAAATGCGCATTCTCTCGTGCTGTAGAGTATTAGCCCCTACCTCTGGCTGAGAGCTGCTTCAGCATCTTTACAGTTCAGAGGTATGGAATAAAACACCTCTCGTGCAGGTTTCAAACAGAGCACGGCTTTTAGCCAATAGCAATAAATTTAATACCCACATTATGATCACACATGTCAAAATGTTTTAGTGTATGGACAAATTTCATTCTACAATTACACACGTTGGTAGTAGCAATGACCATGTCACCCTGGGAAGGAGGAAACTACAGACAAGGGCAGTTTGAGTGTTTATTCACACACACAATCATTTCAACCAAAAATATATGACATCCACCTCCCAGAGGCTGGACACCACCCTCAGTGAGGTTTAATCTGGCCTCCAGGGCTTTTACCACAGATACCACAATCTCTTGTTCTGCATACCCTCTTAGCCCACATTTACCCTGTTTTTCAGTGGTCAGGACCAAGACTGAATAGAAATGAACTGGGTTGTGTGTCATTCTTAGTACAGCAGTGACAGTAAGGTGATAGTGGTGTGTTAATGTTTGTTGAGTGGGTACAAGAGGATTAAAAGCAGCGGTGCTACTGGAGTTACAGTCTTTAATTGAAAAACATAAAAAAAATTAACAAAGGACAGGAGAAAATCTCTGAAGCTTTTAAAATAATGTGACAGCAGTTAGTGGTGGGCTCAATTGATGAAGTGACTCACTGTTATTTTTTTAATTACACTACTATTTCATTGCCTTTGCACGCATATGAACTTGAGTGGCATCCCATTCGTAATCCATAGGGTTTGATATATCGGCCCACCCTTTGAAGCTGTTGGGTGAGTCAGCGCAGAAGGGCTGCACATCAACTCACTCTTGCCATATCTATGACATGTTCTTATTATATTTACTTCTCAAAGTCTTTTTGTTTCCCCTGTCATATGTGTAGTTCATGAGGTCTGTTTTCTTCATCAAATTGATAATTTTTCATTCACTTGAGGTTACTATTGATTCCATCAAAAGGTTGTAAACACGCATTGCCTTTGGGATCCCGCATAATCTCTGGAACTCCAAATTACATGTACATATCATTTCATGATGTGTACCACAACTGGACTATAGTTTGTATCTTTAGTAATCAATAATGTATCTCTACCATACATTTTGTTTCTGAGTGTGCAGACAATGACTTGAGGATCAAAACCAGAACACCCGGGCCCTGGTGCTCTGTGGCAAAAACTCTAAGGGAGCTTTTGAATTTTGGTTTAATGGTCAGGTTTTAAAGGAAACTGGGCCAAATTTGTTTCTGTGCAATAACTGATATCATTGGATGTCTCTTTTCTGGCTGTGATCACACAGTTTACATGGCGATATTTTGTGATTATTAATTCAACCTGCTCAGTGATAAGGCATCATCCAGGCTGTGGTTAGAGTAAATAACACTTTTCATTGTCTAGGCCTCCACATCATGAGTTAAGCTGCTAATCTCTTTGCACCATATTCTTGTTAGTGAAAATGTTAAACCTTCACACATTAAACTTTAACAGTGTCAGCAACAAGACACTTACAAAAATCAGCAGATTTTTTACAAAGTGGGCAAAGACCCTTTAATGTGCAATTTGAGTTTCTTTCACTGGTCAGTTCCTGCTCCTTTATTCAGTGGCTCTTTATTCAGTGCCCCCCCCACACACACACACACACACAAAATAAATAAATAAATAATAAAAAAATAGCCCCCCATTTCCCAACCTACTTGTTTGACATACTTTCATGGCTAATCTCCCTCAAGCATTAACTACGCAGAAGGCTGTTAAATATGTCAAATTTTTTAATTTTAACTAGTGCAATGCAAATAATATATATATATATTATATGTGTATCTAGAGCAGAAAATATGTGTTTACGTGGAAAATGGAGGAGAGGCGCACTTGCACAAACATATCTCTTGATCACAATGAATCATTTCAAAATGCCTCTTCATTCTGCCTGAACTCTCATTTGCCAGAATATCAAAGGAAATACACACTAGGGTTGGTTCATTTCATGGAGACACTCGTGTAGAAACAAACCCACTTGTAAATGGGTCCAATTTTTAACTGTCTTTTTCTAGGGCTACGTCATATCTTTAACGAACTCAGGCATTCTGCTCATGTTTTGTCTTTCAATATAGTGGACAACACCTGAGTTTGCATAGAGTATGCTGTCCAATCCTTTATTTTTGAGGGACAGACAGTATAAGATACACTCAATTGTGTGGCTCTAGCCTGTGAATAGTTTTAGTGCCATAGATTTAAATGTTAAAACTATTATATTCCATCTCTCTCTCTCTCTCTCTCTCTCTCTCTCTCTCTCTCTCTCTCTCAGGAAATGACAGTTGAACATAGCATGACTGAGTCAGTCAGTCGTTACTGGGACAGTATGGAGCTCAGTGTTCTTTCCGTAACTTTATGTGAGTAAACCTTTTTATATCTTTATTAGAGTGAGTGTTGATGGATGTTGAGGCATTCAGACTGAAGACTTTTATCTGAAATTTGCAGACTCATGGTTCTGGCAGATTTAGGGAATTCTTTTTACTGCATGTTATAAGTGCACTATGGCTATTTTTAATGACAAATTGGCTAAATCAATAGAGTCCTCCAAATCTCCCAGGAAAGCTGTATTACTCGTCTGTAGGCACTGAACACATCTTAGCCCTGAATTGGAAAAAGCAGTCACCAAAAATGAATGAATCAATTTGGATGGCCCTCACATTTCTATAGCCTTCAGTGAAGTAACAGCTAAGAAATGTAGCCCAGATACCTCCTTGCATTTACACACCTAGTAGGGCTTTGTTAATGTGCAGTGAAATCCAATGCTATGGTGCCCCTTAGTGGCCTGAAATACAGGTGCTCTTTGGTTTCTTCCTCACAGCTTCAGTACTGTGAACTCTCTCTCTCTCTCTCTCTCTGTGTGTGTGTGTGTGTGTGTGTGTGTGTGTGTATACATATGATGTTGACAGTCACTGAGTTTTCCTCAAACTGGAGGCCTGATAAAGGGAGATGCAGGGGAAAAAAAAAAAAAAATGTTGAAGCTAAATGAATAAATCAAATCTAATATAAATATAAGGCAGTACATATTTATGTTGAACTGTAAGATGACATACACATTATTAAATATAAATGTGTGCTATGACCTCTCACAAGTTGCTGAAATCCATTGCCCGGTGCAGTTAATTGTGATGTTATAGAGCAGGGCCAGGTTTGTTGTATGCACTGGTCAATGCACACAGCAAAAGTTGATAAACTGGTGATGGTCTAGAACAGTGCGGTGATAAATATGCTGTGGCTGTGCTGTTCGCTTTCAGTCTGTATTGCTTTCTTGACAGAATGTGCACACGTGGTTTGTGGGGAGAAAGTTTAGTGTGCTTCCTGATGGCGAGTGTCATTTCAAGACAAAACTAAAGAAAAAATGTTAATTGACTGCCCGTTACACTATTTAATTAACCAAATTGAAAAGCCACTGATGCACTAATTGAAATAGCATTATGCTAGCAGAGGAAACCTGATTATTGATGAACATGAAGTAAGCTGCTGAAAAAGTCAGTTAAAATGTTCATGCATTAAATGGGACACATTATACCTCTTTTTAAACAAGTTAGATTTCTAATTGCCAATGCAACTTTCTAGTCCAGACTTGGGGCACTAAGCAAAATTTTTATCTCTGAGCCAAAATGTGACCATTTTTGACAGTTACACCTGACTCTCCACTAGTAATCTCCCTTATTTTTTTGGCTTAGGAATCAACAACCAGCCATATACAGGACATAATAATGCAGTGTATATATATATATATATATATATATATATATATATATATATATATATATATAATAACTCTACTCAACTACTGTAGGTGGTATGAAATAGTAATTACCTTTTAGACAGTACTGGTGTGTTTGGGTAAGTTTAAACAAATACTAGACAGTAAACATCAGTATATATTCACTTTTCAGCTACAAAGCTCTTTATGACACTTTGGCACTGCAAGACTTTTAAGGTCATGAAGAGCAGCTGCACAGTGCACACCACCTCTAAATAGCTACTTTCCCATATGTAGACTATTATTTATTGACAATCCAACCTTGAGAAAAACAGTCACAGGTTTACCTCACTGCTGTTCCCACAGCTCAGTCTCGTGGCATCTTTATTTCCCTCTTTTCATTTCCTGAAAGATAGTGTCTCTTCATCTTCTGATTATACACAAACTCTCCCTAACTTGAGACGAGGTGTCCTTCGTTAATTTGCGGGGCCGTACTGAACGTGTGTAGTGAGAGTATATGGCAGTACGGCTCTGCCTGCACAAACACCTTCATGAATCCCAGGGGTGGTTCTATGCAAATTTCCCTAGTGTGACGTTACAGTAAGCGAGCCATCCAAAGGGCTTGTAGAAACATATGATTCCTAACACAAAAATCTTTCAACTGATACACAGAAAACGGATGGATGTTTTTTTTTCACACTTGGAGTGTTTATAGGAGCAGTAGAGACCCAAGTTGACAAATAAAGGCACGCAAAAGTGAGTTTTGCATAATATGTCCCCTTTAAACACTGCATTATTTAGGGCAGACTGTATTGATGTTTGTCCTTTCCAGATGTTATGACTGTATATTTTACAGACACCTGTATATAATGAGTAAATAGTTGTTCACATCTAAATTATATTTGTTTTCTGCCTGTAGATGGATATTCTAAAAGTTTTTGTAAAGGCAGCAGTTCCTTGTGGCTTTGCTTAATCTGTCTTTCATCAAAAAATTTGCTGCTATGAGGCAATTACACCTAGACCCCCCTGGTTAAAGCTTAGTCCCCCTAATCTTTAATCTGTAGTGATGACCCTTGGAAAAAAAGTTAGCCACATCAAAAACAAGATAAAGACAGCTCAAAGCTTTGTCTGGAGTCATAGCGACTACACCTGTAGAAGTAAATGGCTCTGAGTTTTAAAAGACAACAATACCAATACCAATCAGGTATCCAAATGGGTCTATCCCGTATAAAAGTGGTAAATCCCCCAGAATCTCTCACCAGATTCACTGTGCTGTTACATTGACTAGACTCTAAACCTCTTTGCCAGCTACTAGTCTGATTACCTGTTAGTCTAGTACAGTTTTCACCCCCACCCTCAAATTCGCTGCACTCGTTTTGCATTTCTGAATCTGTGTCAGTGTTTTTTTTCTCTGTCGAAGCGTCTGAAACAAATTGGGAAAACCCTGGTGTCGGTTATTCTAAGCTGAACATCAGCTTCTGGATGTCCTCGCTTCCCTCTAAGAAAAGTATCAGCATTCCTATGAACACCACTGAGCCAAGTTTTGTTCACTGTGTCATATGTATTTATGAGTATTTTCTTTTACACCTGAGGTATGGGCTGTGAAGTTGGCATACTGCCAAAAAACATTCTTCCCTGGATGTCTGAAGTACACCTCATCAGAGCCACTAAAGTCATGTTTAGTTGTTAAAACACACAGTGTCCCTATGATGGCCAGCAGACAGCCCAGTCCTATTGCCATCATTACTAGTCTTTTGGGGTTGACCATTATTATGACTTTTAAGTTGTTGTTTCTTCAGGCGAGGTTGGAACCTTCTTGCAGTGAGTATGATGTACCCACGTCGCTCGTCCTTCCACTTTCACGGCCGTGTGGGTCACTAGGAGCACCTGGTGTGGTCCAGTCCAGTTGGGTTGCATGTTGAACAAAAATTTTGTAGAGAGTTCTGGTGCATACCAATGTCTAGCTGGTGTATACCAATGTCTAGCTATCATATCTATTATACCCTCCTTTTGCTCATGTGAGATATCCCATGAGCAATAGCAATTAACCCTTTCATGTATGTTTTTTGGGAGACATGTTCTGTTTGATGCAGTGTGTACCCATACATTATTTTGCTTAATGCACCCTGATTTGGACCACTGAGCTTACTCTGCTCCAGTGGCAGTGGATTGAATAGCCTGGAGAGTGGGTTTCTCTTGATCTGTTACAGGAAGTTGTGTGGTGGCGACCGGAGCTGTGAAAGCTGTGTGTTTAGCTACATGAGTTTATAATTATCCCATGCCATGTCAGGTTTCATGGGGTTTCACACACGCTCGTATCTAATAAAGTTGATATACATTTATTAATAGCACAAACTCTTCAAAATGTGATATACTGATTTCTCAGTTATCACATGTTCTAAAACATGTCATCAATCAGATCTTATATTAAGTAAACTGGTTGGCTTAAATCAATAATGACTCAATTCATATAAATAACCGGTAACCATTAATCAAACTGGAGATAAAATGAATGTCATTGTCAATAATAATTTTAAATTTCAAATATTTAGAATAAGACTCAATCAAACCATCAACAAATTCGATGAAACAAAGTATCAAACTTAAATGAAACAAACGTAAGGTTCAAGTGAATCAAATTGTCACCTCAATGAATCAACTCGGTGATTCAATCTGAATCAAACCAATGACTCAACTGAATCAATTTATCAAATGAATCCTTTTTGTCACGCAGTGGCCTCTACGCGGCAAAATAGGGGATTTTTTTTATTATTATTATTAATATAGACAGGTTTACAGTCTACATAAATATATCTATATATCATACTAAATACATATATATATTTACACCAGAGCTCTGGGGGATTCCATTCAGTCTTAGGTAGTGCCTTGAAATCACATATTTCAGATCAGCCAATCTACACATAGAATAGAAGCATTTCTTATATTTTTCCATAATAAATACTTCACATAGTCTATCAATAAAATCCCCTTTATTTATTATTTTTTTATTATTAGTTTCTATAACATTATCTGATCTGCAGATTTATAGCAATTATCTATCCTAATCCTAATAATTATTGTTTTGGTATTAAATTTATCACTAAGAAATGTCAGCTTGTCCTACTGAGTGGCCCGTCCCGCTATCTACCAGAAAATCCAAAGTTTTAAAAATCCAAAGGTTATATTCACCCATATATCTCTCTGGAACACGTTTGGCTGGAAAGCTGGCCCATTGCCTGCAAATCCTCTTCCTCTGCTTTGCCCTTGACCCCTCCCCTGTCCTCTTCCTAGGCCTCCTTCACATAAAACGTTGGTGAGGGGGTCGCAACTTGCTTGTGCCATCGTCAACTTGCCGTTTTCTGTCGTCAACTTGCTTTTACCATCATCAACTTGCTTGAACCAAAGTGTCTGCCCGCTTTTTTTTTTTCTTTCTTTCTTTTTTGCCTTATCTCGTTCTCAGTTGGGCGACATGACTTGCAAAAAATCCTCAAATTCTTCTCTGAACTTCCGTCCTCCTACTGTCCTTGATCTAATTTAAATATTTCACACTGAGGTTCCCAGTAGTCGGGAATCCGAAATATTTTATCCACAATGGGACATATGGTACACTATCAGTGCCACAATCCTGGCTCATCTGACTAAAAAGAGCCGCAGTGTGAATCTTATATTATATATATATAACATATATAGTATAATTTTATATTATTTTTTTGTTAACTGGGATCCCATCTTGTTCTCTTACTTGATTTAGTGACTCTGATAAATTTAGCCCCAACAACAATGTCTCACCTCCCTTTATCTACTTTTTTTAACCTGTACCTAACACTAATACTCCTTCCCACGTTCCGGACCTATAACTCTAAAGATACGTCTATCAAATAGAGGCCTCGCTATGAGCAGGCTACTCTTTCACTACTGCACTGTCGAGCTGTACACACACTAGTTACACTGTTATGCAACTACACTTTATTCAGGATGGAGTGCTTAAAGGGAGGTGGAGGGGAATAGTTTAAACTCTAGTCTGTTGGTAAGTCACTGTCTAGGTCTTTCTATCTATGTATCCCTATCTCTCTGTCTTTGTCTAAGGATCTCTGTTAAGTATCACTGTAAAGTATCTGTTATTAAATAAATATGCTGTGTTATAGCGTTTGCGTCTGCCTCCCTCAGTCCGCCCAGTCGTGTCAAGAGACTAGGGCTGTACAATTAAATAAATAATCAATGGAAATTGCCATTCAGAACTTCTAATCGTCTTCTAAGCCGACACTTTATTCAGGATGGAGTGCTTAAAGGGAGGTTAATTTATAATTAAACTATAATTAATCTTGAATAATTAGTCTGTCACTCACCACCAATGTTTGTAGATGAGGCTTGGATTGTTAGCGGAGGGATGATCAGTCACACATACCGCCACGGTACTATTTGGGTCCAGTCTCTGCCAGAGAGCGTCCTCGGTCTGTGTTCACTGCTCCTCTCTCTGCCACAATCCATTGCTCATCCTGCCAACTATGCCAAATTATGGTGGAAAATTATGACAGATATAAAAAAGCTGAGTCTCTGAGTCTGCTTCAAATAAAATAACAATTTACTAACTGAAAGAGGACGCTGCGCGCAACAATGTTCCTCTCTGTCTGACCGTTTCTCAACTAGCGTCTCTTATACCTGGAACTCCTGATAGAAGTTACCATCTGTTTGCTATTTTACATTTCAATCACCTTTCAACGTATCCTGCTCCCATGACTCCAAGTCTTTTACCATTTGTTTTCCACTCTCTCCTGTATTTCTAACACCTTTCCAGACGTGCTCTATGCATCCCCCTCTACCAATTTGGTCTCAGTTATCTCCTCTCTGTGATCTGGAGACAAAAGGAATTGATTGAACGGAAGGTGTCGATATGCTGTTATTTGAAACACACACACACACACACACACATAAGTCTGCTGTTTTACACAAAGAATTAGGAGTAAAACAATTTCAGTTTACACAAGCATGCATGGTCATTGCTGATTAAAAATATCTCTATTGATTATGAATCATGGGCGGCACGGTGGCGCAGTCACACAGCTCCAGGGACCTGGAGGTTGTGGGTTCGATTCCCGCTCCGGGTGACTGTCTGTGAGTTGGTGTGTTCTCCCTGTGTCCACGTGGGTTTCCTCCGGGTGCTCCGGTTTCCTCCCACAGTCCAAAAAACACACGTTGGTAGGTTGATTGGTGACTGGAAAGTGTCCGTAGATGTGAGTGTGTGAGTGAATGTGTGTGTGTGTCTGTGTTGCCCTGTGAAGGACTGGCGCCCCCTCCAGGGTGTATTCCCCGTCTTGCGCCCAATGATTCCTGGTAGGCTCTGGACCCACCGCAACCCTGAACTGGATAAATGGTTACAGATAATGAATGAATGAATGAAAAATGAATTTCCATCACACTCATTATTGAAAATTACTGTTTGCTAGTCTGGGGAAAATAGGACAAAATAAGCAGTAAATGTTTGTTAAACTAGCAGTTCAGAAAAAAGTTTTTAAAGAGGCCCAACAGAAGCACCCAGTTCAGCACTTAAACACCAAACACATGGAAGGAGAACATTGTGCAAAGATGTATGAGGACATTGTAATGCACCTCCCTAGGTCACTTTCTGTGTACTAAAAACAAAAACTACAAAAACAACAAGAAAATAGTTATCACTAGGTCACACTACACAGTACTCAGCAATGAGTTCCTCACAATTGAAAAGCTTGGCCAAGATCATGTCAGTTGCCCCCAGCCCCATTCAAAATGTAACTGAGTGCAAAGATATCAGTTCATCATAGGCCACTGCATCTGTCTTCCACTTTGTTATTCAGATTCACCTGTTAGAAACTCCTGCTTATTGATAAATTATTTTCGAAATGTTTTTTTTTTTTTTTTTAAATCCTCTAACTCTGGTTTTAATCATGTCTGGCCCAGACTGCTGCATTACAAACATGTTGTATTAGCAATATTTATTGGAGGATTAAAGGGTGTTTAGGAAATTTTTTAAAGGGTTTATTGGACCTACATTTGGACAAAGTAACATTAAGTAGTGTGTTTACCCTAAAATTACAGCCTCAATATAATTGTGATGCTTCACTGACCATTAATAGGGATTGTAGATGATCTATTGTTACTAATCTGCTCTCAGATCTGCAGAAACTGCACTATGTAACATTTGGAGTGTGCCAGGACACCAACTCTCTGCCTCCATCGTCCCTTTAATTTCAGGACAGTGCTGTAAATGTGAATTACAGTCTGCAACTGGGGAACACAGGAGCAAAAATACCACATTTTATATAGTGTTCTTTTAAATGAATGTGTGAACAAATAAATTGGTGAATGTGTAATAAAGATTTCCATGTGTAGAAATATTTTGTGTATGTTTGTGAAAATGATTTGTGCTCCCATATATAATATGCACATGTATAAATGAAATTTTGTTACTGTAAAATATTTTTTTTATAACTATGATTTTAAGTGTAATTAAGTTTTGCAGGAGCATTTTCAGCAGTGAGGTTTCACTCTAAGATACAGAAATGCACATTTGCTACCTTTCAATGCAACACTGATGTAACAAACATACATACAGTATCATTTTAGATTTCATATTAATGCAACATTTCTGTTCTCTCTTCCTCTGCTCAAGGGCTGATTGTTGTAATCCACAATGGAGAAACTGTAAATGAGTCAGGTGGGTGATTTTTATCTGTATCTCATTGCAGAACATTCCTGTAGTTTTACAAAAGCAGAATTAGCCTCTATTCTTGTTTGTTCCAATGGTGTTAAGAGGAGATGAATTGTCCTAAATGTCTTGGTATGGTGATGCATTAAGGTTCCCTTCACTGTAACGAAGGGGTCTAGGCCAACCCCTGAAAAACAACCCCATAGCATTATTTGTTCTCCACCACACTTTACAGTTGGCACAGTGTAGTCAGGCAGATAATGTTCTCCTGGTACTGGTCAAACCCAAACACATCCATTAGGCTGTCAGATAGAGAAGGTTGATTTGTCAATTTACAAAACACATTCCCACTGCTCCACTGAGTCCAGTGGGGCTGGACTGCTTTACAGCACTACACCTGATGCTTTGCATTGTGCTTGGTGATGTAAGGCTTGCATGCAGCCATCTTCAGTACTAGGGGAGCACTTGGGGGTTAGGTGTCTTGTTCAAGGGCACTTCAGTCATAGATAGATAGAGGGAGGAGAACAGCACTGCTCCTTCACTCACATTTTTTGTGCCGGTTGTGAGGATTGAACCAGCAACCTTTACATGGGAGTTCTGCTCCACTGCTGGTGAGCCACAGCCCTGCAGCTTTCACTTATTTCTGCCTCAGCACATCAGCAAAGAGCTGAACCTGTGCCCAACAGAACAATGAGGCTGTTCTAACAACAAAAACAGCTCAAGCAAGTAAAACTGTGTAGAACAGAAAGACAATGATTGTTGCCTCTGAAGGAGCAACACAGTATTATGCATTAATGCTCTGCTTCCTCTGAGGCAGAGGATAAGACAAAGTGGAATAGTACATGACTGCGGCCACTGAGGAAGCAGAGCATTATTGTGTGTCATTCAGCAGCTTCAAAAATATACTTCTTTACAATATTCCTCAGAGGCAGCAGAATTTATTTGTACAACACACTGCTGCTTCCTCAGAGGCAGCAGTCATAACTCATTTGTGATAAAACTAGACTAAGTGTACAGTATGAAAAAGAACGTCATTGCACACTTATGCCTGGCAGTGAGCGCAGGGAAAGCACGAGGGTCTAGTCAGAGATTTACCAGTTTATGGTGAGGTTTTAGAAAACCACAGCTGTTAACCAATTACATTTCTTCTGCCTCAAAGGCAACTCTGCCTCCAATACCATTTTGGGTAGTGGTTTTGCACATCAGTCTGTAACGTCCTCGTGCGACATACTTCACAAAAAAATTATTTTCTTCTGAAATAATATAGTTAGTGCTAATGGTGTGAGGGTGGGAGGGATTTACGCACCTGTCTACATTTATTTATTTAGGAAATTACCACATGTCTTGAGGCACGTTTACAGTGTCTGGTGTGAAATGGGCTTACAGAATGACAGCAGTTGCTGCCTCTCATGTGCCTCACACTGCTCTTGCCTCCCTTGTACTCCAGCTCAGAGTCAGAACCATGGAACTGCATACTGAATAATCAAGGACAGCGCGTCTGCACACAATAACTTTATTTTATAGACTATGCTTTGCTGCAGACAACATAGCAAAAAAATAGCCTCTATAAACATACACCTACAAAAAGATGCAGTAGGTTAAATTACTCAGATAACTACAAATAAAGAAGCAGCCTTACAACATTTACTAGAACACTATAATTAAAAATACAACACAATTTAACAAATAATTACTAATAAAGCAGTATATTAACAAATATGCAACCTAAATAAAAGTTTACCAGATGAATCCTGAAAGCTGCAGGCTTTTTAGCAGCACAATAACACAATGTGTTGTCCATGAGCTGTCCATAAAAAAGTACACACGTTTTAGTCTTTGTTTTAGTTATTGTCTGTGTCTCTTGGGTTTTAGTTCTGTTTATCTTAGTCCAGTGTTGCATCGTCTGTAGTCTTCTGAGATACCCTTAACTTTCCCTTGTGTTTAGTAGTGTCTGATTCTGTCTCTTTCTTGATTCTACTTTTGTGTAGCTGACCTATTAGTTTGTAGTTCTTCTTTTGTGACTTGTATACGTAATTTATATTTAGACTCCTTAGTTCTTTAGTAAAGTTCTCTTAAGTCTGTTTACCCTTTAGTCCTCTACCATTCCATCTCTAGTTTGTTCTTAGTGTATCTCTTTAGTATTTATTACTTTTGTCTGTCTCTGTTAGAGTTTAGATATTTTTGCTTGCTTTAATCGCTTGTCTCCTGTTGTGTGTGTGTGTGTTCCCTTATTCCTGTGTGAGGTTTAGTTCTTAGTTTAATCCCTGTGTGTGTTCTAGGTTCTAGTCTGTGTGTGTCCTTGTGTGTACTCTGTTATTGTCTTGGTTTATTTTAGCTTTTTGTTGTTCCTTGAGACAGCGTTGTGTATTTTCTAGTCTATGTCTGTTATATTTTAGTCTTTTCACCTGTCTATTGTCATACGTTTAACCTTAGTTCCTGGTTCAGATCTTAGTTTTTCTCTGTTCTTATGTCCTTTTTGCATATTCCAGTTTATTGTCCTGGTTTCTTTTGCTTGAGTGTTTTGCTTTCTGCTTAAATTCCTGTCCTGATTAGTATATGTCTCTTGTTTTTTTAATTGACTCTGCATCTCTGTGCATATTTCCATCCCCTATGTCCCTTGATCTCTGCTCTCCTTCATGACAGCACACTGAGTAAACAGCAGTACAGCTACCGGTGCCACTGGCGCTGACCAATACAAACTCTGCCACATGCCAAGCCACAACATATTAACACCACCACCACGCCTCATCCACAAAACACAATCACAACACAACCCCCTTAAAACCCTAAAACAACCCCAGACTAAACAAACTGGTGGCTGCCAAGAATGCTGTGATCTTCCCCACAAACTCCCCAGCCCCTCTCCCACTCTGTAATGTATATCCATGAGGAAGAGCAGTGTCCTAGTACCCTCTATTGACCAGTCACGCCTGTTGCCTGGACAGTCTTAAGCAAAGTGTTGAAACTCTCCTTATCTTGAATTCTGAAATATTCAGCCTCACTGAGATACTCTTTTTAAACCCAAACATGTAACCGACCTCTCCACAATTAACAGAAATTTTCAAGACCATAACTAAAGTTCTCATCTTTAATAAATACTGTGTTTATTAACGCTGGAGTTCATGGCAAAAATACATTAATGCTGTACTGCATACTATGCATGCTGGTTATTGTAAATGAATTGGGTCCCCACCCTGGAGCCAGGCCTGAGAAAAGGAGCTCCTCGGCGAGCGCCTTGTGGTCAGACTTTTACTCATGGGGTCTGGCCAGGCTCAGCCCAAAGGAGCAACATGGGTCCACTCTCCCATGGTCCTACCACCTGTGGGAGAGGTAGTAATCTGGGCCTGGTGCATTGTGGATTGAGTGGCAGCCAAGGGTGGGGACCCTGGCATTCTTATTCTTGGTTACTGAAACTGGCTCTTGGAACATGTAATTTAACATCTCTGGTGGGAAAAGAGCCTGAACTGTCCAGCAAACATACTAAAAACTTTAGCACCTGATTATGTCTCCATGTATACCTCCCCTGTGACAAACTAAACTTACAAGCTGATAGAATATGATTTAGCGTGCCAACCCCTGTACATAATCCACAACTAGGGTCGATCATGTATTATTTGTAGTATGTCCTCAGGTGGTTTTAACTGCTGGAGATTTCTGATCAATAGGAGTGAATTCAGAGAGGGTACATTTCTGACTTTGAGGCTGAACAAGAACAAGTCGAGTCAAGTCAGACTTTAATTCTAAAGCACATTTAAAGACCACAGAGGCCTGACAAAGTGCTGTACAATCAAAACCAAACACAGAACAGCTCGGCTCTTTAGAGACGTATTAATAATCACTTTCTGAATGTTTTTAAATCTGCAAGTTTGTTACAATTTTCCACAGAGAGTGGTTCTAGATTCAGCAGTGGAGGTGGCTTTCTCAGCCTATCAAATATTGTAAATAAGGTGCAGGTGTTGTTTGAGATTACTGATGGTCTCAGAGAAATAGTCTGGATTTCCTTTATTTCCTCTGTGTGCTCCGGTTTCCTCCCACAGTCCAAAAAAAACCACACGTTGGTAGGTGGATTGGCGAATCAAAAGTGTCCATAGGTGTGAGTGTGTGAGTGAATGTGTGTGTGTGTCTGTGTTGCCCTGTGAAGGACTGGCGCCCCCTCCAGGGTGTATTCCCGCCTTGCGCCCAATGATTCCAGGTAGGCTCTGGACCCACCGTGACCCTGAATTGGATAAGGGTTACAGATAATGAATGAATGAATGAATGGATTTCCTTTCCTTCCAAGTTATAATTATTGAGTTTCTCTTAATAAATTTCATAATGAATGTGAAGATTAGTGTGTCTCCATTTACACTTAGCCTTCCTGCACTCATTTTCCTTATATCTTACCACTATGCTGCATCACTCTGGTGCTTTCTGCTTAACAGATACACTTTTAGATTTCAGAGGTGCTAAAACATCAATAAGTTTACAAGAGCAATTTCAGGAGAAAGAGATTTTTTAAACAGTGTTTTGGACATAAACATCCACAATTGTGTCATCCACAGTATATTTCTTAACAAAATTTACATAATTACTAATAAATTAAATATTATTTTAAGACAATGACATGATTCATGACTCACTTATCTCTTAAATGATCAATATTTATACACTTCATAGACATAACTTTTTATAATTCATTGTTCTGTGATTATTATTATATTTCCACAGAGAGACCAACAGTTGTGTTGACCATAAATCCTGAACACGCATTCAGAGGAGAGTCTGTCACTTTCAGATGTGATATAAAGGGAGGAGGAGACACTCAGTGGACGTACAGCTGGATTAAGGATGGTCAAACACTTGGTGGAACAGAACAGCAGTACAGTATCAGTTCTGTCACAGAGTCTGATAGAGGTCAGTACAAATGTGGTGGAACAGGGACACAGAGCTCACGCTACTCAGAGACCAATGCAGCTGTTCAACTGACTGTATCAGGTGAGTGTCTCATCTCTTCAGTGTTCATTCACCTCAGTGTCACAGCTGTACAATAATCTATGCAAATGTTTTTCTGGAAACATTCCATTAGTGTAGTGTATTAATGTAAGAGCAGATTGGTGTTAAAGTGGTGCATTCTGGGAGAGACTGGGAGAGTCTTTTGTTCTGTTGACAGAATCTTTCCTCAACCAGACATTTACAGACATTTACACTAAGCTAAGAGAGATTGTCTTCTGGGGCCTCATTAATAAAGTATGCACAAAAATGGGTCTGAAATGTACGTATGTAACATCTCACGAAACAAAGAAATACACTGTGTAATAAAAATGAGCATATATTTAAGCAAGGTTTGACCCACGCGTACCCATAGAACTCTGCAGAGAGAGCGCTAATGAGTGACATCATGTAGTAAAATAGAGAATTGCAACTAAACGCGCAAACCACCCTCACACACATCAGTCTATAACACACACAGATTAGAAAAGGAAGATTAAAGAATAATTAGGAAGATTAACTCTCACTAAAATAAAAAGGAAAAATCTAAAAAAAATAATTATAGTTCCATTGCTGAATCTTTCTACTTCATCCGTAGTATTGTGTTACTCTCACCTGTTTTATTTCATTCAGATTTTTCATTTAAATTATTTTTTGTCTATTTGGGTTTTATCCCACTGTAATACATTTGTTTGCAAAGTGCTTTTAAACTATTTTTTGAAAAGTGCCATATAAGATTTTTTTTTCTTTTTTGCGAATGATGATGACTGTTTAAGGGGACGATTTAATTACTGCTGCAGACACGTGTTGTCCCTCAACCAGCTTGCGTTTTTGTTTTTTTTTATGCCACGACTGAGACCACCAAACAACACTGAAACAATAAATATTACTGAAGTCTCTACTACTGGAGACTTCTGTCTCCAAAGTATCTGTTTTTTTGTCTATCGATCCTCCATTTACTCCACTGTCTCACGTGAAAATGAACAGAGAACTCCATATTTAAATTATCCAGTGGTTATTTGCATTGACCATTTATAGGTAAAGGTGTGTATTACGGAGGGGGAACATGATGCTGGTTCATAAGGTTGTGATTTATAAAGAGAACAGTGTTCAGGAGTATGCACGGTTTTATAAATCTGATTTTAATTTGGGCACATTCACACGTTCACTTCAGAATCCAAGCAGTTTTATAAATAAGACCCCTGCTCTTGTGATTTTTTCTTTACATAAACAGACCTAGTTTAAACAGCTGGAGAGGTTACAATATTAAATAAATAAATAAATAAATACCACAGTAACAGATGAAATGTTCAGCCCTTTGCTGAAGACCAAGTCCAGTTTGTGCCTGTGATTGTGGTGGGTCCCTTCACATTCTGGAACACACCAAAGACATGAAGTAAATCAAAGTGTTCCTTCATAGTTTTGTTAAAGACATTATCTATGTAGATATTCAAGCCTCCTGAGACAATGTTGTGATCAAAGTCATTTGCAATGAGTGTTAGCCGCACAGTAAATTCCTCTATAAATCTGTATAGTATTTTGATTGTCTAAGTATTAAATTCTGAGGTGCAGTATTTAGTACAGTACTTAGATACTGAAGAAAGAAGTCACCAAATGCTGCAGACTTGAATTTTAATATGTTTTTAAACTTGGCAGCTATTCCACCACCTTTTTGTTCCACCACTCTTTTACCTTATTTAAAATATGACCTACACTGTTTAGCACAACTACAGCTGCTAGAAATCAAACCCTTTAGTATTTATTAAATATTGACCTGATTGTGGTCAATATTGACCCTGGACGTGGCGCTAGTCCATCACAAGGCACCACACACTCATACATTCACTCACACACTCTCTTATGGACACTTCTGAGTCGCAAATTTAGGCATTGACACGTCCTGTGTCTGTTTTCCTCACCATGTGCTCATTTAGCACATGGCTCTGTTTGTTGTTCTTGTCTCTAGTCTCTTTTCATACAAAGAACATCCATAGATAAATATCTATGCAAAACAAAAATAACAAAATAAATATATAAGTCAACTTTTATTAATAATTTTAGCAATGGGTGCCCTTTTTTGGCTTGAGCACCTGCCCACAAAAATGTCTGTGCACCTGCCTGCTTCCTGGAATTTGAATTACACGGCTCTTCACCCTTGTTCTCTTCTCCCTGTAGCTCTACCCACTCCTTTACTGACTGTGAAACCAGTGGGAGATGTGTTCAGTGGAGACTCAGTCACTCTGAAGTGTGAGATTAAGGGTTATAGTGGATGGACATATCAATGGGAGAAGAGTAAAGGCAGTGGATGGACTGCAGTGTCTCAGTCTGAGTATTACACTGTAAACACAGACACTCTCACCATCAGAAAAGATTATGTCTCTAATAGAGATCAGTACCGATGTAGAGGACAGAAAACTGACAGATCACTATCGTCACAATACAGTGAGCCTGTTACTCTCAGTGTGAAGGGTGAGTACATTACCACTTTTTAAATGTATTTTCATATTTACAGCAGCAGCACATCCTATGAGTTTGATCTATTAATGCTTCTGTTAATAAATAAGGGACCTGGAGATTGTGGGTTAAAGTCCCGCTCCTGGTGACTGTCTGTGTGTAGTGTGGCGTGTTCTTGGGGGCATGTGTAGAACTGGCACCTCCTACAGGGTGCCTTTCTGCCTTGCACCCAATGATTCCAGGGAAGCTCCGGACCCACCGCGACCCTGAACTGGATGAGCACTTACAGATAATGAATAAATTAATTAATTCAGTGTTTGTCTCAGCACAGACTCCAGGAAAATATCTTCAACAGAATAATTTATAAACAGCACCAATGCCATGCTTTTTCTATGAATAACTTTAAAACTCTTTATATTATGCACTGACTTATAAAAGATATATGTTTTTTCATTGTGTGCTAATTGACTATTAGTAAATATTTTTATTAGGTTTACTAAGATGAACAGACAGCTTTACTCCCTTTAATTCTTAGGTCATCACCATGACTTTTATTTTACTGAAAGAACTACACTCTTATTCTTTTGTGTGAGGTGTTTAATTCACTTGCAGCATTGTCTCCATTAATACAGGGTTTATTTACAGTACTCACACTGTTATAATTACAGTATTTACAGTGTTTCTAAATGCAGTTAATGTTTGTAGACAAACACAGTTCTAGTTGCTTCTGTTTTCAATGACACAAAGATTAATTTACCTAATTCATTCTTTTCATTGTGTGTAAGTGCTTATCCAGTGCAGGACTGAGGTAGATCTGGAATCACTGGGCACCATGCAGTAACACACATTCACTCACACACTTACACCTATGAACTATTTCACACAACAAATCCATCTGCCAATATGTGTTTTTGGACTGTGGGACAGAACTGAGGAAACAGGAAACCCACACAGACACAGGGAGAACCCAAATTACTGGGACCCTGGAGCTGTTTGACTGTAACACTGTTGTGCCACTGTGCCAAAGAAGTATAAGAATAGTACTAGTTCAGTATTTACTGATCTGTAAGTCCCTCTGGAAATCTCAAGAACACTGTGGACTCTTCAACTGACCTCACCACAGCTGAACACAACAAGACGCAGAGAGCATTAACCAAGTCAAGGGAAAAAAGGGGGAATCTGAACAAAACTACGGCTAAATCCACATCAACCACCACTTCCCAACATTTTTCTTGCTAACATTCTGTCTCTGGTGAATAAAATGGATGAGCTCCAGCTCTGGATTATAACACAGAGACGGATCATGGAGTGTAACATGCTGGAGACGTAGATGAACAGTGACACACTTAACAGTGCAGTGGAGCTGGACAGGTACAGCTTATTCAGAGTGAAGAGGAAAGAGGAGGTCTGTGAATTAGTGTAAACAAAACATGGTGTTTACATTCTCCACTGTAACTTTTCTCTCTCGCTGAAGTATCTGATAATTAACTGTAGATCTTTTAATCTACCAAGAGAATTCTCAACTGCTGTCACCACCGCTGTTTATATACCTCCTGATGCTGATGCCAGGTCAGCTGTTGAAGTGGATTTAACTGTGCAAATCTACAATATGTGCTGCTAAAAAAACCTCCTGCTCAACCAGAGGAACAACCCTTTGGATCAGATTTACAGAAACATTGCAGAGGGATAAAATGCCTTCCCCCTCTACAACTTGGGGCAGTCTGATCACCTCTAATTTTTCCTGCTCCTCGTTTGCCACTCATCAAATGTGTGAAAATCAGTACAAAGGCAGTGAAAGTGTGGCTGTCTCCTCTCTACGACTTCATATTCAGAACACTGGAAAATATCCTTCTCTAAGCTACTGTGACATAAGCATGTTTAGCCTCTTTTTAGGAATGCTCAAGCACCCTTAACCCAAAGTCCCAGTGCCACAAAAGAAAATCCATATATTTTTTAAAACAGATAGTTCTCTGGAAAAACTATTTTTAACAACAAAAGTACAGTAGTCCCCCAAGCTCTTATGTACTGACAATATCACCACTGTCACTGTGGTGTTTAAGTAAATTACTGCAGTGTTCCTGCTGTACATGTATGTCAGTTCTTTACAGTTAAATTTATAAGGCATCAGTACCATCTATTAAGCACTTATTAAGCATTAATAAGGATTTCATTCAGAAAATTAATGTATAACTAGGAGAGGATAAGTTTATGTTTTATGTCCTGATTTGATTTCTGTCAGTGATTTAAGAGGAGACTTCCTGCAGTTTGAATAATAAAAGCACTTTCATAATTATGAAGTCCCATTTGGCCAGACATTTTATTGAATTAACTAATTATTGTTTTCAGAACATCCCTGATCACAACTGTTCAAAGATCAGGGTTTGGGGAAGTTCTTGAGCCCATGCAGTGATTTCCACTACAGAGTGGTGTCTGTTTTAAAAAGTGTGGAATAAAAAACTAAATATATAGTTATTTGAGACACTGCTTCCACTGAACTAATGCACTACAGTGTTTACAGTGAGTCTCTGACTCCAGTGATGTGTAAAGATTGTAGGAGTGTAAAACTCCAGTGTACTGGACCTCATACACTGTATCTGTTCATTTATTCTGTTTAACATTGTTTCAGTAGTGAAATAAATTAAAATAAAATAAAATAAAATAAAAATAAATTAAAGTGCATTCATGCAGAGGCTATTATTTTTCCAAATGAAGCCCAGAAACTGTGGTGTTTATTAACTCTACTGAGATAAATGTGGTTTTAGGAGAGACAGTGAACATCTCTTCAGTGTTCATTATCTTCATTGTCAACAACTATACAGAGCTTTTATTTGTGTTTTTTATTAATGGATCTCTAAATACTCTTATTTTCTTCCTGTAGCTCTTCCCACTCCTTCACTGACTGCAGAACCGAAGGGAGATGTGTTGAGAGGACAGACAGTCACTCTGAAGTGTGAGATTAAGGGTTATAGTGGATGGACATATCAGTGGGAGAAGAAGGTTAAAGATGGTGAATGGACAGTGCATCAGTCTGTGTATTACACTGTATACAGAGACCCACTCAACATCACAGAATATTCTACCAAAGAAGGAGATCAGTACCGGTGCAGAGGACAGAGAACAGACAGATCACTACAGTCACATTACAGTGAACCTGTTGCTGTGAAGGGTGAGTGCTTTATCACTTCCTTTTTTTCATTTAGTGATTCTCTTTACAGTAATATATCTTCACCAAAACAATTTATAAACAGCACACATGGCTCTCTGTTTCTATGAGAATCCGATTAATTAATTTCACACCGACTACTGGGAAACAATTTAACAATAAAGATGAAAGATATTTATAAAAATAAACTATTATTAAAAGGACACTGCACGTTTTATGCTGTATGTCATGAAATAATCAGCTGGTTCAGTGTTGGCTAATAGCTTCACCAGCTGGAAGAACTATACGTAAATGAAAGTACTTGATGAATTTCATGGACACCATGTAAACCCCAGATTTTTTAGTAGAACGTGTGTATGTGAATATAAATGGTTCACAAATTCAGAGGACACACATTAGCTTATCATTACCATAAACCACACACGTGAATTTAAAAAAGACCGCAATATAAGGAAGCCCATGAGCTGAAGAATCACAACAAAAAGTCTTTAAAATTTTTACAGAAAAGCAAAAGAAATGTTCTTAGTGGAAAGTAGTCTATAGGCTTATAGTTTTACTGCAGACCGTCCTGTATGACTCTGCACATGGTGTGTGACCATGCACAAAAGCTAAAAGCATTTATACTTTCAAATTTATACAATTTCTATGGTCTCCCATAGAGAGATAAAAGCCTGTGGAGTAATTCCTGCTCTGCAAGAGCTCCTTCAAATGTATCAAATATGATACATGATCTTTAGAGGTGGCTCTTTCATCATCTAATGAAAAGAAATACTGAAAACGAACTTCCATTGGGGCATTGAAGTGGAAGCATTTCCATGCATTTACCAATCCATTACAAAATTGTTGCTATCATCATGAAAACACATGAGAAAATCTCAAGGCTACTGTCTGCTAAACTGAAGCAATGCCAGGTGTGATCTGAGTGATGTTACTTGTTGTAAAACTAAGCATTTGTGTTCCATTTCATAGATGTAGTGTATTCTACCTGACAAATGCTCATTAATTATAATAAATATTCTGACAATTCAATCTGTTCTTTACAGCAGCAAAATACATTTAGAAAACGTAACAAAGTATTTTTATGAAACAATAATGCATTTTTAGTTTTCCAAAAGCCTTTGTGTGTAAAATGTATTGGCTCAGTTGTCAACATAGATTTTGTGAGACAGATTCAGAAGAAGAAGATTATGATACAGAGGAGTGTGGGAGGTCTGCTGAATGACCTCACACCTTAAGCCAAGGTTCAGACAGTAACAGAAACAACTGTAGTTTCTCTAAATGTGGAAACACGGTTGTGCAGACCAACAAAAAAGAGCCTTTGTGGTTTTGGTGTTTTTATTATCACCAGTATATGAATTATAAAAAGGTCAGAGAGAAGAACAGAGTGTACCAATAGGTCAAGGACCTCTGGAGCAGTGTTCCTAAGGAACCTGAATATTACGTTTTCCTGAAAAGAACAGAGACAATCATTCGCTATTCAATTGAAATCAATCAAAATTAAGAATAAATTGTAAAGAAGTCTAAAGAACAGTTTTAAATGATGCAGTGAACTAGATGAAAGACCAATTAAAGAAAAAATATATTGTAAATGCCTAATTATGATGCATTAAAATATTATATGATCCAAAATGTAAAAATTAAACAATTAAAACATTGAGTTTTAGTTAAAGGGCCACGTACTGTGTGTTTAAAAAAAAAACAACATCCATTTTATTGTAGTATATTTTTCATGTGCCAGGCTTTACACAGCCTGCACAGGTGTGCACAGCCTTGCACCAGTTGTACTGCATGAAGTATATCTGTGGCTTAAAATACATGAGATGATGTTCGGATGTTTAAAGGATTAGGAATTCCTGTCTATAGCACTCTAGTGTTCAAAGGGCCAAGCACAGACAGAACCTGTACAGGAATAACATGGGTTTTATTGGATTCAATGCTCAAAGCTGTCTCTAAAATGTTGCACAAATACAGTAGATTGGATCTGGACAGTTATCTCAATAGAATGGATCTCGACAGAGCAGCAACTAACCAGCAAATCATCAGCTAATAAACCTGTATCTAAAGACTCTAAAGATGCTAAATTTCTCTCTCCAAGGGCCTCATTAATAAAGGGTGTTTACGGAAAAAACTGATCTGAAATGTGTCTCAGAAACTGTGATTTATAAAGAAATAGTTGGCCTGTAAACTCACTTATATTTAAGCAAGATTTGAATTGAAGGAGATACATGACAACATCAGCTCACTTCAGAACAAGAGGCATCTTATGTGGTGGCAGGGTATTTTAACCACGTAAACCTGACAGACACTTTGCTGAGGTTTTATCATCATGTCACCACCTACACAGGGAAATAACACACTGCACTGTGTTTACACCAACATACGAGATGCCCCCACCTCTGCCTCTCCGACCACATTTCAATCATCATTGTCCCTGTCTACCATCCCCTGCCTAGATGCTCCAGACTCACACAGAGACCATTACTGTGTGGCCCAGCGCAGTGACTCTGTACTGCAGGACTGCTTCAAAAGCACAGATTGGCAGGTCTTCAGGGAGGTTGCTGTATATGAGGGGGAGCTGGATCTGGAGGACTATACATCATCTGTCCTAGAATATATCAGCAAGTGTGTGGAGGATGTCACCACCACCAGAACATTGATGTGCCACACAACCCAGAAAGCCAGGGATGCTGGTTTCAGGTCTGGCGATTCACAGGAACTCAGGAGGGCTAGAAGAGAGCTGATGGCAGGCATTAATTCGGCCAAAGTGGAATATGCACAGAAGATCCAGGGATATTTCTGCTCCTAGGATCCAAGGTTACATTAAAGCCACCATCAACGTCACTAGGATCCACATCAGTATGCAAACTGAGAGAACCGATCCACAGAGGACGCCATCTCCTCTGTAGTCCATACTGCCCTCACCCACCTGAAGCAGGATTCCTACGTCCGTATGCTCTTTGTGGACTTCACATCCTCCTTCAACACCATGATTCCCCAGATCCTGACAAATAAACTCTACTCACTTGGAGTGTTCTGTGCTCCAGCATTAACATGTGGCACAGAAGCTGCTCTGCTGCACAGAGGAAAGGTCTGCAGAGGGTGGTGAAGGCTGCACAGAGAACTGTTGAAGTCAACCTCCCCCCACCATCTCGGACATTTACAACTAACTCCAGATGCAGGAAGAGGGCCATCTGCTGTAAGACTCTTAAACCCTTAGCTATATATCACTGCAACGTCACTTCATTGACACAGGACACTTTACCTGCACTTGGTCACTTTATCCATGTTGCTGCTATCCATACCACTATACACCTCACCTACATGTGTGATTTGTGTTGCTGCAACTTTTGTATCTTATTTATTATTTACTGTATAGGTTTATTGTATTTCCCTGTCTTTTATGTTTTATTTCACTTCTATATTTTATATTTTATACTTAATGCATATTTTTTTATATATAGTGCTTCTTGGGTGAAACTGGGACGTTGAGTACTCAATTTCCTTCCACCTCATGTACCACTTGTGTTGCGAATGATAATAAATTCTTCTTGAATGTGAATCCTTGAATTCTTGAACCTATGCATTCACCCATAAAACATTGTGGAAAATAGTGAATTGGTTCCATCTTGTTGTAAATTAGAGAATTGCAAATAAATGTGCAAACAGTAGACAGTAAATCATTATGGGCTGGAGTAGTTACAGATAGACGCCTAAACAGCTGTAACTGCACAAAATCACAGGTCTGTAAAATGACAAGAGGCTGATGCGTTTTTTTCATAACAGCTTTTTTGGTGCTACTAGAAGACCTTGTTAAAGTGACTGCATATTTTTTAGAGATCATGAAAATAAATTAAAAATTGTTAATCAGCTGATTAAAAGTGGTTTACTGCTGCAGTCATATGTTGCCACTCAATAAACTTGTGTTTGTTGGTAAAGCCTCTACTGGGGTCACCAAGCAACACATTCTTCCTTGCCTCGAGCTCTGAAACAAGAACCTCTACCTCATGACATCAAACATATCAAACATAAACTTATTGGCTTTGTCAATGTTAATATTTTTAAACTTACATTAAAATTGTAGGCAGTGAATTGGGCAGTGCCCTGTAATGACCGTTAGTCAATGACAGATGCTGTAAATGGACAGTTTGTGCCAACAAACATTGAGTCTACAGTGAAATAAATTTTGAATTTACTTTATTTTTTAAATGTCAAATATATCTACCTTTGAATCTGAACAACTTGTACTCATTGTCAAAGTTTATATCCTATATGTGGATTATATAATTTCACACAACACTGTGGAGAAACAAAAGGAAATTCAAAGTGGGGTTTTTTTTCAGTGTACAAATATTTTAATAAATTAACATTCATTCAACAAACTTCAAGGCAGACTAAATCTTTCACACATTGAAGAGTTTCATCCAACCTCAGCAAACATTTAACACTGATGGGTTTATCACCTGTAAAAAAGCCTTGGGGCAGAATTATGAACAGAATTGAGTCCAAGGGCCTAAGAGACTCAGCTGAGGTGTGTGTATATAAGATCATGACTGCAAGGAAATTTGCCTCAGTAATCATTCATCTCAAATGAAGAGGGAAAACTGTTTTATTCCAATAAAGGTCAGTTATTTCTTTAATTTACTCGAGATAATTTACATTAATTTATGAATTTTTAATTTACATATTTGTAAATTATTCCACTATTTGTAAAAAAAAAAAAAAAAATCCACTATATGTCTGTACACTGTGGCTCTTTTTTCTATTTGCACCACTGTTGGCAGATGAGATTATGTTATGACGAGATTATCCTAATCAATATTCAAGGCTCTCTTAAATAACATGAATGTAGTTTAATCTACATTAAGAAATAATATGTAGTTATTGAGTGCAACAATCAAAGTTATTGAGTCCTATCAGCAAAGAAGTTCTGAATGGATTTCACAACAGAAAAGACCCTACCTGTAGAACAGTACATAACTATTATCACATATTTTGAAACTGAGTGTAATGTACATCTCTATGATGATAATAGAGGCTTGTACTGTTCTAGGTATTGTCCTTTAAAGTGAACAGAACAGGCCCCATGATTTAGCCTTGTTGGACTAACCTTGTGATTGATTTAACACTTATGAATGATTTAAGCTGATTATTTACTAGAGATTCTAATTTTCAGGCTAGGCATGCTCATTTAGAGACAGACCTTTAATTGTTGAGGCCAGACGTACCTTCCTTATTTAAAGAACATCCATGAGCACCTTTCCCAACCTTTCGATCTGTCCCAGTTCAAACTGAAAATAAAAGCTGTAGCTGACTACAATTGAAACGGCAAGCAATAAAACACAGGCAGCAAGTTTATTTTTGCTGTTAAATTTAAATAATCTCATGACTATTAATGCATTAACTGCACCAGAGAAGAACAACTGTAATGTGAAGTGAACTCTTGGCATTACTTGGTTGTCAGGAACACTTACAGACAGAGGAGGTCCTGTATAAAATCTTAATTAGACAGAATAACAGCAGATACAAAATGTTATACAATCTCTTTATGGTCTCATACTGAACTGCCATTACTCAGGGGAATAGGGAAGACTTATGGTTTAGAGAATTCACTGCCTTGGCAGCGATAAATATCACTTTCTAAAAGTTCATTGAAGAATTCCTGCTCATCAAACTGTCTCATTAAGAATTCTTTAAAATTATATCCTAAACCTAATAAGAGATTGTAAAAACCCTTAGCAGCAACAACCATAGCTGTGGAGGAATTCTGGCCCACTCATCTTTGCAAGATTGTTGTAATTCAGCCACATTGGAGGGTTTTCGAGCATGAACCACCTTTTTAAGATCATGCCACAGCATCTCAATAGGATTGAGGTCAGGACTTTGACTAGGCCACTCCAAAGTCTTCACTTTGTTTTTCTTCAGGCATTCAGAGGTGGACTAGCTGGTGTGTTTTGGGTCATTGTCCTGCTGCAGAACCCAAGTTTGTTTCAGCTTGAAACAGATGGCCAAACATTCTCCTAAAGGATTTTTTTGGTAGACAGTGGAATTCATGCTTCCATTTATCACAGTAAATCTTCCAGATCCTTAAGCAGCAAAACAGCCCTAGACCATCATACTACCACCATATTTTACTGTAGGTATGATGTTCTTTTTCTGAAATGTGATGTTACTTTTACACCAGATGTAATAGGACACACACCTTATAAAAATTTAGACTCTTGTGTTGTCAGTCCACAGAGTATTTTCCCAATACTCAGAATCATCAAGATGTTTTCTGGCAAAATTGAGACAAGCCTTAATATTCATTTTGCTCAGCAGTGGTTTTCGTTTTGGCACTCTGCTATGCAGGCCATTTTCCCAGTCTCTGGGACACATAAGATGCCCTTATCTTCAGTCAGAGCAATCATCAAAGTTCAAAACATCTGGAACTGTAACAAACAAGCCTGGAAGAGGATGCAAGTGTATCTTGTCCCCACGCAGTATAGTAAGAGAAGTAAAAAGTTCTCCAAAGCTCACTGTAAGAGAATTGAATCAAATTGTAGCATCTTGGGGTTACGAGGTCTCCCAAACAACCATCAGGTGCTATCTACATGCCAAAAAGCTGTTTGGGGGCATGCTCATAAGCGTAAACGGGTGGAGTTTGCCAGCGGTACTGGGATTTTAACTGGGACCGTGTGCTTTTGTCAGATGTGACCAACATAGAGGTTAAGGTGAGCTGAGGAGGAGAGTGCATAGGAGAAAACCTAGGACTCTGGATGATTTAGAGAGGTTGTGCAAAGAGGAATGGTCGAAGATCCCTTTTTCTGTATTCTCCCATCTTGGGAAGAGTTATAGGAGAAGATTAAGTGCTACTGTGACCCTGAAATGGACAAGTGGAAAAGAAGATGAGCTGAGATGAGATTAAGTTCTGTCTTGTTGGCAAAATGAGGTTCCAATAATTGTGGCACACATAATTTCAAAAGATTTTTTTCTTAATATGTGATTTTTTTCCCACCAAATAAAGACACGAGTTAAAGCTTAGAGTTTTCTCTTTTTTTACGTTGTTGACCTATATATTTTTTATTAAAGAATTTATTAGAAGCCAAAGAACACTTCTTAACCAGGGGTGCCAATAATATTGAGGGGCACTGTACATACACATATATCCCTTGGTCTCAGTGCTCCTTTGTCTGGTGTTGTGTGTAAATGTTTGTTTCTGTCACTGTGGTTTACTGATGTCTTCACCAGTTCACGGCTGTTTTCTGTTCCTATCCTAGTTTGTTCCTCTTTAGTTCTGTTCATCTTTAGTCTAGTTTGTTTTCTGTCTGTCTTGTTCATGTTTGTTTTCTCTTTTTCTTGCGTTTGCTTTTGTTTTATAATAATGACTCTAAGCATTGTATGTCCGCCTCCATCGTCCTCTCTGCACAACCATGACATAATGTATTACCAACCAACTTTTTTTTGCTTATTTAAAAAAAAAAAGACTCGTTTCTCACAAAATGAGAAACTTTTACATCACTCAGTGTTTTATATATACTGTATATTATAATATTCAGTATATCACTGCAGTCTTCTTACTGTAAATGTATGCCAGTTCTTTACCGTGTAAGGTGTAATGGATCAGTACAATCTATTAAAGGTTTATTAAGCATTAATGAGACTTTTTTGTTTTACATCTCTACTTTTAAAAATTAAACACTTAAAAATGTATTTTGTCTTGACCTGTTTTTTGTCAGTGATTAAGAGGACACTTCCTGTAGTTTGGATTATAAAATTACTTTGTCAAGTATCCTTTGGAACAAGTATTTTTACAATATGAACTTTTTTTTTTTTTTTTTCAAAATATCCCTTGTGATTTGAGCTTTTCGCACATCAAAGTTTAGGGAAGTGTTTAATTCTCCAGGTTTTGTGGCATGTTACAATGAGAAATGTTATTCTGGAATTATCTTACACAGAGTGGTGAGAAATGTAGATTTTTCATTTGTGTTATTCATTAATGGAGCTGTCTCTAAATCCTCTGTTATCTTCTTCCTGTAGCTCCACCCACTCCTTCACTGACTGTAGAACCAGAGGGAGATGTGTTCAGTGGAGACACAGTCACTCTGAAGTGTGAGATTAAAAGTAATCTTAGATGGACATATTATTGGGAGAAGATGAATAAACAGAGTTCGTGGAGTTATGTGTATCAGTCTGGGTCTTACCCTGTAAACACAGACACTCTCACTATAAGATTTGTCACAGACGGAGATCAGTACCGATGCAGAGGGTGGAATTCTGACAGACAGATATGGTCACAATACAGTAACACCTTTACTCTCACTGTGAAGGGTGAGTGCTTTAACAGTTAATTTTTAATGCATTTTCATGCTTACAGCAGCAGTACATTCTATGAAATCAGTCTATTAATGTTTCCATTGAAAATCTGAAGAATGTAAGTGATTTTCTTTAGAGTGACACGTTTAGTCTTTGTTTCAGTAACAAAATAATTTGCTATTTCTATGAATATCCCATAATACTTTACATTTAGGGCTGACTGATCAAAGGTAAATACTACAGTTTCAGGACGAACAACTATTGTACGTCATAAATAATGATGAACTATTAAATGAACAAAAAGCACAACATTAATTAAAATTGTAGAATAAGCAAATGTTCCTAATAGCTTTCATAGCTGGAATAACTATGTTAAAATAATGTATGTAAACAAATAAAGTATAGTGATATGAATAAAACATTGGGACACTTTCTAACAATGCATTAAAAATAAAGAAAATTAATTTGTTAAATCTTTTTAAATTGTAACTGATAAATTTACAAAGAAAACATTCTCAGTGTTTTACTGATAAAATTAATTGTTGTGAACAGGATATCACAACAAAACGGTGAACAATAAAGCGTAAACACAAGCGTAGAAATATTCCCTCACGCGCAGGGAGAATCCGGTGTGTTTTTCTTCACTCAGACTGTATTCTCCTCCCGGGAAAATGTTTTCCGTTTGCGAGAGAGAACTGTTCGTTTCCTGACGTGGTTTTCCTCACACTAAATTATTTTCTCCGCTCGCGAATTTATAATTGGATCTGACGCCATCAGGCTGCTCCTCTTCTCTTCTCTTCTGAAGGGCGGAACTTTTTCCACTCTGCACTCTAGACCCACTCTAGACCCACTCCCACCGCGTCCCTGACCTGGATAAGCAGTTACAGACAGTGAATGAATGAACCTGCGGAACCTTCCAGCTTTCCCACTGTTCTAATCCTTCTAATGGGTTAAGTGCAGTATGTTTACAGTTCAGCACTTGGGAGTTTTTATTTATTAATGTATTATTTTAAAACTCTTCTTAATCTATCTTTTTACTCTTTCTGCTTCTTTAAACGCTTGGGGTGTTAATGCGTGTCACGGGGGCGTGATGAGTGGATTTACGGATGCGGACACACTCGCTACAACACAGAGTTTTAATAAAGAGATAACAAAACGAAACAAACTTGAAGAGAAACACGAAATAACATTATAATACTGGGGCATGAAACAAGCAAGAGACCGAACGAGGAACGAGAAACCAGAAACGAGGACCAAGAAACAAACACTATAATAACAAATGATTAGGAATGACTACGGCACGGCTTTACAGGGAGAAGGAAGGAAACAACACGACTTGACTAGAACAGAGCAAAACAACAAATGACACGAACACACGACAACACAAACGACAATGACCAATACCAGGAAGTGAGGGAAGAGGACTTAAATATACGAACTAACAAGAAACAGCTGAAACGGATAACAAGGGAAAAGACGAGGAGGCGGAACAAAGGCGGGGCATGAACATAAACAAAACAAAGCCATGTGCGGAGATAGGAAAACAAGAAACAGACAGAGCCACATGGAAGGGGAAAACAAACAAGAAAATGCCAAGATGTGACAATGCGCTAAGAATGTTTTCATGACACAAGACATAGATATCATAAGGAGCCCTTAAAGTCTCATGGTGGAAAAATATTATTTAAAGACTTAATTAGTTCCCTCAATTTAATAATTCGTTCCCTCAATTTAGAATTTTTTTCCCTCAATTAAATAATCAATTTCCTGAATTTAGTAACTTGTTTCCTCAATTTAGTAATTTGTTCCCTCAATTTAGTCATTTGTTCCCTCAGTTTAGAAACCCGTTCCCTCAGTTTAGACAGACATAACACAGACTATGTGTTAGGACACATGTTTGATTTCTCCTGTCCATTCCTTATTTACACTACAACCATGATTTAACAGACTAAAACCTTCTTAGTTCAGGTCGAGGAGAGAGCGAATAAAGGCAGAATTTTGAATCCGACAAGACTCGTTTTTAACGGATCATTCAGCTGGAAGTGGGACAGTGGGCTCCTGTTGTGCAGCACATAACCGCAGCCAAAATCACATCTCATTCTCAAGCAAATTATTCAATAAAATCCAGGAGACCTGTTTTTATCTTTTTTTTGAAGAATAAAACCATAAAATTAAGCACAAAAAATTGAATGAATTACTAAATCGAGGGAACGGATTATTAAATTGAGGGAACAAATTACTAAATTGAGGGAACTAATTAAGTCTCTAAATAATTTGTCCACCATGAGACTTTATAATATCATTTCTTAATATAATAAATTATATTATTTCTTATTATATATAATATCATTTCTTTTAGTGCTAAAAAATGTTATTGTTCCTATGAAATGTACTATGTGCACAAACACACACACACACACTCACAGTGTATATATGACCTCAAATATCTGTACACAACAGGCCTTTTTCTAAATTCTTGTCTAAATCTGTGTTAATGAGCTCTTCTCCTTTGCTGAGAAAATACATCCACTTCACAGCTGTGGAATATCAAGATTATCATGATTACTGCATAGGTGTTCCTTAGGCTGGCCACAATAAAGGGTACTGTGGTCTTGATTTGGGAAAAAGCTAAAATTATTAATCCATATTCTTCAATAATTGCCCTGTGAAGGACTGGCGCCCCCTCCAGGATGTATTCACGCCTGGTGCCCAATGATTCCAGGTAGGCTCTGGACCCACCGTGACCCTGAACTATATAAGCAGTTACAGATAATGAATGAATTAATGAAATGAATGCTTCAATAACCTTTACACTGCAGTATTCTGTAAAATCTCAATTCCTTACACTTCTCTACTCAGCACAACTAATACTTCTATACATTTTAGCATTCTTACACTTCTCTAATCCATATCACATTTTCCTTCAGTATTTTGTACACTTTAACATTCCTTACATTTCCTTTTCCCATATCAACTGTTTCCTCCCACAGTCCAAAAAACACATGTTGGTAGATGGATTGGCTGTGCACTGTGTCCACTGGTGTGAACGTGTGAGTGAATGGGTGAGTGTGTGATGCCCACCGATGGAGTGACACCCTGCACTAATTTCCACAACAGAATTGTGACAGCTTCTAATGCATTGCTACCTGGTGCCCAAAGATCACAGCCATCATTACTGAAACAATACACTGTACATTCTCTGGATTCTCTGAATTGTTTCATCATATTTATGCTGTAGCTGATGAAATCCCTAGACTCTTTGCTGTAACTGGATTGGCTGTGGGATGTGTGGGATGACAGGTGTCTTGACTGGACACAGTTTGTTAGACTTTGATTTAAAAGGAGCAATGTGGTCAGGCTTTTAAATATTTGAAGCTGTGGAAGGCTTAAATGTTCACACCTGTAACATAGAGACAGGCTTGTATAGGCTTCACTGATGCAGTGTTTTTTTTTTTTCTTAATGGAACTGTCTCTAAATCCTCTGTTATCTTCTTCCTGTAGCTCGACCCACTCCTGCACTGACTGTGGAACCAGAGGGAGATGTGTTCAGGAGAGAGTCAGTCTCTCTGAAGTGTGAGATTAAGGGTTATAGTGGATGGACATATCTGTGGGAGAAGAGTAAAGGCAGAGGATGGACTACAGTGTCTCAGTCTGAGTATTACACTGTAAACACAGACACTCTCACCATCAGAGAAGATTATGTCTCTAATAGAGATCAGTACCGATGTAGAGGACACAAAACTAACAGATCATCATCACATTACAGTGAACCTGTTACTCTCAGTGTGAAGGGTGAGTGCTTTAACACTTTATGTATTTTCCTCTTTACCACAGCAGTGCATTCTATATATTCTATCTATAAATATTTAATAGTAAAGTGAAGAACCTTCTCTTTACACTGACATCTTCAGTGTTTGTCTCAGCACAGGCTCCAGCAATATATCTTCACCACAATAATTTATAAATAACATACTGTAAATGCCTTGTTATTTTAATGAATATCACAGTAACACTTTATATTCACTATATAAGTGCAGACTGACTAATGGTAAACACTGCATTTATCAGAGGGAAGAAATCTTAAGGTACAATTTAAATCATGATGAAGTGCTGTTAAAAACTGCATTAATCTTTCAAACAATCAATCACTTTATTATTTAATGATTAATTTAACCTTAAATTGTTAACATAAGATTAATTCATTAATAAACACTCAAAAAGACATTTTATTTTTTTGTTTGTTAATTTGTTCCTTCATTATCAGATGTGATCATCTCTTCACTGTACACTTCAGTATCACAGCTGTACAGATGTTTACGTTGTGCATTTTACACTGAGGTCATAAGTGAATTGAATATGACCAGTCTCCTCCTTTCTGTAGAGCCACTAGTTTTCCTTAATATTTCATTCATCACTTTATGACTATCATTTATTAATAAGTTATTTAAGAATTTGAACATAACACTGTGTTTGTTTGTTTGTTTTTTATCATGACACATGAGAACTGCTGCCCTGCATATATCAGTGTTTACTCTGCTGAAACATTCCTGATCCATTAAAGCACCTGGAAACTAAATAACTGTGTTAGTAAAATAAAACACAAACATATATATGAGAGGGGAGCCTCCACGACCAGGACTGGGAACACATGTCTTAATGAAACTGATTCTAAACATTAATGAAAATACTGTATAAACTATAAAGTAAATAATATTCATTAGAAATAAAGGAGAGATTTTATTTTAAAATTATTTTACAGTATACCCATATATTGAACTGTCGTTGTGTGATTGTCTCAATGCCACTGAATAATAGAATTGTTTGGCAGATCATTTGAAATGTTTTAGGTTGGATGCTTACTTTCTGTGTGCTTTATCTTCATCAACAGAAAAACCTAAACCTGAACTCACATCAAGCCGTAAAGGACCTGCAGTGAGTGGACAGCCAGTGGTTCTGTTCTGTGAGCTGGGTCAGTCTGCTGGATGGATGTTTTACTGGTCCAAACACACACACAACCCTGAGAATGAGATCAGCACTGAAACACACTCCTACACCATCAGCTCAGTCAGTGACTCTGATGGAGGACAGTACTGGTGCAGAGCTGGGAAAGGAAACCCACTCTACTTCACCCACTACAGTGATGCATTCTGGGTAAACGTTACTGGTGAGTCAAACACTGTCTGATTGACCATATATTAGTACACTACTGTTACATGATGGGACGGCACGGTGTTGCAGCAGGTAGTGTCACACAGCTCCAGGGACCTGGAGGTTGTGGGTTCGATTCCCGCTCCGGGTGACTGTCTGTGAGGAGTGCTGTGTGTTCTCCCTGTGTCCATATGAATTTCCTCCAGGTGCTCTGGTTTCCTCCCATGTTCAAAAAACACACGTTGGTAGGTGGATTGGCGACTCAAAAGTGTCCATAGGTGTGAGTGTGTGAGTGAATGTGTGAGTGTGTGTGTTGCCCTGTGAAGGACTGGCGCCACCTCCAGGGTGTGTTCCCGCCTTGCACCCAGTGATTTTGGGTAGGCTCCGGACCCACCGCGACCCTGAACTGGATAAGTGGTTACGGACAATGAATGAATGAATGAATGAATGTTACATGATTACACAGAGTCATACACACTACAATCAGTATTTTAATGTACTCTTCAGTTTGTCTTAACAGAGAATGATCTGAGAATGGCTGGTATGAGCTGGAATATAAATACATTTGTTTTGGTTCAGTTGCAAGGTTTCACTGAGGCTTCGAAATGGGTCTCTGTTTAAGAGAAATTATTTCACTTTATGTGCAAATAATGTTCCGAGGCTTTACAATTTGGACTTGTGAAGACCGTGAAGAAAAAAGAAATGTATGTGAAGCAGACCACAGAAACAGAGGCGCACAAACACACAACAACCTTTCTAATATTTATAATATATTGACATATATTTTGAAGCCTTTACCATTTCCATTTTATCGCCTACTAGTAAAATATTTCTCAAGCTTTTGTGCTGGTACGTGCATTTTCCTGTCACACGTTCATTCCCAGTCTTTATTTTTTGTTTTTCAAGTTTTAAAAAAGTTGTGGACATTGTGTAAAAGGTACATAAATGTAAATAAAACAGAATGCAATGATTTGTAAATCTCATAGACGCATATTTTATTCACAATAGAACATAGAACACAAGTGAGAGATTTGACCATTTCATAAAATGTATTAACTCATCTAGAACTTGATGGCAGCAGCAAAATAAAGAATTGGGTACAGGGTCATGTCAGCCACTGTGTAGTATCCCCTCTTCTTTTAACCTCAACAGTCTGTATAAATCTGGGAAGAGACAAAATTGTTTGCTGGAGTTTTGGCAGAGACTGCTCCATGGGAGAAGAGATGGTTGGCAGCTCCTTGCTCTGACTGTGTGTGTGTTTACTGCCCCTAGTGTGTGTTTGTGTGTTCACTACCACAGATGTGTCAAATGCAGAGAAGTAATTTCCCTATGGGGATCAATAAAGGTGTTTCTTCTTCTTCGTCTAAATGTTGTCCCAGTCTCCGGTTTCCTCTTCCTTAGAGAGTCCAAAAACACACGTTGGTACGTGGATTGGCTACTCAAACTTGTCCATAGGTGTGAGTGTGTGCATGAATGTGTGAGTGTGTGTTGCCCGGCATAGGACTGATGCCCCCTCCTGGGTGTGCTCCCACCTTGCACCCAGTGATTCTGGGTTAGGCTCTGGACCCACTGTGACTCTTCTTTTGTGAAGCCATGTTGTTTTGATGGATGCAGCATGTGGTTTATCATTGTCTTGCTGAAATATACAAGGCCTTCTCTGAAAGAGACGTTGTCTGGATGGGAGCATGTGTTGATCTAAAACCTCTCTACACTGTTCAGCACTGATAGTGCCTTTCCAGATGTGTAAGCTGCCCATGCCATAGGCAACAGTGCAACCCCAAACCATCAGAGATGCAGGCTTTTAAAATGTGTGCTGATAACTTGCTGGATGGTTCCTCTCTTATCAAGACACGGACTCCATTATTTCCAAAATGAATTTCAAATTTTGGTTTCTCTGACCACAGAACTGTTTTCAAATTTGCCTCAGTCTATTTTAATCATGTTTATAGGCCCAGAGAAGCCAGCAGTGTTACTGGATCGTGTTCTTATCGTATCACTACTTTTTTGCATGATACAAATTTAACTCGCATTTGTGGATTGCACAGTGAACTGTGATTACAGACAGATTTCTGGAAGCGTTCCTAAGCCCATGCCATGATTTCCAGGACAAATGTTTTTAATGCACTGCCTGAGGGCACAAAGATCACCAGCATCCAGTATTTACCATCATCTAGTATTTTGTGACTCTTTCCCAACTTTTCTGAGATGTGTTGCTGCCGTCAAATTCTAAATGAGTGGATATTTTTCATGAAATAGTAACGTCTTTCAGCATCTGTGTTCTACTGTGAATGAGATACGCAAATCCATGCATTGTAATTTTATACAGCGTCCCAACATTTTTGGAATTGGGGTTGTACATATTTGTGTTAATTCTATGAGAATGGGGAGATTTGTGGTTTTTTTAGTTTGGTGTCAATTTGATGTCAAAATGTTAAGGGCTTTTGGAAATGGCCTGTTGCTCTATTTATTAATGAAATCTACTTTTTTTTTGCCAATTTTTGTCTCATAAACATGCCGATGCCTCCCTAACAGCAGCAAGTGATATAGATCCACTTACAAGATCATTGACTGTGTTATAATTTGAAATGTATTTAATAATGTGCTGTGTCACTGATATTGTGCATGCATTTAATATGGTCTTAGTTCATTTGTACAGCATTTATCAAGAGTATGTTTAGCAGCTTGTTGTATCTTGACTTTTTCAGCAAGGTCTCAAGGCATTTCTCTGGTGGTCAATCCCAGCAGAACTCAGCACTTGAGCACTGACTCTCTCTCACTGAGCTGTAATGGACAGAGGGACTCTACTGGATGGAGAGTGAGACGATACACACACAGTGAGAAGGTGTTGGATTGTTCATCAGTTACAGGATCAACCTGCAACATCAGCTCCCTCTCCTCATCCCACACTGGAGTATACTGGTGTGAGTCTGAATCTGGAGCAGGCAGTGAACCTATCAACATCACAGTGCACAGTGAGTCTAATTTATTCTTGCTACTAATAAGAGTCCAATATCTAGTCAGTTATTTTAAAGATGTAGTAATAGCACATGACCAGTTAAATATAGTACTCAAACAGTGCATATAATTATTATTATTTTTTTATTAGAAGTATATCATGAATAGGAGAGTTTTTATTCTGGGCGGCACAGTGGTGCAACATGTAGAGATGTAGCCACACAGCTCCAGGGTCCTGGGGTTGTGAGATCAAACCCTGCCTTTGGGTCACTGTCTGAAATGTTTGGTGTGTTCTACCCCTGGTGCCTCCAGGTGCTTCTGTTTCCTCCCAAAGTCCAAACATACATGATGTTTTTCATTCATTCATTATGTGTAAGTGCTTATACAGTTCAGGGTTGGGGTGGGTCCATTGCCCACCCGGAAATATTGGGCGCAAAGCAGGAATACACACACACAAACACTTGGTCGCCAATCGACATACCAACATGTGTTTTTGGACCGTGGGAGGAAACCCATGCTGACATGAGGAGAACAAACCAACCTCACAGACAGTCACCTGGAGCGGGACTTGAACCCACAACCTCACCCCTGGATCTGTGTGACTGCGACACTACCTGCTGCACCACTGTGCCGCCCAATACATGATGTGCAAAAGGGAATTAAGGACACAAAAAAGAAAAAAAAAAATGAGCAGAGATTTCAATTGAGATGGTTTCAAACTGGAGGAAGAGATTTCCAAAGTTTGGGGCCAGCAATGCTGAAAGATCTACCACCCATAGTAGAAAGTCTAAAAGAACACACAGTAAGTCAAGAGTTAGAAGATCAACAAGAGGGACAGTATGAAGAAATTAAATCAGAGAGATAATGTAGGATCATTATGTTAAATGAAGTTTGCTTTTGATTTAACAAATCCATACAATCAAGAGATTATCTGGAAACAAACTTTGTTCTTCACACACGCTCAATGCATCTACTACTTTTTAGAAAAGAAAATGGACTTGTACTGTATTTGTGTGTTTATATTTATTGCAATAAAATATAATTGTATCCAAACACTAGGTTAGTAGACTCATAATTTAACATAACAATAATAATCTTGTGTCTGTGAGACTTTACACTACTGTGGGTGGACTGGCTGTGTGAAATTGTCCTAGGTGTGAGTGTGTGGTGCCAGCGATGGTGTTTTCCTGCCCTGTGCCCAGTGATTGTGGGCAGGCTCTGGATAAATCACAATGTTTAACAAGATGAAGTGGTTACAGAGGTGGAGGGATGGATGAATAAATGAGTGAATGAAGGAATGAATGGATGAATTTATCCTATCCCAAAAGAACATATTCTGTGCTTTATTCCAGTGATCAAGGTCTCTGTGGTAAAAGGGGAAAAACTTCTTAAATCTACCATTTCATTCACATTCCTTTCAACACATAATTTACCCCGAATATCTGCTCCAAATCACTCTTCAAATGTTTCTACAGATGGTTCTGTAATCATGGAGAGTCCTGTTCATCCTGTGACTGAGGGAGACTCTCTGACTCTACGCTGTTTATATCGTGATCCAAAGCCCTCAGTCCTCACAGCTGATTTCTATAAAGATGGATCACTCCTCCAGACCCAGACTACAGCAGAGATGACCATCCACACTGTCTCACAGTCAGATGAAGGTCTCTACCACTGTACCAACTCACAGAAAGGACAGTCACCAAAGAGCTGGGTCTCAGTCAGAGGTTTGTAGCTTTCAACATGAAACATTTTAATAAAATTACACTTTTAGAGTCATCTATATTCACTGGTGTGTTTATTTCTGATTCAGGAGCTTCATTCTCAGTGCTGGGAGTGCTCAGTAGTGTAATGGCAGTGATCCCATATATACTGGTGTCCATTGTGCTGGGAGTCAAATGCTACAGAGCTCGAGGTATGAGCTCAGTCTTCCTGTAATCATGGGCAGACTGATTTCTTTTGGCATTTTAACTGAAAATGTCACTTATCATCACTTCACTCACAATTTTGTGTAATATCATATTGTATATGTGTAATATCATCCTTCTGTTGTCACTGATTAACCTCCTAGATACACAGTATTATTCATAAAAATGACATATTTAGAGGATTGGCATACAACAGAAATTATAATCATAAATATAGCTTTATGAAGGAACATACTTTCAGTCTCAATAACTACATTTAATAATTCTAAAAGTGTCAGGACCGGGCGGACTGACGAAGGCGTGTGCACACGCTATAACACTATTTATACAAAAGATAACAGACAGACTTGGATAACTTGACATGAAACTTATATAAAGAATGGCAGAGAGACTTGGACATATAGAAAGAAGCAGACTAAACCTAGACAGAGGAAGCTAAACAGACAGAGAGATAACGAGACTAATCTAGACATGGAGAGCTAGAGACAAACCTAGACATGGAGAGCTAAACAGAGACCCAGATTAGAGAGACAGATACAGAGGAACCTAAACTAGAGACAGATACAGAGGAACCTAAACTAGAGAATGATACAGAGGAACCTAAACTAGAGAATGATACAGAGAGACCTAGACTGGGTGACAGATACAGACAGACCAGTATAGGGAAATACTTGCCGACTAGAGACAGAGGGAAATACTGACAGACCAGAGACAGGGAAATGCTAACAGACAAACCAAACAAGTACATGAAGCACAAGGAAGAAACAGACAGACCAGACTGTCACACAAAGGGAAGCAAATCGAAAAGTGAGGAACAGACTAGGAACAAACAGACTGGTGAAAGACAAGTGAACTTCCAACAAAGAAAAACTGCGACAAAGGAACTTAAATACACACAAGGACACCTGAGACAGATAACGAGGGGGCAGGATTACAAATGAGACACAGATGGAAACACTGACGAGGAGGTGGAACTAAGGCGGGACTAAACAGAACCATGTGCTCTTGCACATGGTGGGAAAACAGACATGACAGGACCAGAGCATGACAAAAAGCAATGAAAAATATGAGAAATATCCATACAGAAGGTTTTTAGAGAGAAGTGGTCTATTGTTCAGTGTATGTATTAGATTGTATTATATCAAAACTGTGCGTGTATTATATATAGCTTAGGTTTGGCTGTGTAGTAACACATGAAACTAATCCAATGTGGCCTTTTTGTGTATGTCACAGCTAAACCTGCAGATGAAGATGAAGAAGTTGAAAACAACAGAACAGAGTAATTGGAGAAAACCCAGAACATATCTGAACGTGTTGAAAGATTGTATTTTTTTTTTTTTTTTTTGCACGCCACATTTATGAACTAGAATAGCAGGTTTCGTCATCTAGTGTCAGTGAGTGAAATGAGTTATTAGAAATGAGTTATTATTTTTGATAAGATGATTAACTCAGGTTTTCTCCTTGCTTTGAGAAAGGTGTTTTTCTTGGTTTATTAATATGAAGTATGAAAGCTTTTTATATAATTTAGATTATTTTGAAATATATTTTTTATCATTATTATAATTTGCCTATTTAAATTTATTTTATTATTTTATATTTCTTTTATTACATTTTATTTTATTTCACTTTTTATTTTAACCATTTATGTGCAGCACGTAATCTAGGAAAATGGCGATAACAAAAATATATGCTCAATATAATTAAATGTAATTATAATTAAGCAGGGCGGCACGGTGGCGCAGTAGGTAGTGTCACTCAGGGGACCTTGAGGTTGTGGGTTCGATTCCCGCTCCGGGTGACTGACTGTGAGGAATTTGGTGTGTTCTCCCCATGTCCGTGTGGGTTTCCTCCAGGTGCTCCGGTTTCCTCCCACAGTCCAAAAAAAAAACACACGTTGTTAGATTGGAGACTCAAAAGTGTGCGTGAATGTGTGTGTGTCTGTGTTGCCCTGTGAAGGACTGGCGCCCCCTCCAGGGTGTATTCCTGCCTTGCGCCCAATGATTCCAGGTAGGCTCTGGACCCACCGCGACCCTGAATTGGATAAGCAGTTACAGATAATGAATGAAAAAAATATAATTAATCAGTTACTAAAATTGTTTTTTTCCATTGAATAATTCATTTTATTCTTTAATATACATTGTTAAATGTTTACTTTTACATTTTATGTTTCTTATTTTGTGGTACATCTGTTTTTTATTTTTATTTTTTACATTTTTTAGTCCTTTACTTTTTGGTGGCATTGAGACCCAGCAGGTAGTGTCACTGTCACACAGCTCCAAGGTCTTGGGTTTGCGTGTTTGAGTCTTGCTTTGGGTGATTCTGAGAAGAGTTTTCTATGTTCTTCCTGTGTCTGTGTGGGTTTCCTCCAGGTGCTCTGGCTTAATTCCAGTCTAAAAACACACATTGGTAGGTGGACTGGCCACTCAAAAGTGTCCATATGTCTGAGTGAATGTGTGAGTGCCCTGTGAGGAACTGGCACCCTGTCCAAGCACCCAGTGATTCTGGGTAGGGTCTGGAACCGCTGCAACCCTAAACTGGATAAGAAATTACGGACAATAAATTATTTAATTTAATATTAACCATTATCTGTAACGATTTGGTTTCAAGAACAATGCATTACAAAATATTCATTTATTCATTCATTGTCTTTTCCAGTTCAGGGTCAAGGTGGGTCCGGAGTCTACCTGGAGTCACTGGGCACAAGGCAGGAACACACTCTGGAGGTGTCCACAACACACATAAAGATTGTATTAGTAAACTTCCTGATCCGTGACCAGGACAAAATCTGCATTGTTCCTTTTGAATCTGAGGTTCAACTATTGGTTGGATTCTCCTTTCTAGTGTCTTGACATAAACGTTCCCAAAGAGGCTGAGAAGTGTGATGCCTCAATAATTGGTTCACACTCTCTGGTTTTCTTGTTTAAAAATGGGAACCAACAAGCTGGTTTGTAGAGGCATGTCAGCAAAGACATCCCCGTTATCAAGGGCCTTTAGCAGTTCCTGGCTATTTTCATTCACTCCAGGGTCCTTGCCACTGTGGCACTTTCCAGCTACCTCAGTGGGGAAATGGAATCTGAAACCCCAAACACATTTGGCACTGCCTTCTGAATAGGAGGTATGTCTTTCTGGTTAAGGAGTTCCTCAAAATGCACAACATCCTCACCAGCATTTCCCAGAAAACCCTGACTACACGTTTGGGCCTTGAAGGTGTGTCCTGAAATTTTCCCTGCCATCTGATCCAGCTCATCACCAGATCAGTTGACAGCTCAGCCTCTGTCTTTACCTGTTGGGTGCATAACACACAATAGTTTTATTCTCTGTGAGCCAGGATGCATTGGGGTGACTCCTTCATTTACTTGGACAAGCTCCAGCTGTATGGCTGCCAGCCTGGTACTTCTGAGTACCCCCAAACCCACCAGGTGGCTCTCACCCTGTGCAGCTCCTATAGGAAAGAAATATCACTTTTCAAGGGGGTTGGTTCCAGAGCCCACATTGTGTGTAGAGGTGAGTTGAACTATAACTAGTTGGTACCTCTCAAATTCCTAAACATGTTCCAAATCCTTCCCCCACAGTGAGGTTACATCCCATGCCCCAAGAGTCAGTTTCTCAGTTTGTTGACAAGATCCATGCCACCAGGGACCCCATCACCCCCACCCTGTACTGCACCACACCCTTACCCTGGACCTTGGCGATGGTGGGTCCATATGTCCCTCCCACATCACTTTTTTTGGGCTGAGCCCAGCTGGGTTACATGGCTGCCTTGCTCTAAGGGTAGGTCCCGGTGACCCACAGCTCCCAACAATATAGCCCTGGATGCCATTAATCCACACAAGCAATCCCACCATGACAAGGCCCAAATTCAGAAAGGGTGTAACTTATTTTATGCAAATTTTGTAATGTTTCTTGTGTTTCATTGATTTATTCCACATTAAATTTTGGTGAAACTTTATTTCTTTGTTCACTAAATTTGAGCAAATATTCTGTATCTGATTTAGTTATTATTTAAAGTTAATATTGATTCCTGCAGTTTTAATTAAAGAGAAATGCTTAAGCTGAAGCTGTTGTGTGCAAATATTTTTCCTTTTACTCCAGGAATATGGAGAAATTAGATGTTAAAATTAGTTCTCTAAATGGGTAAAGGCCCTGGATAGCAAAATGTATCCAGCATAGATTATTTTTTATTTTAAGTTCTGGTCTGGTGTCTTGGGCACAAACTCAAGTTTCCCCTTGATGCAATGACTTCAAACATCTCATTGCTCCATGTTCCCGTACATACAAACATATGCACACAGATACCAATATGCATTCTGTTCTAACTGCTGCTGGTAGTGTAGATAAGGCTTCCACACCTCTTTGTATTTCAGTGATTTTGTGATGTTCTAATATTTTGGTGAGAGCATCTCCATCACCAGTAGGTCTTGTAGGGTGTTCCTCGTATGCAATGGTTAGTATTTACCAAAAGTGGCTCAAGGAATGACAACCAGTCAACTACCGGGTCATAGGCAACAAAAGCTCACTGATGCAGATTGATGAATAAGCTAATGCTGGTTCTGAAAGAATGTTCTTGGAACACACAGTGGATCGCAGCTAGTACTACATTAGCTTTGGGATCAGACCAGATGGGCTATTAATGCAGCTCATGAAGTCAGTTTCTCTGCCACAAGACGTAAGAAAATAATGATAATAATAATAATAATAATACCAAAAAGGGGAGAAGAGGAAGGTGAAATACAAAGTCAAATCCAAATCCACCGTCCTTGAATAAATACTGACACAACACAACTACTGCAAAACATTTAAACTAATTTTAACTGGTAAATCCCATGTGAGTAGGGCTGGCTCCTCTAATGTTGGTGGTAAATCAATTGATCAGAGTTTTCTTGAAGGAGGCAGGGAATGCAGGTTCATCTCAATAAATTAGAACATCATCAAAAAGATATATAGACTCATTACAAACAGAGTGATCCATTTTAACAGTTTAATTCTTTTAATGTTGAGGATTATGGCTTACAGCCAGTGAAAAGACCAATTTCCAAAATGATGTTTAGTAATAAATAAATTACTGCATCAATGTGGTGTGGAATAGAAGTGATCAGTCCTTCACAGGGTGTTGAATTGAATTACTGAAATAAATTAACTTTTATATGATATTCTAATTTACTGAGATTCATTCTACTCTTGTTGAGAACTCAGTAAATCATGGATATCATTTTTAGGGGTTGACTAGAAATAGCTTCACATGGCTGAACTGAATATGACTTTTGTTTGTTTTTTTCTGTTAATCCAAGGCCTGCTGTCACTGGCTGGGATCAATGTAAAGATTCATGTTGCACATTATATGCCATTATTTAACTGGACAGGGTTTTGGCCTCGTCTCTATGAATACAGATCGTCTCTATCAGCTCCCATCATATTTTTCCAAGTAATTTTGTATACAGACCGAGAGGACCTGAATAGGACCATTAGGTGTCGCCGTGGGAGCAGCTCCAAGTTCCAGTTCCTGTTGCAATACCTGTATATCACGAACAACTCTGCAAATAAGTATTTGTAACATATTACTATGTGACTATAGTAATAAGTTGACATAAACACAGACAAACTATAATAATAAAAGAATATTAATTTAGAGGAGGAGGCCTAAAATAGTAACAATTATAGGGATTTCCATAAGAAATCTATCACCAAGTATAAGATATGAAATATGTCATTACAAGTGTTGTGCACAGATCTCATTTGAGTGTTTAGCAGCAATATGTAATCCAATACATTCTTAGCAGCAGTAGGTACGGAGACCAGTTTAAGATACTGAAAGTTTTAAGTGGTGTTTTACAGTTACATTTACAGCATTTAGCAGATGTTCTTATCCAGCGCAACATGCAAAAGTGTGTTGTGTTTGTTTAAGTTGTATTCCAGCTAGTACAAAGAGGTTTAGAGTACAAAAAAATACCACTGAGCTCAGACGATGCCAGAGCAAGGCAAGTGTTGACACATAGAAAGAAAAATAGAGCACAAGTGAAAAAACTAACAATCCCCATGTGCTCTCACTTAGAAAGAAGACTGAAGTGTTAAGAAATAAGTGCAAATACAATGTGTTTCAACAAATACAAATAAGTAGAGTCAGCCAGAGGTTGTGTGACAGTAAATGACAGAGGCATGTAAATATGTTGACAGTAAAGTGCAGAGTTATTTCTGAGGTAGGTTCAGGAGTCTGATGGCAGTGGCAGTCTCATCTGACTTTGAAATATTACCTTTGAATTTTTTTTGCACTGAAAGTATGCATCTGAATTTTGTTGCTTTTGAATGTGAAGGACTGGCGCCCCCTCCAGGGTGTATTCCTGCCTTGCGCCCAATGATTCCAGGTAGGCTCTGGACCCACCGCGACCCTGAACTGGATCAGCGCTTACAGATAATGAATGAATATAATTGCTCTTGGATTGAACTCAAGCATTTTCAAGAACACTCAAGAACATTTTCACTGTTATTATCAAAGGTTAATAAATTCATTCATTCATTCATTATCTGTAACCGCTGATCCAGTTCAGGGTCGCGGTGGGTCCAGAGCCTACCTGGAATCATTGGGAATCACTGGAATTGTTGTCCTTCACAGGGCAACACACACACTCACACATTCACTCACACCTACGGACACTTTTGAGTCGGCAATCCACCTACCAACGTGTGTTTGTCATGGCCCTGTGAATATAGTGACATAATGAATATGTGGAAACATGAACTTAGGGGTATATGTCCTATAGCATTTTTATTTTTTTAATTGTCTGATTATCAAGAATCTGAAATTGATACAGAAGGTGTAGCACAAATATAATATCCCAAAGTGCACAGTTTAATTCATAAAGTTGTGTTTGTTTAAACACTGAATGTCGGTGTGTGCATTTTAAATGTCTGGTTATTTCTAATATTATAAATATTTATATAGAAATTTGTGTTTGGTAGATGATTTCTTTATTGTAACAATGCCTTTTGGCAATAAATCTTATACCGTTGAAAAGCCTGTTATTTCCCTTTTCAATGGTGCCACATTTGTAAGGAACACGCATTTGTGGGATGAGCAGTAGAGCTGAGTATGTGGGTTTCACCCATGAAAAATTTGCCAAATCCTCTCTGCCAAGGCCAATTACATTGTACAACCTATGTTTATAAGTAATTTCTTCAGTTTTATTTTTATAAGCTCCATCTCTCAGTGCTGTTCAAATGAAAATCAAATGTCCATATGTTTAAATATGTTCAAAAAAAACAAAGGCTTTCATGGGGTGTCCTAATTTTCACAAAGTTCATTTTTTCACATATTCTGTCATATCACATGCTCTGTTCACAGAGCCATTACAAAAAATGTCTTCATCTTCAGGATATCAATAGTCTGTTGTACTGTGTCTTCAGTGAGCCTTTCAGATTTTTGAGACACTTTAAAAATAAAGAGATAATATCCGCGGAAGGAAGCTAAACGTGTAGTTTTTCCACCATATGGAAGTTGTGTTCGTATTTTGAATTTGGTCTATCGAATTTGAGCAACTTTCTAAATATATTGATTTAATCTTGATTGTTTTCATCTGAATTTATTAATCTTGAATAACTACAGTAAAACAGTGTTCTTAAATTCACGAGTTCAATTCAAGAGCAATTATATTCGGATGCATAATTGCGAAGCAAAATATGTAGAGGTGGAGATCTGAAGACTTAAATTCAAAAGCAACAAAATTCAGATCCACAATTTCAGTGCAAAATAAATTCAGTGCTACAATTTCAAAGGTGGTAATATTTCAAAGTCTGATGAGACAGATTTGCTTCCATAGTGTCAGGATTGCGGGGGCGGACTGACAGAGGCGGATGCACTCGCTAATAACACCAACTTTATTTACAACACAAGATAATACAGAGACAGACTACTTAAACAAAAAGATCTAAACAGAATAAACTTAAACTGAGTAAAGACACAAACCTGAGACAAAAGATACAAAGAGAGCTAGACTGAGTAAACGAGACAGACAGACTAGAGATCTAAACAACATGGGAAACAAATGACCGACAAGCAGGAAGTGACACATGAGAACTTAAATACATAACACAGACAAAGGACACCTGGAAAAGATAACGAGAGGGCAGCATTACAAACGAGACACTGACGAGGAGGAGGAACAAAGACGGGACTAGGGTGAAGACATAAACAACAACAAACAGAGCCATGTGCTAAGTGAGCACAAGGCAGGGAAAACAGACATGACAGGACAAGGGCGTAACACATAGAAAGCAAAGAATGGCAAAATACAAACAAAAATCAGTATCAAATAACTGCAAAGAGTAAAAAGGTAACCATGTATATGTTAAAAATATACTTTTGGTATATTTTTTCTGTTCTGCATTCACTATATACCCTTTCTGCTCTTGATACTAGGAATTTTGCTCACAGATTTATTTTTGCTTTTGTAAAACTTCTGACACAAAATTCACTCAGTAGTGTACTGCCACCTGTCCTTTGGGAGAATACTGCACCAATGTTAGCGTCAAGTATAAATGCCCACATCGCTCGCTCAGGTTTTCACTCCATCAGTGGAGTCCTGTGCAAATCTCACAGAGCCTTTACACAGGCAGGACAAACACAAAAGGGGTTTAACAATGTGAGTGGGCCTGTCCAGTGTCAATCGAGCCACTGATCTAATGGTGTTTTGGGCTAGTTAGATATAAATAATTTAAAAAAGGGTCAGGATCATCAGCCCAAATGGCACATTGGCCCACCGGGAAAATGCCTAGTATGCCAGATGGCCAGTCCATCCCTGGACGAATGGCTGAAGCTTCGTTATCCCAATATTTCAGATAGTTAGTCCACATTAATGATTACCATGGGAATAAAAAAGTTTATCCATTATATGTATAAAGTTCAAACAGTGTGAAAGTTTTTCACAGGCCTTTTCATGAAGAATTTCACTGTCATATATATGACATCTATTTACAACATGGAAACCCTCCTTTTATGGTCACAGAACATATTTATGATGGGCGTTGGAAACATCACAATATGAATTTAGAAGCTGTACCAAGGACAATGTCTTTTTAATTAATCTTTTCTATGTTTTTGGGCAGTCTGTGCTCACTGAGATACACATTGAGAATGTAGTTGCTACACTGTTCTCTTGGAGGGAGGAAGTTACTCAAACATACACTGGCCAACAGGAAGCCAGCCCACAAATACTGAGCTAAACTGAGGTAAACTTAATTAAGTTAAATATACACGAACTGCAAAAGGGGGATTTTCTGTGACATACTAAAAGACAAAACCAGTAAACTTAACTATCGCTCAGAGGCAGGCCTACAGTGGGTTTGCTGGTGAAATTTGTTCTTAAGTACAAAAATTGGCAGAGATCAGAGGGGCAGCTCAGCCAACAAGTCTCTCAGGGGAGATATAGAGTGCACTTTCAACAAAAGTGTGTCTCAATAAAACCTCTGAAAAGCTGTGATAATGAAATAAATACTTCTATAAATACTTCTATCGATACTACTGTATCACAGTAAAAAATCTCATGCAACACTGTGGCCTTTGGGGGCTTGGGTAGAACTGAGATGTAGACTCTGAGTGAAGTTTGGGAGGCTGTGAGCAGTCATGTAGTTGAGTATCTATGCTGTAGTTCAGGTCAGTAATAAACACTGAATCACTTGTGAAAACAGTGCCGGACCGTTATTGTATGGTCCGTCATGTCTTTGTTCAGTGTCCACATAACAGTGATCGTCCTCTTGCTTCGCTGCTCTGTAATACTGGCTTTAGAATGTTTGGGTTTAAACGCTTGGGTTCTGAGATTTTCTCTGTTTCTGTTCAGAAACAAATAGCTGAAGACATCATCAGCTCACCAGGTGACCTCAAAACTTTTGGCTTGAAATATCCTGCTGGATCTCAGCTTTTGACACTGAGAAACTCATCACTGGCCACCTGCCATTTTGCTCCAAGCTTTTCACCAACTTTAATTTCATCATTATCATTCATCATTTTCTTCAGCTCCCTGTTTGCCCAGCCCTGAATCAAAGACCTCAACTTTATTGAGGGACCAATGTACTGTCATCAGTTTCGATATAAAACTAAATTCTCTCTGTTAATGGGGACTGATATATTGTGCTTGAATTTAAAAAATCCTTCGTACTAGAAGCTGGGATGGATTCTTACTGTCACATGATGCAGATTATGCTCTTTAGGTCAATAAACAGATTATTTAGGCACAAACCTGCTGTTTGTTTTTAAAAGGGAAATTATTGAATTTTAAGTAAACCTGCTTTGTTGCCATGGAAAACTCTCTGTATACAAACCTGCTATAACTGTTTATATATTCAGTTGTTTCTGTGTAAGTGAACTGTCTAACATGTGTTCGTGGGTTTTCAGTGGTGTTTTGTGGGTTTGGTGAGTGGAGGAGTCGTCGATGAGGTGCTAAAATGCATTTAGCTCTGTTCATGACTTCAGACTCTCAGTGGCAGTCTGAGCAATTCAAATGTGCACTGTGAGATATATTTTATTTAATGGTATATAGTTTTGACCTTTTTTTAAAAGATAAATTTTTGATCACCCCACCCCACATTACTTTTATTTATATGCCTCTTTGTCTCCTGTTCTTAATGTGATGATAATCATCCCCCTGCATCTAATTTCACATCTTGCTTTTTGGGAACTGAAAGTTAATTGCTTACAGCCCAGAATCTCCTGGCTCATTATATGCCAGGGAAAGACCTACTGACTGGAAAATGACTACTGTGTTTAAAATGTTGTGGTTGGAAAGTGGCACTTCACATTTTGTTAAGATTTTATGATTAATAGAACAAAATAAAAATGAAAAAAAAAACTGAAATAGATCTTATTTCATATAGATGTTCGATTGGGTTCAGATCTGGAGACATACTTGGCCACTGAATCACTTTCACCCTGTTCTTTTTCAGAAATGCAACAGTGGCCTTAGATTTGTGTTTTGGATCATTGTCATGTTGGAAAAGTTCATGACAACCAAACGCATGGAGTGATGGTAGCATCTTTTCTTTCAATATAGAGCAGTACATCTGTGAATTCATGATACCATCAATGAAATGCAGCTCCCCAACACCAGCAGAACTCATGCAGCCCCACATAAGGACACTGCCACCACCATGTTTCACTGTAGGCACCATGCATTCTTCTTTGCACTCCTCACCTTTGCAACGCCATTCAGTTTGGAAGTCTTCAGTTCTGAAAACATCTCATCACTTCAAGGTATAGAGTCCCAGTAGTCTTTGTCTTTTTCAGAATGGGCCCTGGCAAATTCTAGGTGGGCTTTTTTGTGCATGGGCTTCAGGAAAGGCTTACTTCTTGGACGACACCCATGCATGGCATTCCTGTGCAGTGTACGCCGTATTGTGTCACGAGAAACAGTCACCTCAGATTGGCTTCATACTTCTTTAGCTAACTGCAATGAATTGAGTGGCGATTTTCTTCAACCCTTGTCATCAGAAGATGCTCCTGTTTAGGCGTTAACTTCTGTGGACAGTATTTACGACTAATAAGCAAAGCTTTGCTGATGTTCTTGTAGCCTTCACCTTTCTTGTGTAAAGAAATTATTTTCTTTTCCATGTGGTACCATTGCTGACAGCATGAACTGGGAAGGGATTTTCTTTGTAGAAGTAATGCCCTTTTCTAGTCAACCATCTGCTGGAAACCTGTTTAATGAATAAATAGACTCACCTGTGGTTGAATTCTTGGTAATTGGAATTTTGTAGTCTAAAATTTAGCTTTGCTCCTCAGAATTTCATTGGGGTGTACTCATTTATGCTGAGCACTGTGTATATATACACACACGCACACACACATACGTATTTGACTCTCTAAGTGTTTGTTCGCACACAGAACCATTTCACCCAAAAACCACATCCCGTGTGTGTACCACAGATGAACCACTTGTTGCTTTGCATACTTTTAGCCCACATTCACCCTGTCCTTCAGTGGTCAGAACCACCACAGTTATTTCAGTCGTGTGTCAATCTTAGCACAGCAGTGACACAGGCGATGGTGGTGTGTTAGTGTGTGTTGAGTGGGTACAAGTGGATTAGACATAGCAGTCCTACTGGATTTACAGTCTGTACTTGTAAAACTATAAGTGAACCTGGGTGTAGAAACAAGGAGGAAGTTTTAATGTTATAGTGGGTTTTGACATTAACCGCATTACTTCAATATCAATATGTGACACTTTGATTTTAATACTACCTTCATTGTGGTATTTTTTGCTGTTGTTGTTATTTGTTTCTTTGCTTAGCTAGGTTACAAAAGTGTACTTTGTGTGTGTGTGTGAACAATATAAAACATTAAGCATTGTTTGGTTGCTTATTGTCTTTTAACCCATGTTCAAGGGTTTTGGGAATAGCAAAATTTCAGGCGCTGGTCACTTGAGCTTCAAGTGTAATGGACAGGAATGGCATAGTAAATAAAGGGTGAGTGTATTTTGTGTATGTTTTCTGTTTATTATTAATAATTTTTAGACCTAAGTACCTATGATTTTATTCCATTGAACATATGCTCACAGTACACAGACATAAAATGACATAAATGATGGACAGGTAAATATCTCTGAAATTAAAAAATACAACAGCAGTCAGCGGTGAGCTCAATTGATCTATTTGATCTCATTGATTTAATTTGACCAGAAAATCCCACTGAGATCAGAAAGTCACATTTACAACAGAAACCTGTCCAAGCCAGTTGCCACTACATTTTGCTTGACATTAAACTATCATTTGCCAGAAAATCACTGCAAGGCACTGTGGTTGGTCCATTTCATTTCTGACTTGGCATGTTTTTGACATGTTTTATGACACTGCTGACGTGGTATGTTTTTTCTCATTTGTTTTTGGGATAATGCACAACCAACTGAAGACACTCATCTTTAATGACAAATTTTTGGCTTTTTCTCTAGCCACCGTCCCAGAGGGAGGAACAATATAAGAATACAATTAGCGGAATATTTTAATTAATAAAAATAAAATAAAAAATGCCACGAATGTTGAATACATTCAGACAGAAAATCATCTTTTTCTTCCCCATTTTTGGTGACTCACTCAGGGCTTGCCCCCTGAACATTGTGTTCCAGTGAAAAACATGTCTAATATCAATTAAAATGATCTCTCCTTCAGTGGGGGACATTGGCCTTGTGTTGGCTGGTTGCACTCTCTCTACCACCTCTCTCTCTCTCTGTCTCCCTCTATCTCTCTCTCTCTCTCTTTCTCTCCACACCTCCCTCTCTCCACCACATCTCTATCTCTCTCTCTCTCTCTCTCTCTCCACCACATCTCTCTCTCTCTTTCTCTCCACCACATCTCTCTCTCTCCCTCTCTCTACCACATCTCTCTCTCTCTCCCTCTCTCTCTCTCTCTCTCTCCCTCTCCCTCTCTCTCCCTCTCTCTCTCTCTCTCCCTCTACCACATCTCTCTCTCTCTCCCTCTCCCTCTCTCTCAGGAAATGATGATAGTTGAACACAGAACATTGTTGAATCAGTCAGTCATTATTGGGACAGTATGGAGCTCAGTGCCGTCTCTGTAACTCTCTGTGAGTAAATATTTTAATATTTTTATTACTATCAGTTTTGGTGTATATGTTTAGGCTTTTCCAGAAGATTTGGTGTATTAATTTTCCTGCATGTTATAAGTGCACTCTGGCTAATTTAATGACAAGTATGCTACATCAACCTTTCAGAAAAGCCACATTACTCATCTGTAGGCACTGGACAGACAGATTAAAGGTGCAACAAAGTTAATTCAGCAATGCCATAAAGAACCATGTTTCCATAAAGAATCATTTTTGCCAATACATTTAAATAAGTAAAGAACCCTAAGATCAAGTTGTGGATTTTAAAACCTTTAAAAGTTTCTTCACACTTACATGTCTCTTAAACAAACCAGGTTTTTAATTTTGTGCAATGCAAAAGAAGAACCCTTTTTGGGTTCCATAAAAAAACCTGGTTTGTAGAACCATTATTTTTAAGAGAAATCAACTACCAAAAATGAATGAATTTGGAGAGTCTTCCGTGATTAAGGATTTCCGCACTGTGTTCTTACACTGGAGGCCTGATGAACGGAGTTGCATGTGAAAAAAAAGTAAAAAATAATGTTAACTTTTAATGAATAAATAAAATCCAATATAATGTATATAGCTAAAAAGGCAATATGCACTGCTTTTGAATAAATATTAATGTATGTGACGACCTCTCACAAGTTGCTGAAATCCATCACCCAGTTAGGTTAGTTGTGATGTTATAGAACAGGGCCAGGATTGTTGTATGTACTGGTGAATAAAATAAGGCCAAATTGATAAAATGGTGGGGTGGTGCAGCATGTAGAGTCACAGTCACACAGCTCCAGGGACCTGGAGCCGGGGTGACTGTCAGTGAGGAGTGTGGTGAGTTCTCCCTGTGTTTGCGTGGGTTTCCTTCGGGTGCGCCGGTTTCCTCCCACAGTCCAAAACCACACGTTGGTAGGTGGACTGGTGACTCAGAAGTGTCCGTAGGTGTGAGTGAATGTGTGTTTGTGCTGGCCTGTAAAAGACTGACGCCCCCTTCAGAGTGTGTTCCTGCCTTTCACCCTGTGATTCCCACAAGGCGGGAATACACCCTGGAGGGGGAGCCAGTCCTTCACAGTGCAACACACACACACATTCACTCACACTTACAGACACTTTTGAGTCACCAGTCCACCTACCAACATGTGTTTTTTTTGGACCGTGGGAGGAAACCGGTGGGAGTGGGCGTTACACTAGTTAAAATAAACTCTCAGTCCACAATAAAGGGAATGTCTAACGTTTTACCGTTATAGGTCCAGACAATAGCATCTGTGTCGAGTCCTGGAGCATGGTCCAGCTATTAGTGACTCCTGTTATAAGTGTATATAGCTAAATTATATTGCTATGATATGTCCTTATTTTGACCTTTATATGGCTAACTTTAGATATTTACAAATGTCCTTTTTTGTGTGTGAAAATACTAAATAAACTGGCTCTAACTAAAAGCAATAGCCAGGGCATTATGGTAAATGAGGTGTCTGTAGTGAATTTGCATGTTGCGTGTCCTGTAGTTCTGCTAAGCACATTCCCCAGTAAATTGAGTCTTATGATGCCTCTGTGAAATATTGTAGTCTGATGAAGATTTCCTAAAAATGTTGCCAGTACCAGTGTAAGTAGAACGTACTATTAAAAACTCTTTTGAATAAGTGTGATTATGAAACACTTTGACTTAATCCAGGTATTTATTACATGCTTAAATGATTTATCCTGTTATAACATTATTTAATATATTTTAACTTTGAAACTTTAGTGTGTTTCTATTAAATTCTTTTAAGTAATAGTGGACTGGAGTTTGTCTCAGATCTAATAAAATCTAAGATATTGTCAGTGTATGGCACTCTTTGTTGTGTAAGGACTTATGAAGGGAGCCAGAAAATTTGCTGATCAAATTCTGATTTGTAAATTAATCATACCTTGGTGTGAAATCTAGTCGACTCACAGTATTTATTATTTTGATGATAAATGTATTTATTGTCAACAATTTAATTGAGGTCATTTAAAAATGTCCATGGTAAATCAGCATATTAATCAGTGAGACTTGTATCTAAAAGTAAATACTGACACTAAATTAGTAAGGAAGTTAATGCCAAATACATTTCTTTCTAGCTGGATATATTAACGTGTGGGGACTGGACATGATGTTATATTCAAAAGGAGAACGTTTTGTCAAATATTTGAATTACACTCTGCAAGTGTAGGGGGAACCCAGGAGCAAAAATACCAAATGTCTTTTAACTGAATGTGTGAACTTGTAAAAAAAAAAAAAATAGTTTAAAAAAAATGTGTAATAAAGTTTTCTGTGTGTAGAAATATTTTGTGCATGTGTGAAAATGTTTTGTGTTCCCAGATATGGTATGTACATATATAAGATGATTTTTTTTGCTGTAGAAATAGTCCCTTTATATAATTTAATTATTTATTAATTAAATTAAATATTTTCAACAGTGAAGTTTCACTGTCTGAGGGACAAACACATTTGGTACCTTTGAGTGCAACACTGAAGTAACAAGCTAGAAAACACTTTGGGATATAGAAACAGTTTAGATTTGATATTAATGCAATATTTATTTTCCCTTAATCCTCTGCCCTAGGGCTGTTTGTAGTATTTTACAGTGGACAAACTGTACATGTCACCACTGATGTTGACCAGCCTCAATCAGGTGAGTTTTTTTCTTATCTTTATCTCATTGTAGAAAATTCTTTTTTTAGTTTTTCACAAGTAGTTTCATCTACAAAATTAGTGTGATTATAGACTAATTTAGGGGGAACAGAGAGATGAAGGGAAGAACAATGAGGCCATGACACAAACAAGTCTTTATAATCATAAACACAGCACTGATAGGGACGAGCACAACCTCTGGCAGATATTAATACACACAATATATAATCAAACTTTCCCAGTCTTGTTGGCCTTGTCCTAAATTGTTTGAAACCTGTTGTTGATGTTTGATAAGTTCTGTACATAGATTTATCTTTTTATTTATTTAAATAACATGGACCGTACACATAAATCAACATAATTTTTTTAATATAAAATGTGCCAGATTTAGCTGAATGGCTACTTTTCATCTGCAGTCCCTGTCCAGGTTGATGTTATAGACACAACTTCCAGTGAACTACTGTAATATTGCACCCCAGTGATGTGTAGAGACTGTAGGAGTGCAAAACTCCAGTGTACTGAATCTCACAGTATCTGTTCATTTAAGGTGTTAAATATTGTTCTAATAATGATTAAAGTGTATACAAACTGTGTGCATCTGGATGTAAATCAACACTGAGTAAACTGACTCCTTTGTTTCCACAAAGAACATATACTGTGGCGTGTATTAACCATGAGTTTATAGCTGAGACTGTGATCATCCCTTCAGTGTTCATTAACTTCGGTCTCACAGCAATACAGGTTTTTAATTCATTTTCATACATGGATCTTTATATAAATCCTCTGTTATCTTCTTCCTGTAGCTCTGCCCACGCCTACACTCACTGTAGAACCAAAGGAAGATGTGTTGTCTGGAGACTCAGTCACTCTGAAGTGTGAGATTTCGACTGATTGGACCTATCTTTGGGAAAGGGCTGGTCCTGGCGAGTCGCCTGCAGGGTTCCAGCCTGTCACTGAAAATGGTGACACTCAAAGCTTTACAGTAAGTGCTGTGGATGAATCTCAATACAGATGCAGAATACAGAAAACTGGAGGATCAATACCATCACTTTACAGTACTCCTGTTACCCTCACTGTGAAGGGTGAGTACTTCTATTAATAAAATGAAGAACATTTTGACATCTAAATGGTGAACATTATGTTTATTAAGCTGTTCCCTCACTTTCATACTGTATGTCTAACCCTAATCTGTAGGTGTTATGAAAAGTGTGTAATGCTTCATAATACAACTCACGTCTTAAAGTGTACTTTCCCGGTACTTACTGCGTATCTTCACATGTTTTACAGTATTTGTTCCTGTGTTTTAAAGTGTATTTAACGGGTACTTGCAGTCTACCTTCCCATAACTCTAAAATACATATTTTTACAAGTATATCCCAGACACGTAATGCATCTTCTTGCATTGTAAAGTGTATTTACACTTTAAATTAACAGTTCTCTGCTTCTTACACCAAGTACAGGGAACTAATGAAGAGTGGGGAATGGGCTGGATTACGTAGTGGACAACTATTGTAAGGTTACAAACAAGAAACTTTAAACTCTTATCCCATATACCTTTACTGTGGCCACTTCTCTTTTATTATTGTCTCTCTCTGTAATGTGGCAGCTCACCCAGGGGTGGATTGGAACCCCAAACCCCCAGTTGTGGAGACTAGAGCAAACAGGGCGAACCACCAACAGAGCACTAGAGAAATAGGCCTCAAGCACAGTCAGAGACACACAAACAACCCCTCTGGACGTTAAGAGTGCCAGAAAAAAAATTAAACACAAGAGAGGAAAAAAAGAAATTAAAATATAGAACACAGTCACTGGCAAAGAAAAAGAGGGGGAACAAAAACATAACTTATATTATTTCTAATTATTTATTTATACCAAAAATGGTAAAGGAAAGAAAATATTGAATCCCAAGAGAAACCAGAGAAACCCTCAGAGGGAAAGCTCTGGTGGAGAAACAAAAGAGAGAGAAAGGGAGACCCAGGAGAAAACTCAAGAGTCTTTACCAAGTTACCAGCCAGGCTTGCACAGCACTCTGAAAAGAGAAACCCAAGGCTGAGTAGTAAGGTGTGTGTTGGCTTCCTTTAAGTAAGAGTAACCCAGGTGGAACTAATTGCTTCAGATTGCTTCAAAGAGTGTCTGTGTCTTCATCTAGTGACTGGGGGTGGATTAGCAGGCAGTCTCACCCCAGTCCCAGGCAGACCTCTTACAGGAATAACCCTCCTAGGAACAGCACCTGACATTTCCAACCCTGCAGCATGATCACTTCTGAAGTCCCAGATAAGCTTGGGGTCCAGCATGTGACGAGCCAGGACCCATGAGCGTTCTTCCGGTCCATATACCTCCCAGTCCACTAGGTACTGAGTGGAGCCTTGGACCCCCCCACAAATCCAAAATGTGTCGGACAGTGTAAGCTATCATGCGTGGTGCCTGGGGATTAGAGGTAGGGGCAAGGGTACCGCAAAGTACAGGCTTCAAGCCCGAAACTTGAAATGTGGGGTTTATACGCATGGAATGAGGGAGAAGCAAATAAGAGACTAGGTTCACTCAGCAGAGCATCTTGAAAGGACCCACGTAACGCGGAGCCAGCTTCCAGAATTCAACATGCAGGGGTAATTCCTTGGTGGATAACCAGACCTGCTGGCCTGGCCAGAAGGTGGGCCCAAGTTGTCTTCTCTGGTCTGCTGCTTTCTTTTGGAGAGTTGAGGCGGCCCAGAGGGCAATTCTGGCCTTCTGCCATGCCTCACAGCATCGCCAAACAAATTGCTCAGCAGCTGGGACTCCTGCATCAACCTCCTGCTCTGGAAATATTGGAGGGTCATAAGTGAACTGGCACTCAAAAGGAGACATATGCAGGGAAGAGTGCGATAAAGTATTGTGGGTGTACTCCGCCCAGATCAGGTGATCAGCCCAGGAACCGTTCTAGGTCTTGATTGACCCTTTCTGTCTGGCCATTAGACTGCAGATGAAAACCCAATGATAGATTCACGAGGCTCCTAGTAGTTGGCAAAAGGCCTTCCAAAATAGGAAATGGGTGGCGTAAGCCTGTCTGTCATGTTCTGGGCTCTTTAATTTGGGCAAACGTCTGACAGGCGGCCACATAGGACCAGACATCTTGTTCGATGTTAGGCCACCAAAATCATTTCTGCAAAAACTTCAGGGTATGGATAAGCCCTGGATGTGCAGTAAAGGGAGACATGTCCTCATTGTAGAACCTCCGGCCATACTGAAGTGGAGACAGAGCCGCTCCAGGGGCCCCCCACCTGGATCTGGTTCATTCTAGAGGGCATTTTGTACTGCTGCCTCTAGTCCCCAGTGTAGGGGAGCAATGATGCAAGCTTCAGGGATCATTGGTTCTGTTGGTTGGACAGTGGATAGAGGGTCCCACTGGAGAGAGAGGGCATCAGGCTTAGTGTTTTTAGAGCCTGGTCGATATGACAAAACAAAATCAAATCTGGCAAAAACAATGTCCATCTGGCCTGATGGGAGTTCAGATGCTTGGTTTGTTGGATGTAGGCCAAGTTTTTGTGATCTGTCCAGACCAGAAACTGATGTTTTGCACCCTCCAGCCAATGCCTCCATTCCTCCAAGGCCAACTTTACAGCCAAGAGTTCCCTGTCACCCACAGCATACTTCTGCTCAACAGGCATAAGGTGATGAGAAGAGCGAGAGAAAAAAAAAATAATTAAAAGCGCGAGAGTGCAGTTTTTGGTCAGATCCAGAACGCTGGGATAAAACTGCCCCAACTCCTATATCTGAAGCATCTACTTCAACAACAAAAGGGAGATCAGGATCTGGCAACTGTAACACCAGCGTAGTGACCAGGCGATGTTTATGCTCCTCAAATGCCTTCTGAGCTGCTTCAGTACATTGATATCTCTCTGTCTTTTCTTGTTAGGGAGGTTAATGGACCAGCCACAGTGCTAAAATTGTGAATGAAATGGCGAAAGAAGTTAGTGGAGCCCAAAAAGCGCTGAACTTGTCTGAGAGAAGTGGGGCATGGCCATTTAGTAACTGCTTTCATCTTAGCTGGATTCATGCGTAGTTGGCCCTTGGATACAACAAATCCACAGAAGGACACTGAAGAAGCTTGGAACAGAGACTGAGTTTCACGTAGAGATGGTTCTCCAGGAGTAGCTGGAGGACTCTAACATGGAAGTACATGTTCTTCCACAGATTGTCTATAGGTGAGATCATCCAGGTACAAAAAGCATAGTGCCTTCCTCAAGACCTCAGTGATGTAGCGTTGGAAGATAGCCAGAGCATTCATCAATCCAAATGGCATGAAAAAGGTACTTGTAGTGGTCTGATGGAGTGATGAAAGCAGATTTCCCACTCTTATTTTCAATTTCTCTAATGCAGATGAGGTTGTAGGCGCTGCATTTTACAATTTGCAATGAGAGTGATCATGTTTGTTGTGAAATGACCCCTGGCTCATGGATTATGGCCCATCACAGATCTCCTGTCCTGTGATGAGCCCTGGCTTTTGTTGTGAACTACTTTAATGGAGGCAAACACCGTAGAACAATTCTCCCATATTGGAGTGGCCCAAGCAAGAGCCCGGTCTGTGAGCTGTTGAAATGATAAATGGCACCTTAGACTTGCTGCTTAGGTTGCTGCTCAAAAGCAAGAGAACAATGAAGAAGAAAGCCTCTGCAGTGGCCTGGATCCCCATTATACTTTTCTGGTGGTGGTAGGTGGGGCTCATTCTGTGAAACAACTGTCAACCAACACATCATACTTGAAGAGTATGCTGAGTCAGTAATTAGATACGTATCCAAGTGTGTGGAAGATGTGACGGTCACCAAAAACATCACCACACAGGCTAATCAGAAACCCTGGTTCAACAGTGAGGTGCATGCTTTACTGAGAGCACGAGACACTGCTTTTAAGCCTGAAAACAAAGATGCACTCAGATCTACAAAAGCCAAACTGAATAAGGGTGTGAGATCTGCTAAGCGTGCCTATGGACAGAAAATCCAGAGCCACTTCACTGACTCATAAGACCCCAAACGGCTGTGGCAAGGCATCAGACTACAAGCCATCCACTTCACTCAGCAATGCAAACATTGACTTCCTCAAAAAACTCAACATATACTTCAGCAGGTTTGATGAAACTAACACCACACCAATAACAAAAGCCCCTTTGGATCTGGACGATGAAGTACTTAGATTAAACCAAGCCAAAGTACAGACAGCCCTACACAGGGTCAACCCACGAAAAGCTGCTTGTCCTGATATCAGGTTTTGTTCTTAGGGAATGCACTGACCAACTGGCGCACGTGGTTACTGACATCTACAACACCTCTCTGAGCCAAGCCACTGTTCCCAAGTGTTTCAAGTCCCATTGCCAAAAAAGTCACCTGTATCATCACTTCATGACTACCGTCCGATTGCACTCACCCCCATCATAATGAAGTGCTTCGAAAGGCTGGTCAAAGATCACATTACAGCAAATCTCCCTGCTACATTCGACCCACTCCAATTTGCATATTATCCAAACTGGTTAACAGATGATGCCATATAAGTAGCACTTCACTTGAGCTTGACACATCTGGAGCAAAAAAATGTATATGTATGGATGCTCTTCATTGACTTCAGATCTGCATTTAATTCAGTCATACCCCAGCACTTGATAAAGAAGCTCACAAAGATCAACATACTGCTATGCAACTGCATATTGGACTTTCTCTCCGATAGACCCCAGACAGTAAGAGTGGTAAAGAATACCTCTCAAACCATCAGCACAAACACTGGGGTTCCTCAGGGCTGTGTTTTGAGTCCCCTGTTGTTTACACTGATTACTCACGACTGTTGCGCAAAGCACAGGTGGGCCTCACTAACAACAATGATGAGATGGCCTATAGAAATTAAGTGAACCAACTGGTGGACTGGTGTGACAAAAACAACCTGTTACTCAATGTCACCAAACCAAAAGAAATCACAGTTCACACTCCACTCAATCCGTGACACTACCATGGAATCTGTTAAAAAGCACCAAGTTTCTGGGGGTTCATATTACAGACAACCTCAGTTAGACAAAACACACTACCTCTCTCATCAAGCAAGCAGCGCCTCCACTTCCTGCACAGGCACATCTCTCCCCTCCTATCCTCACCACCTTCTACAGGGGCACCATTGAGAGCATCCTGACTTGCAGCCTCTCTGTCTGGTATGGTAACAGTACAACTGCAGAACAGAAGTCTCTCTAGAGAGTGGTGAGAACAGCAGAGAGAATAATCAGGACCCCACTCCCATTCATACACCAGCTGCACCAGTCATGCTTTCTCAGCAGAGCCACAAGGATAGTCAAGGATTCTACCCACCTTGCACACAGACTGTTCAAGCTTCTGCCCTCTGGGAAGCATTACCACAGCATCCAATGTAAGACTGCCAGACTCTGCAAGAATCCCTCAGGCCAACAAACTTTTGAACTGTAAAAGCTCACACAACACACGTTGGCAAATTAAAATAAAAATCACCCTTATCTTAATACAAATCCATGTATACTACATTAATGCAGACATGCAATGTCTGATGTGCAATATATTCATATTTCACACAGCACAACTTTTCATTCAGCATTCATTTATATACCTGCTGTGCAATATTTCTGCTTCATATGTATATTACATTCCATGTGTATACCTATTTATTTATACACACTGCCATTCCTTGCTGCTATAATTTAATAGTGCCTTATTCACAGATAGTGCCTTATTCTGTGTAGTTGTATTGCCTAGAGTTGATTGCGAGTATGTCTATATAAATTACGTATTGTCTTATTTTGCATAGCACATTGGAGTTTAGAGAACCAAAATTTCATTTAGCTGTACACTGCTGTGTGTTGTCTAAATGACAACAAAGTTCACTTTGACTTTGAAATGGGTGTTGGGTTTGGGGTTGGAGAGAGGCCAGGTGCAGCTCTGGTGGCCACAGATGGTTCCGATGGATTGGAACCCCAAACCCCCTGTTTGGGAGACTAGAGCAAAAAGGGCGAGCCACCAACAGGGCACTACAGAAATAGGCCTCAAGTGCAGAATTACACAAAACAGCCCCTCTGGATCTTAAAAAAAATTAAATACGAGAGGAAACCTGAGAGGAAGATATCAGGGGAAAACTGATCAACTCAAAATTACTGAGCAAAAGAAAACAAAAGAGAGTTTCCCACAACAAAAGTGAGGGACAAGAAGAGACAAAAGAAATTAAAGATAGAACACAGTCACTGGCAAAGAAAAAGAGGGGGAAAAAAATCACAACTTATTTTATTTCTAATTATTTATTTATACCAAAAACGGTAAAGGAAAGAAATTATTGAATCCCAAGAGAAACTCAGAGGGAAAGCTCTGGTGGAGAAACAGAAGCTAGAGAGAAAGGGAGACCCAGGAGAAAACTCAAGAGTCTTTACCAAATTACTGGCCAGGCACTTGCATGGCACTCTGAAAAGAGAAACCCAAGACTGAGCACTGAGGTGTGTGTTGGCTTCCCTTAAGTAGGAGTAGCCCAGGTGGAACTAATTGCCTCAAATTAAGAGTGTCCACGGGTGGTGGATTCCTGGGAAGTTGTAGTTGTTCATTGTAGTTTTTTTAAAAATTGATATTACTCTTAGAATTAAGTACAAATGGTATTTGGCAGTTTTACTGCTACTGCTCTTATAGCTTCAAAATGATGGATGGAGAGCTCTCATCCTGTATTTTACATAAATTATGTCACAATCCACATATATTTAAAATACATCCTTTACATTTTTTAACATTAATGATATCCAAAGGCCAATCATCTTCACACCACTCAAAAAAGTCCACAATTCATCACAGTATATAACTGCAGATTAGCTGATTAATTGCTTCCTCTAGGTTGTAACCTTAGCAGGTTGGCTAACTATAATTATATAGCTACAAGGAAGGCAGCCACCTAACTACAAAGGGTGGTGAGCTAACTTAATTCGTTTATCAATCTCAACCTATAAAGGAAGTGAAAAAATAAGTTTAAACTATGACAAATATAGCAAAGTTTGTCCTATAAATTTACTCACCAGTTAAAGCCATTTTTGCCAGGTTTTCCATCACGGTGATGTTTTGATTAATTTAAATAAATGCAACTTGCAGTCTGCAGCAACAGTATCATTCAGTGCGCTACAGGCAATGTCAAAGGACTTGATGGACTGCAGACAGATCTTTCTAGCTGCTTTTGTTTAATTTGTAAAAGATCATGAAACATGAGTCACTATCATTTCACTATTTTGGCAAGTACTAAAAATGCATGGAGATCATTAGCATAATCTTTAAACAGCTTTACTAAAAGCAACTTCTGTTATCCATGCATTAATGAAGTACATCAATTAAATACATAATGAATTATTTTTAATTGGTTAAATATCTAAACCAAGCTGAAAAGTAAATGAAATTATACCCTTAACTAGATACATGTTTTCAGTTTTGACATCTACATCATTTCACCACTTTCTACAGACAAGTGTCAGAGTGAGCACAAACAGGTTTAAAACAGCAAAAGAGACAAAACTATGAACATCCATTAGACAAATTTGATAACTTTCGTCTTGGTAAATAAGAGGCCTCTCTACAACTTAAAAATCTTACTTTTATGGTCACAGAAACAGATATTTAATATCAATTAAAAAAAAGTAGAATAATTTCTAAACTATGCAATCAACAATGTTTTAGGATTGTTTTAGATGGCCAAACTGGACTAATAATGAAGGTTTGGATGTTGGATTTTTCTGGTCTATCTGTGGTCACTGGGGTGAAATTTTTTCACAAACGGCCTGAACTGCACATTAAATAAATGGACAGATTATGTACCATTTCAAATGTAACTACACAAATATTCTACAGTAAGTACAGTGAAGAAAAGTTTATGGAAGGATTTGTAGCAACAGTAACTGACTCTGACACAATTAGACACTATTAGTTTGTTTATAAACAACATATATGAAGTTGGAGAATTACTGTTGAAGGACTGTTGAAATTTAAGTAGGAAACCTACACACTTCCCATCTGCTTCTCCAGAAGCTACCTCTCAATTCAATTAATTCAGTTCACATCCACACATTAGTGCACCAAAGCAAATATCACAGTTTCTAGAATTTTATCTGATACGGCAAACATAAGTCAGTGTTACACAACTATTGAGCAGGAATCTCTCTCCATGGGACAAATGTCCGCAGACACCATTTCTCTCCTTGATGAAAATCTATACGTATTTCTCTGTGACTTTGACAGAATACGGTTTAAGGTAACTTTAAATTTGTACAGTGACTCATTTTTCAAAGTGCCTTATTTTTAGATGTACACTGGAACTAAGGAGTCTCTTTTTTCATCCTGCTATCAAACATATTTTTGTTTACACACAAAGACTGAAGCTTGAAGGTCAAGCTGCAACACCTTGATGCTCAACTCCACTTAAAGCACAGTCTATGCTCTGTTCCTACAGGATGGACATTTGCTGTGAAATTGAATTCTTGCATTCTCTGAAATTATATCTCCTTAACAACAAGTGTAGTTCAGCTCTCCCCTGCTCCTCCTCTCTCTATTTCGTGCCTGACCAGGATCTCCCCAAGTTGCTAAATTTGCTGGAGTAGTGTTTTGCTTTTCATTCACTGAGCCAGGGCTGCATACAAGCTCCTGACTGTTCCAGTGCACAAACAGACCAGCAGACACAGCAGGTAGTGTTGCAGTCATACAGCTCCAGGGACCTGGAGGTTGTGGGTTCGAGTCCCACTCCGGGTGACTGTCTGTGAGGAGTTTGTTGTGTTCTCCCTGTGTCCACTTGGGTTCCTCCTGGTGCTCCAGTTTCCTCCCATGGTCCAAAAACACACGTTGGTAGGTGGATTGGAGACTCAAAAGTGTCCAAAGGTGTGAGTGAATGTTTGAGTGTGTGTCGCCCTGTGAAGGACTGGTGCCCCCCTCCAGGGTGTATTCCCACCTTGTGCCCAATGATTCCAGGTAGGCTCTGGACCCACCGAGACCCTGAACTGGATAATGGATAATACAGATAATGAATAAATAAATTAATACAAGGTTTATTGGATTGAAATTGGATAAGGACCTTTAAGTGCTTTATGACAGCTGTGTTTTGCATCAGTTTTGCATTTATATAACAATTAAAAAATTCTAACTAAACACACTTGTTATGAATGTCAGTTTTTGATATGTTCATCATACATATTCCTCAAAGAAACTGTGAAAACTGGAGGCAGTGCACAAATGTAATTGGTTACCAACCAATTGGAGGGGATAAACGTGATTGGTTATCCCATATTGGGTTGAGATATTTAGATACATCGCCATAAACAGATAAATGTATTTGCCTTCTCTGGCTGCTTTGCTGTCTCTGAGGCAGATTCTGAAAAAGAATTTCTTATTCCTCTGAGGCAGAGTCTAAGACAAAGTAGAAAATCACATGAGAAATCTTAGCATTTGTGTATGTCTTTCTGCAGCTTCTTCAGTGGCAGCAGTCATAAATCAAGTGTGCAGAATGTATATATATATTTTTTTACAATCTGCCTCATAGGCAGCAGAGTAATGTGACATTCTGCAGCTTCCTCAGACAGTTACATTGTCCCCCATTCAGATTAAACAAAATGCTGAAACATTTCCTACAAATTTATGAAACAAAAATAAGCGTAGACTATGCTTTGCTGCTCACAACATAATAAAAAATGTCCCCTATTAGTATGCACCCAATTACAGAGACTGTAGGAGTGTAAAACTCCAGTGTACTGGATCTCATACACTCTATCATCATCATCATCATTTTCTTCTCCGCTTCTCCATTTCAGGGTCGCGGTTACACTCTATCTGTTCATTTATTCTGTTAATCATGAATTAAAGTGTATAAACTTTGTGTGCAGCTGGATTTAAGTGAACACTAAGTAAACTGAGGCCCTTATGTTTCCACAGAGACAAAAATATCCTGGTTTCAATTAAGTCCATTAAGATAAAGAAATGTTTATAGGAGATAATGTGATCATCTCCCCATTGTTCATTAATTGTCACAGATTTTTAATTTATTTTCATTTATAGACCTGTTTTTATAGTTATCTTCTTCCTGTAGCTCCACCCACTCCTTCATTGACTGTAGAACCAGAGGGAGAGCTGTTCACTGGAGAGTCAGTCACTCTGAAGTGTGAGATTACGACTGATCGTGATTGGACGTATCTGTGGGAAAGGGCTGGTCCTGGAGGGTCGCCTGCCGTGTTCCAGTCTGTTACTGAAAAGAGAGACACTCAGAGCTTTACAGTAACTGCTGTGGATGGAGATCAGTACCGGTGCAGAGTACGAAAAACTGGAGGAACACAATCATCACTGTACAGTACACCTGTTACTCTCACTGTGAAGGGTGAGTGACTTAACACTTTTTTAATTTAATAATTATTTAAATTAATAATCTGAAAACTTACATAATGATTTCTCCAGTGTTTGTCTCAACACAGGCTCCAGGAATATAGTTTTTCATCAAAATAATTATGAACAGCACAAATGCCTCACTATTTCTGTAAATAGCCCCTGTAACAAGTGCATAACACTTTACATAAGTGCTGACTAATGGCAAACACTACGTTTATTAAGATAAACAACTCTTAAGATTTTAAGATTAAACAAACTGTCCATTAATGTTCATACTGTTCTTCTAACAGTGATCTCTAGGTGATGAATGTGATCAGATGTGGTTCAAAGAGAATGAAGTAGGTTTTTATCAATTAAGAGGTTTTTAATTGAAAGTTTGGTGATTACTCTGCTAAAGCACACCCCTTAAACCTGGTAATTAACAGATGAGTTGAATCAGGTGTGTGTGAGAAGAGGAATCACCAAACTTTGCTGGATACCAGCTCTCCAGTACTGGAGTTGTGCATCCCTGCTTTAGATCCTGTGTATATTTGTGTACAGCTGGATTTAAATAGACACTGTGGGAACTGAGCCACTCCTGTTTCCGCAGAGAAAACACTGTGGTGTCCATTAAGTGTTTATAGGAGAGACTGTGAGCATCTTTTCAAGGCTCATTAACCGGGGGTCAATGGACTGCATTATCTCACTCTGAGCAACGCCCTGTAAACACAGACACACTCACCATTAGAAACGTTAATGTCCAGAGTAAAGATCAGTATCAGTGCAGAGTAAAGAGAACAGACACAACACTACAGTCACAGCCCAGTGTCACTTTTACTCTCAGTGTGAGGGGTGAGTGCTTTAACACTTCTTGTTTATTCACAGTCATGTTTACAACAGTAGTATACTCTATGATTTCTGGCTTTTTATACTGTGATTAATCAAACTGTAGTGATTTCAGTGACACTTTCAGTGTTTGTCTCAGCACAGACTCCAGGAATATATATTTACCACAATAATTTATAAAAAAGTATATTCCCCACTATTTCTGTGAAAATCCTCTTGACATTTATTATTTTACATTAAGTGCTGATCTACTAGTTGTAAACACTTAATTTATTAGGTGAACAACTGATAAGGTACATCATTAATAATAAAGATCTATTATATACACTAATGTAAACAGCATTAATTAATGTTGTATATTGTTATATAATAAGCAGTGTTACCCAGCAGAGTAACACTTTATTTTAAGGTCTGCTTCTTAACAGTAAATTATGTTTATTAAATATTAAGCAGTTAATTAATGATTAAAAAGCATCTAATAGTTATTTATTTAAAATTAACATTTTAAGCCAGACTGCAACATATTATAAATGAATGTTTATAATATGTTGAATACTGTTTACATATTTTTGCAAGGAATATTCACAATTACTCTTGATATCAGCTTACTGTGTGTTTTTGTTTATCATCATGGTATATGATGGTATTTTTTTATTGCAATTGCAAATCTAAAGCAGACAACTCCTTCTTTATTACAGATACTTTTCTGTTAGTAAGTGCTAATTAATGTTGTGGAACAACCTACATTTATAAAAAGGTATTATGAAATTTTCAAGATCATAACTAAAGTTTTTATCTTTAATAAATACTGACTTGCCCTTAGGGAGTGCTTATTAACGCTGGCAAAAATACATTAATGCTGCACTGCATACTATGCTGGTTATTGTGCCCCACCCTGGAGCTAGGCCAGGGGGAGGGGCTCCTCGACGAGCATCTTGTGGTCAGACTTTTACTCATGGGGTCCACCTGGGCTCAGCCTGAAGGAGCAACATTGGTCCACTCTCCCATGGGCCCGCCACCTGTTGGAGTGGTAGTAATCTAGGTCTGGTGCAATGTGGATCAGGTAGCAGCCGAGGACGGGGACCCTGGCGTTCTGATCCTTAGTTACTAAAACTGGCTCTTAGAACATGGAATGTAACTTCTATGGTGGGAAAAGAGCCTGAGCTGGTGCGCGAGTTTGAGAGGTTCCGTCTAGATATAGTTGGGCTCACCTCTACACACAGTATGGGCTCTGGAAGCAATCTCCTTGAAAGGAGCTGGATGCTCTTTCACTCTGGAGTTGCCCAGGGTGAGAGGCATAAGGCAGGAGTGGGCTTACTCATAGGAGTGGGCACTGATGGTTGTTTGTGCCTTTGCACCGAACAGCAGTTCAGAGTACCTGGCCTTCTTGGAGATCCTAGAGGGGGTGCTGGAGAGTACTCCATTGTTCTGCCTGGAGAGAACAAGAACAAGTCGAGTCGAGTCAAACTTTATTTCTAAAGCACATTTAAAGACCACAGAGGCCTGCCAAAGTGCTGTACAATCAAAACCAAACAAAGAACAGCTCTGCTGTTTCGAGGCTTATTAATAATCACTTTCTGAATGTTTATAATTTTGTTGTTGAGGAAAGCTGCAAGTTCATTACAATTTTCCACAGAGAGTGGTTCTGGATTCAGCGGCAGAGGTGGCTTTCTCAGCCTATCAAATATTGTAAATAAGGTGCAGGTGTTTTTTGACTTTACTGATGGTCTCAGAGAAATAGGATTGTCTGGATTTCCTTTCCTTCCAAGTTATAATTATTGAGTTTCTCTATATAAATTTCAGAATGAATGTGAAGATTAGTGTGCCTCCATTTACACTTCCTGCACTCATTTTCCTTAGATGGTGCTAAAACATCAATCAGGAGAAAGAGATATTTTGCACAGTGTTTTGGACATAGTCCCTAGATACAACTCCTTTGTGTTCTCAGTAAAATATATTTCTTTACACAAAGTTATATTTAGCAATAAATTAAATATTAATTTACCAAAATTGTATGAATCATGACTCATTTATCTCTTAAATGATCAATCTTTATACACTTCATAGACGTAATGTTTTATAATTCATTGTTCTGTGATTATGATTATGTTTCCACAGAGAGACCAACAGTTGTCCTGACCATAAATCCTGATCATGTATTCAGAGGAGAGACTGTCACTTTCAGATGTGATATATGGGGAGGAGGAGACACTCAGTGGACGTACAGATGGATTAAGGACCGTCAAACACTTGGTAGAACAGAACAGCAGTTCAGTATCAGTTCTGTCACAGAGTCTGACAGTGGTCAGTACAAATGTGGTGGAACAGGGACACGGAGCTCACGCTACTCAGAGACCAATGCAGCTGTTGAACTGACTGTATCAGGTGAGTGTCTCATCTCTTCAGTGTTCATTCACCTCAGTGTCACAGCTGTACAGATGAGAACCTGTACTTTCTTTGTAATTCATTTGTAAAGAATCTATGCAAATGTTCTTCTGGAAACACTGCATTAGTGTAGTGTATTAATGTAAGAGCAGATTGGTGTTAAAGTGGTGCATTCTGGGAGACACACATCAGTTAATGTCAAAGTAATGTCATTCTTATGAGTGATATGTTTGAATTAGATGTTTTGTAATTCTGATCATGATAGTGCAGTTCCTCCTCTAAAGTTAGAACTATTAGATGTGAGGTGACTGTAATCTGTGTAATCTTAATGATTGGTAGAGGTGCAGTAACTGTTGTTATTTTAGGTATAATGACAGATGAGCTGTTGATTACAACAGTTTATAAAACTTCACAAATACAGTCATAGGGTGGCACGGTGGCACAGCAGGTAGTGTCGCAGTCACACAGCTCCAGGGACCTGGAGGTTGTGGGTTCGATTCCCGCTCCGGGTGACTGTCTGTGAGGAGTTGTGCTGAGGTGTGTTCTCCCCGTGTCCACGTGGGTTTCCTCCAGGTGCTCTGGTTTCCTCGCACAGTCCAAAAACACACGTTGGTAGGTGGTTCGGCGACTCCAAAGTGTCCATAGGTGTGAGTGTGTGAGTGAATGTGTGTGTGTGTCTGTGTTGCCCTGTGAAGGACTGGCGCCCCCTCCAGGGTGTATTCCCGCCTTGCGCCCAATGATTCCAGGTAGGCTCTGGACCCAACACGACCCTGAACTGGATAAGCGGTTACAGATAATGAATGAATGAATGAATTAATGAATTTCAGTGCAAAAAAATTCAGTGCTACAAATTCAAAGGTGGTAATATTTCAAAGTCTGATGAGACAGATTTGCTTCTATACTGCAGAACCTACAATTTTACAGAGATGGAGAGAAAGAGAGCAAACATACACACACAGCGCAGCGTAACATACATCATAGCACAGAGACTGACCTTATTAAGATCCTAAATGACATTCGTCTGAATTCATGTTACCACTAGAGCAAACAAAAATAATAAAATAGCATATAATAGCTATGCAGAAGACAGGCAGCTATAGTCCCATTGACAGTGTATCTTTGCTTAGAGGCTTAGAGTCAGAATCATTCCAGGTAGGCTCCGGACCCACCGCGACCCTGAACTGGATAAGTGGTTACAGATAATGAATAAATGAATGAAATACAGTCAATAAATTAATTTAGAAACAGTGTAATATATTTAAGATGTATTATGAATACTGGAAAATGATGTACAGCAGCAATATTGTGTTTTAAATCTGAGCACTTGATGGTTAAAGAACAAACATAAGCAGAAGTATTTAAATGTTCTCAACAAAATAATGCCATGAGTGACTGATTTGCCTGGAGATACTGACTATATCTCCCAAAAGTCACTGTGAATTTACTAGACGTCATATCCACCTTATTTTCAGTGCTCCTATGGGAGAGTGAATTCTGTGGAAGACTTTGCTTCACCATTTCCAGTAATAATGGCTAATACTCAATGTGGCCGCAGCATTTGTGTTTCACTTTTCACAATTAATTTGCAGTTAATTCCCAATTCAGTCAGGATTAAATATTCTCGAGCTCCTCCATGTTTTATTTCCCTCAAGATCAGCAGTGCATTGTCTTTCGCACTTCTCCTCTTAGGAAAATCACTGGCTGAATTTTATACAGTTTTTTACTATGCTCAGCTCTCGTCTGATATCCTGGGTTAGAATCCTTAATGTATATCTGCAAAATAGTTTCATTTTTGTGCAAGTGAATTTGTTTAAAAATAAGTTTTCAGTAGAGCGGCTCTGGTGGAGATCAAGGCTTTCAGGAATAATAATTAAAATGCAGTCTGGAAAATAACAGGATAATCACTGTCACAAATAACACACTTTTATACAAGTTTCATCTGCCTCAAACAATGAAAAGCTCTACAGCTTTGGTTAAAAGGATTGTAAAAAAAAAAAAAAAAAAATAAAAAATGAAAGGTCACTGAGCCCTACTATGTCTATTAATGTTTTTATTGTAGTTGTAAGAATATGTGTATATTATTAATATTATTATGGATAATATTTATTTAAACATTAATTACTCTAATTACATATATATTTATTACATATAATTTTAGATGTAATAATGTATTAACAAATATGTTTCATAATAAGTAACAAATATTTTTCTTATATATTTATTTTAGAGTTAATTTAATATGTATTTATTTTTATGTATGTATTATATGTATAGCCTAAATATACTAACATTAATCAGAGGGAACATTAGTGGAGTGGCTGCTGAGCCTCTGGTTCCTGTGCAGTCGTCTCCCGCTCACTCCACAAGACGACGTTAAAAAAATCTGTGCATGTTATGTCTGTCCACTTTATCATGTCCTCCTCCCTCTGGATGATAACTCTGAGGTCGACACTTCCTCTGTGACTCTGAGACTTCTATTGTCTTCTGCATTTAACCCATTTGTGGCAGTAAATACACACACACACACACACACACACACACACAATAGTGCACTATGGACTGTGAACACACACCCAGAGCGGTGGGCAGTCGGTGCCCAGGAGCAGTTGTGGGTTCAGTGCCTTGCTCAAGGGCACCACAGCTGTGAATTGAGGAAGGAGGACAGTGCTGCTCCTACACTCCCCCCACCCTCAATCTTCCTGGGGGTGTGGGAACTAACACAGCCAACAAGATGTCTCATACAAAAAATAAATAAGAGCCATTACTTACTTCTGTACTTAAAAATAAGCTGGATAGGAGTCTGATAATGTTGTTACCTGTGAGTTAATACTTCTTACAGCCCATTGTATAGACAAGCAACTTCACACATACTCCAAGCAAAATACTCATGTGAAAGAGCAAGCACTATTCCTCTCACAACTGATAAACAACCTCACTCAGAGGATCCAGTGAATTTCATGGAAAAGAAAAACTAGGTAGAAGAACAGTATTACATTTTATTTGTTTTGTTTACAGAAGGAAATGTCAGCATTTTCTAAAATTCTATGAGTCTTTCCTGTTCAGAAATCGAACTGAAACTCCTACTACATAATGAACTGCCAATTCAGTGGTCGAATCAGTGGTATGTGTTTAGGCGAAGGACATTTGATTGTACTGAAAAGGTGCTGCATCCACTGACTCTGGTGGCTGACTGTTTATTAGGTTTCAACCCTAAACACATTTTATAATCCATCATTTCTTTGTAGACACTAGAGAAAAAGGCAGCAACAGAAACCCACTGCTGGGAATAAATAAGTTTTCAATAAAGTGAGTGAATTACAAGCCATTTGTTCCGTGAGGTGCTTTGTAATAAAAAATAATCTCAATGATGCAGTGTCCATGTGATCCACTGTGAGAGCAGCTGTTTGAAAAGCTCTGAATGATGTGATTCTGACAAAAGAGAAACTTTTTACTACCCTGAGAAAATAAATAATATGATGAAAATAACTCCTGTTACATTGATAATTAATGCACTTTCATAACCCTCAGTATTGATTTAATTCACTAATATATGGTTATACAGCCCTGCTTGATTGAATGCACTGTTACTGTTTATTGGCTGAATGTAACCTATTGGGAAAATCTAAAATAAAACGACCTGTGCAGAATGTAATGCTTGTTGTGATTTATTGCTTATTTTTATATAATTCAATATAGTTAATCAGCCCTTCTTCTGAGATACAGCAGCAGTTCATTGTTCTATGGCTGTATTGTTTTCACAGAGAGACCAACAGTTGAGCTGACCATAAATCCTAAACATGCATTCAGAGGAGAGACTGTCACTTTCAGATGTGATATAAAGGGAGGAGGAGACACTCAGTGGACGTACAGATGGATTAAGGATGGTCAAACACTTGGTGAAACAGAACAGCAGTTCAGTATCAGTTCTGTTACAGATTCTGACAGAGGTCAGTACAAATGTGGTGGAACAGGGACACGGAGCTCACGCTACTCAGAGACCAATGCTGTTCAACTGACTGTATCAGGTGAGTGTCTCATCTCTTCAGTGTTTATTCTCCTCAGTGTCACAGCTGTACAGATGAGAACATGTACTACTTTCTTTGTAATTCATTTGTAAAGAATTTATGCAAATGTTCTTCTGGAAAAACTCCATTAGTGCGGTGTATTAATGTAAGAGCAGATTGGTGTTAAAGTGGTGCATTCTGGAAGAGACAGGCTCGTTAGTGTCAAAGTAATGTCATTCTTATGAGTGATATGTTTGAATTAGATGTTTTGTAATTCTGATCATGATAGTGTTTCAGTAAGTTGTTCTCCTCTAAAGTTAGAGTTATTAGATGTGATTTTACTGTAATCTGTGTAATCGTAATGAAGGGTAGAGGTGCAGTAACTCTTGTCACGTAGTGTTCAGTTCATGCTGTAAAAATAGGGTACATTGTTTTTATATGTTAAAACAAGTATAATTTCTTATGAATAATGACATATAAGCTGTACATTTCAGCAGTGCAAGAAAGCCTCACACATATAGTCGTTAAATGTATTTAGAAAGTGTGGTATGAATTAAGATGCATTATTGATGAACAACATTGATAAACTTGATTGTTAAAAGGATCCGTTTTAGCACAACTATTTAAAAATCTGAACACATTAATGGCATGAGTTACTGATTTGGTTGGAGTTGCTATCAACCAAACGTCACTGGATCCTCTGAATTATCTGAGGTCACATAGGAGTCTAAGATATAGTATTGCTACATGTGAGCAACTACTGCTTGCTGCACATTGAACCCTAACCCTAAGTTCACAAATACCCCAAGCAAAATACTCCTGTGCTAAATAAAGCACTATTCATCTTAAAAATGATAAATCTCACTCAGAGGATCAAGTAAATTTCAGGGAAAAGGAAAACTAGGTAGAAAAACAGTATTAAGTTTTATTTGTTTTGTTTACAATAGGAAAAGTCAACATTTTCTACAATTCTGTGAATTTTTCCTGTTCAGAAATTGAGCTGAAATTCCTATTATATATGATTCAGACTACACAATAAACTGTGAATTCTGGGCTTGGGAATTATTTGATGGTGCTGAAAATGTGCTGCATCCACTGACACTGATGGCTGATGTTTATTAGGTTTCAACGCTGAACACAGAACTTCGGGGCTGACTTCTAGAACTTTGCCCAGGCTGGTTTCACAGACAATGCCACAGACTCGTACCAGACCTGGGCACACACTAATGTTTGTTTTTGTCCCTCTGTCTGTTCCTATTTTGCTCACTATTTCTGTCTATGTCTCTGTCCCAGTCCTTGTCACCGTGTTTGTGTCTGTCCCTGTTAATGTCCTGGTCCTTTTATCCCTGCCTAGCGCAAACCTGTCTCAAGTCCAGTCCCCATTTCAGTTCAGTGTCTATCCTCTGTCTCATCACCTGTCTCTGCTCCTGTCCAATCCCGTTTCTGCTCCTGTTCAGTCCCCAGTCTGGTCTCCGTGTCCTACATCTGTCCTGCCTCCTTTCCAGTCCAATGTTTCGTCTCCTCTTGGTGCCCTCATAAGTCATTTGTCCCATCTCCATCCCAGTCTGGTTCTGTCCTGTCCTGTCCCCTGTCCAGTCTCGTGTCTCTGCTCCTATCCTGTTTCCTGTTCAATCTCAGTTCCCGTCCAGTGTTCAATCTCCAGTCCAGTTTTCTGTCTCTGCTCCTACCTTGTCCCAAGTCCAGTCCCCTGTTCAGTCCAAGAATTTGTCTCCTGTCCAGTCACCTAGTTCCACTTTCTCCGTTCCTGTCATGTCTCCAGTCCAATCTCCATTCCAGTCCCTGTTCAAGTCTGATGTTTAGTCTCCTTTTTCTACCCCTGTCCTGTCCCGAGCACAGGACTCTGTTTATTTTGTTCTAGTCTCTGCCCTAGCCTTGCCCTAGCCCCGCCTTAGTCTCGTTAGTGTCTCCAGATGTTCCTCGTTTGTCCTGTGTATGTATTCCTCTTTGTCTGCAGTGTTCCCTTGTCTGTGTGTGTGTGTGTGCGTGCGTCCATCCATTCATCCATCCGTCCAACAGTTGTTTTCTATTTTGTTTCTGTTCTAGTTTATTTCAAGTGTCCTGGTTTAGTTTATTTCTGTCTGTGTTTAACAATAATTCCTTGTGGGTACGTCCACCTCCTAGTCCTCCCTGCCCAGCCGAGACAGAAATGCTCTGTCCCCTCCTTTTTGAAGATCTACTAATTTTTGTGTATTAATTAATCGCTGTATAGCTGTCATTTATTACATCAATAAAATAAATATTGTGTTCAATCACTGACAGTATTTGTGTCTGTTACAAGCTGAAATGAGGGTTTTGTTGTGCTGCTGTTTCAGGGACATCAGTGTACACAAATATGATGATGAACTGATGAAGTGTATTTGTGTAATCTGACTGCAGTATATCTTTATGGCACCTCTCTCAGTCAGACACAACAAGAACCTATAGCAGCAGTGTCGTGGTAGTGGGGGGCATTATATTCTTCTAGAAAGTCACATTATTAGGCAATATATTATTTTAAGAAAATTGTATTATTCATGGCATACATTTATTAAAATATCAATCTTTATACAGTTCATAGATGTAACTTTTTATAATTCATTGTTTTGTGATTTTTATTTTTTCACAGACAAACCAACAGTTGAGCTGACCATAAATCCTAAACACATATTCAGAGGAGAGACTGTCACTTTCAGATGTGATATATGGGGAGGAAGAGACACTCAGTGGACGTACAGATGGATTAAGGATGGTCAAACACTTGGTAGAACAGAACAGCAGTTCAGTATCAGTTCTGTTACAGATTCTGACAGAGGTCAGTACAAATGTGGTGGAACAGGGACATGGAGCTCACGCTACTCAGAGACCAATGCAGCTGTTCAACTGACTGTATCAGGTGAGTGTCTGATCTTTTCAGTGTTCATTCACCTCAGTGTCACAGCTGTACAGATGAGAACCTGTACTTTCTTTGTAATTCATTTGTAAAGAATCTATGCAGATGTTCTTCTGGAAACAGTGTTTCAGTGTAGTGTATTAATGTAAGAGAAGATTTGGTGTTAAAGTGGTGCATTCTGGGAGAGACAGGTCAGTTTGTCTCTTGTTTATTTGGTGGAATTTGTCCCCAGATATTTACTGACTCTAAGCCTCTAAGCAAAGATACACTGTCAATGGGACTATAGCTGCCTGTCTTCTGCATAGCTATTATATGCTATTTTATTATTTTTGTTTGCTCTAGTGGTAACATGAATTCAGACGAATGTCATTTAGGACCTTGATAAGGTCAGTCTCTGTGCTGTGATGTATGTTACGCTGCGCTATGTGTGTATGTTTGCTCTCTTTCTCTCCCTCTCTGTAAAATTGTAGGTTCTGCAGTATAGAAGCAAATCTGTCTCATCAGACTTTGAAATATTACCACCTTTGAATTTGTAGCACTGAATTATTTTGCACTGAAATTCATTCATTCATTCATTCATTCATTCATTCATTATCTGTAACCGCTTATCCAGTTCAGGGTCGTGTTTGGTCCAGAACCTACCTGGAATCATTGGGCGCAAGGTGGGAATACACCCTGGAGGGGGCGCCAGTCCTTCACGGGGCAACACAGACACACACACACACATTAACTCACACACTCACACCTACAGACACTTTCGCAAATCCACCTACCAACGTGTGTTTTTGGACTGTGGGAGGAAACCAGAGCACCCGGAGGAAACCCACGCGGACACAGGGAGAACACACCAACTCCTCACAGACAGTCACCCGGACCTCCAGGTCCCTGGAGCTGTGTGACTGCGACACTACCTGCTGTGCCACCGTGCCACCCTTGCACTGAATTATGCATCTGAATTTTGTTGCTTTTGAATTTAAGTCAGATTTCCACCTCTGAATATTTTGCTTCACAGTTATGCATCTGAATATAATTGCTCTTTAATTGAACTCGTGAATTTTCAAGAACCCGTTTTCTCTGTTATTATTCAGGACATTGTAGTGTATGTTGTATATACACCGTGATATATATATAAATATATATATATTATATATTTATATATTGTGTTTGTAGCGTTGACCTTATTCAAACTCTTATGATTTCTGATATTTGACTAATGATAATAATTAAAATTTGATAATTGGCTTAAGTAATTAAAACGTTACTAATTAGTAACTAAAGAGAATGAATAATGGCCAAGCTAAGTGAGTACTTCAGGATCTTCAGACCTTTAATGAACAGACTCCACACACTGTGATTTCAAATAATGGAAATATTTATTAACAAAAAGAATATTTACTTAACATAGCATAATCTCAAAATCTCACGGCATCAACGCAGGTGAAGCCGATTCGAATTGGAAGATAAGCTAGGCGATATGGCTTGTGACTAATGTGTTGCTAACTGAGATTTAATTAACGTATAAATTTATCAAGAGACTTAATTCAATTTTCAGCTCTGGAAGTGCGTAGGTTTAGCTTACTTTTTCCTCGATTCTCTCCACTCGTCGGGTACAGAGGCTCTTTGAGGTCCTGGAAGTGATGGCGTCTTGCTTGGTTCCGCAGTTCTCCCGCAGAAGTTTCCAGGCTGGGTCAGCGTGGAGTTATTTCCTCGTCGGTCGAGTCGCCTCAGGCGTACTCGGAGCGTGGTGACGCAGACGACAGGTTTCTCTCTTTGGCTCACTGTCCTGAGCAGGAGGGTCCAACTATATGGACGTTTTGGACAAAAAGTTTCGCTAGTTCCTGCAGATCCAGAACTGAAAATCGATTCAATAGGCTTATACTTTATTCTACGACTTTCTTCTATCTCAGCGGTGTTTCTTACTCTGGCCACAAATAAGTTCACCTGCTTTGATCAGTCGTGAGATTAAACTTAGATTGGGCGATAAAACATAAACACAATTAAAAAGAAAAGAAGGTATTCAAGTCACTCGACGTTACTGGTAAATTTCTTTCACACTCTTGCTAGCTCAAGACGTCTCCTGGGTAGATGAGCGAGGTCCTTTAAAGTCTTTGTTCATCGGTGTAACAAAGAGGAAAGCGTCTCACTTGGAGAGGTTGAAAATTAGAGAGAGAGCGTAAGATGGAGAGAGCATGTAAGAACACGCAAAGTAGAGTTCGAAAGTCAAGAGTGCAAGAGAGTGATTCAAAAGAAGAGGAAGCGAAGTAAGAGTCGGCACCCTCTTTTCAAAGGTAGCGCGGTCACGCCCTATTGGAAGGTGTCCTTCCTTGGATTGGATCCGGGGTCCGAGGCTCACGTGACTTGCTTCACATTTCAGAGAGAGAAAGGGAGAGAGAGCTACACACAATTGAATATTATAGAAATTTACTTATACATACTTGTGGTATAGCATAATATGTGTCCTAGATTATCAATATCAAATATCTAATATAATCTTATTTTGGGTACGTCATGATCACATACCACTACAATATTACGTTAGAAGATATTAATTTGTTTTCTTAGTTAGAGACAGAAACTTTCTTTCATGATTGAAAACAGTAATACACATCACTTCATTGGTTGGTAGATGTTCATCTGAAGACACAAAGAGTGACATTCATACATATCGCGTACACATATTTATCAGAATTTGATTATTTCCGTTATGTATCTAGGCGACCTCAGGAGAGATGGGATTGTTACTCATAGTTATTCCCCACTTTGTTTGTTCTCCCCTCTGCCTAAAAGCATTATAACTGGCCTGTTATCTTTTATCCTAAGGAGATGAGGGGGGGTGTCGCTGGAAAGTGTCCTGCTCAGTCTTTGATGAGAGTTTGTACGCACACACAACATTCTGTGAAATGTGGGTTCTGTTCCAAACAAAAATCCTTGTTAGAGTAGAGAGTTTTTCATTTCTCTATTCGATCCATACTCCACTACAACATCAATAGTCTGTTATATTTTGTCTATAGTGAGCCTTTCAGATAATAACCGTGGGAGGAAGCTAAACATGTAGTTTTTCCACGGTATGGAAGTTGTGTGCAACTACTGCACCATTTGAGGTGGAACAGAACATCCAAATGAATCAATTGCTTATCATTTGTATCCCAGATGTTTACTCTGAATTTTTTCACTCGTATTTTGGTATCTAAATTTGGTCTGTCGTATTTGAGCAACTTCGAAATATATAGTTTGAATTTTTTTAAGCTTGATTTTTTTTATCTGAATTTATTAACCTTGAATAATAACAGTGAAAATGTGTTCTCGAAAATTCACGAGTTGAATTCAAGAGCAATTATATTCAGAGGTGGAAATCTGAAGACTTAAATTCAAAAGCAACAAAATTCAGATGCCTAATTTCAGTGCAAAAAAAATCATTTTCCAAACCAAATTCCTCAGTAATTGTGCTTATGAATGGAAGATTACAGATCGGTCTGAAGTTATTCATGATACTACTGTTTAAATTGCTCTTTTTAAGAGAGGCTTTATCGCTGCAGTTTGTAGCACTTGAGATCTCTGAAAGGAGCGACCATATATCATTTGTAGTATGTCCTCAGATGGTTTTAGCTACTGGAGATTTCTGATCAATAGGAGTGAATTCAGACAGGGTACATTTCTGACTTTGAGGCTGTACAAGTCGAGTCAAGTCAGACTTTATTTCTAAAGCATATTTAAAGACCACAGAGGCCTGCCAAAGTGCTGTACAATCAAAACCAAACACAGAACAGCTCTGCTGTTTAGAGACATATTAATAATCACTTTCTGAATGTTTATCATTTTATTGCTGAGGAAAGCTGCAAGTTTATTACAATTTTCTGGAGAGTGGTTCTGGATTCAGCAGCAGAGGTGGTTTCTCTGCCTATCAGATATTGTAAATAAAGCGTAGGTGTTGTTTGAGTTTACTGATGGTCTCAGAGAAATAGAATTGTCTGGATTTCCTTTCCTTCCAAATTATAATGATTGAGTTTCTCTTTATACATTTCAGAATGAATGTGAAGATTAGTGTGTCTCGATTTACACTTAGCCTTCCTGCACTCATTTTTCTTAGATCTTACCACTATGCTGCATCACCCTGCTTTCTGCTTAATAGATATACTTTTAGATTTCAGAGGTGGTAAAACATCAATAAGTTACAAGAGCCCTTTCAGGAGAAAGAGACATTTTACACAGGACACAAACAGCTCCTTTTTTTCTCCTTAAAATATATTTCTTAACACAAATTTACATAATTACTAATAAACATTAAACAATATTTTATGACAATGACATGATTCATGACATATTTATCTCTTAAATGATCAAAATTTATACAGTACATAGACATAACGTTTTATAATTCATTGTTCTGTGATTATTATTATGTTTCCACAGAGAGACCAACAGTGGTCTTGAACATAAATCCTAAACACGCATTCAGAGGAGAGACTGTCACTTTCAGATGTGATATATGGGGAGGAGGAGACACTCAGTGGATGTACAGCTGGATTAAGGACCGTCAAACACTTGTTAGAACAGAACAGCAGTTCAGTATCAGTTCTATTACAGAGTCTGACAGTGGACAGTACAAATGTGGTGGAACAGGAACACGGAGCTCACGCTACACAGAGACCAATACAGCTGTTCAACTGACTGTATCAGGTGAGTGTCTCATCTCTTCAGTGTTCATTCACCTCAGTGTCACAGCTGTACAGATGAGAACATGTACTTTCTTTGTAATTTATTTGTAAAGAATTTATGCAAATATTCTTCTGGAAACACTGCATTAGTGTAGTGTATTAATGTAAGAGCAGATTGGTGTTAAAGTGGTGCATTCTGGGAGAGAAAGAGAAAGGTGCATTCAGAAGAGAGATTGTCTTCTGGGGCCTCATTAATAAAGTATGTATAAAAATGGGTCTGAAATGTGCATATGTTACATCTCACGAAACTGATTTACAAAGAAATGCATTGTGTAAAAATTAGCATATGTTTAAGCAAGGGTTGACCCACGCGTACCCATAGAACTCTGCAGAGAGAGAGCAAATTAGTTACATCATGTGGTAAAATAGAGAATTGCAAGGAAACGTGCAAACCACCCTCACACATATCAGTCTATAACACACAAAGATTAGAAAACGAAGATTAAAGAAGAATTAGGAAGATTAACTCTCACTTCTTTAAAATAAAAAGGAAAAATATAAAAAACAATTATAGTTCCATTGGTTCCTGAATCTTTCTACTTCGTTCGTAGTATTGTGTTACTCTCGCCTGTTTTATTTCACTCTGTATTTTATTCAGATTTTTTCATTTAAATAATTTTTTGTCTATTTGGTTTTATCCCACTGTTATACATTCGTTTGCAAAGAACGTTTAAACTATTTTTATTATTATTATTATTATTATTATTATTATATCTTTATAATAATAATAATAATAATAATAATAATAAATTAAACTCCTTAATAAATAGACAGTAACTCATTATGGGCTGGTAATAACTGAAGATAATTACAAGCCTAAACAGCTGTAACTTGCACAGAATCTTAGGTCTATATAAATAGTGCATGTCTGTCATAATGGATTTTTTTTGGCGCTACTAAAACCTAGCTATTGACAAATAAGGTGACAAGGTGTTCAGAGATCATGAAGAATGTCTTGTGGACGATGAAAACTGGTTAATGGGTCGATTTAACACTGTTTACTGCTGCAGACACGTTGTCCCTCAACTAACTTGCGTTTGTTTGTAACCCCTCGCCTGAGGTCACCAAACAACACATTTTACCTCACCTTGACCTCTGAAACAATAAATACTACAGAGCAGTCTCCAAAGTTCCTGTTTTTTTCTTTCGGTCCTCCATTTACTCCACTATCTCATGCGAAAATGAATGGAGAATTCCATATTTAAATATTCACGAGTATTTGCATTGACCATTTATAGGTAAAGGTGTGTATTACGGAGGGGGAACATGATGCTGGTTCATAAGGTTGTGATTTATAAAGAGAACAGTGTTCAGGAGTATGCACGGTTTTATAAATAAGGCCCCTGCTCTTGTAATTTTTTCTTTACATAAACAGACCTAGTTTAAACAGCAGGAGAGGTTACAATAATAAATAAATAAATAAATAAATAAATAAATAAATAAATAAATAAATAAATAAATAACAAACACAGTAACAGATGAAATGTTCAGCACTTTGCTGAAGACCAAGTCCAGTCTGTGCCTGTGATTGTGGTGGCTCCATTCACATTCTGGGACACACCAAACACATAAAACAAGGTGTTCCTTCATAGTTTTGTTAAAGATACTATCAGTGGGGACATTCAAGCCTCCTGAGACAACAGTGTGATCAAAGTCATTTACAATGATTGTTAGCGGCGCAGTAAAATCCTCTATAAATCTGTAGAGTATTTGGATTGTCTAAGTATTAAATTCTGAAGTACAACATTTAGTACAGTACTTAGATACTGAAGAAAGAAATCACCAAATGCTGCAGACTTGAATTTTAATATGTTTTTAAACTTGGCGGCTATTCCACCACCTTTTTGTTCCACCACTCTTTTACCTTATTTAAAATATGACCTACACTGTTTCACCCTAAATGTAATTTTACAGCAGACTGTGGTCCACTGTTGTAAATGTATTACAGTGCATTGTATTTTGGACATGTACCATTTATTAAATATGTCTTAAGCATTTAGTTTTATTTAGATTTTGTTAAAGTTTTACCCAACTACAGCTCCTAGAAATCAAACCCTTTTGTATTTATTAAATCTTGACCTGATTATCGTCAATGAATTAATAGTAAACTTCCTATTTATAAAAGACCTTACTTAATTAGAGTCCCCATTTGAACCTAATAGTTTAGTGCATTAACTATTCATTATTTTTCAAAATCTCCCTTATGATTTGAACTGTTCATAGATAATGGTTTTGGGATGTGTTCTTGAGCCCATTCAGTGATTTCCACTACAGAACCGTATTTGTTTTTAAATACAGTGTCAGCAGAAGGTCACAGCCTTTATTAGTGTTCAGCCTTGTCCCTCACACACAGAGAGTTCTCAGGATTCTCTGAAACCTTAATATTATGTGCAGTAGATGAAGAAATTGCAAGGTTTTTTTCCATGTTATGATAAGAAATGTTATTCTTTAATTGTCATTTAATTGATATTTGAATGTGCATGTAGATTTTTAATTAGTGTTTTTCATTAACTGAGCTGTCTTCAAATACTCATCTTATTTCTGTAGATCGACCCACTCCTACACTGACAAGAACACCAAAGGGAGCTGTGTTCACTGGAGAGTCAGTCACTCTGAAGTGTGAGATTAAGGATTATGACAGATGGACATATCAGTGGGGGAAGCAGAATCGGGGTGTATGGACTGTACTGTCGCTGTCTCACTCTGAGTATTACACTGTAAACACAGGCACTCTCACCATCAGAGAAGTTTCTGTGGCTGTTGGTAATTACAGGTGTAGAGGAGAGAGACAGGGAAGACCAGATTCATCAAATGACAGTGACATACTAAAGCTGACTGTATATTGTGAGTGAATTAAAATTTATATTTTTAGACATTTTCATATTAGTAGCTTTCCATTCTGCATTATTTCACATTTGCATTGTTTCACATGCGCTAACAAACAAGTGACTGAATGAATATTTCTTAAAATGATTAAATAACTCGTCTTAGTTTAAATGGCTGCAACAATGTAACACTAAATGAGTTATGTGCAGTGTTCGTTTATTCACTGTCTTTAACCGCTTATTCAGTTCCAGGCCACGGTGGGTCGGGAAGGGGACCCCCTTTACGTGGCGCTAGTCCATCACAAGGCACCACACACTCATACATTCACTCACACACTCTCTTATGGACACCTTTGAGTCGCAAATTTAGTCATTGCCACATCCTGTGTCTGTTTTCCTCACCATGTGCTCATTTAGCACATGGCTCTGTTTGTTGTTCTTGTCTCTAGTCTCTTTTCATACAAGGAACATCCATAGATAAATATCTATGCAAAACAAAAATAAGAAAATAACTATATAAGTCAACTTTTATTAATAATTTTAGCAGTGGGTGCCCTTTTTTGGCTTGAGCACCTGCCCACAAAAATGTTGTGTCCGTGTCTGCATCCTGGAATTTAAATTACACGGCTCTTCACAATTGTTCTCTTCTCCCTGTAGCTCTACCCACTCCTTCACTGACTGTGGAACCAGAGGGAGATGTGTTCAGGGGAGAGTCAGTCTCGCTGAAGTGTGAGATTAAGGGTTATAGTGGATGGACATATCAGTGGGAGAAGAGTAAAGGCAGTGGATGGACTACAGTGTCTCAGTCTGAGTATTACACTGTAAACACAGACACTCTCACCATCAGAGAAGATTATGTCTCTAATAGAGATCAGTACCGATGCAGAGGACAGAAAACTGACAGATCACTATCATCACATTACAGTGGACCTGTTACTCTCAGTGTGAAAGGTGAGTACATTACCACTTTTTAAATGTATTTTCACATTTACAGCAGCAGCACGTCCTATGAATTTGATCTATTAATGCTTCTGTTAATAAAATGTAGTGATTCTCTGTTCAGTGACATATTCGTTGGGGGGGGGGGGGTGGGGGGTATAGAACTAGCACCTCCTACAGGGTGTGTTCCTGCCTTGCACCCAATGATTCCGGGGAGGCTCCGGACCCACCGCAACCCTGATCTGGATAAGATGAACAGATAATGAATAAATTAATTAATTCAGTGTTTCTCTCAGTACAGACTCCAGGAAAATATCTTCAACAGAATAATTTATAAACAGCACAAATGCCATGCTTTTTCTATGAATAATTTTAAAACACTTTACATTATGCACTGACTTATAATTTATTTATTTTTTTCATTAAGTGCTAACTGACTATTAGTAAATATTTTTATTAGGTTTACTAAGATGAACAACTCTTGAGATACATCATTAATAATGATGAACTACTGAAAACTGCATTAAATACTGTTGTGTATTATGGTAGAATAAACAGTGTTGTCTAATAAATTCAATGTCTGGAACAATCATGTGTAAATACAAGTAAAATATTTTATGTAAATTAATAAATGCAGCTTAATAATATGTGCTTTTAGATATCAGAAATGCTTTTGTGCAGTGTGGTCATGTTTAGGAGGTAATTATTCTACTAACTATTCTGGCATTAGGGAGTGTATAGGTCAACATGCTGAAATATTCATTCATTCATCTCTCACTTTTTCCCTCCTCCAGACAGCTTTACTCTCCCTTTCTTCCTTGGGTCATCCCCATGACTATTATTTTACTGATAGACCACAGTGCACTGAAAACTATGCCCTTATTCTTTTGTGTGAAATGTTTAATTCACTTGCAGCAATGTCTCCATTAATACAGGGTATATTTACAGTACTCACACTGTTATAATTACAGTATTTAGTGTTTCTAAATGCAGTTAATGTTTGTAGACAATCACAGTTCTAGTTGCTTCTGTTTTCAATGACACAAAGATTCATCCAGACTCTTCTTGAGTTAATTAACCTAATTCATTCATTCATTCTATTCATTGTCTGTAAGTGCTTATCCAGTGCAGGATTGAGGTAGATCTGGAATCACTGGGCACCATGCAGTAACACACATTCACTCACACACTCACACCTATGGACTATTTCACACAACAAATCCATCTGCCAATATGTGTTTTTGGACTGTGGGAGAAAACTTGGAGGAAACAGGAAACCCACACAGACACAGGGAGAACCCAAAACACTGGTACCCTGGAGCTGTTACACTGTTGCACCACTGTGCCAAAGAAGTATAAGAATAGTTCTAGTTCAGTATTTACTAATCTGCAAGAACCTCTGGACATCTCAAGAACACTGTGGACTCTTCAACTGACCACACCACAGCTGAACACAACAAGACGCAGAGAGCATTAACCAAGTCAAGGAAAACAAGGGGGATCTGAACAAAGCTACGGCTAAATCCACATCAACCACCACTTCCCAACATTTTTCTTGCTAACATTCTGTGTCTGGTGAATAAAATGGATGAGCTCCAGCTCTGGATTATAACACAGGGACGGATCTTGGAGTGTAGCATGCTGGAGACTTAGATGAACAATGACACACTTAACAGTGCGGTGGAGCTGGACAGGTACAGCTTATTCAGAGTGAAGAGGACAGTGGAGGTCTGTGAATTACTGTAATCAAAACATGGTGTTTACATTCTCCACTGTAACTTTTCTCTCTGTCTGAAGTATCTGATGATTAAGTGTAGATCCTTTAATCTACCAAGACAATTCTCAACTACTGTCACCACCGCTGTTTATATACCTCCTGATACTGATGCCAGGTCAGCTGTTGAAGTGGACTTAACTGTGCAAATCTACAATCTGTGCTGCTAAAAACACCTCCTGATCAATCAGAGAAACAACCCTTTGTATCAGATTTACACAAACATTGCAGAGGGATAAAATGCCTTCCCCCTCCCCCACTTGGTGTGGTCTGATCACCTCTCATTTTTCCTGCTCATCGCTCATCAAACATGTGAAAATCAGTACAAAAGCAATGAAAGTGTGGCTGTCTCCTCTCTACGACTTCATATTCAGAACACTGGAATATATCCTTCTCTAAGCTGCTGTGGCATAAGCATGTTTAGCCTGTTTTTAGGAATACTCAAGCAGCCTTAACCTAAAGTCCCAGTGCCACAAAAGAAAAAAGAGTAAAAATCCATATATTTTTTAAAAGAGATAGTTCTCTGGAAAAACAATTTTTAAAAACAAAAATGCAACAGCTCCCCAAGCTCTTATGTACTGACAATATCACCACTGTCACTGTGGTGTTTAAGGAATAAAGTAAATTACTGCAGTGTTCCTGCTGTACATGTATGTCAGTTGTTTACAGTTAAATTTGTAAGGCATCAGTACCATCTATTAAGCACTTATAAAGCATTAATAAGGATTTCATTCAGAAAATTAATGTATAACTAGGAGAGGATAAGTTTGTTTGATGTCCTGACTTGATTTCTGTCAGTGATTTAAGAGGAGACTTCCTGCAGTTTGAATAATAAAAGCACTTTCATAATTATGGAGTCCCATTGGGCCAGACATTTTATTGAATTAACTAATTATTGTTTTCAGAACAACCCTGATCACAACTGTTCACAGATCAGGGTTTGTGGAAGTTCTTGAGCCCATGTATTGATTTCCACTACAGAGTTTTGTCTGTTATAAAAAGTGTGGAATATAAAACTGTAAATATATAGTTACAGGAGACACTGCTTCTTGTGAACTAATGCCCTACAGTGTTTACAGTGAGTCTCTGACTCCAGTAATGTGTAGAGACTGTAGGAGTGTAAAACTCCAGTGTACTGGACCTCATACACTGTATCTGTTCATTTATTATGTTAAACATTGTAATATAAATTAAAGTGCATTCATGCAGAGGCTATTAATTTTCCAAATGAAGCTCAGAAACTGTGGTGTTTATTAACTCTACTGAGATAAATGTGGTTTTAGGAGAGACTGTGATCATCTCTTCAGTGTTCATTATCTTCATTGTAAACAACTATACAGAGCTTTTACTTGTTTTATTTGTGTTTTTTATTAATGGATCTCTAAATACTGTTATCTTTTTCCTGTAGCTCTACCCACTCCTTCACTGACTGCAGAACCGAAGGGAGATGTGTTCAGGGGACAGTCAGTCACTCTGAAGTGTGAGATTAACGGTTACAGTGGATGGACATATCAGTGGGAGAAGAAGGTTAAAGATGGTGAATGGAGAGTGTATCAGTCTGGGTATTACACTGTATACAGAGACACTCTCACCATCACAGAATATGATACCAAAGACGGAGATCAGTACCGGTGCAGAGGACAGAGAGCAGACAGATCACTACAATCACATTACAGCGAACCTGTTACTGTGAAGGGTGAGTGCTTTATCACTTCCTTTTTTTTCATTTAGTGATTCTCTTTACAGTAATATATCTTCACCAAGATAATTTATAAACAGCACACATGGCTCTCTGTTTCTATGAGAATTTGATTAATTAATTTCAGACTGACTACTGGGAAACAATTCAACAATAAAGATGAAAATTATTTATAATAATAAACTATTATTAAATGGATACTGCACTTTTTATGTTGTATATCATGAAAGAATCAGCTGATTCAGTGTTGGCTAATAGCTTCACCAGCTGGAAGAACTGTATGTAAATGAAATGAACCTCATGAACACATAGTAAACCCCAGATTTTTTAGTAGAACATGTGTATGTAAATATAAATGGTTCACAAATTCAGTGAACACGCATTAGCTTAACATTACCATAAACCACACCTGTGAATTTAAAAAAGATCGCCATATAAGGAAGCCCACCACCTGAAGAATCACAACAAAAAGTCTTTAACACTTTTACAGAAAAGCAAAAGAAGGGCCACGTACTGTGTGTTTTAAAAAAAAAACAACATCCATTTTATTGTATTATTTTTTTCATGTGCCAGGTTTTACACAGCCTGCACAGGTGTGAACAGCCTTGCACCAGTTGTACTGCATGAAGTATATCTGTGGCTTAAAATACATGTTTGGATGATGTTTGGTTTGATGATGTTTGATGAATGTTAGATTATCCTAATCAATATTCAAGGCTCTCTTAAATAACATGAATAATAGTTTAACCTACATTAAGAAATAATATGTAGTTTTTGAGTGCAACAATCAAAGTTATTGAGTCCTATCAGCAAAGAAGTTCTGAATGGATTTCACAACAGAAAAGACGCTACCTGTAGAACAGTACATAACTATTATCACATATTTTGAAACTGAGTGTAATGTACATCTCTATGATGATAATAGAGGCTTGTATTGTCCTTTAAAGTGAACAGAACAGGCCCCATGATTTAGCCTTGTTGGACTAACATTATGATTCATTTAACACTTTTGAATTATTTAAGCTGATTATTTACAAGAGATTCTAATTTTCAGGCTAGGCATGCTCATTTAGAGACAGACCTTTAATTGTTGAGGCCAGACGTACCTTCCTTATTTAAAGAACATCCATGAGCACCTTTCCCAACCTTTCAATCTGTCCCAGTTCAAACTGAAAATAAAAGCTGTAGCTGACTACAATTGAAACGGCAAGCAATACAACACAGGCAGCAAGTTTATTTTTGCTGTTAAATTTAAATAATCTCATGACTATTAATGCATTAACTGCATCACCAGAGAAGAACAACTGTAATGTGAAGTGAACTCTTGGCATTACTTGGTTGTCAGGAACACTTACAGACAGAGGAGGTCCTGTATTAATCTTAATTAGACAGAATAACAGCAGATACAAAATGTTACACAATCTCTTTATGGTCTCATACTGAACTGCCATTACTCAGGGGAATAGGGAAGACGTATGGTTTAGAGAATTCACTGCCTTGGCAGCGATAAATATCACTTTCTAAAAGTTCATTGAAGAATTCCTGCTCATCAAACTGTCTCATCAAGAATTCTTTAAAATTATATCCTTAAACCTAATAAGAGGTTGTAAAAACCCTTAGCAGCAACAACCGTAGCTGTGGAGGAATTCTGGCCCACTCATCTTTGCAGGATTGTTGTAATTCAGCCACATTGGAGGGTTTTCGAGCATGAACCACCTTTTTAAGATCATGCCACAGCATCTCAATTGGATTGAGGTCAGGACTTTGACTAGGCCACTCCAAAGACTTCACTTTGTTTTTCTTCAGCCATTCAGAGGTGGACTAGCTGGTGTGTTTTGGGTCATTGTCCTGCTGCAGAACCCAAGTTTGTTTCAGCTTGGAACAGATGGCCAAACATTCTCCTAAAGGATTTTTTTGGTAGACAGTGGAATTCATGCTTCCATTTATCACAGTAACTTTTCCAGATCCTTAAGCAGCAAAACAGCCCTAGACCATCATACTACCACCATATTTTACTGTAGGTATGATGTTCTTTTTCTGAAATGCGATGTTACTTTTACACCAGATGTAATAGGACACACACCTTATAAAAATTTTAACTCTTGTGTTGTCAGTCCACAGAGTATTTTTCCAATACTCAGAATCATCAAGATGTTTTCTGGCAAAATTGAGACAAGCCTTAATGTTCAATCATCAAAGTTCAAAACATCTGGAACTGTAACAAACAAGCCTGGACGAGGATGCAAGTGTATCTTGGCCCCACGCAGTATAGTAAGAGAAGTAAAAAGTTCTCCAAAGCTCACTGTAAGAGAATTGAATCAAATTGTAGCATCTTGGGGTTACGAGGTCTCCCAAACAAACATCAGGTGCTATCTACACGCCAAAAAGCTGTTTGGGGGCATGCTCATAAGCGTAAACGGGTGGAGTTTGCCAGCGGTACTGGGATTTTAACTGGGACCGTGTGCTTTTGTCAGATGTGACCAACATAGAGGTTAAGGTGAGCTGAAGAGGGGAGTGCATAGGAGAAAATCTAGGACTCTGGACGATTTAGAGAGGTTGTGCAAAGAGGAATGGTCGAAGATCCCTCTTTCTGTATTCTCCCATCTTGGGAAGAGTTATAGAAGAAGATTAAGTGCTACCGCGACTCTGAAATGGACAAGTGGAAAAGAAGATGAGCTGAGATGAGATTAAGTTCTGTCTTGTTGGCAAAATGAGGTTCCAATAATTGTGGCACACATAATTTCAAAACATTTTTTTCTTAATATGTGATTTTTTTCCCACCTAATAAAGACACTTGAGTTAAAGCTTAGAGTTTTCTCTTTTTTTATGTTGTTGACCTATATATTTTTTATTAAAGAATTTATTAGAAGCCAAAGAACACTTTTTAACCAGGGGTGCCAATAACATTGAGGGGCACTGTACATACACATATATCCCTTGGTCTCAGTGCTCCTTTGTCTGGTGTTGTGTGTAAATGTTTGTTTCTGTCACTGTGGTTTACTGATGTCTTCACCAGTTCACGGCTGTTTTCTGTTCCTATCCTAGTTTGTTCCTCTTTAGTTCTGTTCATCTTTAGTCTAGTTTGTTTCTGTTTATCTTGCTCATGTTTGTTTTCTCTGTTTCTTGTGTTTGCTTTTGTTTTATAATAATGACTCTATGCATGTATGTCCACCTCCATTGTCCTCCCTGCACAACCATGACATAATTAATGTATTACCAACCAACTTTTTTTTGCTTATTTAAAAAAAACCTGACTCGTTTCTCACAAAATGAGAAACTTTTACATCACTCAGTGTTTTATATATAATGTATAATATAATATTCACTGTATCACTGCAGTCTTCTTGCTGTAAATTTATGACAGTTCTTTACCGTGTAAGGTGTAATGGATCAGTACAATCTATTAAAGGTTTATTAAGCATTAATGAGACTTTTTTGTTTTACATCTCTATTTCTTTTAAAAATTAAACACTTAAAAATGTATTTTGTCTTGACCTGATTTTTGTCAGTGACTAAGAGGACACTTCCTGCGGTTTTTATTATAAAATTACTTTGTCAAGTATCCTTTGGAACAAGTATTTTTACAATATGAACTTTTTTTTTTTTTTCAAAATATCCTTTGTGATTTGAGCTTTTCGCACATCAAAGTTTAGGGAAGTGTTTAATTCTCCAAGTTTTGTGGCATGTTACAATGAGAAATGTTATTCTGGAATTGTCTTACACAGAGTGGTGAGAAATGTGGATTTTTCATTTTTGTTATTCATTAAAGGAGCTGTCTCTAAATCCTCTGTTATCTTCTTCCTGTAGCTCCACCCACTGCTTCACTGACTGTAGAACCAGAGGGAGATGTGTTCAGTGGAGACACAGTCACTCTGAAGTGTGAGATTAAGGATCTTCTTGAATGGACATATTATTGGGAGAAGAGGAATACACAGAGTTGGTGGAGTTATGTGTATCAGTCTGAGTCTTACACTGTAAACACAGACACTCTCACTATAAGATCTGTCACAGACGGAGATCAGTACCGATGCAGTGGGTGGAATTCTGACAGACGGATATGGTCACAGGGCAGTAAAACCTTTACTCTCACTGTGAAGGGTGAGTGCTTTAACAGTTCTTTTTTAATGCATTTTCATGTTTACAGCAGCAGTGCATTCTATGAAATCAGTCTATTAATGTTTCCATTGAAAATCTGAAGAATGTAAGTGATTTTCTTTAGAGTGACACGTTTAGTCGTTGTTTCAGTAACAAAATAATTTGCTATTTCTATGAATATCCCATAATACTTTACATTTAGGGCTGACTGATCAAAGGTAAATACTACAGTTTCAGGATGAACAACTATTGTACGCAATAAATAATGATGAAGTATTAAATGAACAAAAAGCACAACATTAATTAAAGTTGTAGAATAAGCAATGTTCCTAATAGCTTTCATAGCTGGAATAACTATGTTAAAATAATGTATGTAAACAAATAAAGTATATTGATATGAATAAAACGTTGGGACACTTTCTAACAATGCAATAAAAATAAAGAAAATTAATTTGTTAAATCTTTTTAAATTGTAACTGATGAATTTACAAAGAAAACATTCTCAGTGTTTTACTGATAAAATTAATTGTTGTGAATAGTAGTGGACAATAAAAGGATATCGATTTGTTTCGTGATTAACTTTAGTTCGATAACAATAATAAGTTATGGGAAATAGAGCTCAATAAACCTTCATTTCTATTCCGGTTTAACACAGCAGCTGCACGCTCTCAGGCGCGTATACTCGAGTTATTACGGTAAATGAACACAGGAGACCGCATGAGTGTGAGAACGTACACAAGAGTATAATAGGTTTAATTCAAGGGCTTGTGTGTATTAAATATATATATTAAATATGTAATAGTCTCCTGTTCACTCTGTATTTTGGGGTGTATTTTGTCTGGTATAGCGACCCCCTGCAGGACACAAGCGTAGAAATATTCCCTCACGCGCAGGGAGAATCCGGTGTGTTTTTCTTCACTCAGACTGTATTCTCCTCCCGGGAAAATGTTTTCCGTTTGCGAGAGAACTGTTCGTTTCCTGACGTGGTTTTCCTCACACTAAATTATTTTCTCCTCTCGCGAATTTATAATTGGATCTGACGCCATCAGGCTGCTTCTCTTCTCTTCTCTTCTGAAGGGCGGAACTTTTTCCACTCTGCACTCTAGACCCACTCTAGACCCACTCCCACCGCGTCCCTGACCTGGATAAGCAGTTACAGACAGTGAATGAATGAACCTGCGGAACCTTCCAGCTTTCCCACTGTTCTAATCCTTCTAATGGGTTAAGTGCAGTATGTTTACAGTTCAGCACTTGGGAGTTTTTATTTATTAATGTATTATTTTAAAACTCTTCTTAATCTATCTTTTTACTCTTTCTGCTTCTTTAAAGGCTTGGGGTGTTAATGCGCTAAGAATGTTTTCATGACACAAGACATAGATATCATAAAGAGCCCTTAAAGTCTCATGGTGGAAAAATATTATTTAAAGAGATTATTTAAAAATCCGTTTCCTCAATTTATTAATCAATTTCCTCAATTTAGTAATTTGCTCCCTCAATTTAAAAATCCGTTCCCTCAAATTAATAATCTTTTCCCTCAATTTAGTAATCCGTTTCCTCAATTTAATAATCCGTTTCCTCGATTTAGTAATTTGTTTCCTCAATTTAATAATCTTGTTTCCTCAGTTTAGTAATTTGTTCTCTGAATTTAATAATCTGTTCCCTCATTTTAGTAATCATTCCCTCAATTTAGTAATTTGTTCCATCAATTTAATAATCTGTTGCCTCAATTCAGTAATTTGTTCCCTCAATATAATAAACTATTCTCACAATTTAGTAATTTGTTCCCTCAATTTAGTAATTTGTTTCCTCGATTTAGTAATTTGTTTCCTCAATTTAATAATCTTGTTTCCTCAGTTTAGTAATTTGTTCTCTGAATTTAATAATCTGTTCCCTCATTTTAGTAATCACTCCCTCAATTTAGTAATTTGTTCCATCAATTTAATAATCTGTTGCCTCAATTCAGTAATTTGTTCCCTCAATATAATAAACTATTCTCACAATTTAGTAATTTGTTCCCTCAATTTAGTAATTTGTTTCCTCAATTTAATAATCCGTTCCCTCAGTTTAGACAGACATAACACAGACTATATGTTAGGACACATGTTTGATTTCTCCTGTCCATTCCTTATTTACTCTACAACCATGATTTAACAGAATAAAACCTTCTTAGTTCAGGTCGAGGAGAGAGCGAATAAAGGCAGAATTTTGAATCCGATGAGACTCGTTTTTAACGGAGCATTCAGCTGGAGGTGGGACAGTGGGCCCCTGTTGTGCGGCACATAGCCGCGGCCAAAATCACATCTCATTCTCAAGCAAATTATTCAATAAAATCCAGGTGACCTGTTTTTCTCATTTTTTACAAGAACGAATGTTTAAAAATGAATAAAACCATAAAAAATAAGCACGCTGTGTAGAGGATTACACCTGTCAGTGACACTGTAAAATTGCTTATTTGTAATTATTTGATTAACTAGGGCCTATTTCATAGGTGAATGTTTATAAGACTAACTTCTTCATTCTATATTTTCTGCAGCAAAGCGTAGCCTACTATACTTTTAATAAACAGATACTAGATGAAGGTGACATATGAAACCTGGAACTGTCCTTTTTCCACTGGAGTAGTGTAATTTATGTGAATATTAATTACAAACATACATTGCACGGATTATGTTATGGACATGATAAAGGACATGATAAAGTGGGCAATATTAGGTTCTGACCAGCAATAATGGACTCACTATTTGTGTAACTTTGTCCTTTTTAAAAAAAATCGGTGTCACAAATCCCCGAAGTGTCATATTATCACACAATGCCCCATTACACTGATGAGGTGTCATCATTTTCTAAATTACTAAATTGAGGGAACACATTAAGTCTCTAAATAATATTTGTCCACCATGAGACTTTATAATATAATTTATTTTAGTGCTTAAAAATGTTATTGTTCCTATGAAGTCTACTATGTGCACACACACACACACACACTGTGTATATATATAATATAAATGCATCTTTTGCTTTGCCCATTTTTCATGAGCTGACCTCATATATCCGTACACAACAGGCTTTTTTCTAAATTCTTGTCTAAATCTGTGTTAGTGAGCACTTCTCCCTTGCTGAGAAAATACATCCCCCTCACAGCTGTGGAATATCAAGATTATCATAATTATTGCACAGCTGTGCCTTAGGCTGGCCACAATAAAGGGTACTGTGGTCTTGCTTTGGGAAAATGCTAAAATTATTAATCCATATTCTTCAATAATTGCCCTGCGAAGGACTGGCGCTCCCTCCAGGGTGTCTTTCCGCCTTGTGCCCAATGATTCCAGTTAGGTTCTGGACCCACCGTGACCCTGAGCTGCATAAACGGTTACAGATAATGAATCAATGAATGAAACGAATGCTTCAATAACCTCTACACTGCAGTATTCTGTAAAATCCAAATTCCCTACACTTCTCTACTCAGCACAACTAATACTTCTATACATTTTAGCATTCTTACACTTCTCTAATCCATATCACGTTTTCCTTCAGTATTTTGTACACTTTAACATTCCTTACATTTCCTTTTCCCATATCCACTGTTTCCTCCCACAGTCCAAACAACACATGTTGGTAGATGGATTGGCTGTGCACTGTGTCCACTGGTGTGAATGTGTGAGTGAATGGGTGAGTGTGTGATGCCCAGCAATGGAGTGGCACCCTGCACTAATTTCCACAACAGAATTGTGACATTTTCTAATGCATTGCTACCTGGTGCCCAACGATCACAGCCATCATTACTGAAACAATACACTGTACATTCTCTGGATTCTCTTAATTGTTTAATCATATTTATGCTGTAGCTGATGAAATCCCTAGACTATTTGCTGTAACTGGATTGGCTGTGGGATGTGTGGGATGACAGGTGCCTTGACTGGACACGGTTTGTTAGACTTTGATTTAAAAGGAGCAATGTGATCAGGCTTTTAAATATTTGAAGCTGTGGAAGGCTTAAATGTTCACACCTGTAACAAAGAGACAGGCTTGGACAGGCTTCACTGATGCAGTGTTTTTTTCTTAATGAAACTGTCTCTAAATCCTCTGTTCTCTTCTTCCTGTAGCTCTACCCACTCCTGCACTGACTGTGGAACCAGAGGGAGATGTGTTCAGGGGAGAGTCAGTCTCTCTGAAGTGTGAGATTAAGGGTTATAGTGGATGGACATATCAGTGGGAGAAGAGAAAAAGAAGTGGATGGACTACAGTGTCTCAGTCTGAGTATTACACTGTAAACACAGACACTCTCACCATCAGAGAAGATTATGTCTCTAATAGAGATCAGTACCGATGTAGAGGACAGAAAACTGGTAGATCACTATCATCACATTACAGTGAACCTGTTACCCTCAGTGTGAAGGGTGAGTGATTTAACACTTTATGTATTTTCCTCTTTACCACAGCAGTACATTCTTTATAGTCTATCTATAAATATTTAATAGTAAAGTGAAGAATCTTCTCTTTACACTGACACCTTCAGTGTTTGTCTCAGCACAGGCTCCAGCAATATATCTTCACCACAATAATTTATAAATAACATAAATGCCTTGCTGTGAGGAGTTGGTGTGTTCTCCCCGTGTCCGCGTGGGTTTCCTCTGGGTGCTCCGGTTTCCTCCCACGGTCCAAAAACACACGTTGGTAGGTGGATTGGCAACTCGAAAGTGTCCGTAGGTGTGAGTGAATGTGTGTTTGTCTGTGTTGCCCTGTGAAGGACTGGCGCCCCCTCCAGGGTGTATTCCCGCCTTGCGCACAGTGATTCCAGGTAGGCTCTGGACCCACCGTGACCCTGAACTGGATAAGGGTTACAGATAATGAATGAATGAATGAATAAATACCTTGTTATTTTAATGAATATCACAGTAACACTTATATAGTGAATATAAAGTGCAGACTGACTAATGATAAACACTGCATTTATTAGAGGGAAGAAATCCTAAGGTACATTTTAAATTATGATGAACTGCTATTAAAAACTGCATTAATCTTTCAAACAATCAATCAGTTTATTATTTAATGATTAATTTAACCTTAAATTGTTAACATAAGATTAATTCATTAATAAACACTCAAATAGACATTTTATTTGTTTATTTGTTCCTTCATTATCAGATGTGATCATCTCTTCACTGTACACTTCAGTATCACAGCTGTACAGATGTTTACGTTGTGCATATTTCACTGAGGTCATAAGTGAATTGAATATGACCTCCTTTATGGTCATTTGAAGAGTTTTAGGTTGGATGCTCATTTTTTGTGTGTTATATTTTCATCAACAGAAAAACCTAAACCTGAACTCACATCAAGCTGTAAAGGACCTGCAGTGAGAGGACAGCCAGTGGTTCTGTTCTGTGAGCTGGGTCAGTCTGCTGGATGGACGTTTTACTGGTCCAAACACACACACAACCCTGAGAATGAGATCAGCACTGAAACACACTCCTACACCATCAGCTCAGTCAGTGACTCTGATGGAGGACAGTACTGGTGCAGAGCTGGGAGAGGAAACCCTCTCTACTTCACCCACTACAGTGATGCACTCTGGGTAAACGTTACTGGTGAGTCAAACACTGTCTGATAAGACAGTGACACGGACTGTATAGTAGTACCATATTGTTACATGATGGGGCACGGTGGTGCAGCAGGTAGTGTCGCAGTCACACAGCTCCAGGGACCTGGAGGTTGTGGGTTTGAGTCCCACTCCGGGTGACTGTCTGTAAGGAGTTTGGTGTGTTCTCCCCGTGTCCGCATGGGTTTCCTCCGGGTGATTCGGTTTCCTCCCACAGTCCAAAAACACACGTTGGTAGGTGGATTGGTGACTCAAAAATACTGGAATATAAATACATTTGTTTGGTTCAGTTGCCAGGTTTCACTGAGGCTTTGAAATGTGTCTCTGTTTAAGAGAAATGATTTAACTTTATGTGCAAATAATGTTCCGAGGCTTTAAAATTTGGACTTGTGAAGACAGTGAAGAAAAAAGCAACGTATGTGAAGCAGACCACAGAAACAGAGGAGCTGCTGTCTGAACACAAACACACAACAGCCCTTCTAATATTTATAATATATTGACATATATTTTGAAGCCTTTACCATTTCCATTTTATCGCCTACTAGTAAAATATTTCTCAAGCTTTTGTGCTGATACGTGCATTTTCCTGTCACGCGTTCATTCCCAGTCTTTATTTTTTTGTTTTTCAAGTTTTAAAACAGTTGTGGACATTGTGTAAAAGGTACATAAATGTAAATAAAACAGAATGCAATAATTTGTAAATCTCATAGACGCATATTTTATTCACAATAGAAAACAGAACACAAGTGAAAGATTTGACCATTTCATGAAATGTATTAACTCATTTAGAATTTGATGGCAGCAGCAAAATAAAGAATTGGGTACAGGGTCATGGCAGCCACTGTGTAGCATCCCCTCTTCTTTTAACCTCAACAGTCTGTATAAATCTGAGAAGCGAGGAAATCAGTAGCTAGAGTTTTGGCAGAGACTGCTCCCTGGGAGTCAAGGTGATTGGCAGCTCCTTGCTCTGACTGTGTGTGTGTTCGTGTGTTCACTACCACAGATGTCAAATGCATGCATTCATTCATTCATTATCTGTAACCGCTTATCCAGTTTAGGGTCGCGGTGGGTCCAGGGCCTACATGCACATTCACGGACACTTTTTTTTTTTTTTGAGTCACCAATCCACCTACCAACATGTTTTTGGACTGTGGGAGGAAACCGGAGCACCCAGAGGAAACCCACGCGGACACAGGGAGAACACACCAACTCCTCACAGACCGTCACCCAGAGCGGGAATCGAACCCACAACCTCCAGGTCCCTGGAGCTGTGTGACTGCAACACTACCTGCTGCGCCACCGTGCCACCCGTGTCAAATGCAGAGAAGTAACTTCCCTCTGGGGATCAATAAAGGTGTTTCTACTTCTTTTTCTAAATGTTGTCTCCGGTTTCCTCGCAGAGACCAAAAACACACGTTGGTAGGTGGATTGACTACTCAAACTTGTCCATAGGTGTGAGTGTATGCATGAATGTGTGAGTGTGTGTTGTCCAGCAAAGGACTGGTGCCCCCTCCAGGGTGTGCTGCCACTTTGCACCCAGTGATTCTGGGTTAGGCTCTGGACCCACTGGGACTCTTCTTTTGTGAAGCCATGTTGTTGTGATGGATGCAGCATGTGGTTTATCATTGTCTTGCTGAAATATACAAGGCCTTCTCTGAAAGAGACGTTGGTTGGATGGGTGCATGTGTTGTTCTAAAACCTCTCTACACTGTTCAGCACTGATAGTGCCTTTCCAGATGTGTAAGCTGCCCATGCCATAGGCAACAGTTCAATCCAAAACCATCAGAGATGCAGGCTTTTAAAATGTGTGCTGATAAGAGAGGAACCATCCAGTAAGTTATCAAGTCACAGACTCAATTGTTTCCAAAATTAATTTCAAATTTTGGTTTCTCTGACCACAGAACTGTTTTCAAATTTGCCTCAGTCCATTTTAAACATGTTTATAGGCCCAGAGAAGCCAGCAGTGTTACGGGATCATTTTCTTATTGTATCACTGCTTTTTTGCATGATACAGATTTAACTCGCATTTGTGGATTGCACAGCGAACTGTGATTACAGACAGAGTTCTGGAAGCGTTCCTAAGCCCATGCCATGATTTCCAGGACAAAATCAGATCTGTTTTTAATGCACTGCCTAAGGGCACAAAGATCACCAGCATCCAGTATTTACCATCATCTTGTATTTTGTGCCCCTGTCACAAACTTTTCTGAGAGGTGTTGCTACCATCAAATTCTAAATGAATGAATATTTTTCATGAAATATTAAAATGTCTTTCAGCATCTGTGTTCTACTGTGAATGAGATACTATGAGATACGCAAATCCATGCATTGTGATTTTATACAGCATCTACTTTTTTTTTTTGCCAATTTTTGTCTCATAAACATGGCGATGCCTCTCTAACAGCAGCAAGTGATATAGATCCACTTACAAGATCATTGACTCTGTTTTAATTTGAAATGTATTTAATAATGTGCATGTATCTGATATGGTCTTAGTTCATTTGTACAGCATTTATCAAGAGTATGTTTAGCAGCTTGTTGTATCTTGACTTTTTCAGCAACATCTCAAGGCATTTCTCTGGTGGTCAGTCCCAACAGAACTCAACACTTTACTACTGACTCTTTCTCACTGAGCTGTGAGGGACAGAGGGACTCTACTGGATGGAGAGTGAGACGATACACACACAGTGAGAAGGTGTCAGATTGTTCATCAGTTACAGGATCTACCTGCAACATCAGCTCCCTCTCCACATCCCACACTGGAGTGTACTGGTGTGAGTCTGAATCTGGAGCAGGCAGTGAACCTCTCAACATCACAGTGCACAGTGAGTCTAATTTATTCTTGCTACTAATAAGAGTGCAATATCTAGTCAGATATTTTAAAGATGTAGTAATAGCTCATGACCAGTTAAATATAGTACTCAAACAGTGCATATAATTATTATTATTATTATTTTTTTATTAAAAGTATATCATGAATAGGAGAGTTTTTATTCTGGGGGCGGCACAGTGGTGCAACATGTTGATGTAGCCACACAGCTCCCGGGTCCTGGGGTTGTGAGATCAAACCTTGCCTTTGGGTCACTGTCTGAAATGTTTGGTGTGTTCTACCCCTGTCAGCATAGGTTTTCTCCAGGTGCTTCTGTTTCCTCCCAAAGTCCAAACATACATGATGTTTTTCATTCATCCATTATGTGTAAGTGCTTATACAGTTAAATCCATGCATGCATATATCAGCCCACCCGGAAATATTGGGCGCAAAGCAGGGATACACACACACACACACACACACACCCAGTCGCCAATCGACATACCAACATGTGTTTTTGGACCGTGGGAGGAAACCCATGCTGACATGAGGAGAACACACCAACCTCACAGACAGTCACCCGGAGCGGGACTTGAACCCACAACCTCACCCCTGGATCTGTGTGACTGCGACACTACCTGCTGCACCACTGTGCCGCCCAATACATGATGTGCAAAAGGGAATTAAGGACACAAAAAAGAAAAAAAATGAGCAGAGATCTCAATTGAGATGGTTTCAAACTGGAGGAAGAGATTTCCAAAGTTTGGGGACAGCAATGCTGAAAGATCTACCACCCATAGTAGAAAGTCTAAAAGAACACACAGTAAGATGTCAAGAGTTAGAAGATCAACAAGAGGGACAGTATGAAGAAATGAAATCAGAGAGATATGTAGGATCATTATTTTAAATTAAGTTTGCTTTTGATTTAACAAATCCATACAATCGAGAGATTATCTGGAAGCAAACTTTGTTCTTCACACACGCTCAATGCATCTACTACTTTTTAGAAAAGAAAATTGACTTGTACTGTATTTGTGTGTTTATATTTATTGTAATTATATATAATTGTATCCAACACTAGGTTAGGAGATACATAACGTAAAATAATAATAATCTTAGGTGTCTATGAGATTTTACACTACTGTGGGTGGCCTGGCTGTGTGAAGTTGTCCTAGTTGTGAGTGTGTGGTGCCTGCGATGGTGTTTTCCTGCCCTGTGCCCAGTGATTGTGGGCAGGCTCTGGATAAATCACAATGTTTAACAAGATGAAGTGGTTACAGAGGTAAATGGATGGATGAATAAATGAGTGAATGAAGGAATGAATTTTCATCCTATCCCAAAAGAACATATTCTGTGCTTTATTCCAGTGATCAAGGTCTCTGTTGTAAAAGGGAAAAATGTCTTAAAACTATCATTTCATTCACATTCCTTTCAACACAATTTACCCCAAATCATTCTTTAAATGTTCCTACAGATGGTTCTGTAATCATGGAGAGTCCTGTTCGTCCTGTGACTGAGGGAGACTCTCTGACTCTACGCTGTTTATATCGTGACCCAAAGCCCTCAGTCCACACAGCTGATTTCTATAAAGATGGATCACTCCTCCAGACCCAGACTACAGCAGAGATGACCATCCACACTGTGTCACAGTCAGATGAAGGTCTCTACCACTGTAACAACTCACAGAAAGGAAAGTCACCAAAGAGCTGGGTCTCAGTCAGAGGTTTGTAGCTTTCAACATGAAACATTTTAATAAAATTACACTTTTACAGTCATCTATATTCACTGGTGTGTTTATTTCTGTGCATCTGATTCAGGAGCTTCGTTCTCAGTGTTGGGAGTGCTCAGTAGTGTAATGGCAGTGATCCCATATATACTGGTGTCCATCGTGCTGGGAGTCAAATGCTACAGAGCTCGAGGTATGAGCTCAGTCTTCCTGTAATCATGGGCAGACTGAATTCTTTTGGCATTTTAACTGAAATGTTCACTTATCATCACTTCACTTACAATTTTGTGTAATATTATCCTTCTGTTGTCACTGATTAACCTCCTAAATACACAGTACTATTCATAAAAATGACATATTTAGAAGACTGGCCTACAACAGAGACCAATACAGCTTTATAAAAAGTTAAAAAATAACTACATTTAATTATAAAAGTGTCAGGACCGGGCGGACTGACGGAGGTGGATGCTATAACACAGTAACTATTTATACAAAAGACAAAACAGACAGACTTGGATAACTTCACAGGAAACTTGTATAAAGAAAGACCATGACAGAGTGACTTGGACACAGAGAAACAGCTAAACCTAAACAGGGGAAGCTAAACAGACAGAGAGCAAAACAGACAAACCTAGACATGGAGAGCTAAACAGAGAAGCCTAGACTACAAACCTAGACCTAGACTAGTGACAGGGGGAAATACTGACAGACCAGAGCCCGGGAAATGCTAAAAGACAAACCAAACAAGTACATGAAGCACAAGGAAGGAACAGACAGACCAGTCTGACATACAAAGGGAAGCAAATTGAAAAGCTAGGAACAAACAGACAAGTGAAAGACGAGTGAACGTCCAACAAAGAAAGACTAAGACAAAGGAACTTAAATACACACAAAGACACCTGAGACAGATAACGAGGGGGCAGGATTACAAATGAGACACAGATGAAGACACTGACGAGGAGGTGGAACTAAGGCAGGACTAGGGCGGAGACATGAACCATAATAAACAGAACCATGTGCTCTTGCACATGGTGGGAAAACAGAGACATGACAGGACCAGGGCGTGACAAAAAGCAATGAAAAATATGAGAAATGTCCATACAGAAGGTTATTAGACAGAGGTGGTCTATTGTTCAGTGTATGTATTAGATTTTATTATATCAAAACTGTGCGTGTATTATATATAGCTTAGGTTTGTCTCTGTAGTAACACATTAAACTAATCCAATGTGGCCTTTTTGTGTATGTCACAGCTAAACCTGCAGATGAAGATGAAGAAGTTGAAAACAACAGAACAGAGTAATCAGAGAAAACCCAGAATATATCTGAGAATTTTGAAAGTTTTGTTTTATTTTTGTACGCCACATTTATGTACTGGAATAGCAGGTTTCGTTATCTAGTGTCAGTGAGTGAAGTGAGTTATTAGAAATGAATTATTATTTTTGATAAGATGATTAACTCAGGTTTTCTCCTTGCTTTGAGAAAGGTGTTTTTCTTGGTTTATTAATATGAAGTATGAAAGCTTTTTGTATAATTAGATTATTTTGAAATATATTTTTTATCATTATTATAATTTGCCTATTCAATGTTTAAATTTATTTTATTATTTTATGTCTTTTATTACATTTTATTTTATTTCACTTATTATTTTAACCATTTATGTGCAGCACATGAGATAAGAAAAAGGGAGATAGCAAAAGCATATGCTCAGTATAATTAAATGTAGTTATAATTAAGCAGTTACTAAAATTGTTTTTTCTATTGAGTAATTCATTTTATTCTTAAATATACTTTGTTAAAGGTTTACTCTTACATTTTATTATTGTTTTTTATGTTTTTATGTGACATTTTATGTTTCTTATTTACATCTATTTATTTTATTTTTTTTTTTTTACATTTTTTAGTCCTTTACTTTTTGGTGGCATGTCAGCCAAGACATCCCTGTTATCAAGGGCCTTCAGCAGTTCCTGGCTATTCTCATTCACTCCAGGGTCCTTGCCTCTGTGGTGCTTTCCAGCTACCTCAGTGGGGAATTGTAATCTGAAACCCCAAACACATTTGGCACTGCCTTCTGAATAGGAGGTGTGTCTTTCTGGTTAAGGAATTCCTCAAAATGCACAGAGTTCTCTACCAGCATTTCCCAGAAAACCCTGACTACACGTTTGGGCCTCCCAGGTGTGTCCTGCAGTTTTCCCTGCCGTCTGATCCAACTCATCACCAGATCAGTTGACAGCTCAGCCTCTGTCTTTACCTGTTGGGTGCATAACACACCATAGTCAAAGTTTTACTCTCTGTGAGCCAGGATGCATTGGGGTGACTCTTTTATTTACTGGGACAAGCTCCAGCTGTATGGCTGCCAGCCTGGTACTTCTGAGTACCCCCAAACCCGCCTGGTACCGCTCACCCTGTGCAGCTCCTGTAGGAAAAAAATATCGCTTTTCGAGGGGGTTGGTTCCAGAGCCCACATTGTGTGTAGAGGTGAGTTGAACTATAACTAGTTGGTACCTCTCAAATTCCTGCACATGTTCCAGATCCTTCCCCCACAGTGAGGTTACATTCCTTGCCCCAAGAGTCAGTTTCCCAGTTTGTTGACAAGGTCCATGCCACCAGGGTCCCAATCACCACCACCCTGTACTGCACCACACCCTTACCCTGGACCTTGGCGATGGTGGGTCCATATGTCCCTCCCATATTGCTTTTTTGGGCTGAGCCCAGCTGGGTTACATGGGCTGCCTTGCTCTAAGGGTAGGTCCCGGTGACCCACAGCTCCCAACAATATAGCCCTGGATGCCATTAATCCACACAAGCACTCCCACCATGACAAGGCCCAAATCCAGAAAGGGTGTAACTTATTTTATGCAAATTTTGTAATGTTTCTTGTGTTACATTGATTTATTCCACATTAAATTTTGGTGAAACTTTATCCCTTTGTTCTAAGATCATTAAATTTAAGCAAATATTCTGTATCTGATTTAGTTATTATTTAAAGTTAATGTTGATTCCTGCAGTTTTAATTAAAGAGAAATGCTTAAGCTGAAGCTGTTGTGTGCAAATATTTTTCCTTTTACTCCTGGAATATGGAGAAATTAGATGTTAAAATTAGTTCTCTAAATGGTTAAAGGCCCTGGATAGCAAAATTTGTCCAGCATATGTTATTTTATTATTTTAAGTTCTGGTCTGGTGTCTTGGGCACAAACTCAAGTTTCCCCTTGATGCAATGACTTCAAACATCTCATTGTTCCATGTTCCCGTACATACAAAAATATACACACAGATACCAACTGCATTCTGTTCTAACTGCAGCTGGTAGTGTAGATAAGGCTTCCACACCTCTTTGTATTTCAGTAATTTTGTGAAGTCCTAATATTTTGGTCAGAACATCTCCATCATCAGTAGGTCTTGTGGGGTGTTCCTCGTATGCAATGGTTAGTATTTACCAAAAGTGGCTTAAGGAATGACATCCAGTGAAATACCGGGTCACAGGCAACCAAAGCTCACTGATGCACTTGGGGAGTAAAGACTACTCCATCTGGTCCAAAGCCTCCACAAGAGCTACTGTAGAACAGACTGATGAATAAGCTAATGCTGATTCTGAAAGAATGTTCTTGGAACACACATTGGATCGCAGCTTGTACTACAGTGGGCTTTGGGATCAGACCAAATTGGCTATTAATGCAGCTCATTAATTCAATTTCTCTGCCACAGGAGGTAAGATAATAATAATAATAATAATAACAAAAAAAGTGGAGAAGTAAGAGGAAGGTGAAATACAAAGTCAAATCCTAATCCACCGTCCTTGAATAAATACTGACACAACACAACCACTGCAAAACATTTAAACTCATATTAACTGGTAAATCCCACGTGAGTAGGGTTGGTTCCTCTAATGTTGGTGGTAAATCAATTGAGCAGAGTTTTCTTGAAGGAGGCAGAGAATACTGGTGCATCTCAATAAATTAGAGTATCATCAAAACGTTATATACAGTGGTGGGACAATGAAACGGAAACACCTGGGTTTAGACCACAATCATTTATTAGTATGGTGTAGGGCCTCCTTTTGCGGCCAATACAGCGTCAGTTCGTCTTGGGAATGACATATACAAGTCCTGCACAGTGGTCAGAGGGATTTGAAGCCATTATTTTTGGATGATAGTGTCCAGGTCACTACGTGATGCTGGTGGAGGAAAACGTTTCCTGACTCGCTCCTCCAAAACACCCCAAAGTGGCTCAATAATATTTAGATCTGGTGACTGTGCAGGCCATGGGAGTCGTTCAACTTCACTTTCATGTTCATCAAACCAATCTTTCACCAGTCTTGCTGTGTGTATTAGTGCATTGTCGTCCTGATACACGGCACCGCCTTCAGGACACAATGTTTGAACCATTGGATGCACATGGTCTTACTGGCGCAATGTGCAATTAATGAAGATTGGCCACCAGGCTGCTCCAATTTAGCAAGAAAACTCCCACACTACAATGACAGGTGTTTCAGCTTCATTGTCCAACCCCTGTAGATTCATTACAAACAGAGTGATCCATTTCAAGCGTTTATTTATTTTAATGTTGAGGATTATGGCTTAAAGCCAATGAAGATCCAAAAGTCATTATCTCAGAAAATTTGAATATTATATAAGACCAATTTACAAAATGATGTTTAATACAGAAATGTTTTCCTACTGAAAAGTATGTGCAGTAAATGCACTCAATACCTGGTCAGGGCACCTTTAGCATTAATTACTACATCAGTGCGGTGTGGAATGGAAGCGATCAGTCCTTCACAGGGTGTTGAAATAAATTACTGAAATAAATTAACTTTTATATGATATTCTAATTTACTGAGATTCATTCTACTCTTGTTGAAAACTCAGTAAATCATGGATATCATTTTAGGGGTTGAGTAGAAATAGCTTCACTGAACTGAATATGACTTTTGTTTGTATTTCTCTGTTAATCCAAGGCCTGCTGTCACTGGCTGGGATCAATGTAAAGATTCATGTTGCACACTATATGCCATTATTTAACTGGACAGGTTTTTGGCCCCATCTCTGTGAATAAAGATCGTCTCTATCAGTTCCCATTATATTTTTCCAAGTAATTTTGTATACAGACCGAGAGGACCTGAATAGGACCACTCGGTGTCGCCGTGGGAGCAGCTCCAAGTTCCAGTTCATGTTTGTCATGCATACAATACCTGTAAATCACGAACAACTGTGCAAATAAATACTTGTAACATATTACTATGTGACTGTAGTAATAAGTTGACATAAGCACAGACAAACTATAATAATAAAAGAATATTAATTTAGAGGAGGAGGCCTAAAATAGTAACAATTATAGGGATTTCCATAAGAAATGTTCTGTAAAATATCACCAAGTATAAAATATTAAATATAAAATTAAATATGTCATTACAAGTGTTGTGCACAGATCTCATTTGAGTGTTTAGCAGCAAAATGTAATCCAATACATTCTTAGCAGCAGTAGGTGCGGAGACCAGTTTAAGATACTGAAACTTTTAGGTGGTGTTTACAGTTACATTTACAGCATTTAGCAGATGTTCTTATCTGGAGCAACATGCAAAAGTGTGTTGTGTTTGTTTAAGTTGTATTCCAGCTAGTACAAATAGGTTTAGAGTACAAAAAAATACCTCTGAGCTCAGACGATGCCAGAGCAAGGCAAGTGCTGACACTTAGAAAAAAAATAGAGCACAAGTGAAAAAACTAACAATCCCCATGTGCTTTCACTTAGAAAGAAGACTGAAGTGTTAAGAAATAAGTGCAAATACAATGTGTTTCAACAAATACAAATAAGTAGAGTCAGCCAGAGGTTATGTGACAGTAAATGACAGAGGCATGTAAATATGTTGACAGGAAAGAGTCAGTTATTTCTGAGGTAGGAGTCTGATGGCAGTGGGGAGAAAGAGTTCTTTAACCTAGTGGTCTTGCACTATAACCTAATGGTCTTGCAAATCTGTCTCATCTGACTTTGAAATATTACCATTGAATTTGTAGCACTGATTTATTTTGCACTGAAATTATGCATCTGAATTTTGTGTCTTTTGAATTTAAGTCTTCGGATATCCACCTCTGAATATTTTGCTTCACATATACAAATATCACATTATGAACTTGGAAGCTGTACCAAGGACAATGTCTTTTTAATTAATATTTTCTATGTCTTTGGGCAGTCTGTGCTCACTGAGATACACATTGAGAATGTAGTTGCTACACTGTTCTCATGGAGGGAGGAAGTTACACACATAAACTGGCCAACAGGAAGCCAGCCCACAAATGCTCAGCTAAACTGAGCTAAACTTAATTAAGTTAAATATACATGAACTGCAAAAGGAGGATTTTCTGTCACATACTTGAAACTCAAAGATAAAACCAGTAAATTTAACTAGAGCTCAGAGGCCGGCCCACGGTGGGTTTGCTGGTGAAATTTCTACTGCACCATTCAACAGGATGAGGTAATTTGTGATTCTATACTAGGAAACAGAAAACCATGAAACACTGTGTGTGTTCACCAGTCAGTGCAAGGATATTTTTATGAATGACCAGAGTTACTTAACAAATGATGCAAATTGTTTTCAAAGCATATTACTGGGTGTTTGATGTTACTTTGATGTTTTGTTTGTTGCCTAAAGCATTTCTCAACTGTCTCCTTCTTGACTGATATCCTGGCACAAGTGTTAGAAATAGTAGTATTATGGATGTGCTATATGTCTAATTATGATCACCCATAAGTGTTAATTAAATGTTCATTGGTCAAATGTCAGGCAAGGAACAGGCCAAATATACTACAAAAATTAACATAGAACTATAGGCTAGATGAATCTCTTTATTTTTCAAGAACAGACAGGGTGTAAAGGACAGGGGAATCAGTAAAAAACCGCCACTAGACCATAATCTGGATGCCTCAGGATAAGTCAAGACAAATGGCATTTATATGTAGATAATCAACATTACTTTTAATACCCACGTCAAAGTTGATTACTTGGTTTAGCACTGCTTTACACTCCTGCAGGCTCAGGCCTTCAAATCATTAATTCATTCATAGTCTGTAACTGCTTATCCACCGTATCTGAACCTTAAGTAGAAAAAGTGTCACAGATTATGCTCAGAGGGGCAGCTCAGCCAAAGAGTCTTTCAGGGGAGATGGAGAGTGCACTTTCAAAAGATAATGTGTATCTCAAAAAAACCTCTGAAAAGCTGTGATAATGAAATAAGTACTTTGTATCACAGTGAAAAATCTCATGTAACACTGTGGACTTTGGGGGCTTGGGTAGAACTGAGATGTAGACTCTGAGTGAAGTTTGGGAGGCTGTGAGCAGTCATGTAGTTGGGTATCTATGCTGTAATTCAGGTCAGTAATAAACACTGAATCACTGGTGAAAACAGTGCCGGACAGTTATTGTCTGGTCCCTCATGTCTTTGTTCAGTGTCCACTTATCAGTGATCGTCCTCTTGCTTCGCTGCTCTGTAATACTGGCTTTAGAATGTTTGGGTTTAAACACTTGAGTTCTGAGCTTTACTCTGTTTCTGTTCAGAAACACATAGCTGAAGACATCATCAGCTCACCAGGTGACCTCAAAACGTTTGGTTTGAAATATCCTGCTGGAGTTCAATTTTGATGCTGAGAAACTCATCGCTGGCCACCTGCCATTTTACTCCAAGCTTTTCACCAACTTTAATTTCATCATTCTCATTCATCATTTTCTTCAACTCCCTGTTTGCCCAGCCCTGGATCAAAGACCTCAACTTTATTGAGGGACCACCTGCTGTCATAAGTTTTGATATAAAACTAAATTCTCTCTGTAAAAAATCCTTCGTAGTAGAAGCTGGGATGGATTCTTACTGTCACATGATGAAAATTATGCTCTTTACGTCAATAAACAGAGATTATTTAGGCACAATCCTGCTGTTTGTTTTTAAAAGGGAAATTATCAAGTCAATATTTAAAAAAATAATTTGAAGAAACAATTTTAAGTAAACCTGCTTTGTTGCCATGGAAAACCCTCTGTATACAAACCTGCCATAAATGTTTATATATATATACAGTGCCTTGCGAAAGTATTAATCCCTTGAAATTTTCCTTTTACCACATTTTAGGCTGCAAACATAAAGATATGCCACACAGTGGTAAAAAATGGCCTTGTCCCAACTTTTTTGGGATTTGTTGATGCCATGAAATTTTGAAACAACATTTTTCCCTTAAAATGATACATTCTCTCAGTTTAAACTTTTGATTTGTGTTCTATTTCTAATATAATATTAGATGTTGGCACCTCCACATCATTGCGTTCAGTTTTTATTCACAATTTGTTTAGTGTCCCAACTTTTTTGGAATCCAGTTTGTATTTACCTGTCCATCATTTATGTTGTTTAATGTCTGTGTACTGTGAGTATATGTTCAACTGAATAATATCACAGGTACTTAAGTCTAAAAATAATTAATAATAAACAGAAAACATACACAAAAGACAATCACTCTTTATTTACTATGCCATCCCTGTCCCTTACACTTGAAGCTCTAGTGACCAGTGCCTGAAATTTTGTTATTCCCAAAACCCTTGGACATAGGTTAAATGACAATAAGCAACCAAACAATGCTTAATGTTTTATATTGTTCACACACACACAAAGTACACTTTTGTAACTTAGCTAAGCAAAGAAACAAATAACAACAACACCAAAAAGTACCACAATGAAGGCAGTACCAAATTCAATGTGTCACATATTGATATTGAGGTAATGTGGTTAATGTCACAGCCCACAATAACATTAAAACTTCCTCCTTGTTTCTACACCCAGGCTCACTTAGTTTTACAAGTACAGACTGTAAATTCAATAGGATTGCTATGTCTAATCCACTTGTACCCACTCAACACACAATAACGCACCACCATCGCCTGTGTCACTGCTGTGCTAAGATTGACACACGACCCAAATAACTGTGGTAGTCCTGACCACTGAAGGACAGGGTGAATATGGGCCAAGAAAGTATGCAAAACAACAAGTGGTCCATCTGTGGTACAAGCCCCTGGAGGCTGAACTAAAGCTTCACTGAGAGAGGTGCCCTGCTTCCTTGGTGGGGTGATGAACTTTGACCCGGGATGTGGTGTTTGGGTGAAATGGTTCTGTGTGTGAACAAACACTCAGAGAGTCAAATATGTGTGTATATATATATATATATATATATATACAGTGCTCAGCATAAATGAGTACACCCCAATGAAAGTCAAAGCTAAAGTTTAGACTACAAAATTCAAATTAACATTAACAATTCAACCACAGGTGAGTAATTATTCATTAAACAGGTTTCCAGCAGATGGTTGACTATAAAAGGGAATTACTTCTACAAAGAAATCCCCTTCCCATTTCATGCTGTCAGCAATGGCACCACATGGAAAAGAAAATAATTTACACAAGAAAGGTGAAGGCTACAAGAACATCAGCAAAGCTTTGCTTATTAGTCACAAATACTGTAGCAAAAGTGATACAAAAATTAAAAAAAGATGGAACTGCAATCATCTCACAAAGACATCCAGGCCGTCCACGGAAGTTAACGCCTAAACAGGAGAGTCTACTGATGAGAAGGGTTGAAGAAAATTGCCACACAAATTCACTGCAGTTAGCGAAAGAAGTAGAAAGCCAATTTGGTATGACTGCTTCTCATGACACAATACAGAGTACACTGCACAGGAATGGCATGCATGGGTGTCGTCCATGAAGGAAGCCACATGGTGGTGGCAGTGTCCTTATGTGGGGCTGCATGAGTGCTGCTGGTGTCAGGGAGCTGCATTTCATTGGTGGTATCATGAATTCACAGATGTACTGCTCTATATTGAAAGAAAGGATGCTACCATCACTCCATACCCTTGGTTGTCATACACTTTTCCAACACGACAATGATCCAAAACACACATCAAAGGCCACTGTTGCATTTCTTAAAAAGAACAGGGTGAAAGTGATTCAGTGGCCAAGTATGTCTCCAGATCTTAACCCAGGCGAACATCTATATGAAATATAAGATCTATTTCAGTTTTTTTTATTTTGTTCTATTAATTATGAAATCTTAACAAAATGTAAAGTGCCACTTTCCAACCACAACATTCTAAACATAGTAGTCATTTTCCAGTCAGTAGGTCTTTCCCTGGCATATAATGAACCAGGAGTTTCTGGGCTGTAAGCAATTAACTTTCAGTTCCCAAAAAGCAAGATGTGAAATTAAATGCAGGGGGATGATTATCATCACCTTAAGAACATGAGACAAAGAGGCATATAAATAAAAATAATGTGGGGTGGGGTGATCAAAAGTTTATCTGTAAAAAAAGGTCAAAACTATATACCATTAAATAAAATATGTCACAGTGCACATTTGCATTGCTCAGACTGCCACTGAGAGTCTGAAGTCATGAACAGAGCTAAATACATTTTAACACCTCATCTTCTCCTCCTCCACTCACCAAACCCACAAAACACCACTGAAAACCCACCAACACCTGTTAGACAGTTCACTTACACAGAAACAACTGAACATATATACAGTGCCTTGGGAATGTATTCAACCCTCTTAAACTTTTCAGCCTTCAAACAAAGATATAAAATTTAATTTTTTGTGAAGAATCAACAAGTGGGACACAATCGTGAAGTGGAATGAAATTTATTAGATGTGTCAAACTTTAACAAATAAAAAACTGAAAAGTGGAGTGTGCAATATTATTCGGCCCCCTTGCGTTAATACTTTGTAGCGCCACCTTTTGCTGCAATTACAGCTGCAAGTCGCTTGGGGTACGTCTCTATCAGTTTTGCACATCGGGAGACTGAAATTCTTGTCCATTCTTCCTTGAAAAACAGCTCGAGCTCAGTGAGGTTGGCTGGAGAGCGTTTGTGAACAGCAGTCTTCAGCTCTTTCCACAGATTCTTGATTGGATTCAGGTCTGGACTTTGACTTGGCCATTCCAGCACCTGGATACGTTTATTTGTGAACCATTCCATTGTAGATTTGGCTTTATGTTTTGGATCATTGTCTTGTTGGAAGATAAATCTCCATCCTAGCCTCAGGTCTCTTTCAGACTCCAACAGGTTTTCTCCCAGAATGGTCCTGTATTTGGCCCCATCCATCTTCCCTGTCCCTGCTGACGAAAAGCAATCCCAAATCATAATGCTGCCACCACCATGTTTGACAGTGGGGATGGTGTGTTCTGGGTGATGAGCTGTGTTGCTTTTACGCCAAACATATCGTTTTGCATTGTGGCCAAACAGTTGGATTTTGGTTTCATCTGACCAGAGCACCTTCTTCCACATGTTTGGTGTGTTTCCCAGGTGCCTTGTGGCAAACTTTAAACAAGACTTTTTATGGATATCTTTGAGAAATGGCTTTCTTCTTGCCACTCTTCCATAAAGACCAGATTTATGCAGTGTACGACTGATTGTTGTCCTATGGACAGACTCTCCCACCTCAGCTGTAGATCTCTGCAGTTCACCCAGAGTGATCATGGGCCTCTTGGCTGCATCTCTGATCAGTCTTCTCCTTGTTCGAGATGAAAGTTTAGAGGAACGGCCAGGTCTTGGTAGATTTGCAGTGGTCTGATACTCCTTTCATTTCAATATGATTGCTTGCACAGTGCTCCTTGGGATGTTTAAAGCTTGGGAATTTTTTTTGTATCCAAATCCAGCTTTAAACTTCTCCACAACAGTATCTCGGACCTGCCTGGTGTGTTTCTTGGTCTTCATGATGCTCTCTGCGCTTTGAACAGAATCACAGAGCTGGTGCATTCATACAGAGACTTCATTACACACAGGTGAAGTCTATTTATCATCATCAGTCATTTGGGACAACACTGGATCATTCAGAGATCCTCACTGAACTTCTGGAGTGAGTTTGCTGCACTGAAAGTAAGTAAAAATCTGAAAAGTGGGGCGTGCAATATTATTCGGGCCGAATAATATTGCACGCCCCACTTTTCAGATTTTTATTTGTAAAAAAAGTTTGACACATCCAATAAATTACATTCCACCTCACAATTGTGTCCCACTTGCTGTTGATTCTTCACAAAAAAATAAAATTTTATATCTTTATGTTTGCAGCCTAAAATGTGGTAAAAGGTTGAAAAGTTCAAGGGGGCTGACCCTTTTGCAAGGCACTGTATATATATAAACAGTTATAGCAGTTTTGTATACAGAGAGTTTTCCATGGCAACAAAGCAGGTTTACTTAAAATTGTTTCTTCAAGTTATTTTTTTAAATATTGACTCGATAATTTCCCTTTTAAAGACAAACAGCAGGATTGTCCCTAAATAATATGTTTATTGACCTAAAGAGCATAATCTGCATCATGTGACAGTAAGAATCCATCCCAGCTTCTAGTACGAAGGATTTTTTAAATTAAAAGCATAACATGTCAGTCTCCATCAACAGAGAGAATTTAGTTTTATATCAAAACTTATGACAGCAGGTGGTCCCTCAATAAAGTTGAGGTCTTTGATCCAGGGCTGGGCAAACAGGGAGTTGAAGAAAATGATGAATGAGAATGTTGAAATTAAAGTTGATGAAAAGCTTGGAGCAAAATGGCAGGTGGCCAGCGATGAATTTCTCAGCATCAAAATTGAACTCCAGCAGGATATTTCAAACCAAAAGTTTTGAGGTCACCTGGGGAGCTGATGATGTCTTCAGATGTGTGTTTCTGAACAGAAACAGAGTGAAGCTCAGAACCCAAGCGTTTAAACCCAAACATCCTAAAGCCAGTATTACAGAGCAGCGAAGCAAGAGGACGATCACTGATAACTGGACACTGAACAAAGACATCAGGGACCATACAATAACTGTCCGGCACTGTTTTCACCAGTGATTCAGTGTTTATTACTGACCTGAACTACAGCATAGATACCCAACTACATGACTGCTCACAGCCTCCCAAACTTCACTCAGAGTCTACATCTCAGTTCTACCCAAGCCCCCAAAGTCCACAGTGTTACATGAGATTTTTCACTGTGATACAAAGTATTTATTTCATTATCACAGCTTTTCAGAACTTTTATTGAGATACACATTATCTTTTGTTGAAAGTGCACTCTCCATCTCCCCTGAAAGACTCTTTGGCTGAGCTGCCCCTCTGAGCATAATCTGTGCCACTTAAGGTACTTAAGGTTCAGATACGGTGGATAAGCAGTTACAGACTATTAATGAATTAAAGATTTGAAGGCCTGAGCCTGCAGAAGTGTAAAGCAGTGCTAAACCAAGTAATCAACTTTGACGTGGGTATTAAAAGTAATGTTGATTATCTACATATGAATGCCATTTGTCTTGACTTATCCTGAGGCATCCAGATTATGGTCTAGTGGCAGTTTTTTACTGATTCCCCTGTCCTTTACACCCTGTCTGTTCTTGAAAAATAAAGAGATTCATCTAGCCTATAGTTCTATGTTAATTTTTGTAGTATATTTGGCCTGTTCCTTGCCTGACGTTTGACCAATGAACATTTAATTAACACTTATGGGTGATCATAATTAGACATATAGCACATCCATAATATTACTATTTCTAACACTTGTGCCAGGATATCAGTCAAGAAGGAGACAGTTGAGAAATGCTTTAGGCAACAAACAAAACATCAAAGAGGCCACTAATGTGGTTTGAAAGTAATTTGCATCATTTGTTAAGTAACTCTGGTCATTCATAAAAATATCCTTGCACTGACTGGTGAACTCTCAGTGTTTCATGGTTTTCTGTTTCCTAGTATAGAATCACAAATTACCTCATCCTGTTGAATGGTGCTGAAGAAATTTCACCACAAACCCACCGTGGGCCTGCCTCTGAGATCTAGTTAAATTTACTGGTTTTGTCTTTGAGTTTCAAGTATGTGACAGAAAATCCTCCTTTTGCAGTTCATGTATATTTAACTTAATTAAGTTTAGCTCAGTTTAGCTCAGTATTTGTGGGCTGGCTTCATGTTGGCCAGTGTATGTGTGAGTAACTTCCTCCCTCCAAGAGAACAGTGTAGCAACTACATTCTCAATGTGTATCTCAGTGAGCACTCTCTGCCCAAAGATATAGAAAAGATTAATTAAAAAGACATTGTCCTTGGTACAGCTTCTAAATTCATATTGTTTCCAACGCCCATCATAAATATGTTCTGTGACCATAAAAGGGGATTTCCATGTTGTAAATGGGTGTCATATATATGACAGTGAAATTCTTCATGAAAAGGCCTGTGAACAACTTTCACACTGTTTGAACTTTATACATATAATGGATAAACTTTTTTTTCCCATGGTAATCATTAACATGGACTAACTATCTGAAATATTGGGATAAAGAAGCTTCAGCCATTCGTCGAGGGATGGACTGGCCATCTGGCATACCAGACATTTTCCCGGTGGGCCAATGTGCTATTTGGGCCGATGGTCCTGACCCTTTTCTAAATTATTTATATCTAACCAGCCCAAAACACCATTAGATCAGTGGCTCAATTGACACTGGGCAGGCCCACTCACATTGTTAAACCCCTTTTGTGTTTGTCCTGCCTGCGTAAAGGCTCCGTGATATTTGCACAGGACTCCACTGATGGAGTGAAAACCTGAGCGAGCGATGTGGGCATTTATACTTGACGCTAAAATTGGTGTGGTATTCTCTCAAAAGACAGGTGGCAGTACACTACTGAGTGAATTTTGTGTCAAAAGTTTTACAAAAGTAAAAATAAATCTGTGAGCAAAATTCCTAGTATCAAGAGCAGAAAGGGTATATAGTGAATGCAGAACAGAAAAAAATATACCAAAAGTATATTTTTAAAATATACATGGTTACCTTTTTACTCTTTGCAGTTATTCGATACTGATTTTTGTTTATATTTTGCCATTCTTTGCTTTCTATGTGTCACGTCCTTGTCCTGTCATGTCTGTTTTCCCTGCCATGTGCTCACTTAGCACATGGCTGTTTGTTGTTGTTTATGTCTTCGCCCTAGTCCCGTCTTTGTTCCTCCTCCTCGTCAGTGTCTCGTTTGTAATGCTGCCCTCTTGTTATCTTTTCCAGGTGTCCTTTGTCTGTGTTATGTATTTAAGTTCTCATGTGTCACTTCCTGCTTGTCCGTCATTCGTTTCCCATGTAGTTTAGGTCTCTAGTCTGTCTGTCTCGTTTACTCAGTCTAGCTCTCTTTGTATCTTTTGTCTCAGGTTTGTGTCTTTACTCAGTTCAAGTTTATTCTGTTTAGATCTTTTTGTTTAAGTATTCTGTCTAGTTATATTAGTCTGTCTCTGTATTATCTTGTGTTGTAAATAAAGTTGGTGTTATTAGCGAGTGCATCTGCCTCTGCCAGTCCGCCCCCGCAATCCTGACACTATGGAAGCAAATCTGTCTCATCAGACTTTGAAATATTACCACCTTTGAATTTGTAGCACTGATTTTTTTTGCACTGAAATTATGCATCTGAATTTTGTTGCTTTTGAATGTAAGTCTTCAGATTTCCACCTCTATATATTTTGCTTCAGTGCTACAAATTCAAAGGTAATATTTCAAAGTCAGATGAGACAGATTTGCAAGACCACTAGGACTCTTTCTTCCCCACTGCCATCAGACTCCTGAACCTACCTCAGAAATAACTCCACACTTTGCTGTCAACATGTTTACATGCCTCTGTCATTTACTGTCACACAAATGATTGTTTCTACTTATTGCTCTTTTTGATTGTAGCACTCGTTCACTTTACTGTTCACCTATGTATATATCAGTGAACTTTGCACTTTATCAGTTATCTAGTTATTCGTTGTATCTCTTCCATTTGGCATTCTTGGTGAGGAGCAAAGAAAGAATTTCATTGTACACTGAACCTGTTCCTTACTGTGCAAATGATAATAAACTCTTTGAACTTGAACTTGCTTCCATATTGTACCAGCAAGAAAAAAATAAAGCCAGACTTGAACCACCATCGTTCACGGTTGCATGGAAGACAAATGTCCAGACTCTTCTCAATCTCTGGCTGACTCAACTTATTTGTATTTGTTGAAACACATTGTGTTTGCACTTATTTATTAACACTTCAGTCTTCTTTCTAAGTGAGAGCACATGGGGATTGTTAGTTTTTTCACTTGTGCTCTATTTTTCTTTCTAAGTGTCAACACTTGCCTTGCTCTGGCATCGTCTGAGCTCAGAGGTATTTTTTGTACTCTAAACCTATTTGTACTAGCTGGAATACAACTTAAACAAACACAACACACTTGCATGTTGCACTGGATAAGAACATCTGCTAAATGCTGTAAATGTAACTGTAAAACAGCACCTAAAACTTTCAGTATCTTAAACTGGTCTCCGCACCTACTGCTGCTAAGAATGTATTGGATTACATATTGCTGCTAAACACTCAAATGAGATCTGTGCACGACACTTGTAATGACATGTTTAATTTTATATTTCATATCTTATACTTGGTGATACATTTCTTATGGAAATCCCTATAATTGTTACTATTTTAGACTTCCTCCTCTAAATCACCTGACCAGGTATTGAGTGCATATACTGCACATACTTTTCAGTAGGCCAACATTCCTGTATTAAACATCATTTTGTAAATTGGTCTTATATAATATTCTAATTTTCTGAGATAATGACTTTTGGATTTTCACTTGCTATAAACCATAATCCTCAACATTAAAAGAATTAAACTGTTAAAATCGATCACTCTGTTTGTATGAGTCTATATAACTTTTTGATGATATTCTAATTTATTGAGATGCACCTGAATTCTCTGAAGAAAACTCTGCTCAATTTATTTACCACTAAAATTAGAGGAGCCAGCCCTACTCACATGGGATTTACCAGTTAATATGAGTTTAAATGTTTTGCAGTGGTTGTGTTGTGTCAATATTTATTCAAGGACGGTAGATTTGGATTTGACTTTGTATTTCACCTTCCTCTTACTTCTCCACTTTTTTGTTATTATTATTATTATTTTCTTACCTCCTGTGGCAGAGAAACTGACTTCATGAGCTGCATTAATAGCCCATCTGGTCTGATCCCAAAGGTACTGTAATACAAGCTGCGATCCACTGTGTGTTCCAAGAACATTCTATCAGAACCAGCATTAGCTTATTCATCAATCTGTTCTACAGTAGCTCTTATGGGGGTTTGGACCAGATGGAGTAGTCTTTACTCCCCAAGTGCATCAATGAGCTTTGGTTGCCTATGACTCGGTAGTTGACTGGTTATCTTTCCTTGAGCCACTTTTGGTAAATACTAACCATTGCATACGAGGAACACCCCACAAGACCTACTGATGATGGAGATGTTCTGACCAAAATATTAGGACATCACAATATTACTGAAATACAAAGAGGTGTGACAGCCTTATCTACACTACCAGCAGCAGTTAGAACAGAATGCAGTTGGTATCTGTGTGTATATGTTTGTATGTACGGGAACATGGAGCAATGAGATGTTTGAAGTCATTGCATCAAGGGGAAACTTGAGTTTGTGCCCAAGACACCAGACCAGAACTTAAAATAAAAAATAATCTATGCTGGATATATTTTGCTATCCATGGCCTTTACCCATTTAGAGAACTAATTTTAACATCTAATTTCTCCATATTCCAGGAGTAAAAGAAAAAATATTTGCACACAACAGCTTAAGCATTTCTCTTTAGTTACAACTGAAGGAATCAACATTAACTTTAAATAATAATTAAATCAGATACAGAATATTTGCTCAAATTTAGTGAACACAGAACACAGGAATAAAGTTTCACCAAAATTTAATGTGGAATAAATCAATGAAACACAAGAAACATTACAACATTTGCATAAAATAAGTTACACCCTTTCTGGATTTGGGCCTTGTCATGGTGGGAGTGCTTGTGTGATTTAATGGCATTCAGGGCTATATTGTTGGGAGCTGTGGGTCACCGGGACCTACCCTTAGAGCAAGGCAGCCCATGTAACCCAGCTGGGCTCAGCCCAAAAAAAGCAATGTGGGAGGGACATGTGCACCCACCATCGCCAAGGTCCAGGGTAAGGGTGTGGTGCAGTACAGGGTGGTGGTGATGGGGTCCCTGGTGGCATGGACCTTGTCAACAAACTGGGAAACTGACTCTTGGGGCATGGGATGTAACCTCACTGTGGGGGAAGGATCTGGAACATGTGCAGGAATTTGAGAGGTAACATCTAGTTATAGTTCAACTCACCTCTACAAACAATGTGGGCTCTGGAACCAACCCCCTTGAAAAGTGATATTTCTTTCCTACAGGAGCTGCACAGGGTGAGGGGCACCAGGCGGGTTTGGGGGTTCTCAGAAGTACCAGGCTGGCAGCCATACAGCTGGAGCTTGTCCCAGTGAATAAAAGAGTCACCCCAAGGCATCCTGGCTCACAGAGATTAAAACTTTGACTATTTGGTGTCATGCACCCAACAGATAAAGACAGAGGCTGAGCTGTCAACTGACCACCATCTGGTGATGAGTTGGATCAGATGGCAGGGAAAACTGCAGGACAAACCTGGGAGGCCCAAACGTGTAGTCAGGGTTTTCTGGGAAATGCTGGTAGAGTACTCTGTGCATTTTGAGGAACTCCTTAACCCGAAAGACATAACTCCTATTCAGAAGGCAGTGCCAAATGTGTTTGGGGTTTCAGATTCCAATTCCCTACTGAGGTAGCTGGAAAGCAAGGACCCTGGAGTGAATGAGAATAGCCAGGAACTGCTGAAGGCCCCTGATAATGGGGATGTCTTGACTGACATGCCTCTACAAACCAGCTTGTTGGTTCCCATTTTAAAACAAGGAGACCAGAGAGTGTGAGCCAATTATTGCAGCATCACACTTCTCAGCCTCCTTGGGAAAGTTTACATCAAGACACTAGAAAGGAGAATCCACCCAATAGTTGAACCTCAGATTCAGGAGGAAAAATGCAGATTTTGTCCTGGTCATGGACCAGGGAGTTTACTAATACAATCTTTATGTGTGTTGTGGACACCTCCAGAGTGTGTTCCTGCCTTGTGCCCAGTGATTCCAGGTAGGCTCCGGACCCACCGCGACCCTGAACTGGATAAGACAATGAATGAATAAATAAATATTTTGTAATGCATTTTTCTTTAAACCAAACCGTTACAGATAACGGTTAATATTAAATTAAATAATTTATTGTATGTAATTATCCAGTTTAGGGTTTCAGCTGTTCCGGACCCTACCCAGAATCACTGGGTGCCTGGACAGGTTGCCAGCTCCTCACAGGGGACTCACACATTCACTCAGACCTATGGACACTTTTGAGTGGCAGTCCACCTACCAATGTATGTTTTTAGACTGGAATTTAGCCAGAGCACCTGGAGGGAACCCACATAGACACAGGGAGAACATAGAAAACTCTTCTCAGAATCACCCAGAGCAAGGCTCAAACACGCAAACCCAAGACCTTGGAGCTATGTGACAGTGACACTACCTGCTGGGTCTAAATGCCACCAAAAAGTAAAGGACTAAAAAAAAAAATAGATGTACCACAAAATAAGAAACATAAAATGTCTTTGAAATAAAAAAAAAAACAATAATAAAAAGTAAAAGTAAACATTTAACAAAGTATATTTAAGGATAAAACGAATTATTCTATGGAAAAAAACAATTACATTTAATTATACTGAGCATATGCTTTTGTAATCTTCCTTACAAAGATTACAAAGATGCTGCACATAAATGGTTAAAATAATAAGTGAAATAAAATAAAATGTAATAAAAGAAATATAAAACAATAAAATAAATTTAAACATTGAATAGGCAAATTATAATAATTATAAAAATATATATTTCAAAATAATCAAATTATATAAAAAGCTTAATCATCTTATCAAAAATAATAATTAATTTCTAATAACTCACTTCACTCACTGACACTAGATAACGAAACCTGCTATTCCAGTACATACATGTGGCGTACAAAAATAAAAATAATAAAAAAAGAACAAAACAAAACTTTCAACAATTTCAGATATGTTCTGGGTGTTCTTCGATTACTCTGTTCTGTTGTTTTCAACTTCTTCATCTTCATCTGCAGGTTTAACTGTGACATACACAAAAAGGCCACGTTAAACTAATCAAATGTGTTACTACACAGTCAAACCTAAGCTATATATAATACCAAGGCAAGCTCTGCACAATTTTGATATAATAAAATCTAATACATACACTGAACAATAGACCACTTCTCTCTAAAAACCTTCTGTATGTATTGCTGTATTGGTCTCTGTTGTAGGCCTTCTAAATATGTCATTTTTATGAATAGTACTGTATATTTAGATTAATTAGTGACAACAGAAGGATAATATTACACATACACTATATGATATTACACAGAACTGTGAGTGAAGTGACCATAAGTGACATTTTCAGTTAAAATGCCAAAAGAAATCAGTCTGCCCATGATTACAAGAAGACTGAGCTCATACCTCGAGCTCTGTAGCATTTGACTCCCAGCACGATGGACACCAGTATATATGGGATCACTGCCATTACACTACTGAGCACTCCCAACACTGAGAACGAAGCTCCTGAATCAGATGCACAGAAAAAAAACACACCAGTGAATATAGATGAAGTGTAATTTTAATAAAATGTTTCATATTGAAAGCTAAAAACCTCTGACTGAGACCCAGCTCTTTGGTGACTCTCCTTTCTGTGAGTGTTTACAGTGGTAGAGAACTTCATCTGACTGTGAGACAGTGTGGATGGTCATCTCTGCTGTAGTCTGGTTCTGGAGGAGTGATCCATCTTTATAGAAATCAGCTGTGAGGACTGAGGGCTTTGTGTCACGATATAAACAGCGTAGAGTCAGAGAGTCTCCCTCAATCAAAGGACGAACAGGACTCTCCAGAATTACAGCACCATCTGTAGGAACATTTAAAGAGTGATTTAGAGCAGATATTTGGGGTACATTATGTGTTGAAAGGAATGTGAATGAAATGGTAGAGTTAAAAAGTTTTGTCCCTTTTACCACAGAGACCTTGATCACTGGAATAAAGCACAGAATATGTATTTTGGGATAGGATGAAAATTCATCCATTCATTCCTTCCTTCACTCATTTATTCATCCATCCATCCACCTCTGTAACCACTTCATCTTGTTAAACATTGTGATTTATCCAGAGCCTGCCCACAATCACTGGGCACAGGGCAGGAAAACACCATCGCAGGCACCACACACTCACACCTAGGACAATTTCACACAGCCAGTCCACCCACAGTAGTGTAACATCTCATAGACACCTAAGATTATTCATTCATTCATTCATTATCTGTAACCGGTTCCAGTTCAGGGTCGCGGTGGGTCCAGAGCCTACCTGGAATCATTAGGCGCAAGGCGGGAATACACCCTGGAGGGGGTGCCAGTCCTTCACAGGGCAACACAGACACACACACACACACAAACACACACACACATTCACATAAGATTATTATTATTTTAAATTATATATCGCCTAACCTAGTGTTTGGATACAATTATATATAATATAACAATAAATATAAACACACAAATACAGTAAAAGTCCATTTTCTTTTCTAAAAAGTAGTAGATGCGTGTGTGAAGAACAAAGTTTATTTCTAGATAATCTCTAGATTGTATGGATTTGTTAAACCAAAAGCAAACTAAATTTAAAATAATGATCCAACATAGCTCTCTGATTTCATTTCTTCATACTGTCCCTCTTGTTGATCTTCTAACTCTTGACTTCTTACTGTGTTCTTTTAGACTTTCTACTATGGGTGGTAGATCTTTCAGCATTGCTGGCCTCAAACTTTGGGAATCTCTTCCTCCAGTTCGACACCATCTCACTTCAGATCTCTGCTCAATTTTGTTTGTGCCCTTAATTCCCTTTTGCACATTATGCAGTGTCGCAGTCACACAGCTCCAGAGACGAGGTTGTGGGTTCAAGTCCCGCTCTGGGTGACCATCTGTGAGGTCTGTGTTCTCCTCATTTCGGCATGGGTTTCCTCCCACGGTCCAAAAACATACATTGGTAGGTGGATTGGCGACTCAAAAAAGCGTGAGTGAGTGTTTGTGTGTGTGTATTCCTGCCTTGCGCCCAATAATAAAGATAATGAATGAATGAAAAACATCATGTATGTTTGGATTTTTGGAGGAAACAGAAGCACCTGGAGGAAACCTATGCTGACAGGGGTAGAACACACCAACATTTCAGGCAGTGACCCAAATGCAGGGTTTGATCTCACAACCCCAGGAGGGGGTGTGTGTGGTTACATCTCTACATGTTGCACCACTGTGTCGCCCAAAATAAAAACTCTCCTATTCATGATATACTTATTATTATTATTAATATTATTATTATTATATGCACTGTTTGAGTACTATATTTAACTGGTCATGTGCTATTACTACATCTGACTAGATACTGCACTCTTATTAGTAGTAAGAATAAATTAGACTCACTGTGCACTGTGATGTTGAGAGGATTGCTGCTCTCTCCAGATGCAGACTCACACCAGTACACTCCAGTGTGGGATGTGGAGAGGGAGCTGATGTTGCAGGTAGATCCTGTAACTGATGAACAATCCAACACCTTCTCACTGTGTGTGTGTCGTCTCACTCTCCATCCAGTAGAGTCCCTCTGTCCCTCACAGCTCAGTGAGAGAGAGTCAGTAGTAAAGTGTTGAGTCCTGCTGGGACTGACCACCAGAGAAACGCCTTGAGACGTTGCTGAAAAAGTCAAGATACAACAAGCTGCTAAACATACTCTTGATAAATGCTGTACAATTTAATTTTAACAGAGTCAAAGATCTTGTAAGTGGATCTATATCATTTGCTGCTGTTAGGGAGGCATCGGCATGTTTATGAGACAAAAATTGGCAAAACAAAATGTAGATTTCATTAATTAATAGAGCAACAGGCCATTTCCAAAAACCCTTAAAATTTTGACATCTAATTGACACCAAACTAAAAACCCCAAATCTCCCCGTTTTCACAGAATTAACACAGATATGTATAACCACAATTCCAAAAATGTTGGGACGCTGTATAAAACCACAATGCATGGATTTGCGTATCTCATAGTATCTCATTCACAGTAGAGCACAGAACACAGATGCTGAAAGACATTTTACTATTTCATGAAAAATATCCACTCATTTAGAACTTGATTGCAGCAACACATCTCAGAAAAGTTGGGACAGGGGCACAAAATACTAGATGATGTTAAATACTGCTGGTGATCTTTGTGCCCTCAGGCAGTGTGTTAAAAACAGATAAGATTTTGTTCTGGAAATCATGGCATGTGCTTCGGAACGCTTCCAGAAATCTTGTCTGTAAACACAGCTCGCTGTGCAATCCACAAATGGACCAACAGAGCATCCAAGTGGACATTTGGTGGGAAATCATATGTCACCAAAAGCTCTCTCTCTCTCTGTCTGTCTTGTTTATCGCTGTATGCCTTTCTGAATCCAGTTATGCATTATCCAATGTATTATTAGTATTAGTATTGTTATCATGTGATATCCTATGTTACTCTCAGATGAAGGTACATTAACTGATTTGACGTGAATTAATGTGCATTTCGAAATCACGAAGACCAATTCCTTTCTCAAGTTTAAATAATTATAATTAATCTCTAATAACTAGAATAGTTGGTATTGTATTAACATTGAATTGTATACGAGGTATTAACTCAAGGATGTTTTATCTGCCCAAGCAGCGTTAAACATTCTCTGGGAAACTTGAGACGGTCACGTGTACTTCCCAAACCCAGTAGCCAATCAGAGAACGGCTACCTCCCAAGTGGGCGTAACAGCGCCACATAGAAAACAGTAAGATGGAGTGCTTGAGTTGAAAAGAGTCGCTTAAGGAAAAGACTCGCAAGTGTAGTCAACAAGGAAAAGAGTTTAGAGAGTTGAGCTGCTGAACGGAGTAGACCTATATCGGATTAACTGAAGGCAAGAATGATCTCTGGCTCCACACATACTGAAAGACTCTGAGAATGGACCAATCTCATTAAACCGAACAGGGGACGCTTTGGTCAGTTTAAGACCAGTGACAATCCACTCCAGAAAGGGAATCCATCCCATCACTTCAGCTCAGAGAAGCCAACAGCCCTCGTCATCGCAGAAGTAACCCCTTTCGCCTCTAGAGGCATCATCCCCACTGTGACATCCGACAGCCAAAGCCTCGGACTGGAGAGAGGAGAGTGAGTCGCTGGATCCATCGGTTGAATAGATCTGCGGAAAGAGTAAGCCTCCAAAAAAATAATTTTCAGAGCTGATATTTAATTGTCTCTTGGTAAATTTACATATTAATCATTAATCAGATTTAATTTAGCAACACATTAGTCACAAGTCATATGGCCTAGCCAATTATTAAAGTCATAATAAGGGTTTCATCTGCATCGATTCCGTTTGTGAGATTATGATAATTGTGCTATGTTTATTAACAGATTATTATTCCTTTCCAATAAAGTGTTCTTTGATTTGAAATATCTGTGTAGAGAGTCTGCCCATAAAGTCTGAAGATCCTGAAAACTCACATCCTAGCGTAAATAGTATCCAAATTTCTGATAAATTATTAATATTGTTATTATCTAAAATTAATAATAATAGTAATGATTTATAATCAATAACCACAATTAAGCAGAAATAATTCAAATACTGTTAACACACTACATAGGTGAACACGATCCAGGAACACTGCTGGTTTCTCTGTGCCTATAGAGGACTGAGGCAAATTTTGGTCAGATGAATCAAAATTTGAAATTCATTTGGGGAAATAATCCAAATGCCAACCACCTCTTCTCCCAGGGAGCAGTCTCTGCCAAAACTCCAGCAACTGATTTCCTCACTTCCCAGTTATACAGACTGTTGAGGTTAAAAGAAGAGGGGATACTACACAGTGGCTGACATGACCCTGTACACAATTCTTTATTTTGCTGCTGCCATCAAGTTCTAAATGAGTTAATACATTTCATGAAATGGTAAAATGTGTTACTTGTGTTCTGTGTTCTATTGTGAATAAAATATGCATCTATAAGATTTACAAATCATTGCATTCTGTTTTATTTACATTTATGTATATTTTACACAATGTCCCAACTTTTTTAAAACTTGGGTTGTACACTACAAAAAAAAAAAAAATAAAAGACGGAATTGACTCTGTGACTGCAACACTACCTGCTGTGCCACTGTGCCGCCCCATCATGTAGCAATATGGTACTACTATACTGTCAGTGTCACTGTTTTATCAGTGTTTGACTCACCAGTAACATTTACCCAGAGTGCATCACTGTAGTGGGTAAAGTAGAGTGGGTTTCCTCTCCCAGCTCTGCACCAGTACTGTCCTTCATCAGAGTCACTGACTGAGCTGATGGTGTAGGAGTGTGTTTCAGTGCTGATCTCATTCTCAGGGTTGTGTGTGTGTTTGGACCAGTAAAACGTCCATCCAGCGGACTGACCCAGCTCACAGAACAGAACCACTGGATGTCCTCTCACTGCAGGTCCTTTACGGCTTGATGTGAGTTCAGGTTTAGGTTTTTCTGTTGATGAAGATAAAGCACACAGAAAGTAACCATCCAACCTAAAACTTTTCAAATGATCTGCCAAACATTTCTATTATTCAGTGGCATTGAGACAATCACACAACGACAGGTCAATATATGGGTATACTGTAAAATAATTTTAAAATAAAATCTCTCCTTTATTTCTAATGAGTATTATTTACTTTATAGTTTATACAGTATTTTCATTAATGTTCAGTAATGTTTTTCATTTAATGTTCCCAGTCCTGGTTGTGGAGGCTACCCTCTCATATACATGTCTGTGTTTTATTTTACTAACTCAGTTATTTAGTTTCCAGGTGCTTTAATAGATCAAAAATGTTTCAAGCAGAGTAAACACTGATATGGGCAGGGCACCAGTTCTCATGTGTCATGATTTAAAAAAAAACAACAACACAGAGTTATGTTTAAATTCTTAAATAACACATTAATAAATGATAGTCGTAGAGTGATGAATGAATAATTAAGGAAAACTAGTGACTCTACAGAAAGGAGGAGACTGGTTATGTTCAATTCACTTATGACCTCAGTGAAAAATGAGATGAATACATCTGATAATGAAGGAAAAAAATTATATTTCCTAATAAAATGTCTATTTGAGTGTTTATTAATGAATTAATCTTATGTTAAGAATTTAAGGTTAAATTAATCATTAAGTAATAAACCGATTGATTGTATGAAAGATTGATGTAGGTTTGATGTAGCAGTTCATCGTAATTTAAAATGTACCTTAAGATTTCTTCCCTCTTATAAATGCAGTGTTTACCATTAGTCAGTCTGCACTTATATAGTGAATATAAAGTGTTACTGTGATATTCATTAAAACAACAAGGCATTTACAGTATGTTATTTATAAATGATTGTGGTGAAGATATATTGCTGGAGCCTGTGCTGAGACAAACACTGAAGGTGTCAGTGTAAAGAGAAGGTTCTTCACTTTACTATTAAATATTTATAGATAGAATATATAGAATGCACTGCTGTGGTAAAGAGGAAAATACATAAAGTGTTAAAGCACTCACCCTTCACACTGAGAGTAACAGGTTCACTGTAATGTGATGATAGTGATCTGTCAGTTTTCTGTCCTCTACATCGGTACTGATCTCTATTAGAGACATAATCTTCTCTGATGGTGATAGTGCCTGTGTTTACAGTGTAATACTCAGACTGAGACACTGTAGTCCATCCTCTGCCTTTACTCTTCTCCCACTGATATGTCCATCCACTATAACCCTTAATCTCACACTTCAGAAAGACTGACTCTCCCCTGAACACATCTCCCTCTGGTTCCACAGTCAGTGCAGGAGTGGGCAGAGCTACAGGGAGAAGAGAACAGAGAATAAGTGTGAACAGTTGTGAACAATGTTTTAAAAGAGAAAATGTTCATACTTCAAAAGTTTTGGTCCAAAAGGGAACTCTATAATTATGAAAGTGCTTCTTCACACTTCAGAAAGAGTCCTTTTAAATCACTGACCAAAACTGGGATAAAATGGAGTATTTCCTTTTCAACAGCTGTAGTGATGTGCATCTAAAATCTTAATAAACCCCACAGTGTATGTTCATAAGGATCTCAGTTTGCTCAGTGTGTTCATTTAAATCAAGCTGCACACAAAGTGTTTACACTGTAATTAATTACTGAAACTATGTTTAACAGCATAAATTAACAGTTACAGTGAGTGAGATCCAGCGGAGAGGTCAGTAACATTCATTATCTGTAAGCGCTTATCCAGTTCAGGGTTGCGGTGGGTCCAGAGCCTACCTGGAATCATTGGCTGCAAAGCAGGAATACACCCTGGAGGGGGCGCCAGTCCTTCACAGGGCAACACACACATATTCACTCACCCCTACGGACACTTTTGAGTCACCAATCCACCCACCAACGTGTGTTTTTGGACAGTGGTAGGAAACCCACACAGACACAGGGAGAACCCACCACACTCCTCACATACCCGGAGCAGGACTCAAACCCACAACTTCCAGGTCCCTAGAGCTGTGTGACTGCGACTATACCTGCTGCACCACCATGCTGCCCCAGTCAGTAACGTGCAACAATTCAACATTAACATTAATCATAAAATGGCAAAGAACCTGGGAACTACAGCACATGACATCATCAAGTGTTTCAGAGAATTCTGAGCTTGATAGCGAAGGACAAAGCTGTACACCCATATATGATGCTTCAAAAGAGCCCCATAACCATATACTACCACCACCATATTTCATTTTTTGATAATGTTATTGTGCTGTAATAACACTTCTCTCTTAAACCAAGCTCTATTTTGTTTCCATGTGTCCAGAAATCCTTTGTATAGTAGCCTCCAGTTTGTCCATGTGATCTTTAGCAAAAAAAGCAGACAGCAGTTCATCTTGGAGTGTGTGTGAGTGAATGTGTGAGTGTGTGGTGCCTTGTGATGGACTAGCGCCATGTCCAGGGTGTGTTCCTGCCTTGTGTCCAGTGATTCCAGGTGGCCTCCTGACCCACCGTGGCCCAGAACTGGATAAGCGTTTACAGACAATGAATGAATGAACACTGCACATAATTTATTTAGTGTTCAATGTATTCAGGTATTTAAACTAAGATGACTTATTTAATCATAATATACAATTTTAATTCAGGCATTTGTTTGTTAGTGTATGTGAAACGTAATGCAAATGTGAAATAATGTAGAATGGAAAGGTACTAATAAGAAAATGTCTAAAAAAATAAATGTTAATTCACTCACCATTTACAGTCAGCTTTAGTACGTCACTGTAATTTGATGAATCTGGTCTTCCCTGTCTCTCTCCTCTACACCTGTAATTACCAACAGCCGTAGAACCTTCTCTGATGGGGAGAGTGTCTGTGTTTACAGTGTAATACTCAGACTGAGACAGTACAGTCCATCCACCATGGTTCTGCTTCTCCCACTGATATGTCCATCCGTCATAATCCTTAATCTCACACTTCAGGGCGACTGACTCTCCAGTGAACACATCTCCCTCTGGTGTTCTTGTCAGTGTAGGAGTGGGTCGAGCTACAGAAATAAGATGAGTATTTGGAGACACTGTTTATTTACAGTACATATAATCGTAATTATTACATGTGATGCTAATGATAAGACTGCACATTCAGATATCACAATTAAAGAATAACATTTTATAACATGGATAGAACCTTGCAATTTCTTCATCTACTGCACATAATGTCATTAAGGTTTCAGAGAATCCTGAGAAATCTCTGTTTGTGAGGGACAAGGCTGAACACTAATAAAGGCTGTGACCTTCTGCTGACACAGTGTTTAGAAAGAAATACGGTTCTGTAGTGGAGATCACTGAATGGGCTCAAGAACACATCCCAAAACCATTATCTATTAACAGTTCAAATCATGAGGGACCTTTTGAAAAAATAATAATTAGATCATGCACTAAACTATTAGGTTCAATTGGGGACTCTAATTACTAAAGAGCTTTTATAATTGAAACCACAGGAAGTTTACTATTAATTCACTAACTACAATCAGGTCAAGACTGAATAAATACAAAAGGGTTTGATTTTTACGAGCTGTAGTTGTGTAAAACTTTAACTAAATCTATCCTGGTAACAGAGCCTTATTAATGCTTAATAATAAAATATTTAATAAATGGCACTAGTCCATTACACAATGCACTGTAATACATTTACAACAGTGGACCACAGTCTGCTGTAACATTACATTTAGGGTGAAACAGTGTAGGTCATATTTTAAATAAGGTAAAAGAGTGGTGGAACAAAAAGGTGGTGGAATAGCCGCCAAGTTTAAAAACATATTAAAATTCAAGTCTGCAGCATTTGGTGACTTCTTTCTTCAGTATCTAAGTACTGTACTAAATACTGCACCTCAGAATTTAATACTTAGACAATCAAAATACTCTACAGATTTTATAGAGGAATTTACTGTGCGGCTAACAATCATTGCAAATGACTTTGACCACATGGTCATCTCAGGAGGCTTGAATATCTACATAGATAATGTCTTTAACAAAACTATGAAGGAACACTTTGATTTACTTCATGTCTTTGGTGTGTTCCAGAATGTGAAGGGACCCACCACAATCACAGGCACAAACTGGACTTGGTCTTCAGCAAAGGGCTGAACATTTCATCTGTTACTGGGAAAGATTTAAGGTTCTCTGACCTTTTCTGTGTCATTTTTAATACTGTAACCTCTCCAGCTGTTTAAACTAGGTCTGTTTATGTAAAGGAAATATTACAAGAGCAGGGGCCTCATTCTGGACTGAAAGTGTGTGTTCGCCCAAAGCCAGAAAATAGTGTGTGCCCCAAAATATTCTGATTTATAAAAAGGCACACACCTCAACAACGTTTACTCTTTATAAATCACAACCTTCTTCAATGTGTGCGCAGATGAACCAGCCTCATGTTCCGCCTCCGTTACGCCCACATTTACCTATCAATGGTCAATGCAAATAACCTCGTGAAGGTTAAATATGGGCTCAGTTCATTTTCACGTGAGACAGTGGAGAAAATGGAGGACCGAAAGACAAAAAAACAGAAACTTTGGAGACTGCGCGGTAGTATTTATTGTTTCAGAGGTGGAGGCGAGGTAAAATGTGTTGTTTGGTGACCTCAGGCGAGGGGTTACACACAAACGCAAGTTAGTTGAGGGACAACACGTGTCTGCAGCAGTAAACAGTGTTAAATCGACCCATTAACCAGTTTTCATCGTCCACAAGACATTCTTCATGATCTCTGAACACATTGTCGCCTTATTTGTCAATAGCTAGGTTTTAGTAGCGCCAAAAAAAAAAAAACATTATGACAGACATGCATTATTTATATAGACCTGTGATTCTGTGCAAGTTACAGCTGTTTAGGCTTGTAATTATCTGCAGTTATTACCAGCCCATAATTTATTAAGTAGTTTAATTTCTTATATAATAATAATAATAATAATAATAACTTGTATGGCACATTTCCAAAATGAATTTAAAAAGCGCATTGCAAATAAATGTATTGCAGTGAGATAAAACAAATACTACAAATAAAGTAGAAAGTTACAGAAAGGAATGAACTATAATTACTTTTAAACATTCAGAACTTTTAAAAGTAATTTATAAGAAGTGAGAGTTAATCTTCCTAATTCTTCTTTAATCTTCGTTTTCTGATCTTTGTGTGTTATAGACTGATACGTGTGAGGGAGGTTTGGACGTTTACCTGCATTTCTCTATTTTACCACATGATGTAACTAATTTGCGCTCTCTCTGCAGAGTTCTTTGGGTACACATGGGTTAAACATTGCATAAATATATGCTCATTTTTACGCACTGTATTTCGTTATAAATCAGTTTCGTGAGATGTTACATGCGCACATTTCAGACCCATTTTTGTGCATCCTTTATAAATGAGGCCCCAGAAGACAATCTATCTTTGCTTAGACTCAGTAGATATCTGGATGAGGACAGATTCTGACAAACTAGTCTCTCCCAGAATGCACCACTTTAACACCAATCTTCTCTTACATTAATACACTGCACTAATGAAGGGTTTCCAGAAGAACATTTGCATAGATTCTTTACAAATGAATTACAAAGAAAGTACAGGTTCTCATCTGTACAGCTGTGACACTGAGGTGAATGAACACTGAAGAGATGAGACACTCACCTGATACAGTCAGTTGAACAGCTGCATTGGTCTCTGAGTAGCGTGAGCTCCGTGTCCCTGTTCCACCACATTTGTACTGACCTCTGTAAGACTCTGTGACAGAACTGATACTGAACTGCCGTGCTGTCCGGTATAGGTAAAGTGTCTGACCATCCTTAATCCATCTGTACGTCCACTGAGTGTCTCCTCCTCCCTTTATATCACATCTGAAAGTGACAGTCTCTCCTCTGAATGCGTGTTTAGGATTTATGGTCAGCACAACTGTTGGTTTCTCTGTGGAAACATAATAATAATCACAGAACAATGAATTATAAAACGTTGTCATTGTCTTAAAATAATGTTTAATTTATTTAGTAATAATATAAAACATTGTAAAGATATATATTTCACTGAGAGCACAAAGGAGCTGATTATGGTGTCTATGTCCAAAACACTGTGTAAAATCTCATTCTCCTGAAAGTGCTCTTGTAAACGTATTGATGTTAGCACCTCTGAGACTCAACCTCTGAAGGGAAAACAAACAAACAAAACATATTGATAAAATATTGATATGAACTTTCCACCACAGGGGTCAGATTTTCAAACATGAAACTGTGGAATGAACTTGGAAGGAAAGGAAATCCAGACAATCCTATTTCTCTGAGACCATCAGTAAACTCTAACAACACCTGCACCTTATTTACAATATTTGACAGGCTGAGAAAGCCACCTCCACTGCTGAGTCCAGAACCACTCTCTGTGGAAAACTGTAATGAACTTGCAGATGTCCTCAGCAATAAAACTCTAAACATTCAGAAAGCAATCATCAATACATCTCTAATAGTGCTGGGTGATATGAGCGTAAATCAATATCACGATTAATTTTATATTTTACCATGATTATGATCATTTAGTTTTTTTCATTTTTGACCCTCATTGTTCAGAGACGAGGCTTGTTCTGTAAATCTGCTCCAGTGTTAAAGCTGGGATATTTTTTCTAATGTTTGCTGGGAGCTTGTTTTTTGAACACTGTTTATATTTGGTGTGTGATTGTGCTTCGGTCACTGAAACAGTTTCTCCTCAGTGTTACCATTGACTTATTTTAGTTCAGTGTCGTCTTATTTACAGTCAAACACAGCACGTCCAAACCACAGACACTGTGTTTTTCTTTGGTATGAACTGCTCGAGTCAGTCGGTCGGCCTCAGTGTTTAGGCTGTTTCCAGATAGCTGCAGAATCATGTGACTACAGCTTGGTAGTGTGGTTTTAAAGGGACAGTACATGAACACATAGTGGGGACATAACAGAATAAAAAATAATTGATATAGACAAGATTATGACGATTAGAAGTTCTGAATGGCAATTTTCGATTAAATTGTCCAGCCCTAGTCTCTTGACATGACTATGTGGACTGAGGAAGGCAGACGCAAATGCTGTAACACAGCAGATTTATTCAATAACAAATACTTTACAGTGATATTTAACAGAGATCCTTAGACAAAGACAGAGAGATAGGGATTCATAGATAGATAAACCTAGACAGAGAATTACCAACAGACTAGAGAGAGAGAGAAAGAGAGAGGGAAACTATCAGACCAGAGAGAGAGAGAGAGAGAGAAAGGAATACTCACAGACCAGAGAGAGAAAGAGAGAGGGAAACTATCAGACCAGAGAGAGAGAGAGAGAAGGGAATACTCACAGACCAGAGAGAGACACAGACTTGCAAGGTACTAGTAGATTAGAGAGATACAAACAGACACCCCCACCCCCAAACTAAGACACAGCACAAGAAATGTCCACCCAAAGAAACACTGACACATTCATTCATTCATTATCTGTAAGCGCTTATCCAATTCAGGGTCGCGGTGGGTCCAGAGCCTACCTGGAAGCATTGGGTGCAAGGTGGGAATACACCCTGGAGAGGGTGCCAGTCCTTCACAGGGCAACACAGAAACACACACACATTCACTCACACACTCACACCTATGGACACTTTTGAGTCCCCTACCAATGTATGTTTTTGGACTGTGGGAGGAAACCGGAGCACCCGGAGGAAACCCACACGGACACGGGGAGAACACACCAACTCCTCACAGACAGTCACCCAGAGCGGGAATCGAACCCACAATTTCCAGTGTGACTGCGACACTACCTGCTGCGCCACTGTGCCGCCCAACACTGACACAAATGAATTTAAATACACACCACAGACAAGGAACACCAGGGGCAGAAAACGAGGGGGCAGAACCACAAAGGAGGCACAATGAGAGGGTGGAGCTAAGGCGGAGACGAGGGAGACAGGAATAAAACAAAGAGCCATGTCCTTCACATGACAAACAAAGGAAACAAAGAGACACAGACAGAGCAGGAACACACTAGACGGGGCAATTCATGACGTCTCTAAACAGCAGAGCTGTTCTTTGTTGGGTTTTGATTGTACAGCACTTTGTCAGGCCTCTGTGGTTTTAAATGTGCTTTAGAAATAAAGTTTGACTCGACTTGTTCTTGTACATCCTCAAAATCAGAAATGTATTCTGTCTGAATTCACATCAGATTAGAAAATGAATTCACATGATCAGAAAACTCCAGCAGCTAAAACAGCTTACATGCATAATGTGTTTCCTGCCCAGTTCATGAATGAAGTCTTCTGTTGCTTATGTGAGGACATACTGCAATTAATATATAGTCACTCCTTTCAGGGATCTCCTCTCGAGTGCTACAAACTGCAGTGATGAAGCCTCTCTTAAAAAGAGCAGCTTAGACAGTAGTACCCTGAATAACTACAGACCAATCTCTAATCTTCCATTCCTAGGCCAAATCACTAATGCATGGATGTCCTAAATGACATCCATCTGAACTCAGACGTCAGTAAAATATCAGTGCTAGAGCTTCTTGATGTTAGTGCTGCATGTGTTACTGTTGATCACAGGGTCTTTTTAGACAAACTAGAGAACTGGGTGTATCTTTCAAGAACAGTTGGTTAAGCTCATATCTGGAGCCTATCTTGTGTCCAGTGATTCCGGGTGGCCTCCCGACCCACCTCGGCCCTGAACTGGATTAGTCGTAACAGACAATAAAGGATGAACACTGCAAATTACTCATTTAGTGTTTACATTTTGTCAGCTATTTGAACTAAGATGGGTTATTTAATCATAATATTCCATAAAATTTAGTGCATTTGTTTACAGCATGTGGGACGTTAATGCTAATGTGAAATAATGCAGAATGGAATGCTACTAATATGAAACTCACTAAAAATATTAATCCTCTCACCATTTACAGTCAGCTTTAGTACGTCACTGTAATTTGATGAATTTGGTCTTCCCTGTCTCTCTCCTCTACACCTGTAATTACCAACAGCCGTAGAATCTACTCTGATGGTGAGAGTGCCTCTGTTTACAGTGTAATACACAGACTGAGACAGTACAGTCCATCCACCACTGTTCTGCTTCTCCCACTGATATGCCCATCCCTCATAACCTTTAATCTCACACTTCAGAGCGACGGACTCTCCAGTGAACACAGCTCCCTCTGGTGTTCTTGTCAGTGTAGGAGTGGGTCGAGCTACAGAAATAAGATGAGTATTTGGAGACAACTCAGTTAATAAACAACACTAATAAAATTCTACTTTTTATTTACAGTACATATAATCATAATTATTAAATGTGATGCTAATGATAAGACTGCACATTCAAATATCACAATTAAAGAATAACATTTCATAACATTGCTAGCAATTTCTTCATCTACTGCACATAATGTCATTAAGGTTTCAGAGAATCCTGAGAACTCTCTATTTGTGAGGGACAAGGCTGAACACTAATAAAGGCTGTGACCTTCTGCTGACACTGTGTTTAAAAACAAATACGGTTCTGTAGTGGAAATCACTGAATGGGCTCAAGAACACATCCCAAAACCATTATCTATGAATAGTTCAAATCATGAGGGACCTTTTGAAAAAATAATAATTAGATCATGCACTAAACTATTAGGTTCAAATGAGGACTCTAATTATGAAAGAGCTTTTATAATTGAAACCACAGGAAATTTACCATTAATTCACTAACTACAATCAGGTCAAGACTGAATAAATACTAAAGGGTTTGATTTTTAGGAGCTGTAGTTGTGTAAAACTTTAACTAAATCTATCCTGGTAACAGAGTCTTATTAATGCTTAATAATAAAATATTTGACAGTGAACCACAGTCTGCTGTAAAATTACATTTAGGGTGAAACAAAAGCTTGCTGATGTCTTCACTGATATCTTCAATATCTCTCTTAGCAGCGCCGTTGTTCCAACATGCTTCAAGAACACCACCATCATCCCGGTGCCTAAGAATTCTTCTGTTTCCTGCCTCAACGACTATCGTCCCGTTGCACTCACACCGGTCATCACAAAGTGCTTAGAGAGGCTCGTCATGAGGCACATCAAAACCCTACTTCCCCCCACACTGGACCCTCTACAGTTCGCGTATCGTCCTAACCGTTCAACGGACGATGCCATATCCACCACGCTGCACCTGGCACCTGGACAAGAAAGACACATATGCCCGAATGCTGTTCATAGACTTCAGCTCAGCATTCAACACCATCATTCCTCAGCATCTGATCGGGAAGCTGAATATACTGGGCCTCAACACTTCTCTCTGCAACTGGATCCTGGACTTCCTGACTGGGAGACCACAGTCAGTCCGGATCGGTAGGAACACCTCCAGCACCATAACACTGAACACTGGAGCCCCCCAGGGCTGCGTGCTCAGTCCACTGCTGTTCACATTGCTGACCCATGACTGTGCAGCGATGCACAGCTCAAATCATATCATCAAGTTCGCTGATGACACGGCTGTGGTGGGTCTCATCTGTAAGAACGACGAGTCAGCATACAGAGAGGAGTTGCAGCGGCTAAATGACTGGTGTGAAGTCAACAACCTGTCTCTGAACGTGGACAAAACCAAAGAGATGGTTGTAGACTTCAGAAAAACAAGGGGTGAGCACTCGCCGCTGAACATCTACAACTCTGCTGTGGAGATTGTCAGGAATACCAAATTCCTTGGTGTTCACCTAGCGGATGATCTCACCTGGTCCACTAACACCAGTAACATCAAAAAGAAAGCCCAGCAACGCCTCTACTTCCTGCGAAGACTGAAGAAGGTTCATCTCTCCCCTCCAATTCTCACCACTTTTTACAGAGGAGTCATCGAGAGCATCATGACTAGCTGCATCACTGTCTGGTTTGGAAACTGCACTGGGGCAGATCGCAAGTCCCTCCAGCGGATCGTGAGGACAGCTGAGAAGATTATCGGTGTGTCTCTTCCCTCCACCACAGACATCTACACCACTCGCTGCACCCGCAAAGCACTCAGCATTGTGGGAGATCACACACACCCTTCACACACACTCTTCAACCTACTGCCGTCTGGAAAAAGGTATCGAAGCATTCGAGCCCTCATATCCAGACTCCGTAACAGCTTCTTCCCACATGCTATCAGACTCCTAAACACCTAGAGACTAAGACTGGACTGAAAGAAGCACACACACACACTTCACACAAACACTGGTCTGTTGGACTGTAAATGAGTGTACTGTTTTCACATATCCGGTTTACATCATGTTTACATCCAGTTACCGTTTACAGCACAAATACACTTTAAATTGCAGTGTCTCTCTCCCTCACCCCCTCCATACTTATGGTTTTTGCCTTGTCTTGTATTACATTGTATTGTATTGTACTGTAGGGACATTGTTTTGTATTTTTCTTAGTTTTATGTTGCATGTATGTTTATTTTTTCTTGTTTTATGTTGCACTAGATTTGTACTAGTTGCACTTTAATGTTGTGTATTGTTTTGTGTTCTATGTCCTTTGCACTTTAATGCATGTGCACTGTTTCATGTTGCACTAGCTTTACACTAGTCGCACTTTAATGTTGTGTATTGTCTTATGTAGCACCTTGGTCCTGGAGGAACGCTATTTCGTTTCACTGTGTACTGTAAACACTGTATACTGCTGAAATGACAATAAACTTCTTGAACTTGAACTTGAAACAGTGTAGGTCATATTTGAAATAAGGTAAAATAGTGGTGGAATAAAAAGATGGTGGAATAGCCGCCAAGTTTAAAAACATATTAAAATTCAAGTCTGCAGCATTTGGTGACTTCTTTCTTCAGTATCTAAGTACTGTACTAAATACTGCACCTCAGAATTTAATACTTAGACAATCAAAATACTCTACAGATTTATAGAGGAATTTACTGTGCGGCTAACAATCATTGCAAATGACTTTGATCACATGGTCATCTCAGGAGGCTTGAATATCTACATAGATAATGTCTTTAACAAAACTATGAAGGAACACTTTGATTTACTTCATGTCTTTGGTGTGTTCCAGAATGTGAAGGGACCCACCACAATCACAGGCACAAACTGGACTTGGTCTTCAGCAAAGGGCTGAACATTTCATCTGTTACTGGGAAAGATTTAAGGTTCTCTGACATTTTCTGTGTCATTTTTAATATTGTAACCTCTCCAGCTGTTTAAACTAGGTCTGTTTATGTAAAGGAAATATTACAAGAGCAGGGGCCTCATTCTGGAGTGAAAGTGTGTGTTCGCCCAAAGCCAGAAAATAGTGTGTGCCCCAAAATATTCTGATTTATAAAAAGGCACACACCTCAACAACGTTTACTCTTTATAAATCACAACCTTCTTCAACGTGTGTGCAGATGAATCAGCCTCATGTTCCGCCTCCGTAACGCCTACATTTACATATAAATTGTCAATGCAAATAACCTCGTGAATATTTAAATATGGGCTCAGTTCATTTTCACGTGAGACAGTGGAGAAAACTACGACGGAGTTTTAGGGCCACAGAGGTAAAAAAAAAAAAAAAAAAAAAAAAAAAAACAAGATTCCGAGATTAAAGTCAGAATTCTGAGATAAAAAGTCGGAATAATTCTGAGAAAAAAAGTCGGAATAATTCTGAGAAAAAAAGTCGGAATAATTCTGAGAAAAAAAGTCAGAATAATTCTGAGAAAAAATCTCAGAATAATTCGCTGCGTATAATGGAGCAGACACAGTGTAAAAGAGTAGAACTCCGGCGCCCACGAGGCTCCATCGTGTTACGGCTCGGACTCGTACAAAAAACTAAAGCCTTTATGCCTCTCAGTCAGGGGCTGCGTCATGTCGTGTGAATGCGTTTAATAAATAATTCATGCATAAGGCTTTAGTTTTTTGTACGAATCCGAGCCGTAACGCGATGGAGCCTCGTGGGCGCCGGAGTTCTACTCGTTCTGTATCCATCATTTTCGTGATCATTAATTGTATCGTGAAACTACATGCCCTGGGTTCGTGCACCGATTCAGGGTTTAAACACTAATCACACTGTGGCCCTGATGTGGAAGAGAAGAGTGTTTATTCCTGAAATCTATACCATAGCATAATTTAAGCAACACACTGCATTCCACAGTTACACTGTGTCTGCTCCATTATAAGCAGCGAATTATTCTGACTTTTTTTCTCAGAATTATTCTGACTTTTTTTCTCAGAATTATTCCGACTTTTTTTCTCAGAATTATTCCGACTTTTTATCTCAGAATTCTGACTTTAATCTCGGAATCTTGTTTTTTTTTTTTTTTTTTTTTTTACCGCTGTGGCCCTAAAACTCCGTCCGAAACACAAAAAAACAGAAGCTTTGGAGACTGCTCGGTAGTATTTATTGTTTCAGAGGTCGAGGCGAGGTAAAATGTGTTGTTTGGTGGCCTCAGGCGAGGCATTTCTTATAATAATAATAACAACAACAACTTATATGGCACATTTCCAAAAATGAATTTAAAAAGCGCATTGAAAATGAATGTATTACATTGAGATAAAACAAAAATAAAGTAGAAAGAAGTGAGAGTTAATCTTCCTAATTCTTCTTTAATCTTCGTTTTCTGATCTTTGTGTGTTATAGACTGATACGTGTGAGGGAGGTTTGGACGTTTACCTGCATTTCTCTATTTTACCACATGATGTCACTAATTTGCGCTCTCTCTGCAGAGTTCTTTGGGTACACATGGGTTAAACATTGCATAAATATATGCTCATTTTTACGCACTGTATTTCGTTATAAATCAGTTTCGTGAGATGTTACATGCGCACATTTCAGACCCATTTTTGTGCATCCTTTATAAATGAGGCCCCAGAAGACAATCTATCTTTGCTTAGACTCAGTAGATATCTGGATGAGGACAGATTTTGACAAACCAGTCTCTCCCAGAATGCACCACTTTAACACCAATCTTCTCTTACATTAATACACTGCACTAATGAAGGGTTTCCAGAAGAACATTTACATAGATTCTTTACAAATGAATTACAAAGAAAGTACAGGTTCTCATCTGTACAGCTGTGACACTGAGGTGAATGAACACTGAAGAGATGAGACACTCACCTGATACAGTCAGTTGAACAGCTGCATTGGTCTCTGAGTAGCGTGAGCTCCGTGTCCCTGTTCCACCACATTTGTACTGACCTCTCTCAGAATCTGTAACAGAACTGATACTGAACTGCTGTTCTGTTCTACCAAGTGTTTGACCGTCCTTAATCCATCTGTACGTCCACTGAGTGTCTCCTCCTCCCTTTATATCACATCTGAAAGTGACAGTCTCTCCTCTGAATGCGTGTTTAGGATTTATGGTCAGCACAACTGTTGGTTTCTCTGTGGAAACATAATAATAATCACAGAACAATGAATTATAAAACGTTGTCATTGTCTTAAAATAATGTTTAATTTATTTAGTAATAATATAAAACATTGTAAAGATATATATTTCACTGAGAGCACAAAGGAGCTGATTATGGTGTCTATGTCCAAAACACTGTGTAAAATCTCATTCTCCTGAAAGTGCTCTTGTAAACGTATTGATGTTAGCACCTCTGAGACTCAACCTCTGAAGGGAAAACAAACAAACAAAACATATTGATAAAATATTGATATGAACTTTTCACCACAGGGGTCAGATTTTCAAACATGAAACTGTGGAATGAACTTGGAAGGAAAGGAAATCCAGACAATCCTATTTCTCTGAGACCATCAGTAAACTCTAACAACACCTGCACCTTATTTACAATATTTGACAGGCTGAGAAAGCCACCTCCACTGCTGAGTCCAGAACCACTCTCTGTGGAAAACTGTAATGAACTTGCAGATGTCCTCAGCAATAAAACTCTAAACATTCAGAAAGCAATCATCAATACATCTCTAATAGTGCTGGGTGATATGAGCGTAAATCAATATCACGATTAATTTTATATTTTACCATGATTATGATCATTTAGTTTTTTTCATTTTTGACCCTCATTGTTCAGAGACGAGGCTTGTTCTGTAAATCTGCTCCAGTGTTAAAGATGGGATATTTTTTCTAATGTTGCTGGGAGCTTGTTTTTTGAACACTGTTTATATTTGGTGTGTGATTGTGCTTCGGTCACTGAAACAGTTTCTCCTCAGTGTTACCATTGACTTATTTTAGTTCAGTGTCGTCTTATTTACAGTCAAACACAGCACGTCCAAACCACAGACACTGTGTTTTTCTTTGGTATGAACTGCTCGAGTCAGTCGGTCGGCCTCAGTGTTTAGGCTGTTTCCAGATAGCTGCAGAATCATGTGACTACAGCTTGGTAGTGTGGTTTTAAAGGGACAGTACATGAACACATAGTGGGGACATAACAGAATAAAAAATAATTGATATAGACAAGATTATGACGATTAGAAGTTCTGAATGGCAATTTTCGATTTAATTGTCCAGCCCTAGTCTCTTGACATGACTATGTGGACTGAGGAAGGCAGACGCAAATGCTGTAACACAGCAGATTTATTCAATAACAAATACTTTACAGTGATATTTAACAGAGATCCTTAGACAAAGACAGAGAGTGCACTAAAGTCGTTCGTAAATCAGTGGCAACCTCACACAACCGATCAATAACTGTATTTTTGCTGAGGCTTATATTTGAAAATGTTTGGTCTTTATCTGGACACAGGATGTCACACTTTAACCATTTGACCCGAATCCCGCATTTTGCGGGGTAGAAACATACCTTATATAATCAGCTTTGTAAGTCTTGAGTGTCTGAGTGCTTCTGTGAGCTCTGTATACCGTTAGAAAGCGCAGATCCTACCGTTTCTAAAAATAGTGCTCTCATCGCGGTGCTGTGAAGCCTCTGGGAGTAATCCAGTGTGAAAAACCACCTAAAAATCAAGGCGCTCCTTCAAAATTTTGGTCTTATGACCTTGTCATGAAAGACTAATGATAGGCGCTAAAATCAGAAAAAAAACCGCTGAAAAAGGGACAAGAAAGACGCTGTTTACTTTCAGTTTCGTTTTGACTCACATAACGTCAACCCACGCTGTCTCTGGGCAGAAAAATATGAGTCATCAGCAAAAACATATTTCTATTATTGATTTATAGTTTTTCAAGGTTTTTTTAGGTTTCACATCAAATAACACTGCATTAGATCAACAAATATAAACTAAAAAGCTTAAATAGAATTCTGAGATAAAAAGTCGGAATAATTCTGAGAAAAAAAGTCGGAATAATTCTGAGAAAAAAAGTCGGAATAATTCTGAGAAAAAAAGTCAGAATAATTCTGAGAAAAAATCTCAGAATAATTCGCTGCATATAATGGAGCAGACACAGTGTAAAAGAGTAGAACTCCGGCGCCCACGAGGCTCCATCGTGTTACGGCTCGGACTCGTACAAAAAGCTAAAGCCTTTATGCCTCTCAGTCAGGGGCTGCGTCATGTCGTGTGAATGCGTTTAATAAATAATTCATGCATAAGGCTTTAGTTTTTTGTACGAGTCCGAGCCGTAACGCGATGGAGCCTCGTGGGCGTTATCAAAATAATTGATATAGACAAGATTATGACGATTAGAATTTCTGAATGCCAATTTTCGATTTAATTGTCCAGCCCTAGTCTCTTGACATGACTATGTGGACTGAGGAAGGCAGACGCAAATGCTGTAACACAGCAGATTTATTCAATAACAAATACTTTACAGTGATATTTAACAGAGATCCTTAGACAAAGACAGAGAGTGCACTAAAGTCGTTTGTAAATCAGTGGCAACCTCACACAACCGATCAATAACTGTATTTTTGCTGAGGCTTATATTTGAAAATGTTTGGTCTTTATCTGGACACAGGATGTCACACTTTAATCATGCAGCTCTTCAAAAACTCTCCCTCTGTAAAAGGCCTAGCTTTCACTGCAGCTTCACTTTATTTTGTTTTTGTGAACGTAGTTTGCTCTAACACCAGACTGTTTTTCTGCCTCCTGTAGCTTCTGCTGTATGTCCAGGTTTTGTACTTGCCCTGCTGGTTTGTCTCATAGTGCCATCTTATGTTATATTCTTTAATTACGGCCACATTTAGTTCCACCAACAGGACACAGGTTTCCGCTTTCAACAAACAGGTTCTCTGCAGGTTTTCAGAGTCAATGTGTCTTTAGCAGCGGAAGCAGATGTTGCATAGTGGGACTTGTAGTATGAGTGTTGGGCATGCTATACACCAGCGGGCCATTAATTATAGCCATATGAAATTATCTCTTAGGCCATTTATAATTATATAAAGCAGGGGTGTCAAACTCAAGTCCTGATCCTCATGATCAATTACTGGTGAATATTAATTGATTTATTGATTCATTATTTCATTCACTGTCTGTAGTTTAGTTTTGCACTGGGTACAGAGCCTACCAGGAATCACTGGGCACAAGGCAGGAACACACCCTGGAGGGGGCGCCAGTCACAGGGAATGCCAAGGATTTACTGGTAACACTGCTTTTTAACTGTTAATTAACTTTTAGCAAGTAATTAATTAATTATTAACAAGAACTTAACCACTACTGTTTAATACAAACGTCAGTTGTAAACACTATAAATGTTTTAATATATTGTCTGTTTTAGATTATTTAAATGGGATATTAACTGTTTATTTACTGATGTTCTAATTATTAATGCATTGTAATATTCAGTTGCAAGTAGACCATAAATGTCTTTATACGACATGCTGATCCTAAAATATAAAGAGGTGGAAGATACTTAAATCCAGACCGATCTGAAATGATAGTTAATGCTAGTAAATTAACTCATTTGCAATACTAGTGTATGGTAGGATTAGTATATATTTGGGTGTCGTGTTGATCATTTGTCACAATAAACCAGCAATAAATTTACAATGACCAGGTACGTATTCAACTTCATTACTGTATTTTTTATATGAACTCCAGCTTTAATAAGCACTTCCTAAGGGCACTTTATTAAAGATGAACACTTTAGTTTTAACTTTTTGTTAAATTTCATAATACATTTTTATAAATGTAGGTCATTCCACAACATTAATAAGCACTTACTAACAGAAATTTTAATTAAGAATGAGTATGGTCTGTATTGTTATATTTATAAACTCAGTGTTTGCCATTAGTCAGCACTTAATATAAAGTGTTACACAGAATGTTTACAGAAATAGTGAGGACTCATGCAGTTCATTAGTTATTTTGATGAAGATATGTTCCTGGAGCCTGTGCTGAGACAAACACTGGAGACATCAATATGTATGTTTTTTTAGGTTATTAATAAAAAATATTCAAATACAGAATCCATAGAAAAATTTAACAGAAAATTCCATTACTTTACATTACACATTTTTTTTAGATTGTACAGACTGTACTGCTTCTGTAAACATGAAAATTCATAAAAAGAAGTGTTAAAGCACTCACCGTTCACAGTGAGGTTAACAGGAGTACTGTACAGTGATGATCGTGTTCCTCCAGTTTTCTGTACTCTGCACCGGTACTGACCTCCATCCACAGCAGGTACCGCAAAGCTCTGAGTGTCTCTCTTTTCAGTAACAGACTGGAACCCTGCAGGCGACTCTCCAGGACCAACCTTTTCCCACAGATATGTCCAATCACCATCAGTCGTAATCTCACACTTCAGAGTGACTGAGTCTCCAGTGAACAGTTCTCCCTCTGGTTCTACAGTCAGTGAAGGAGTGGGTAGATCTATATGAAGAGGATAATATAGGATTTAGATACAGCTTCATTAATGAAAAACACAAATTAAAAACCTGTATTGCTGTGACGCTGATGTTAATGAACACTGTCTCTCCTATAACTATATATATATATATATATATATATATATATATATATATATATATATATATATATACATACACTTAGATTCATTACTGAAACAATATTTAATTAATTACTGAAACAATTACTGACCATAATTACAATTACTGACCAACAATTACAATGACCATAAATGAACAGATAGTGTGTGAGATTCAAATAATGTACTGCATTATTACAGTAGTTTACTGGAAGCAATGTCTCCAACAACTGTTTATTTATATCTGTGAAAATCTAATTCATGTTTGAAAATCTGCCCCCTGTGGTGGAAAGTTCATATCAATATTTTATCAATATGTTTTGTTTGTTTGTTTTCCTTTTCCTTGAAATGAAAAGACATGACTAATTTGTATTAATTGTATGTGTTTAGAACTATGTGAATGGTACAGGAGGAACACTTCTTTCCTGTTTTGTTAAATGTATGACTGTGATAATTGCAGGGGTTCCGGAGACAATGCAGTTTTACAACCTTCTGAAAAGAATGATCTGATACCTACAGGGGAGACAACCTTGCTCTCTGTAGGGGTTCGAGAGAGCAAAAAGTTAATACAGGGTCAGTGAGTGACTCCAAGATAATGGAAATCTATAGTTGCTTCATGTGAATGATGAATGAACAATCTGACAGAAAAAACCTTAGCCAATGTGTGTTTGCAGCTCTCTAGCTGGTTAAATAATCTGCAGAATAAAGTTCCATTCTCATTCTTAAGACAATTGATATTTGGTGATTTGTTTGTGTTTTTTTTTATTTTACTTTGACGCCCCTTTGCTGCTTTAAAGTCAAAGTCTGTTCCAAACCCTGTCCTAAATTCTCTAAATTTGAAGAATATGAAAGGTTTAGGTTTGAATGATTTAAATATTAAGAGCATAATTCAGCATGAACAACTAGATCAGTTCATAAACTTAGTAAATTGGTAATATCCTGATATGGAGGTGTAATCTGACACTAGGTTTAGACGTGCTGCGATAGATTCAGAAGAAGCCACTGATGGGACACTGCAGCCATCTACAAGAGCCTGTTTTACTCTGAACTGTTCTTAATGCAGTACAGAAAAGTTCTGAAGTTCTGGCCTTGAAAGTGTACACTACATTCATTCATTCATTCATTCATTGTCTGTAACCGCTTATGCAGTTCAGGGTCATGGTGGGTCCAGAGCCTACTCAGAACCACAGGTCGCTAGGCAGGAACACACCCTGGAGGGGTTGCTAGTTCTTCTGCAGAATAATTAAGTTACTTAAATTGGGAGTTTACAGATTCTGCTCCTTCCAAAGCTACTGATGAAGAAACTGGCTGTGTTTGGTCTCTGATTATTTTAGAGAATTCTGGGGCATTATAAATCTTTCTCAAATAATTACTAACTCAATCAGTCCAAACATCATACACCACACTAATTCATCTCTGACTGATTTGACAATAGAAAAGAAAAACAATCACTGAGTCAGTATTTGAGCTTGGTTTTAGTGATCATGGCCCAGTAGCTTGTGTAGGAATCACCAGGAAAAAAAGCAATGTCTCTGTATGGGGATCAGAAGTGGTTTTAAACAGTTGGATGAGCAGGAATCCTTGAATAATAATTAGAAAGTGATAAAATGTGTAATTAGCAAAAATCTGGAAGGCAGTGGATCCTCATATCTATCCGAACAGGTCAGTGGTCAGAGATCACTACACTGTGGTATTGTCTTTCGGACACTAAGACATCACTTTATGGTAAATAAGGTAGGACTCAGTTCTTGAATATGAGAGGTGAACACTTTTGCAGTAGGGTTAAGGTGCCTCCAGGAATCATAAAACCTATAAGGCTGCATACATGATACAATTGTTGAACCTGATTTGGAGACTTTTTATTTTGTCTTTGTCTACCACATAACTTGCCAAATACTATGATAAATCAGCCATTGTTATCAGCTATTATGCTGAAGGGCATAAATGGCACCCCTTTCTTTATTAATATTTCTGTCCCCCCTGGATCTGTTTCCATAGTTGGAATGAAATATCTGTTTGATCCAGCCCTTCTTCAATTTAATATGTTCACCAGCTCGGAGATGTGTATGCTGGAGGTACATAATATCTACAGACACAATAATTCAGGTGTGTGAAAACCTTACTATGCTTAATGGGATGCTGTATCCCTTTAATGTTCCAACTAACAAATCAAATAAAGCCTAAGCCAGAAACCATTAACCATTACTTTGCAATATGAATTTCATGGTAAGACAGACTAACCAGCTGAACAATCACAAATGAAACAGCAGATCTTGTCATGATGTGAAATGCTGATAAGAATGTATAGACAGTAAATAGTTTAACAATAAGCAGACAATACAAATAAAAACATGAATAAAGTGGTTTTGGAACCCTATGCCGACCTGTTCTGAACTTCCATGTCGCTAAAGCCTCCCCTATTCTAAGGCTAAATCTCCACATAAATTCCTAACCAGGTTACACTTCTGTCTGCTAAGGCCCACTGAGCATATTTTGTGAAACAATTATGTCGCATAAATGGTAGTTGTGTACATTTAAAAAAACAATAATAAATACATAAATAAATCTGTTCTGATTGTTGTGGGTGATCCAAAATTGGCTTGGGCTCTGGCCACTCGTGCAGTGTAGTCTTGATAAACAGAAGAGTTAATTCTGTCTCACTTGATTTGTTTCTTTACTCTAGCAAACCAAAGGATATTGGCACAAAAGTTCTGTAGGAGAGCCACAATGACACAGGGTTTCTCTCCTTGTTTCAGTTCTGGTATTAGTGAGCGGTGTGATCTGTCTAGTACAGACACCTCTGATAAGTTAAATGCCTTCTGCAGTAGCATCAACATATTTGCAGTTGAACTGCTATGGTCCTCTGGCCTCCAACAATCCTGATATTCTTTATTTCTCACCACAGTTGTAAATCTATCTAAATCTAAACTTATTCTGTAATGAGTAGAACTGAGCCTTGAATATCTTTGGTGCATTTTGATAGGCTCGCTTCCATCTCAACAGTTGAATGTTTCAGTGTGGCTAACTCTGTAGATGTCAAGTTCTGAATTGTAATTTAGTCCTTAGTGCACTGACATCAGCTCTGAGCCCAGCCATCTCCTTCCCCAGTACATTCTAAAAACTTCACGATGGGTTCTGGACACTGGGCCTCAGAGCAGGCGTGGCTGTGTTTCGAGTTTTTGTTGCTTTGCCCGCCATGTTTTCTCATATGTTTGTGTGGTAAGTGTGTGATAGGATATCAAATAATAAAACAAAGTTTTACTTAACAAATTTAATAAACTGCTGAGTAGCACTGCTTATTATATAATAATATCCAACTTTAATGAATGCTGTTTTAATGAGTGTATATAATATATCTTTATTAAAAAATAATGTACCTTAACAGTTGTTGATCCTAATGCATAAAGTATATACAATTAGTTAATCAGCACTTAATTTAAAACATTAAGAGGATTTTTATAGAAATAGTAAAAAATTTGTGCTGTGTATAAATTATTGTGTTAAAGTTATATTCCTGGAGCCTGTGTTGAGACAAACACTGAAGGTATCATTAAACAAAGCATATAAAGACAGAAATCATAGAATATACTACTGATTTAAACATGAATATGCATAAACAAGAAGTGTTAAAGCGCTCACCCTTCACACTGAGAATAAAAGTGGCACTGGGCTGTGACAGTAGTGTTCTGTCTGCACCGATCCCTGTTCTGTGTTAGTGTTCTGTCTGCACCGATACTGATCTTTATTGTGGCGGGTAATATTTCCGATGGTGAGTGTGTCTGTGTTTACAGGGTGATGCTCAGAGTGAGATACCGCAGTCCACTGACCCCCTGTAAACTTATCCCACTGATATGTCCACCCAAGAGAATCCTTAATCTGACACTTCAGAGTGACTGAGTCTCCACTGAACACATCTCCCTCTGGTTCTACAGTCAGTAAAGGAGTGGGTAGAGCTACAGGAAGAAGATAACAGTAATTTGATACAGGTACATATACGAATAACACAAATTAAAAACCTGTATTGCTGTGACCCTGAGGTTAATGAACACTTATCATTGTGGGATTATCAGCAGGATAATCACAGTCTCTCCTAAATGTATATCTTAATAGATTAAAAAAAAAAACACCACAGTGTTTGTTCTCTGTCGAAATAAAAAGGCCTTCATTTACCCAGTGTTCATTTAAATCCTGCTGCACCCAAAGTGTATAAACTTTACTTCATTATTGATGCAATGTTTAATACCTTAAATATACAGATATAGTGTATGAGGCCAGTACATTGGAATTTTACCCTCCTGCAGTCTACAGATCACTGGAGTCAGAGACTCACTGTAAACACTGTAGTGTAGTATTACAGTAGTTCACTGGAAGCATAGGTCAGTAACATGACTGAGTTTAAAAATAGAGTGCTGCTGCACTGGATGACTTTTCTGCAATTAGTGCAATAATAATTATGCTGCTCTGTATTTGACATGTACATTGACATTGTCATTTATGTACATAGACATTTTTTACTTGAGGTGTAATATATCTTAGCACTTATGTTAGCGCAATAACTGCTAAGGCTGCTGTAGTTTCGTATACAGAATTCAAATGTATATAGACGTTCCTCAGTTGTAATATATTAAGGTTCATAGCACTGTTTTACACACTTAATTAGCCCTGTAACCCACTAATATATCCCTGCACTATTTATTGTTATTTCTTTCTGCATGTCTTCCCTTGTGCTCAATGTACTTTACACTGTGACTGTGTAGTACTGTGACACTACAATTCCCTTAGGGATCAGTAAAGTCTTATCTTACGTTATCTTCTATCATCCAGTGGCTGCAGAAACAAAGCCAATCAACATTTTTTACTAAGAGAAAATACAGCATGCTATACAGAGTTTTATTGTCTGAGCTGTGAGCTACATTTCTGCATTTTTCTCAATTAAAGCTTGTGTCCGAGCTTCGATGTGTTTGATGCTAACTCTTTCTCTGAAAGTTTTACAGCAAATTAAGAGATTCTAATTTGAATATAAAAAAAAAAAAAACTAGTCTGAAACGTTATAATAAAGTAAAAAAAGAAGGGTTTCCTCTAGCCATTGTTTGTGCATATCACTGTACAACTTTAATTAATGTGGTATGACTGGACGTAAATTGTATTTTTATATATTATTATATATTATTATTATATAAATATAAAATATTTGTTCATTGATGGCAAAGTGTCTACCCTTAATTCCATCCATGTAGGTGGATACACCCACTAATTGGCTAGAATGCTGGTAGTGAGAAGAGAAGATAAAAACCTTGTATCTGAGCACATTACAACTGTAATTTATGTTCATTTTTATAACTATTATTCTGCCAATGGGTTCTTAATGTCAATTTAACTTATTTTTACAGAGTTGGAATCCTCCTTTTCTTGTTTGTATCTGTGTTGGTTTGTGAAACAGAGTGTGGGACAAAAAAGCCACAACTAGAATATTTCTCCCCAGCTGCAGGCAGGTAAAGGTTTCAGTGAATCCTAAGAAATCTCTGTTTGTGTATTTATTTACAGTATTTCACACTTTATAAAACAGAAACAATTCTGTCTTGGAAATCATTGAGACATTGAGACTGCTGTTTTGTTGCAGGAATTGTGGTCTTTAATTAAACAAGATTTTTTTAAATTACTATTATTTTACATTTTTCAGGCAAATTAATAACTTTACCATATTTGGTCACAACTTCCTCTGACAATTTACCTACTGTACAGAGCTTATTGACTTATTAGCGGTTACTGTAGTGCAGTATTACAGTAGTTCACTGGAAGCTGTGTCTGCAGTTTAAGTTTATTTACAGAACTTACTGGACAGCACCAACAAGACTGGGGAATTTAGTGCTAATAAACACCTGGTGGAACATAGGTTTACAGTATCCGTAGTTTCAGGTGCTGCACATCTCGTATCTTCACAGCATAGACAATTGCCTTCAGATGACCCCAAATATAAAAGTCTAAGGGGGTCAGATCGGGAGACCTTGGGGGCCATTCAACTGGCCCACGACGACCAATCCACTTTCCAGGAAACTGTTCATCTAGGAATGCTCGGACCTGACACCCATAATGTGGTTGTGCACCGTCTTGTTGGAAAAACTCAGGGAACGTGCCAGCTTCAGTGCATAAAGAGGAAAATACATGACCATGTAGCAATTTTGCATATCCAATGGCTTTGAGGTTTCCACTGATGAAGAATGGCCCCACTATCTTTGCACCCCATATACCACACAAAACCATCAAGATGTGCAGCACCTGGAACTACGGATACTGGAAACCTGTGCTAGTATTTCTCCTGCGGTGTTGCTATCAGTGTGTGAAGAGTGGGAGAAGAGGATTGCATTGACAATCCAACACAACGGGCAGCACTTTGTACACATTTTATAAGTGGTCAGAAACTTGTAAATAACTCATGAAAGAATAAAGTTACATTAAAAAAAAAATGTATGACAATAGACAGGTGAAAAGACTAAAATACAACAGACAAAGACTAAAGTTAGAGAAATACTAAACGCTGGCTCAAGGAACTACAAAAAGCTAAAATAAAGACAATAACAGAGTACACACAAAGACACACACAGACTAGAACCTAGAACACACACAGGGATTAAACTAAGAACTGAACCTCACACAGGAATAAGGGAACACACACACAACAGGAGACAGGCTACAGATTAAAACAAGCAAAAATATATAAACTCTAACAGAGACAGACAAAAGTAATAAATACTAAAGAGTTACATTACGAACAAGTTAGAGATGGAGTGGTAGAGGACTAAAGGGTAAACAGACTTAAGAGAACTTTACTAAAGAACTAAGGAGTCTAAATATAAATTACGTATACAAGTCACAAAAGAAGAACTACAAACTAAAAGGTCAGCTACACAACAGTAGAAACAAGACAGAGACAGAATCAGACACTACTAAACACAAGGGAAACTCAAGATTATCTCAGAAGACTACAGACGATAGAACACTGGACTAAGATAAACAAAGGAAGATAAAAGAACTGAGACCAAAGAGACACTGACAATATCTAAAACAAAGTCTAAAACGTGTGTACTTTTTTATGGAAAACGCATTGTGTTATTGTGCTGCTGAAAAGCCTGCACCTTTCAGGATTCATCTGGTAAACTTTTATATTAGGTTGCATATTTGTTAATATACTGCATTTTTCATAAGTATTTGTTAAATTGTGTTGTATTTTTATTTATAGTGTTCTAGTAAATGTTGTAAGGCTGCTTCTTTATTTGTACTTATCTGATTATTTTAACCTACTGCATGTAGGTGTATGTTTATAGAGGCCATTTTGTCTGCAGCAAAGCATAGTCTATGAAATAAAGTTCATGTGTGCAGATGCGTTGTCCTTGATTATTCAGTACACTGTTCCATGGTTTTGACTCTGAGCTGGAGCACAAGGGAGGCAAGAGCAGTGTGAGGCACATGAGAGGCAGCAACTGCTGTCATTCTGTAAGCCCATTTCACCCCAGACACTGTAAATGTGCCTCAAGACGTGGTAATTTCCTAAATTAATAATAAATGTATACAGGTGTGTAAATCCCTCCCACCCTCACACCTCTAGTACTAGCTATATTATTTCAGAAGAAAATACTTTTTTTGTGAAGTATGTTGCACGAGGTCGAAACATGGACGTTACAGACTGATGTGCAAAACCACTACACAAAATGGTATTGGAGACAGAGCTGCCTTTGAGGCGTGATTGGTTAGCTAACACTGGGCTGTGGTTTCCCAAGACCCTCGTGGTTTCCCTGCTCTCACTGCCAGACATAAGTGTGCAATGACTTTCTTTTTCATACTGTACACTTAGTCTAGTTTTATCACAAATGAGTTATGACTGCTGCCTCTGAGGAAGCTGCAGTGTGTTGTACAATAAAATTCTGCTGCCTCTGAGGAATATTCTAAAGAAGTATATTTTTAAAGCTGCTGAATGACACACAATAATGCTCTGCTTCCTCAGTGGCAGCAATCATGTATCCACTTTGTCTTATCCTCTGCCTCAGAGAAAGCAGAGCATTAATGCATAATACTGTGTTGCTCCTTCAGAGGCAACAATCATTGTCTTTCTGTTCTACACAGTTTTACTTGCTTGAGCTGTTTTTGTTGTTAGAACAGCCTCATTGTTCTGTTGGACACAGGTTCAGCTCTTTGCTGATGTGCAGAGGAAGATATAAGTGAAAGGTGCGGGGCTGTGGCTGACCAGCAGTGGAGCAGAACTCCCATGTAAAGGTTGCTGGTTCAATCCTCACAACCGGCACAAGAAATGTGAGTGAAGGAGCAGTGCTGTTCTCCTCCTTCTATCCATCTATGACTGAAGTGCCCTTGAACAAGACACCTAACCCCCAAGTGTTCCCCTGGTACTGAAGATGGCTGCATGCAAGCTTTACATCACCAAGCACAATGCAAAGCATCAGGTGTAGTGGTGTAAAGCAGTCCAGCCCAACTGGACTCAGTGGAGCAGTGGGAATGTGTTTTGTAAATTGACAAATCAACCTTCTCCATCTGACAGCCTAATGGATGTGTCTGGGTTTGACCAGTACCAGGAGAACATTATCTGCCTGACTACACTGTGCCAACTGTAAAGTGTGGTGGAGAACAAATAATGCTATGGGGTTGTTTTTCAGGGGTTGGCCTAGGACCCTTTGTTACAGTGAAGGGAACCTTAATGCATCACCATACCAAGACATTTAGGACAATTCATCTCCTCTTAACACCAATGGAACGAACAAGAATAGAGGCTAATTCTGCTTTTGTAAAACTATAGGAATGTTCTGCAATATGATACAGATAAAAATCACCCACCTGACTCCTTTACAGTTTCTCCATTGTGGATTACAACAATCAGCCCTTGAGCAGAGGAAGAGAGAACAGAAATGTTGCATTAATATGAAATCTAAAATGATACTGTATCCCAAGGTTTGCAGTTTGTTACATCAGTGTCACATTTAAATGTAGCAAATGTGCATTTCTGTATCTTAGAGTGAAACCTCACTGCTGAAAATGCTCCTGCAAACTTAATTACACTTATAATCATAGTTATAAAAATATTTTTACAGTAACAAAATTTATTTTTATACATGTGCATATTATATATGGGAGAACAAAACATTTTCACAAACACACACAAAATATTTCTACACATGGAAATCTTTATTACACATTCACCAATGTATTTGTCCACATTCATTTAAAAGAACACTATATAAAATGTGGTATTTTTGCTTCTGTGTTCCCCAGTTGCAGAGAGTTGGTATCCTAGCCTGCTCCAAATTTTACATAGTGCAGAGCTGAGAGCAGATTAGCAACAATAGATGATTTACAATCCTTATTACAGGTCAGGTATTACAATAATGTTGAGGCTGTCATTTTAAGGTAAACACACCACCTAATATTACTTTGTCCAAAAATGACCAAAAAAGGTTTAGGACAAATAAATCCTTTAACAAATTTCCTAGATACCCATTAATCCTCCAAGAAATATTGCTAATACAACATGTTTATAATGAAGCAGTCTGGGTCAGACACGATTAAAACCAGAGTTAGAGGATTTAATGGAACAGGCAAAAAAAAAACAAAAAAACATTGAGAATATAATTTATCAATAAGCAGGAGTTTCTAACAGGTGAATCTGAATAACAAAGTGGAAAACAGATGCAGTGGCCTACGATGAACTGGTATCTCTGCACACAGTGATTCCGGGTAGGCTCCAGACCCATTGCGACCCTGAACTGGATAAGTGGTTACAGACAATGAATGAATCAAATCCAGGAAGAAATAATTATTAAAAAAACAACAACAATGAATTAATGTTCATCAAGGCAGAGAGTGCAAGGAATATGAAAGCAGCTAGGAACACTCATGACCTAAACATAATTGTTAGCCAGTCCAAATGAGATTTCAAGGGCCATGCCTTTGTTTAGCTATCACTGGAGGCAAACCTTTATGCCACTTCACCTTGGACTAATACTAGAGCCACCAGGAGGGTTGACATTTTGAATGGGGCTGGGGGAAATTGACATGATAGGGCTATGCATTGTGGCCATGCTTTTCAGTCACTATTGTGAGGAACTCATTGCTGAGTAGTGTGTAGTGTGATCTAGTGATAACTATTTTGTTGTTGTTGTTGTTGTTTTAAGTACTCAAAAAGCGACCTAGGGAGATGCATTACAATGTCCTCGTACATCTTTGCACAAGTGGTCTCCTTCCATGTGTTTAGTGTTTGTTAAGTGCTGAACTGGGTGCTTCTGTTGGGCCTCTTTAAAAACTAAACTTTAACAAACAGCTCTGAGAAGAAGCAAAGATCATTGTCCTTCACTATGTCCAGGTTTGTAAACACTCCTTGTAACTAGTGGAGTCAGTGCACTCATTGTGGACACAGTCATTCAGCAGTGCACACACAGCTTTATAATCTCTACAGAAAGGAAAGAAATGCTGAGTGTTGATCAGAAGAGCATATTCTTTCATTTTAATTAGTGCTCACTGATCTATTACAGAGCATAACTTTCTCCAGATAGTTTAGACAAACCTTCTTTTTCATTTTTTTTTAAGTGATGGCTAGAGGATATATATTTATATCAACAAAACATATCACAGCATAAACATTCCTATACATATGATCACTTTGCTGTTACTGATTCTTTAATTGTTTCACCAATTCATAACTGTTTCTTAACCAAATGACTGATATCATTTTTTGATTTCTCTCCAACAGCACTGACCAACACCAATGATACCATCACTGTGACACTATTAGAAACTAAATTACATCTCTGAAAAAAGGTAAAATAACATTTTGTAGTCAGCAGTTTAAATCATAAATCATCTCTCACTTTCAGCATTCATTGTGTGAAGCCACGTATCCAGTTTTAGGGTTGCAGTGGGTCCAGAGCCCACCTGGAATCACAGGGTGAAACACACTACCAACGTGTGTTTTTGGACTGTGGGAGGAAACCAGAGCACCCGGAGGAAACCCACGCAAACACAGGGAGAACACACCACACTCCTCACAGACAGTCACCCGGAGGAAACCCACGCAGACACAGGGAAAACATTCCACACTCCTCACAGACAGTCACCTGGAGGAAACCCACGCAAACACAGAGAGAACACACCACACATCTCACAGACAGTCACCCGGAGGAAACCCACGCAAACACAGGGAAAACACTCCACACTCCTCACAGACAGTCACCCGGAGGAAACCCACGCAAACACAGGGAAAACACTCCACACTCCTCACAGACAGTCACCCG